>NC_141687.1:1737411905-1738142530 GCF_964263255.1 Lissotriton vulgaris
GAAAATGCCTCACAGAATTGTTTTTGTACAGGATGGTGCCCCTTCCTACACAAAAACAATGCTGTCACTATGCTGCTAAAAACGACTCCAATGTTGGCAGAAAGAACAGGAATTTTATTGCTTAAATACGATGCATTCCTGTCTTTTCACTCTGCCATAGGGCAGTGCAGCGAGGTGCCTTGCTACACTGTGCACCATGTGTGCAGACATACTAGACATAGTGGACATAGCTATACATGCCCATGGCCCTAGGAACCAACATTTAGCAAGTTAATCACTGGAAAAAACGAAAATCCATTCAAAAGGCTTAACAATGGCTACATGCTATATCGTGGGTGAAATTTGGTCACATATTTTAACATTGTTTTTGCCCAAAAGACTTGGATGACAAATCCCTTTCATATTGATGGCTTTTTCATTTTATTTCAACCAGAATTCGTTTCAGCGTGAAGGCATGGGGGGGAGTCTGGCCACTTTTGTATCTATTTAAATCTCAAAGGTTAACTTCATACTTAAATGGTATTCACCGCAGATTCTTGTTTCCCAGATATTGCTATCGAGGCAACAGTGCATTCTGCTGATACAGTTTTATAATAATATTTTCAACCAACAGGTAGGGAAAGCATTTGATGACTTAGATTAATTTTTAGATAGTTTCTTTCTTCATCTGAATGAGAAAGTGATCCTAATATGGTTTGGGGATTATATTATCAAATTGTGACCTGTCGGAGTTAATCACTAGTGTGGACTGCCAGAGGATGAAGGTGCTGACAGGGTACCTTTTAAACATCCCTGTCTGGGGGACACTCTGCATGCTTTGATATTAAAGCATGTTTTTTTATATTCAAATGGAACCCATTCAAGCACCCTTGAACCAACCCCTACATCAATGGGTAGAGTAGTTGGGAGCACAATAGATGTTATGCTAATATTAGCTGATTCTGCATCCTTCGTTTCGAGCTATAAAATCTTCCCAAACTACCTCAGTGACCATACCCCATATGTATCACTTTAGAAATAAATGCCTGCAAAAGCCCGTAGCTAAAAAGTGTAAACTGGTGTTCTCAAAGAATAAATGCATTTTATTTTATTAAATTTATGTGTTTTATAGAGCGCAAACTTGACCCGTTAGAGTATCAGAGCGCTTTACAGGAAAACAGTCATGTACTGAGTAGGCATAGAATCATCCAGTTACGTATCGAATGAAGGAGGGCAGGGTGCAGTGTACATGAGGGAGATAGGGCACGTATTTACAGAATAAATATCCAAATAATCAAGATGAGATAACATATTTACAGATTACGATAACCAATGTTCGTGACAAGGCCCCAGGTTTCTGATGGGGTGAGCTAGCTAATCTGAAGGGAGGCAATAGATGGCTATAGATCAAGGCTGTGGTGGTGGTGGAGGCAAAGTTTAAACAAGATATTTGCTCATGAGGAATGATTTGGCATCCTTTTTGAAGCGAGTCAGAGAGGGTATTCTTCTGATGTCCGGTGGGAGAGAGATCCATATTCTTGGAGCAGCTCCAGAGAAAGCCCGGTTGTAGGTTTTTTTTCCGAAAGTGTGCAGGTTAGGGCAGGAGGTCTTTGGCAGATCGGGAGTTTCTGATTCCTCCAGAAATCACAAGTTTCTGCCTAAGATATGCAGGGGAGTTAGAATATAAGGCCTTGTGCGTGATGCATGGTACTTTGAGCTGTATTCTTGCCTCCAGGGGAAGACAGTTGTGAGCTGTCAAGTGTGGGGAAATATGTTCGTATTTCCTCGTGCCAGTAAGTAGTCTGGCGGCCGCGTTCAGGCAGGCTTTTGGAGATGCCAGGGAGATATACGGTAGACCTGAGAGGGTAGAACAGCCATATTCCAGTCTAGAGATGACAAGTGCTTGGACTGCCATTTTTAGGTCGAGAGTATCGAGGAAGGGGTTCAGTTTCCTAAGATAGCTCTGGTGGAATCTGACTGATTTGGCCATTGAATTGATGTGGTCCTGCATGTTCAGAATGCTGTTGAGGGCGATTCCCAGGGATTTGGCCGAATCCACGATGGTTGGTGGGCAATTCAGGGCTGTGATAGCCTTAATCCCTGATTGAATCTCAGGATTGGTGTTAGGCGGGGCGATCAGGAGAAATTCTGCTTTCTTTGCGCTGAGTTTGAGTTGATTGGATGCAAGCCATTGGACAGTGAGTTTCAAGGCTTCGTTCAGGGAGAGGATCTCTTCGAGAGATGAGGTTTTTATGTAGATCTGAGTGTCATCAGCGTACATATGATAGGAGATATTAGCAGTGCATAGTACTTTAGTGAACGGTTCCAGGTAAAGATTGAAGAGGGTGGGGGAGAGTGTTGATCCTTGAGGGACTCCAACCATGACAGGGGATGGTGCCGATAGGTTGCCGATGACAAGGAATCTCTGGGACCGGTTATGGAGGAAGGATCTGAACCACTCTAGAACAGTGCCATCCAAACCAATCCTGAATTTGAGGTGGCGCGCAAGTAGTTTTTCATGGTTGACCGTGTTGAAGGCCGATGATAGGTCCTGGAGGATTAGGAGACAGGTTTTGCCTTGGTCAAGGGCTTGGAGAGCATCATCAATGATGTGGAGCATAGTGGTTTCGGTTCTGTGCCCTGCTCTAAATCCAGATTGGAAGTCATCAAGCAAGTGGAAGCTGTTGATGTGTTGACTTAGCTGCTGTTGCACATATTTCTCCATCACTTGGCTAAGAGGGGGATGTTGGAGATGGGTCTGAAGTGGTCAGGGGATGCTGGATCCAGTGACAGCTTTTTCGGAATGGGGAGGACTTGGCCGGCTTTTAGAGAGTCGGGCACAGTTCCGTGCCTGAGTGAGGCGTTAATTAATATTGTCGTCAAGCTAGGAATAATGCATTGTGCGACTGCAGCTAGGCAGTTGGAAGGAAGCGGGTCATTAAAATGGTTCTTAGGGTTTAGGGAAGATAGGATTTTGGACACTGAGTCGTCGTCATAAAGTTTGAAGTCAGTCCAGTGAGCCTGGTTTTTGGGTGAAGACTGTGGGAGCGACGTGTCAGGAGAATGCGGGTTGAGAGGTGTTTGGGGGTATGTGATGGAGTTGACTTCATTTCCGAGGGCTGAGATTTTGGCAGCGAAAAGGAGGAGAATTCCTCTCAGGATATAAGAGACTTGGGGGTTTCTTTTGAAGTTTTGGTGATCTGCAGGCGTTGTATCAGGCCTTTATTAATGCCTGCATAGAGCGCGTTGCGATAGTCTAGCCGGGAGGCGACTAAAGCAACCACAATCTGTTTGCGGGCTTGCAGGGAGAGATAGTGGGAGATTTTCCTTAGAATCCTGATAACCCCCCAGCAGGTAGAGACCGTTCTATTAACCTGCTGGACCATATCAAGCGAGGTGTCAATCATCACGCCTAAATTCCGGGCGGATTTCGTGGGTAGTGGGCAGGCTCCGAGAGAAGAGGGCCACCAGTCGTTTGACCATATGTCCTGATCTCTGCCGAAAATCAGGACCTCGGTTTTCTCTCCGTTCATCTTCAGTGAGTTCAGAATCATCCACTCTGAAACTGCTTCCATGCAGTTCCTGAAGCTGATAGCGGAGGAACTCACCGAGTGGGAGAGACACCATAATTTGTGTGTCATCAGCGTATGACACCACCTCCATCCCATGCGATCTTACCAGCCTGGCAAGTGGGGTCACATAGATGTTAAAAAGGGTGGGGCTCAAGGCCGACCCCCTACGGGACCCCACATTGCACAGGTGTGGCAGGGGAGAGGTACTCTCCTAGTTTAACCTTCTGCTCTCTCTGATTAAGGAAAGAGGTTAGTAGACTCAGTGCTGAGCCCTCCACTCCTATCTCCCTAAGGCAAGCTGCTAAAATAGAGGGAGACAGGGTGTCAAAGGCTGCTGGGAATAAGACCAGAACCCTCAGAGAAAGCTAAAAACTTGGGAGTCATGATAGACACCAAACTAACATACGAAGCCCAAGTAAACAAACTGGCATTGTCTTTCTGGCTGATACTAAAGATGATCAGAAAAATACTCCCATACCTGCCTCAAGACACACGCAGAACTGTAGTGACAGCCCTAGCACTGTCTCGACTGGACTACGGTAACGCACTGTATGCCGGAGCCAGAATAAAAATCATGGAAAAAATGCAGCGACTCCAGAATGCAGCAGCACGACTGATACTGGAAATCCCAAAGTTTCAGCCTATCAGTCATAAACTAGAGACACTCCACTGGCTACCTGTGGCCAAAAGAGTGAAGTTTAAGTCACTGTGCATGACCTACAAGGCACTGCAGGGCAAAGGCCCTCTTTTCCTGAAAACCCACCTAAAGCACTACGAACCATCAAGGCCTCTCAGATCAGGTGGAAAAAAACTGATAGCGATACCCAAGTTCAAGCGATCAAATTGGGGAGGAAGAAGCTTCCTCGTGCATGCAGCACGGACATGGAACGCACTACCACTCGACATAAAAAACAGCCCAACCCTGGAGATTTTCAGAAAGAGAATCAAGACCTGGCTATTCACCGCATAAAATTCACTAACTCCAGACCTGCCCCAGAATCTGGACAATCCATAGCGCCAAGACACCTTCGGGCATTCGTGCGCTTTAGAAATGCACAAATCAAATCAAATCAAATCAACAAATCAAATCTGTCAGGTTGAGCAGGACCAGAAGGGTGGTCTGGCCCAGGTCGACCTTCGCACGGATGTTATCTACAACCATAGTGAGCGCCGACTCAGTACTATGGAACTTCCGGAAACCATGTTGTGACAGGTCCAGAAACCCAGAGGTATCGAGAAAGGCAGTAAGGTGTTGATTGAGGTAGGTTTCACGCATTTTTGCCGGGGCTGGTAACAAGGATATTGGGCGGAAATTCTTTAGAGTCTCCGGATCAAGAGTCGGCTTTTTCAGCAGAGGCTTTACAAATGCCTTTTTCCAAGATAATGGAAAAATGCCCTCTACCAAAGCACGATTCATACACTCACATTTCAGTGATGTGAGTGTAAAATCCTGGGGTGAGTAAGCTTGGCTCGATAAGAGGCAGGGGTATAAGAGAACGAGGTTGAAACGCCCGTTCTGTTTGGGTTTAGGCCTGGCATAGGTACCATAGAACAAACAATAGATTTGCACTGCATTACTAGTAAGTATGTGAAGGCAAAAGGGGGTAGCTATTCACATGGCATTGTATGGATCTATTTAGTGCTTTTGATTTAGTCAATAGGAGTAAACTATGGCAAATAATGCAGAAGCTGGGGTTGGAAACAAACCTGCAGACCATAGTAAAACGCCTGCAACAAGATCTAAAAGTGTCGATATGATACTATCCACAGGGGGAAGTAACATCACAAATAGGGTCCCTAAGAGCAGTAAGACAAAATGTATTCTATCACAGTTTTTATTCCTGCTCTGCATAAATGGCATTACTGATCACTTATTAGGTGCAGGTGTAGACGTGCCAAAGATGGAAGAGCGTTTAGGACCCACACTCTTATTTGCAGATGATGCTGTACTGATTGCCACATGCCAAAACACCCTCCAGAATTTCTTGAGCCATTTTATGGAGTATATGGTGGGTCTGAATCTAAAAGAGAACTAAACAAAATCTTATACTATGAGAGGTCCATTAATCACGAAATCTTGAATGGTGTTACACCATTCAAGAGGACAAATGATTTTAGTTATTTAGAACTAGTTTTTAGTTCATCCTTAAAGGGGAATCACAACTCCAGATGAACCTCCCACAAATGAGAATGAACATGAAAGCCATTTTCTGTTTTGAAAGAATTTCAAAACATAAACCTTTGGTGGAGTTAATAGAACTGTGTAAATCAAAATACATCTCGACTGCCCTTTGCAGGGCAGGCGTATGGGGATATCAAAAAGAGGATACATTCCAACACATACAAAATGGTTTTACATGCAGTATTCTTGCTATATTTGCCACGAGGAGTGGGACCTACCTTTTATAGGGGGTCGGATAACCATTGAACCACTCCTCTTATGGATTAGATGCTGACAAAACCCAGAGGCGGACTTGGTGAGAGTGTGTTTGTTCGACTGCTTATCCCTAAAAAATATAAATACGATACCATGAATGATGTACGTTAAAACATGTTTTCATAAATTAGGCCTAATAGAAATGTTTACACTTTTCCAGCATATTAGGGCCAACAGTAAGTCCAGTCTGACATGTCGCCATGCGGAGTACTGTTTGAAGAAGAGATTATGCAATGTCTTCACAATGAAATCAGTCGAGCTGTCCCCGCAAATATCAATGGTTATAGTTGCTGACCATACTTGGGATGGATAGATAATACAACTTATTGACTTCATTTAACGTATGTTAGATGACATTTAATCCATTCAAAAGTTGCTCTTCTATCACAATGTGCATGGCAGTACGAATCGCCGCAAGTCACTATCACATTGTCTCAAAAGCAGAGCGCAGTCACTTTATCTTATTTTTTACTTTATATTTAGGACCAAGAATCACTTTTCTGGCACCATGGCTGTGTTAGGCAGAGATTACGCAACATCTGTTAGCAATAGAATTTTTACAAAAATTATTCTCGATAGACGTATGCCACGCAGTTTTACATTTTATTAGGAGGGCTCTACAAATTAGAAAACGCTATGAGTTTGTAACCCTCTGATGGATGTTTTCACCTGAAATCCTGCTTTTACCATGAACATTTTGAATTACTTTGAAGAATAATGTTTAGACTGTCACCAATATAAGGTTGTATCGATGTAATGATTGAATGATTTATTTTAAATCAATCATTATCAATGTCTACTGATGTTTTATAACAAAATGCCAAAATAAAGATTGCTTGACTGACTAACAATGCTGTGAGAAATGTTGCTTTTGGAGCAAAGTGTTGCTTTTCTGTTCAATATATATGAGATTTGTATGCAATTTGTGTAGTCTAGCTTTTGTAAATTATGTGTAGCGTTTGCTGTTTCAGTGTTTGCTTTTGGTGAATTACAGTCCGTATGTCAATTCCTTTTACAACTTCTTAAAATTAGTGTTTATCAGAGTTAATATATTTTGGTGCCATAAAAGGCCTGGCAGTTCGGGCTGGGCTGTTCCCATGGGTAACAGGACCAAGACTTATTTGCATATGGCTGGGTCTAAACTGGAATGGTGTGGTGTGCAAAAGAAAAGATCTGGGACTTGGGATGAATGATTGATTAATTCAGCATTCCTTCCATCTGTTCTTTTTGCAATTTTCACCCTAAGTGGGAAGGGTATGCCCAGACGTGGGTCCTGTGCATGCTACGCCACCAAGTTCAAGCTAGCTTGGCTGCTGAGAGATGTTACCTCAAAAACTGTCCCAGGAAGCTTTTTTTCAGGTCCAGGGAAGATCTGGCCTAGCAGTTCGGGCTGGACTGTTCCTAAGGAGAACAGAGTCAAGACTCATTTGCATATGGCTGGATATAAACTGGAATGGTGTGGTGTGCAAAAAACAATGGATTTAACCCAGATCTGTGACTGGAGGTGCATGTTTGATTAATTCAGCATTCCGTCCATCATCTGTTTTTTTGCATAAAAGATTACCAAACACTTTGTTTATCAGTGTTAAGAAAATATTATCCTTAGATGACATTTTGGGCCCTGATTTTGAGCAGTCCTGATTTTCTGATCCCCTGCGTTTGTACAGGGATCAGAATATCGTTTACCACACCCATTAATTGCAGGGAACAATAAAGTCCTTACCCCTGGTTACATTTCAGCAGGTAAAACGTATGAGAATTTAATAGAGGAAAAGATTATTGTAATTATTGTGACAAGCAGGTTTTGGTGTGGTAACGTTATTGGTATTTCCAAAAATCTCAAAACTGGTGCAAATAATTGCACTTAATACATTCTAAACACAGATGAATCCGATTTTCCCGGCTTTCCTAAATAGCAGCAATACCTCTTGGCTATTTTTATCTGTCGCCATCGCCAAAATGAGATGTTTTCACTTGCTTATGTCTGAAACATATTGGACAAACAAAGATATGATTTTAGGTACTCTTGGCATCAAAACTACTTTGGTATTTGGGCATCTACACATCGTTCAATAAAATTAACATTTGGCACCCTCCCTACTCTGTATTGCACTAATAAGAAGAAGCCATTAGCCAGCTCTGGGAGTTCTATGCTCTAAGAAATATAGATTGCCTTACTGATGATACAGAGCGTGGACAATACCTGATCAGGGATCAAAATCAATTCATACAATTTCAATGGCCCATACAAATTCAGCCAAAATCCCTGATGCGCTGGGGTCGATTTGTTTTGTTCAATACCTTTCTTTTTACGTCCAATTTATATAACCACATTAAGGATGCCGACTGGTTAAATTAATCAACTTTCCTCCTACTTGGTCCATGGACCAACTAGTTGAATAGTTGATGATAATGATTATTTCATCTAAGTAACTTTTATAATTGCCTAAACAACCACAGACAATCAGTTAAGTTATGAAGCTTTATCTCAATAAAGATGCGGTTTGGTCAATACATTTGCTCAATGCATACAGTCACAAATGTAAATAATGAAACTTACAAAGGGAGAGATACACATCAGCAACATAAATGAAATACAAACTCATCCCTTATTTCAACGACTGTATGCATGAAGGAGTTGATATATTAAGAGACAAAAGTTTCAACAAACTCATATGCAAAAACTGAATATGGAAAGGCTAGATGAAGAGACAATAGTTTCATCTAAATAATACGTTCAATGAGTCAAAACGAAGTGGATAGTTGGAGAGACATAAGATTCAGGGATAAAATACATTTGCCAGCAATTTTCATGCATGAATCAGAGGCAAAATACAAACCTATTTGCTTTGCGGAAAACTATCCCCTCGGCCTAGGAGATGATGGGGGTTCCCAAAAATAGTTTCAGGGAACAATGATTAAAAGGACAGGATCAGAACAGATCTGGTACAGCTAGGCCTCTCTGCAAACCGACCAACAGCGAAGGATCTCCCCTCTTCTCTCCTGCCAACCTAAGCATGCTTAAAACACACCCCGAAAGGTACTCCAATTATACCCTAAAACTGACATGTCCATCCCACATTTGTTGCAAACTTTCATGCAACTTGCCAGTGGATTGGTGGGCTTGGGGCGTGGTGTGGTCACACCATGATGACTTCACGTACATTTCAGTTAACCTATTGTTTTAAATTTGTTCCCAGGGTTCGGTTAATAGCTCATTCTCACGATTTATAAACATGTTACTTTTAGACAGTCTTTTATACATAAAGTTACCATCATCCGCAGATCAATTCTCCGGTCCCAAGACTAAACATGGCACTTGGCAGTCAGTTGTCAAGTTGTCCTTCAACTTGCACATTCTTTTTATGTGGTTTTTAGCGTGTCTGTCTTGCTTCTGGCAGAGAGAACTCACTCCTTATCATTCCCCTCCCACTTCGGCCAACTTTAGCAAAGATGTGCCCTTTGCAGCACACTGAAGCAAATGAAATATGAACATCCATTAATTTCGTGATTATGAAATCTTCACTGTTTATCACCCACTTTTATCATTCCCTTATTAGAGTTACCTAGCATAAGCTTTAAACAGAAAGCAGCATTATTCTATGTTTAAAAGTGCAACATGCAACTACGTGGTGCACTTGCGGCCTAGTCACACTTTTATTTCATTTTCACAAAAGCATTATGCAAATACGTTTTAGTTTCTATATATAATATTTCATGTTAGTACATACATGCACAAAGCTATTTCCCATTTGTTTGTGTCTGGTGCACATTAGTTCACTTACTACTTACTGTTAGTACCAATTATGGAGGTGTTTAATTTGAGCAGGTTTGTTTTTTTGAAACCCTGCTCCATCAATTATCCCCTCTTATGGATTTCTGGAGCCATCATAAAATACCTACCATACCAAATGCCACCTTTATTTTATCTACATTTCTGTATTCTTCTCTCTTTTTATGACACCCTCATCTAAGTCTTTCACCATGTCATAATATTTCACTTCCATGTCTTCTAATTCTATTTCTTCGCCTTTTCTCTTTCTTGATCTTCGTTCATTCTTTGATTCTGTCACTTCTCATTTTCTACCTTTGCACTTACAACATTTATATATGTTATCATTAAGGCTACTACAGCTACAGAAACAATTGGAATTATTATTTTTCCCTAATAAACTATGTTTAAAGGTAAATAACCATTTACTCACAGAGGAAAAATCCTTACCAAGTTTGTCGCAAACACCATCGACTTCCAATTGGTTCAAGTACTCATGTATTTTCATAATATTCTATATATATCCCTCTATTCCCTTACTTTTAGGAGGAATATAGGTACAGCAGTGTTGGATTTTCAACATGCCACAGACTCCACCCTCTTTTCTAAGTAAAATATCAAGGGCAAGTCAATTTTGCAAAACCATTGATCTGATGGCAACCATTTTTGTGGCAATCATCAAGAATCCCCCAGCTGTATAAATTGATAAACGATGAACCACTGTGGACAGTTTCAAAATTTTGTGCAAATTCAGGACGACTCCAACTGAGGGTATCAGTGCAGCAAAAATGTCACATACTACTTCTACTATGATTAGTCCTTGTTTTACTTCGTTAAGTTGATTATTACTTCAGTCCATGTGATAGACCTTAGGAAAGACAATAGCAAAATAACAACTTCCATACCAGTGTGAAGGCTATCTATAAAAAGCTTTTCTCACACACACACAAAAGACCACTAGAAAGACAGGATCAGTCCCACCTTTCAATCCTCAGCCTCCAGTAATTTGGAAAGTAGGCTCACACTCACTAATACCAATAAAATAGTTGTTCTAAGCAAACGTATCTTCCGTTTCTGAGCCAGTTGAGGGTGATTGCAGTGTATGTCTCACCTTTCTCATAAATTCCTTCTTTAAAAGCCCATAGGGGTACTCCTGACTTCTGTTCAGCATCCTTTCTTTGAAGACTTTCTCTTCTACCTTCTACCATTTCTATGAAAATTATATCTTCCACCAGCAAACTACATGTTAAGTTATTCCTATAAGCATATTCTACATCTAAAATTTTAGTGATATGGAAGAACTCTCCCATGTATCGTGCCTTTTTGCCACTTAAGACCTTATTCAACTTGTTAATTACCGGCATATCTGAGAATACTAAATCTATGTTAGAGTTTACCTGTTCCATAGAAAAGGCTTGTTAGTACACTGCACGACATACCATATATTATAGGTCACTTCCTCTGAGACAGACAAAGGCAATTTCACGCACACATAACAGTCACTTACGTTTATGGTCTCCACATATTCGTATAATAACTTAGTAAACACATTTAACGAGAAATCACTAATTGATTTGTCATGATGGAGTATGCTTCCATCCAATGGTTCTATTTTAGTGTTAGGTGTCTCATTAGTGACATCATTTGATATTTGATATTTATTAGCATTTGTAGAGCGCTAACTATCGCTCCGGAGGGAGCATCTTGGCGCTGAGCACACAGAAGGTCGTCTAGGGGCGCATGGATTAAATAGCTGCGAGGACTGAGGAGTCAGACTGAGAATAAATCCAGGTTTTCAGGAATTTCCTGAATAGGCCTTCTGAGGGAGCGTGCCTAAGGTTGGGGGGGAGACGGTTCCATGCCTTAGCCGCCAGAAGGGAGAAGGTCTTTCCACCCTTGGATTTTAGTTTTATGCGGGGTTCCACGATGAAGTTGGCGCCAGATGACCTCAAGCAGCGGATAGGGATGTAGTGCTGGAAGCGCTTGGTCAGGTAAGATGGACCCAAGCCCCTGTTAGCTTTAAATACAGTGACTAGGAGCTTGAATAAGATTCTCTTATGGAGGGGCAGCCAATGAAGGGTGTTGAGGGCTGCAGAGGCTGAGGACCTGCGGGGGAGTTTCAAAACAAGCCTGGCTGCTGCATGTTGGACACTCTGCAGCTTTTTTCTTCATTCTTTCTTTCGTTACATCATTAGTACTATTTCCATTATTAGTTACCATTAGAATAGGTACACAAATAGTTAGTAATATCCACATGAATGTTAACAAAACACTACATAAACAAGCTTTAATGCATCTACTTTTTAGACTAGATTTTGGTTGTTCAGTCACTTCTGCTTTGGCCATTTTGTATCCTAAAGAATAAAAATCTATCTAACCCTACGAATGCTAATTAAAAATTTCAGGACTAATGTAATTGACAATGGTGTAATCCTACACCTACTGGCTTTCTTCTTTACCCCCTTCGTTTATTTTATATTTCTTTGGTTCTGCTATGTCAATCAGTTTTTCTTTTTGTTAGCAATTTTCACCATCTTTTAGTTTTCAAAAGCTCTTTTAAGGTGGTGTTAATTTGCTTTCATCAACTTCCTCAGTGCCAGTACTGTCTTTTTCTTCACTTGGATCAGAACTTTCAATTTCTTCCAAAATGATGAAGGTCCATTCAGGTGCCTTGTATTTTCTGCTTTAAATTCTCACTCTTCTAGTTTTTTGTACTACTTCTTCCCCTGACTCTTCTTGTTCTGTTTGACTTGAGACCTCATTACTTTGCTCTGGCATTCTTCTTGACTTTCTTCTCACTAGGGTGTATTTCAGTCTTTTCACCCCACCTGGCCAATTATCACATTTTCTTGGTTTCCTGGTTTGAACTACTTCTTCTCCTTCTGTGTCTGGTTCACAAATTCTTTTATTTGGCATTTCCTTAATTTGATCTTCTACTTGATTTTCAGCAACTTCTGATTCTGCTGTCTCAACACTAACTTCTCTTTCAACTGTGAATTAACTTCCTTATGGTTCAACAGCAGTTTCACCTGTTTCTTGTTCAACCGTGAACTCACTTGGTTCTTGATGTGCAGTGAACTCACTTTCTTCTGGATAAACAGCAGACTTTTGAGACCTAGTATCTGGTGTTCACTTTACTTGGCTTGTGCTTGGCTGTTCCTCATCTGGTTGATCATTAGAATCTGTCACTCTAGATTCCTCAGATTCACACTTCAACCACTGGTTTTTGTTCTCCTCTTACCAGTTGCTGCTCTCCTTGTCGTTCAAGGGCAACTAGGGTTCGTTTGGTGTGGCTCGCATGAATCCAAATTGGCAACCCACCATACTTCACTGCCATTGTTGTCACCTGTATGACTTGATAAGGTCCATGTCACCTGGGTTCTAAGCACGACTTCCTTACATGCTTCTTGATATAAACCCATTCACCTGGACTCAGATCATGAGCTTGTTTTGGCTGTATCGTAGTGGCATCTTCTCCACCCTGGTGAGACACAGAACGTACCAGGTCAGCCAATCCTCTGCAATAATCGAGTACCATATCATCAGATAAACTCATCAATTTGTTTGCTGGTATTTATGCTTGTCTCATAGCTCTTGCCATGAGGATCTCATGACCGTCTTTTTGTCAGGTATGCCTCTTAGACTCATCAGTACAAGGAGTAAAGCATCAGGTTATTTCAGGGATCTGGATGCACACACCTTCTCTAACCTGAATTGTATAGTGCCATTGAGCTGCTCAATCACTCCAGATGCTTCGGGTCGATAGGCACAATGCAGCTTCTGCTCAATTTTAAATACCGAACAGATCAGCTAAATTATATCATTGTTAAAGTATGTTCCTCTATCTGTCTTTAAGGTGACTGGAATTCCAAACCTAGGAATTATTTTTTCCAAAAGCAGCTGAGCCACAGTAAAGCTATCATTTCTTCTCATGGGATAGGCTTCCACCCAAGAAGAGAACAAGCAGACAATAAGTAGTACATATTTCGGCCCGTTACATGGGGGAAGCTCAATAAAATCAAGTTGGAGTGGGGTAAACAGTACTCCTGCTCTCCCAATACATCCCCAACTAACAACTGTCTTTCTGGCTGGATTCTGCGGCTGACAGGTCACACACGTCTGGCAAAGGTGCTCTGCAATGACCCTGAACTTTGGGTCGTACCATGATTGCTTAAAGAGCCTGATCATGGCAGCTCTACCAACATGTGGAATTCCATGGTAAATCTGGCCATGTGGGAAAGTAAAGAATCTGATTACGCTGGTCTCCCACCAAGATAGACCCATATTTAATCTTTTGCTAATTTGCTACAGCCTGTTTTATTCCATCTTTCTGTTCCTTATCACTTGCTTCCTCCTGCATCTGCCTAACCCCTTCCCTAGTTTAAAATGTTGTTGTAGGGGGCGTGGCCAAACAAGATGGCTCAACGGCTGTGATCCGTTTCAGCTCCAGACCCCCTAGGTTGCCACGAGTGATCTCGGCACCCACCGAGGGCTACTTTTTGCATGGTCTCACTGTCACAAGCCTGTAATCATCAGGAGTGAGGCTGTTGACTGTGAACTTGGCTCCCAGGCTCAGGTGCGTGAACAGAAGATGGCGGGTCGGCAGGCAGAGCTCGGTCTCAAAATGGCACGCAGGCCGGCACAGAGCTGAGCGCATTTTGATACTTGACTCCCCACTGTCCGTGGACGCTGCCAGTCTGCCAGCTTACCTGTGGTGTGTCTCTCCGCCATCGGCAAAGCCACAAGGGCGCTCCGATGCATGTTCTCGGCCTCAGCGGTCTGATGTGCCACTTTGATGAGAGCAGCGCTGTGCACGTCAGCGATGGGGCAGTGCCACAAGACGTTTGAGCCTTCAGGAGCGGGCTAAGAAATAAGGCTTAGGGAGGCATGACCGGGGAGTGCCTGCAGACGAATGGCCATGCGGCCCTTCAGTCGGGTCAGTCTGCATTATTAATTTGAATTAGAGGGAGCGGTGTCCTGGGGAGATGCCTGTCTGGAGCTGCCCCGTCTGCCCTTAAAATGTCGCCTGCTCTCGGGACCGGCCCTGACTTCGCTTTACTGGTAGTGGGGGTGAAATAGGTGAGCGAGGAATCTCTACATTGGACTGACCACCGAGCCAGGAGCAGAGATCACCCAGACTGCCCCTTCGCTTCGAATGCTCCTCTTCCAGGGCTGCCTGACTTTAAGATGTCCCCTGTGATACTGGGCGCCCAGCCAGCACCAACTCTGAGGAGACATTGCTTGAGAGGGCATCTCATGGCTGACCTTGATACCGTGCTCTGCCCTTATGCCACCAAATAAAGTCTCACGGTATTTCGCACTCCTGGATAAAAACGCGCCTCCGCTGAGAGTGACCCAGTGTCGACTATGGCCCTCACCGGAGAAGAGTTGGTAGCCTCCCTTAGGGACTTCAAAGCTGAACTATGCCAGGAAATTAAGCAATACCTTCGCGCGTCGATGGACCAGCTCAAGGCCGATCTCACAGAGAAGATGGCGACATTCCGGCAAGATGTAGATGCGGTGAGCACTAGGGAGTTGGAGGTGGAAGAATAGGCATAGGACCTAGACGCTCACTCCACGAAATTCCACGACACCCAACAGAGTCTCCAACTTTAGTTGCAACAGGCCATGCTGAAGGCGGAGGACTTGGAGTGAAGGAATAGAAACCTTCCAAGGGGTTCACTGATACACCTGGTCCTTAAACCAACAAAGAAGAGATTGGCACGGAAGCTGTAATATAAAAAACTTATTTATTAACCTCACATGAGGGAGACTGCATCAAGCAGTACCCTCAGGCCACTGTAGGAGACAGTCTTAGGAGTACAGAGAACAGGGGTCTTATTTATGCATTTGTTACATAGTCAGCATAAAAACCAAGGGGAGGTCCTGGCACATACAAGAATTCTATTTGACTAATATGGGTATACGAAATTTGCTTGCTAAACAAAGTGGGAGGGGAGACTAAACTGAACACATCAGTAAGAATAGCCTGACAGTTCTACACTAGGAGCAGGTGCATTCTACCAGCTAGGCCTTTCTGAGCATGTGCAAGGCTCTGGAAGAGGGAGAAAGCACATGGCGGGTACATGGCTAACTAAAATGACTGCCAAGAACAAAACGAATTTCAGCTCAGAATTTTTCATTCTAAACATTTCATTAAGTGGGTATATATAAGGTATAAGCAGGAGTACAAAGGGAACAGAGCATTGGGTCATAATTAACATACAGATAACAGGAGAGAGTAATGACTATTATTACAAACAGAACCATCAATATTTTTCAACCCTAAGCAGAAAGCAAATCCTAGAACCATCTAGTCCAATTCTATGTAAAAAAAACATTGAATAGACTTTTACAGTGTTCCTTTTGTGTGGGCTAGAGTATCAATTAATATACTCAAGGAAAGGGCAAAGTAACATTTGTCAACTGCTCAGAAGAATGTTTCTCTTGCAGAATAAACATTATTCCTAATGCAAATATTGAAGCAGTCAGACATATTATTGCAAAGACAATCCTGGCTGCAGGGGACCAGGAGGTCCAAACAGGACCATGAGAATTAGGACGAGGAGCCGCAAAGGGCTGCTCCTCCTCAATAATGGGAACGACCGAAAGGGTACATTGCTCACAAAAAGAAGTCCTTGGGAAATTGAAGCCGCTGTACAACCAGCCAGAAGGGAGTCTTCTCCCTGTGTCCATTTGAGCCTTACAGGCAGGCTCTTGTTGTTCCCAGGTTGGAGCTGCACAACTAACAACAACAAAAAAAACAATCACGGCTCAGTTTGAGAAGAAAAAGTAGTTCTTTCAGAATAGGGGACTCACCATCCAGGGACAAATACCCTCAACTATCCTGTCCAGTGTTTCAGGCAGTGCACCAGTGTTCTTCACTTGAATCTAACAGGCACCAGAGACACAGCATGTGTATCCTAAACTCAAGTCCTTCTCTAACTCCTGTACAGCTCCGCTGGAGCACTGCTCTTTTGTTGGGGCCACAGATTGTACCAAGTATGCCAAGGTATCTCTTGATCAACAAACAGAGGCGCAGATTTTCATTCACTTTGGGACCAGGACTCAGAGGCCTGAAGCAACCCTTGTTTCAAAGGGGGTCACCTCAAGCAAAAGCCTCCTTGCCGGTCTGTGACTCTTTCAGCTGGGCATCATAAACAGGATCCACGACTCTCCTTTCTGATTTGTGACCCGTCTTTCACCCAAGACAGTGGCAGGGGTACACACTTTACGTTCTACCTTCACTGAGGTCCTGGATGCCAGCAATGCCTGTGCTGGTTACCTTCAACTTGGCTTCAAGCTGGACTGGTGCTGACTCCCCAGGCTGGTTCTGATGTCTGGGCCCCTCTGGCAATGGTTGTAAGGCAGCAATTGGTGGACAGAACAAAAGTCTTTCGACAAGGCATACAAGTAATCTATCAACAGAGAGAATATTCTCAGAATACTTCCTAGTCTTTGGGTGCCCCATATATTAGCAAGGCACCTAAGAACCAGTTCATCTATCAGAGTAAAATAAAATGGACCTATTACACTATCTGAAGCAGAAAATCTAAAAACACTAATTTAACAGGGATTCTTATTACATAAAAAACTAAACAAAACTTCAACATAGTGGGTACATAAATGTTGGAAATGGCCCTTTTTGCAGGGTTATCCCCATATTTTTTCCTTCTTCCTCCTTTATTTTTCCTGACCTGTGGTTGTTGGCAATAGGACTCTGGGCACTTTACCACTGCTGTTCAGTGCTAAAGTGCATATGCTCTCTGTATAGATTGTTATTGTGATTGGTTATCCATGAATAGCATATTTGTTTTACCAGGAGGTCCCTAGTAAAGTGCACTGAGTGTGCCAGGGCTGGAGATTCAAATGCTACTAGTGGGCCTGCAGCACTGATTTTGCCACCCACATGAGTAGCCCTAAAATGGTGTCTCAGGCCTGCCACCGCAGTGCCTGTGTGCAGTTACTAACTGCCATGCTGACCTGACCAGTGTCCACACTGGCCAGGTCTAACCCTTCGCTTTCTGTAGACATTGGACACCCCTATGGAAGGCCTAAGGTACCCCCCTGGGCAGGGTGCAGTGTATGTGAAAGGTAGAGCATGTACTAGTGTGGGTGACATGGTCTGGTAGTGAATTACGACCATTTTCGATTTTCACTATTGAAAGGTTATCTTGCCCATAGGCTATAATGGGAAATGCTGTGTATAATGTTTACCTGCATATCTTCCCATAGAAGCAAGATCGAAAATGTAAGTCTGTTATCCCTGAACTCAGAATTTAATAACACATCTTTTAGGAAGGATGGCTTTTAAATCCTGTGTTTGAAAGCAGCACTTTTAGAAAGTGGCTGCTTTCCTGTCTGACCTTTCTGTGTGCCTTTGGCTGTTTGTGAATTGACAGTCTGGTTTGTGAGTGACAGGGCTGGGGATTCCAGGAGACAGAAAGATTCTCCCAGGGTTGAATAGAGAGATCTGCAACTAGATGGGAGGGAGGAGTTGCACCTGGGACCTGAATAGGACTGTGCCTGCCCCCCACAGTGCTGACTCCACCCCCGGTGGTGCATATGATGTACCTGCTCTGCACTGTGAAAGGAGAGAAGGAATCATGTCAACAAAGTGCTCCAGGGCTGTGCTTTTCCTCCACAATGCTGGCTCCACCTCCTGTGGGGCGTCTGATGTTTCTGCTCTGCCTTTGAAAGGAAAGAAGGAGTCATGTAAACAGAGTGCTCCAGAACTGGTTCAGACCGGGCTCAAAGCCCTCCTGCACCAAGGGAGCAAATACCTTTTGGGGTATAAGTACAGGACCCCAGACCACTGAATTTTAGATCATCCTGGAATCAAGAAGGAACCTCTGCCAAGGAGAAAGCTGGAAGACTGAAGAGGAAGGACTGTCCTGTTGTGTACTTGTGGGCTGACCTGCAGTTGCTCTGCTGCCAAGGAGAGGGGAAGGACTTTGCTTTGTGCTGTGACCCCTTGCTTGAAGAGAACTCCAAGGGCCTGAGGAGAGCTGGCCTCCTGTTAAGAAGTCCCAGGAACAAAAGGACTTCACCCCCAGCTTCCCCCTGAACTCTGCTAAGAGAGTTCTGCCCTTCCAAGAGTGCTTGATCCAATTGTAGTGCCTCTGGAAGTTGTACCTGCTGTTTGGGAAGCTGGAGAAGGGGAAACTAAGACAATCTGCAATTTTCACGCATCGCTCTCAGAGCGCATCACCTACCTAGCGATGAAATTCCCGCCGCTGCGAAGATCGAGATCATCGCAGCTCCTGTCATCGCTGGGTGAGATCGCCGCACCACTTGCTTGTGGACCACATCACGTCGCTGCAAACATCGTCACAAAGCCATCGCATCGAGGGACCGCGAGAGGATAAGATCGACGCTGCGCCGCGCTTCGCCGCCGCACCTGAGATTGTCGCGGTCCTGAAGATCGTCGCATCTTGCCTGTGCAAGACGCTTCCAACCAAACCTGCGCACCGAAAGCCATACAAGGTATCGCCTCCCTCCCCATACAGACCGGATTCATCGCAACACGCCTGCTGCGTCCAGCAGGGTTGTTGCATCGCCTCCCCAGGGTCTCAGGAGTGACGCACCGCTTGTTTTTCAACGCTGCAGCTTCCATTTGGAACTTTTATTGCATCTACAGGTACTGTGGGCTAAACGTGACACCACTGTGGATTATTTTAACGCAAACCCTAGAACTCTTTGAAAATCATATTCTTGAAATGTGTATGTTGGATTTTTGTTGTTTTGGTCTTGTGTACTTTAGATAAAGAGACTTTATTTTTCCAAACTGGTGTGGAGTCCGTTTGTGGTGTTTTCACTGTGTTACTGTGAGTGTTGGTACAAATACTTTACACATTGCCTTTGATAAGCCTGTCTGCTCGTGTCAAGCTACCAAGGGGGTGAGCAGGGGGTTATCTAAAGAGTGTATCCCCCTTACCCTGACTAGAAGCAAGGGTCCCTATTTGGACATTGGTCGCGATGTTTTGGCAGCTATCGGTGGAATGCGTACTTCCATGGACTCAGTCACAGTGGAAGTTTCCCTGCTCAGAGCAGACTTCAAACAGATGAACGAGAGAGTATAGGAGCTTAAGATAGCAACGACGGCCGTGCGAGATGATACCTCGGAGCTTCAACGTCAAATGGCGGAAATGGAGAAACGGCAGGTCAGAATGGCGCAACAGCTGGACGATTATGAAGGGAGGGCCCGCCGAAAAAACATCCGGATCTTGGGCGTTCCGGAAAAAACGGAGGAGCCCGCGGCTGATCTCTATGTGGAGGACCTAATCACTAAACGCCTAAAGCCCAAGGCGCTATCCAGTTACTTTTCCATAGAGCGGGCACACAGCGTGCTAGGCGGTTGGCCCAAACCTGGGGCCCCGCCGCTGCCGATAATCGCCAGGGTCTTAAATTTCAGAGACAGGGACAGTATTCTGCAATGTTCTAGATCCGGCCCTCCACTAAAAATTGATAACTATGAGGTTTCATTTTGCCCCGACTTTACAGCCAGAGTCCAGGCGCAGAGGAGGAGTTTCCAAGCAGTCAAGCGGGAGCTGCGTAGCAAAGACGTGAAATATGCGATGCTCTTCCCGGCCAAGTTGAGAGTGGAATGGGATGGCAAACCCGGGTTCTTTGACTCACCGGACGCGGCCTGGGAATGGCTGGAGGGCTGGACCACCGTTGGGGGCCGAAGGGGTAATCGTCGAGACAGAGCGGGACGATGGAATGGTGATGGTCCTGACATGACGGCAGAGGGAGCTGTAACGGAGCCGAGTGATCTGGACGAACAAGAGTGAAACAGCTTCCTGATTGACTGCAGGACATGATATATTGACAACACGCAAGTGGAGTGGGAGGGGGGGACAGTGGAAGAACTTTCCCATACAGGATCCTTGGGTGGGGTTTAGCTTTACCGTGCTAATGGGGTGTAATGTGTTTGATTCATTGATTGCCTAGACATGTTATGATGTTTATTGGGGGCGTCTCTCTGATTTTTTGGCTGTGATTTATTGTCGACAGTATAGATCACCAGTGGACGGGGGGCTCGGTTGGGAGGGGTAGAGGCACTCTGCCATTTTGGGGGATGGGTTGTTTTACATCCACAGGCAGGGGAGCAGGAAGGGGTGAGTGGGAGAGGGAGGGGAGTTCTTCGGGGTTTACGGGAAGTGTATTCAGTATGTTCAAGTATTGTGGGGTGGGAATGTGTTTTTTTTTTAGTTTTGTTCCAAGTTTCAGTTTTGGGCTGTGACCACTTGCTATGATTGGCGGGATGTGTGATGACGAGAATGGTTTGGAAAACTGCGGTAATGGTAATGGAGGACTCGGAATTGATGTGCACTGATGTTTCTGCTAGTGCCCCCTCCCTGACCCCTGTGTCCCCTATGACCGTTGTTACTTGGAATGTACATGGCCTGGGGGATAAGATGAAACGAGGATTGGTATTACAATATATAAGGCACACAGCACCGGCTATAGCATTGCTTCAAGAAACACACTTGGTGGGATCGACTTGCAAGGCCCTGGACCGATGGGGATACAAAATGGTAGCGCATTCAGAATTTTCCACGGGCTCCAGAGGGGTTGGCATCCTAGTACGGAAACCATTTCCCTTAATTGTGCATCAGGTATGGGAAGAGACCCTTGGGAGATTTGCTGCCATAGCGTGCCAGTGGGAGGGAAAGAGATTCAATATTGTCTCGGTGTATGCTCCCCCTGCCCTCCACTCTGTGACCCTTCCAGCTCTTAGCGCTTTCTTATTGGATTTACCAGAGGGTGAACTTATTGTGGGGGGGACTTCAATGCAGTAGTGAATGGAGAACTGGACCGCCACCCAAGCAGAATGACGGGGGCGGGTAACTCACGTATGAACGGGTTCTTGGACGCATTGGGGCTGATAGATGGCTGGAGATACAAACACCCCGGGGAACGTGGATACACTTTTTAGTCCGGGACACATAATAGTCTCTCACGTATTGAATATTTCTTTGTCTCCGCGGACAGTCTCCCTTATTTGACTGACACAGAGATACGGCCGAGGGGACTCGCCGATCAGTTTAACCTACACCTCCCACATCAAAGTGCGTAAACACATTTTTCCCATTTCCCCTGGCTATTCACAGATCCCCGCGATTACAACGGATATTGTTACAGTCACAAAGCAATACTTTCAGGATAATTCGGGATCAGTGCAGTCCCCTGGCATCCTGTGGGAGGCCTTCAAGACGGTGCTGTGGGGGCAGGCAATTTCTTCAATACCGGGGCACAGACGGGCGATGAAAAACGACCTAGAGGCGCTTGAGGCAGAACTGATAGCTCTTCAGAAGCTACATGAGACCGGCCCCACTGTAGAGACAGCGCATAATCAACGACTCAAACAATGCAAGCTTACCGAATTCCAAAAGACACAAGTCAAGCTGCGACTGCAAACCACTAGGCATACTATTTACGAACAGGGTGATAAGCAGGCAGACTTCTGGCATGGCTAGAAAAGAAAGAAAGGGCACAAAGGACGATTGCGCAACTTCGTACCCCGACAGATGAAATAGTCACGTCTCCGTCAGAAATCACAGACACTTTAGCTGACTATTATGAACAGGTCTACCTCGCAAATAACAACTGAGGAGGCCCAGACCAACATTAAAGACATAAGAATGCCCTCCTTGTCGGATGAGGAAGCCTTGCTCCTGGACTCTGATTTTACAAAGGACGAGGTTTTGGCGGCAGTCCACTCACTGCAATCGGGTAAGGCCCTATTGAACTTTATAAACATGTCTCTGATTTAACTGTTCCATATCTTCAAGCAATGTTCCAGGACAGTCTGAGTAGGGAAGAGCTGCCACTAGATCAAAGAATAGCTACTATAATTACAATACCTAAGCCGGGCAAACCCCTGGACGAATGTACGTCATATCGTCCGATATCCCTACTTAATGCGGAAGACAAGATCCTGGCCAAAATGATCGCAAATCGACTGACTCCTCATCTCGAGACACTGATACACCCGGATCAGTCTGGGTTCATGCCCAACAGGAGTACTGCTCTTAATTTAAGCTGGATACACGCAGTGTTGGCGCAAATACCTAGTCTCCCAGAGCCCGCAGTTATCCTATCATTGGATGCTCGGATGGCGTTTGATATAAATGTAAATGTAAATGTGTGTGTGTGTGTATACTTGTAAAGCGCACTGCCGCCCCATCTCGGGGCATCCTGGCTCTGTATACCGCTGTGGAACCCTTCCTGGCTTTCCCTGTGAGATGCCCCCTCCTGGGCACCCCCAAGGTGAAGCCAGGCATCCCAGCGCTGTTGGGGCCGTTGTGGAGATTAAGCAAGCTATTGCCCAGAGTTGCGGAGTGGGACCCATGATAGAGTAAGCACTGAGACGAGAATTATCGAGTCCGCGGACATTGAGCCCAAGACCCTGCCGCATCAGGAATTGAACCCTGGTCTCGGGCCTGACCTCTGCTTCAGGGTCTGCCGCTTCTAACCAGTGAGCCACACTTCTCCATGTGAGCCACACTTTTCCATGGTGAAATGGCCATATTTATTCACGGTCCTCCGGCACCTCGGCTTTGGACCTAGGTTTTGTGCGTGGGTGGAGCTACTCTACGCTAAGCCATTGGCGCACGTGGTGGCCAATGGTCATATTTTCAGGAATTTTCCACTGAGCTGTGGCACACGCCAGGGATGCCTGTTGTCGCCTTTGCTCTTTGCGCTGGTTTTGGAGCCGTTGGCTGCTTGTGTCCGATGGGACCCCATGGTTAGGGGTCTCAGCTGGACAGCAACATGGGAAGACCGCATATCGTTCTGTATTTGACCCTCCCCAGGCGTTCCATTATAGTGCTCCTTAACATTTTTGAAATTTTTGGGCAGGTTTCGGGATACAATATCAACTGGTCTGAGTCGGTCTTGTTTATCCTCAAGGGCCCTCCACCTCGGCTCCCGACGGATTGTCTCTTGAAAATTACGGACGCACCCTTTAAGTATTTAGGGATCTGGGTAACGCCTAATCAAAATGCCTTCTTCCATCATAATCTGGATCCCCCACTTGATCGTTTTCGGGCAGAAGTTAAACATTGGCACTCTCTGCCCCTGACCCTTCTGGGTAGAGCGGCTTTGTACAAAATGATGACTCTGCCCCTATTACTGTATGTCCTTGAGAATACCCTTATCTTGTCGCCCCAAAATACTTTAAGTCAATAGAGGCATTGATCTAGGGCCTCCTGTGGGGCAATAAACCGGCACGTATATCTCGTCAAAAACTGGTCAAGAGCTGGTATGATGGGGGGATTGCCCTCCCAGATATCCATTTGAACTATTGGGCGGCCCAACTAAAGAATATAAATCATTGGCTGCACGCCCCTCAGGGAGAACAGGCATTTAAGGCGGACAGATACGATCCAAGTGAGGCGGGTGTGCTTGGCGCACTCTATGATAAAAGAGGCGCCTCAGTCCTGATCGGCACACACAGTCAAGCTATGGTATGTGGCTCAGGCCCGTCTCAAATGTACAGACATGCTTACTCAAATGACGCCGCTTTGGTCGTCGCGTCGGCTGGGCAACCTGCATAATACTAAAGGCTTTGGAGCATGGGACCTGATTGGGATTTCAACCGTTGGGGATCTATGGAAACAGGGCAACATTCTGACATTTGAGCTACTTAAGACCCAATATGACTTAGCTCCCACGGAGCGTTTCGATATCTGCAAATACGCCATGCCCTGGGGTCACTCATCCGGCCTGGTGATATTGTGCCCGAGTCTACTCCACTTGAGGATAGGCTTCTCACGGAACACATGCCCAAAAAAGCGACCTCCTTTGTATACCGTAAGATAATTAATAATCTACCCGATCCCACCTTGAAACTCAAAGACTCATGGGCCAATGAGGTGGGAGAGTTAGATGAAGCGGATTGGCAGACTGCGCTTTCCTACCCCCGGGAGGTGGCTATACCCTTCAGACTTAGGCTTGTACAGTTGCAGATACTGCATTGTGTCTATTATACTAGGATTACTGTACATGCGATTGGGATAGCCACACACAAAAATTGTTTAAGGGGCTGTGGGGAGGAGGGGTCATTTTTTCATGCCATCTGGGACTGCCCCTTAGTGGCCCCGTATTGGGCCAAGGTCATGAGGACTATGTCGCAGGTGGTAAAGGTATCGGTGACTCCGGATCCTAGGTGCTGTTTATTGAATATCTCGGAACCAAACGATTTAATGCATTCCACACAGGATTGGATGACATTGGGCATGATGTATGCTGAATGGAACCTTGCCAAATTCTGGAGATCCCCAGCGGTGCCTACGATCAAGGATTGGTGCAGCGATTTAGACTTTGCAATGATGGCAGAAAGGGCTGTGTATCTGAACCGGAAGTGTCCACGGAAGTGGGTGCGGCTATGGCGCGTGTGGAACGAATACCGGGCTTATTTGTGCGAGCCGCCGGTGCTGGACAGTGAGGATGATTCAGAGTGAGGGTGGCAGGGAAAACTGACTCCTTAACACTATGGTGGGTACTTTCGTTATCATGATTGTATGTATGCTTCTCAGCTATATTCTCAATTTGCATGTTCCAAGTACTGATCATTGCATGCACACTGTAATATCAATGTATGCCCTATGTTTTCTTTATAAAATATTTAAAAATAGTTTAAAAAAAATAAAAAAATAAAAAAACATGAAGTGAATTATAAAGGGTACTGGGATCTCATCACTACCCCTAAAGATGGGAAACTTTATCACCAGTTTAGGGTGGGTTCACTCCCTACTAATGTATTTACCAGCTAATGGTGTAGCTCCAATAGTGGCAATTGTTTATTTTGTCCTAATCCCCGCAAATCATTGGCACATATTTTGTTCGCCTGTCCAGCCTACAGAAAACCTAGGCTTAGATGGCTGAAACCAGTATGTCTAAATCTGGGGACCAGATCAAGTAGCGAGGCATTCAGGATTTTAAAAACGTCCACTGAAGAGTATATTGTGATTGCCGTCGCTAAGTTTCTGGGCTGGGCATGGGTGATTCGTTCAAAGGGGAAGACCAGCTAGTGAATAGTTTAGGTACTATAAAAAAAAAATCTGCCTGTGTATATGTATTTTTTAATTTGTTGTCAAAATGAACTAAATTTGATTGCACATGAATTAAGGAAATAGGGTCATTACAGGAAGCAACCCTCTTGTGGTGAACTTTTTAGCTGGTATGCTCTTTTAGTTGTTTTTAGGTATTTATTTTATAATCATGTATTTTAAAGGAAATGGTAATTTAAATCCATGTAAAACACCAGTATGTTTAATTTGGTTATATATTAAAAAAATAAAAAATTCTCACCTCTTTGTAATATGTAATAACTTTTGTGATTTTATAATCGAAATAAAGTTCTTCACTGACTGATTAGCCATGCTTTACAAATTCCATTTTGATATAATTTTAAAGAAGTCAGAAAACATTTGCTGTGTATATCAATGTGGCAGCCACTGTAGTCAACACGAAAGTTTCACGGATCAGCTTTTATGCAAAAGCATGACATGACCAGGGAATCCTGTACGTTTCAGGCTTAGCTAGAAGAAAACAGTAATAAATGTTTTTATCCTGTGCACCACAATCAGCGGTTTTAGCAGTGCAAGCTGTAATATGTTATTGCAGTACGATCTTTATGAGGTTTTAGCTGATATCAAGGATTCATATATGACCTCTTGCTTTACAAACTGAAATGGCAAGCAAGTGTAAAGCATTTAAAGAGTTTTGCTCATGTTCTTGAATCTTAATTGTTTTTTAAAAAAGGCCCTGGTTGGCAGTCTTGTACAGTTAGGGTATCTTCTGACCACACAAGGTTGTTTCTCTGATATGTCAGCAACCCCTAAAAAAAATAGTATTACCCCTCACATCCTTGATGTGCAAACAAACACAAATGAGGTAATTCTGACTTACTTAATGTATAATTGTGAAAATGCACGCTCACCTCAGTGTTCCTGGAGCTGGTTAAAAGCGGTTTATGGTACTCAATGTCAACCTTGGAAGGATGATGAGATGACCCGTTAGGATTCAAACCTTTGACATTTCTGAATAGCACTAAGACAAATAATACAAGTCCATTCATGATTCTGATGGTGTTAGAGGCTCGATTTCAGTTTTTTCCACCCAGCCCTATTGAAAAACTGAAATCGAGAAAAACAATTTTAAAAAAAAATATATATATATAAATATCCGATGTCCAACATGTGATCTCAGCCATGTGAGACAGCGAGAAGCGATAACACATCTCACTCCAAAAATGTATATGCAAAATATGTAGCAACAGCCTCCAATAGGAAGTCACTGTCCTCATCTGAAAACAGTTCAGCCATCCAATTCAGCAAAGGGAAAGAACATGCATGTTCCTCAATTACCGGAGCCTCTAGCACCATCAGAGGGCAACTCAGTGTTTCTTCAAGGAAGCTGCTTGCCAAGAAATCTTGCGCCGCTGCGAAAACATTCCAATGCCCCAGGACTCCATGCATCGCGTCAAAGGCCATAATCCCTCCGCCAGAACAAAGCAATTCATGAGCAACCAAGGGGCTCATAAGCTGATCATAATCTGCATTGGGAGACACCATATTGCGAGACACAAATCCAGGGCCCAGTCGAAATCGCAACTCAGGCAATGAAAGACAGGCTGGATGCATGTGAAAAAGGAAAATCAAAACAATAATAATCCATAAGCTGCACTCAAGGTAGGTAATATTCAAGCATTCGGTTGCGGAACAGCAGCAGTCGCGACAGATCTTCTCGCAAAACAGGACGTGCATCCATTTTGAAATAAACAAAACAACAGAAGTACGCCTGCAACCTGAGACAGCATTAATGGAAATCCGACAAACGGGCTGGAAAAAATCGAATGAAACAATGCCGGGAACATGCCAAATATAGTTTGAAAAGAAGTCACAATGCCGCTGCTAACAACTTTAAAATAGTGAGCCAGCCCTGTGGTGGAGGATGCATTAAATATAGTGTGTATTAATTCACCGAAATGCAAGGGCAAATCCGTATTTAATAAAGCATGCACTTCTGTGCGGGTGTTTGTCATGTGAAGGACAAATGTTTCACAAGCAGAAGTGAGGGCAACTTCTTTCTGGGACAATAGAGCTCTTATACGACTCATCTTGTTGAACTCTGCTTTCAAGGTCGGAATCGTCGGCCAGATGGAAACATCAAGCTTCCCATGTGGTGGAGGACACATTACATTTTTACAACAAACCACGCGCTCACTGACCGTAACCACGTAAGGAATTCCGGCTACCATTCCCACAACAATCTTCATTATTTAAAAGTAAATAACTCCCGTTTGCCAGTAATGTGAATGTTGGTATGATAGCAGGTGCCGGTGTACAGTCTAAATTCATCTTGTTCTGGTTACAAGAGCCATGTAATTGGATATACCTACACATTAATGAGCGATCTGGTGTTGTAGTGCAATCTTCACCATTCAAGTAAACCTCCTTTCCCTCCCAAAGGCACCTATAGGTAAATGGTAGAGACCAAGCTTCATGAAGATAAGCAGTGCGCAGAGGTTCATCTGCCTATTGGGTAGTACTTCGTACAGGCCTCGAACTTGAAAAAGGGGAAAAGGTAAAGTTATCAATCTGTGGATAAGCCACGTTACAGAATTTGTTTTGGCCACCGAGAAGGGTAACCATTCTAACTTTTGAATATGTAACATGGAAAAGAAAATGTGGGATCTTTCATTGACATAAAACGGTGCTTGTCACTCAAATTAAATGGGGCAAATAATGATGAAGTATTCATGTAGTGTCAAGGCACTGTTCCAGATTTTAAGGTCTGAAAGGTCCAGGCAAACTGAATAACAGAACGCAATTGATTTTGACCATGGTACAAAACAGACACATCTTCTTGCACAATATCAACAACAGATGAAACAATATTATCCAATGTGTAAATGCGGGAAGGAAGCGTGTTAATGCTGTTATCTACAACTGCTAGCACTTTTTCTAAATTTGCTTGATCTATAGCTCTAATGCGGGAAGCCGCCACAATTTGGGACAGTTTCCAAACCTCACTGTAAATAGCATATATCCATCTTTTAGATCTGCTGGAAGCCGGGCCCTTCACAAAATTATTCAGATCAACATTGTCAGTCAATTTAGATAAATGCAGCTTAATTTGCCTACAGAATAGGTAGTCACAGAATGGCCACTTTCAAAACGGGGATCCATCCTGACCTGTTTATAGCCTGGAGCTAAACCCAGAAAATGATGCTGGCAAGAATCTGCACTTTTCTGCCACAGCAACCAGCCCTTAGGATCCAAACTGGATATGTTAAAGGAAGAATTTACTAACAGAGTCTGTAATTCTCTGATGGAAAAGTTGGTATTATTAATACAACCATAATATTCTTCTAACTCAGGAAAAGAAGGAGCATTACATTTTTTAGTAGTAGCCAGTCCAAAGCAAGGTGTTTGTGAAATTGAGGAATTAAAAAATAACGTATGGTTCGGGATGAGGCTTGCACGATGCAAAGCCTCGGTGCCTTGCACTTGCCAATCTTTAGAACCCCAAACAGATTCAAGATCAATAGTATCTTTCCACAGCTCGTAGCCCCCAACAGCCAATTGGTCTAGAAAGGACTTCCAATACAATCATTTTGTGTGGGTAAGTCTAAACTTGGAAGTGGACTTTTCAGTCATTTTAAAATAAAATGCATTGGGATTTGACTGATTAAAATCAGTAAAATAAGTGTACCTCTTTAAAAGAGATGTGGAACTGCCTTGTACAGGAGCGGGACAATGTTTCCATTGCGTATAATTAACCATATTGCTCCTGGTGTTAGCCTTATGCAAGTAGTGATTGCCAAAGTGTTGATAACAAAACAAATCACCATAATTTGCGGATTCTAGATACAGATCTTCAGCATCAAAGGCAGCATAATATTTCAAATCAGAAAACAAAGCCTCTACGGCCTGAACATCCCAATCATCAGAACGTATATTTTGTTTAATCACATCCCCCTTAGAAACTCCTAAGACATTTGGGACATTAATAACCTCAGTGGATCCGTGAATTTGAAATCTAATAGCATCCCACACAATCCCATCTAAGACGGGCCAAGGAGTTATGTTAACAAAAGCCAGGTCCCTCTTCAATCTGTGTGACGAGGAATGGGGAGCCAATGTTCCATTAATATGTTGAATGCATGTTCTCTCTTCAACATAGTGTCCGTTGACAAGGCGGAAAAAATAAACCACAAATCCAATAGACATGAATAGGTCAATTGAAAAAAAGCACCAACCAAATGTAGGTCCAAGGAGGAATCAAAAAAAATAAAAATTTTAAACCATGATGCAAAAATTTAGATCTTTGAAGGGGTCTTCGATGTGTGAGAGTCAGTGTCAAATGAAAATCTGGACTCTGTAGCCAAACACGTTTGCAAATCAGGCATTGATAAGCCAGTGGGGTTAGTATACTCAGACTCATCAAGGTGAGCATCAGATGGAGAACTTAACAAAGGACTTGAAACTGCAGGCATCTCGAAGGCAACGTCAGGCCTGGGGTTAGGAGCCGGGGCCAAAACAGAATTTCTCAAAATGGATGGACATGAGACCGCAGGAGTCATACTAAGAAGAATCGGCCACTCTGTGTAGTTTGACATTGTCAATGGAGATGTACCTTTGTTCTTTACGACCTGGAAGTGGTGGTAAAATGACTGTTCTTGTGCTCTTCATGCCAAGCACTGGAACTGGAGCTCGATATGTGGGGCTAAATTCTTTCTTCTTTTCGATCTTCTCTTGAACCAGTTGTCCAACTTGGAGTAGCCAGACAACTACTGGAATCTGAAACGCAGCATCAGATGTGGAGGGCAAGTGTTCCTTTGCAAGACTGTCTCTCGTCTCTTATAGATTCTGTAAAACATGACAATGGTCATCTACGTCAAAGGGGGCAGCAACCACCGCCTGGTCTAGTCCATCAAGGTCCAAGACGAACATTTTGATACCAAAGAGCATTTCGTATGGGGTCCGCCCACCGAGAGAACTTCTAGGGAGATTATTAAGTGCACATTACAGGCTATTTGGGTGGGCTAGCCAGTTCCTGCCAGTGCCTATAACTCTAGCTGTCAAAGACTGCTTTAAATCTCGGTTCATTCATTCCACAACACTATTACCCTCAGATCTGTATGGAGGCAAAAACTTGACTTGGACCCCCAACAAAGTCATGGCATCCTTGTACGCGTTAGAGGCGAAAGCAGGACCCTGATCCGAATGGAAGGTGCCACAGGCAAAAATCCCTACAAAGACACGCAAGTCTCTTATGACAGTTCGCGAATCAGCGCAGCAGTGTGGCCACACCCACAAAATGCATGTGCAAGAATCAACTGCAACTAAGATGTACTTATACGCAGTATCAGAGGAAAAAGGACCGCAGTGATCTAAATAAACACAACCAAGTGGTTTATTAGAAATGTACAACTGTTTCTGGGGCGGACGCGCAGCAGTTGAAGGCTTAATCTCCTGGCAAATGTCACGCTGAAGGACATAATCACGTGTCTGTTTGTACAGTCCCCGCCACCAGAAACGTTGTTGTAACTGAGATAAAGTAGCCGAAACGCCTGAATGCTCAGACGCAACACCCTTGTGAGCAGCTGTAATCAGTGTGGACCTGCGGTCCGTGTTGGGTATCAGTCTTTCACCAACGTTTGGTATTTTCACAAAAGGAACTTTATCAGGACGTAAGTGATAAGAATACTTTGAAAGGAATCCTTTAGGATATCTAATTCCCTTCTCAGTAGCGACTACAGCCGCCAAGATGTCATCATGAATCTTACTTTTGGAACGTGTAACTGCCGCAATCAAATATGTCGATACTGATGACTGAGAGTGTGAATTACATACACGAGTGGCAACTGCTCTTTAATCTCCGCCACTTGGACCCAGATCATTTTATGTTTTATCGTGCTACCCTTGGAATCACGAAAATCATTCTGAACCCAAAAGAACAGGTTTTTATTGTAAGACTGGACACAGTAGTAAGAATCACTCACAATAAGAGTCGTCACACTAGGATCAGCATACTCCAATGCAAACATCATCACGTAGCTCTGCCAATTGTGCGGTACAGTCCCCCAATGTCTGTGTAGGCACAACATTGGACTTGAACTCATCATTCACCATGGTACCTACCACAATGGCACAAGCTGAGACGTATGCGTGTTTAGATCCATGCGCAACTTGCGCTGAACCATCAGTGTAAATGATACAATGGAAATCCTGCAAAGGCTGCATAGTCAATGGAGCAGGATGAACAAACTCATACTGCAAAAACTCTTTTGACTGTAAGGAGGCATCAAAAATAAACGTGACATCCGGAGACGTCAATGATGCTGCCCATTGTATCCACCGTGGGTGCAAAGCTTTAGAATTTGGTACACTGGCCTTAGTCACTGCCTCTAGGGCAGTATACGGGGTAACTACCAACATGCGTTTTCCCTGCGACAGTGCACGTTCCTTAGGAATCGCCATTTGCACTGCTGTCAAAACTTTCTCCACAGTGAAAAACCGCATTTCAGCCGAAGTGTACAAGTGTGACTTGTAAGCGATAGGTACTGTGTCACCTTCATTAAAAGTAAGGTAAGTGAAACCCACCGCCCCAGGGATGATTCTTATCACCAGGTTAGTGTGGTTATCACGAGTCAGTAAGAATTTAGATTCTAGAAGATCAGCCTGCAAAGATTGCAAAATGGCTGAATGTTCAGGCAGCCAGCACGATTTGTTAAAAGTAGGTTGTATCAAAGCATACAAAGGCTTGATACGCTGGGCATATTCGGGAATATATGTACGCCGAAATTCAAAAATCCCAGCAAGGAATGTAATTTTTTCAGTGTTGTAGGAGCGCGGAACTGTGCACAATTCTCCAAGAAGGGAGGTGCCAACCCTCGACCTTCATTGTTGAGCTCATAGCCCAGGAACAACACTGTGTACTCAGCAATGTGAGACTTTGCAAAGTTGAATTTGTAACTGAAGTCCGCAAAGTTACAAATTATGCGGTCAACGTGACACAGATGCGCCCAAATTTCGTCATCTGTGAGATAGATGTCATCCACATACGAACACGCATCTGGGTCCACTCTCTCCAAGAGAGAGACAATGCGGGCAGCATACACACCCGGACTATTCTTATAGCCCATGGCCATGCGTTTAAATTGGCGTTCTTTGTGCCACTGGTAAAACTGGTCCATTGGAAACTTAGACCAGACAGATTGTGGGCAAAAAAAATGTTGGATATGTCAAGTGTGGTTTTAAACCTTTTTCGCACAAGACCATCTATTAAAGCAGAGCCGTGGGTATTTTGTACCGCACAAGTAGAGTTTAAATGCTGGTAATCCAATACCAAACGGTACGAACCGTAAGGTTTGGTCACTGTAAAAAGTGGGTTATTCATCGGTGACACGCACGTTTTAATCACTCCTTGATATTCCAATTGTTCAAGGATTTCCGCAACGGAAGCCTTAGCTTCACGCCGGATGGGATATTGAAGTTGAGGCTGTGGCATAGACCGTAAGGGAAACTCGTGGTGCGGGGAAAATGTATCCCAACCACAGTGAGTACGGTACGAAGCCAGCGCAAGGGCCTTAGCCCACTCTTCTGCAAAATTCAGCGCATGCTCCTTTGACACTGTGTGCGCGAAACTAGGGAGGATTACCTCCTCCCCTCCTTGTGCCGCGAGCACAAAAGGTGGGAGCCAGTCAGCCTCCGCTAACAAAATGTCATAGATAGTTGTAAGATTTTCCCAAAATACCCCTTTTATGGTACGTTGTATGTCACCTTCCATTAAAAGGACAATTTCAAATAGCCTATCAGGGGGAGCTACACTAGTATCAGCTGTCTCTACAACAACATATTGATCAGTCGCTGTCACCTTCAGTAGTGGACGCAGGGCCTCTCGCACTATGGTAATCTCTGCCGCGCTGTCCAACAACGTCAGCGCCCATGTCTGATTCTGAAGCTCCGTTCTCACTATCTGTGGCATATCTCGCTGTTAAATCTGCAACTTTCTTTTTCTGAAACTGGGGTCTTTTCTGTGAAGAATTGTCCTGCTTGCCTTTTCCGTATTTCGGGCTGGGCTAGTCGCGACTCTGCTGGCCACCCCGACCTCTGCCGCTGCCTCCACCCCCGGACGATGAGGCCGATGTGTCTTGCAAAGAACGAGGAGAGGGTTGATCAGGAACCTGAAAACGATCAGGCGACTTAATCGTAGAGCGGTCGCGCAACTCATAAACGCGCTCAGTAGACGCAGGCACTGGTGATGGGGGATGGGACTCCTGTTTCTGTTGCTGATTCCCCTGTTTTTTATTTCTGTTCCAATTTTTCTTTGGAGCTGTGGTTTGAACGTCTGTTTCAGACTTCGCACTTTGAGTTTGTTTTTTATCTTTGCAGAAAAGGGCTTGACACCTAAACTATTGCGGCCAATGGTTTTTGAAGCCGCCGTAATAATTCTCGGTAAGTGGCGGGGTTTGTCGGCATTGGGAACCTCGCGTAAGGCATTCGCCTCTTGAAAGTTCACTGCATCTCCCTTTATATTAGAAAGGACCTGATCGGAAACTACAGCCTACGAGTCTCATTCCCAAATCAACCGCAGCCTCCGGTCCGTGTTCATGTTGAACACGCTGAATGACCGTAGGAAGGACATCCATTGATGGAGTGTCGAAGCACCTCATGTACACTGCCGCAACAATCCTACCCCATCACATTCACCGGCTTCCGGTACCAAGTCCTTGGGCAAACTAATTGTAAGAATCCTGTGTTTTTCCACGGGAGTCGAATTAGGAAATACTGCTTCCAGCTGGTCAAATTTCTCGGCAAGCCAAAAAGGCATATCATCCTTATCTTGGGGACGCTTGCCCATTACTGCATTGACCATCAAGGGACTAAGCTTCATTCCGCTCGGTCCAGCTGGAAGGGCCGCAACTCCAGGGGCCCGCCTGGGAAATTGCAGGTGATATATTGAACCAGGGCCCTGATAACACTGATTGCAGAGTTATATAGGAGCCTCAATTCAGCAACGGGGATAGTCCCCGCACGAGGATGCGGGGTAAATGCAGCCAACACAGGCCAAGAAGCGCCTGGGATGGACAAAGGACCTAATCGAGCCGCCGTTAAACTATGGGGAAGGACGCCATTAAATCAAACACGGTGCTGCCATGCAGAAATCGGATCCTACTGTGTTCTATATGCAACAAATTCCCAGTGCACGGGTGTGTGAGTATAAGTGTGAAACACCTGAGTAGCTGCATCCACAGCGGGAAACGTCACCCATGAGTAGGCAATCTCAAAAGGGTATGCCATCTCAGCACTCACTACAAAAATAACTGCCATGCCTTCCAAGCCAATATTATAAGCTTGCAAAAGAATGCGTACCGCAATGTGACTATGCTGCAGTATGTCAATGTCAGCCATAGTGAGATTCAAGAGATTCAAGCTTGAAAAAACCTATGTAACTATAGGTAGGTTTGTCTGACACTACTGTAATCCGGAAACAATAGCGAAGGGGTTAAGGACTGAATGAAGTACTACTCAAGCGTCATGTAATAAGACCACCAGCGTTCGGCGCCATGTAGCAGGGATTCTGCTCCTACACAGAACTGTGCATAGAGACTTGGAACCTCAGTGAATTAGGGTGTGCCAAAACTCACCTTAGTAGCCAAAATCCCCTACCAGACTAGCAATCAGTGTCTCATTGGTTCTTCCATAACCCCAATGATTGGACAACCCAGAACATGGAACTTAGAATACCTCAGGCAACGTGGAACACATGAACACTCTTTCGTTATAATCTCATACCAATCCAGAACAGGGAGTGAAAGGAGACACAAGCAAGTTTGAAATATATATTTCTAATGCCTTGTTCTCATGCGCAGTATTTAAGCTAATATAATAAAACATATTATAAGCAACAAGATTATCAGCATAGTTACTATTCCATAAAATACAAAGGGAGAAAGCATATTACAATGCTAAATGGAAACGGGTTAGAAAACACCTATATCTCACCCTCCCTTGCTAGTAGGTTATTTTACATCTACAGAAGGTCTCTTGGGATTACAAGGGCGCCCCCATACCTCTGGTCCTAGCAGAAATGGATTACATCAGTTTCTGCCACAGCTCTCTGTATGCGAATGTTCTCCAAGTATGTGTGATCATGCCTACGCCATGCATTATTAAACGCGCCAAAATCAGAGGTGGCCGCAGCTGCATATATGATATGTCTAGAACGTGCGCTGATCAGTCCAAACAACAACCACTGTGTTGGTGCGCAGTAAAACCGAGGGAGGGGTGCTTCTTGCTAGCAACCCCCCTTTCTCCCACACGTCCCAGCGCCGGTCGATCAGCAATCTGCCAGAACAGGTTGCTAGTCCAGGTCCGGCCCTGAGTGAGACAGTACCGGATATTCCAGTCTGGGGCCGTGAGCAGCAGAGCTATTCCTCATGGGGATTCTCCTCAATCACTGAATGACGAGGATTTCCCCGGATAAGGAAGCGCCTACATGACAACAAAGCGTCTTTGCTCCTAGGGCGCATCTACTCCTGGGGGCTGATGCACAAAGCAGTATATAGATGGGGCTCCTGTAGCATGGTTGTAAGTACTCCCACCTGTAGAATTGTTGTAATCCCTCTCACCTGTATCATGGTTGTAAGCACTCTTACCTGTAGCATGGTTGTAAGCGCTCTCGCCTGTAGCATAGTTGTAAGCACTCTCCCCTGTATCATGGTTGTAAGCACTCTTACCTGTAGCATGGTTGTAAGCGCTCTCGCCTGTAGCATGGTTGTAAGCACGCTCACCTGTATCATTGTTGTAAGCGCTCTCACCTGTAGTGTGGTTGTAAGCACTCTCACCTGTAGCATGGTTTTAACCACTCTCACCTGTAGCGTGTTTAAAGTACTCCCAACTGTAGCATGATTGTAAGCACTCTCGCCTGTAGCATGGTTTTAAGCACTCTCACCTGTTGCGTGGTTGTAAGCGCTCTCGCCTGTAGCATGGTTTTAATCACTCTCGCCTGTAGCGTGGTTGTACGCACTCTCACATGTAGCATGGTTTTAAGCACTCTCACCTGTAGCGTGTTTTAAGTACTACCACCTGTAGCATGGTTGTAAGCACTCTCACCTCTAGCATGGTTTTAAGCACTCTAACCTGTAGCATGTTTTAAGTAATTCCACCTGTAGTGTGGTTTTAAGTACTCCCACCTGTAGCATGGTTTTAAGCGCTCTCACCTGTAGCATGGTTTTAAGCACTCTCACCTGTGGCCTGGTTGAACCAACTAAAAACTCATCACTTCTGGGTGTGAAAGAACACGTCTATCATTGAAAAGGTTCCTGTTCTGTATTCAGCGTTTTGCTCTCTCCATATCTTGCCATTTTCAGCTTATTGAAAGGCACTTTGACACCTTATGATGCAAAGGCGCTAAGGAAACTGTTAAATAAAATTAATGAATATGATATACTTTCACTGTAATGTAGAACGTCACAGCCCCCACAAAGTGTGTTTAGTTTCATCTCTAAATTTTACCACACAAATTTAATAATAATTTTGGACAACATTATACTATATTAAACACGCATTTGCAATGCAATAGGTCTCACATTTACCCGAGTTTAAGCTATTGCCTTTTGTAAATGACAATGTCTTTTACTTATGTTTAAATACCAAAATAAAAGGCATAGCCATTTACAATACCAATAGCTCAAACTCACGTAACTGTGAGACCTATTGCATTGCAAATGCTTGTTCTTGACTGTTATCGGTTCTTTCACCTCTTTACTTCATTAGGCTCTTTTTTCTATGCTCCCTCATCCTCCTATCTTTCTCTTACTCCTTTCTCCGAGTCTTAGCGCATAGACACCTTTGGGTAGTAGAGCGCTCTACAACTCAACATTTTATTTCACTTAATTTCATTTGTAGAACAAAACAACAAAAATCCAATAAGTAGAAAAAGAGTTAGAATTGTTAAAGGTTTAATGAAATGGTAGTTCCTACAAGCTTAAGACGCCAACCGGGGTTAATTGCTGGCACTAGACCAGGGTAAATCCAAAGACTTAGGCTCACCGTGAAGGAGCATGGGTCGAATACAGGGACCAGCCTTGGCCTGCTGAAAAAGTTTCTTAGATGCGTCATCGACAGAGTCAAAATGCGGGAAGCAAAAGACGATTCTTCGTCGTCGAAGCACAGGATTGATGTAAAGTCAGAGATGCATCTTACACTTAGACGATGTGCATGCAGTCAGAGATGCGGTGTCTGTGGTCCTCACAGCAGCAGCAATGCATTGACATCATAAGAGACATGCCGGTTTTGATTGGCACAACAGCATTGATGCTTGGGTTCTGGTTCCAATAACAACTTATACCCACTTCCAAGAGCCCAAGACTGGATTGGCATCAATTGGCAGGGCATGAATTTCAGCAAGCAAAGTACAAGTGCTGTTGCAGGATGAGTTGAAGTCTTTGAAGTCTCTGAGACTTAGAACGAGGGTGAGCCAGCATGACCTTGGAGTCACTCGGGGCTCAAGTGAGATGAATCCAGTACTTCCTCAGTCAGGGTAGGGGGTAGCAAGCAGCAGAGCAACACAAACATAAAGCAGCTCTTCCAGAGTAGCAGTCCAGCACGGTAGCAGTAATTGTAGCAGCACAGCAGCCCTTTCTCCTGGCAGATTTCTTCACAAGTCCAGTAGTGTACTGAAGTGGTAGGGTCAGTAGTCCTGTTCTTATATACAGTAGTGCCTTTTTTAGGGGGGAGAAACGTCAAAGAAGGGTTTTGAAGTGCACAGAGATCCTCCCTTCTTGCCCTGGCTCCAGACCCACAACAGGGTGTTAAGCAGTCCTTTGTGCGGGATAGGACAATCTTGCCCAGGATGGCCCATCAGGATGTGGAAGACCCAGTAGCCACACCTAAGCTCCCTTTGTGTGTGGCTCTCTAGAAGGATTGCACAAAGCCCAGCTGTCACCTACCCCAGGTGTGTACTGGACAGAGGCTGCAGACACACGGGGCTAAGAACAGAAAAATACCATCTTTCTAACAGTGCAAATGGACGGAATGCGGAACAATGTCATACAGTCACCTTCAGTCAGAGATCTGGTCCTAAATCCATGTATTTTTCTCACCATGCCATTCCAGTTTGGACCCTGCTATACGCAAATCAGACTCAACTCTTTCCCCATGGGTACAGTGCATCATGAACTGCCAGGCCAGGTCCTCCGTGGACAAAAAACAATCATCCTACGACCGGTTTTGGAGTATCACCCCTCAGCAGCCAGAATAGCGTGAATCCAGTGGCATGAACCGATTTCCTCCTGGACCAGCCGTTCGCTGTGGATTGTTCCTATTGGAGCATGGACAAGACTTATTTGCATATAACTGAGTCCACACTAAGGTGCTATGGTGTGTAAAATACAATGTATTGGGATGCAGAACGAGTAACTTCCCCAGTGTCTGAGATTATTTCATGCATTCCATGTATACATATCTTTCTAAAAGTGGCATTTTTAAAATTGTAATGATAAATTTGGCTTTACTAGGTAAGAGGATTTATCATTACAATTTCAAAGGTATTAAACATAACAAGTCCACTTCCTTCCATTTGAGTATTACAGCTTATTAAATGGAACAAAGAATCCCTAGTGTTAACCTATGGGAAGGGTAGGCCTCACGGTAGTGAAAAACAACAGCCACGGTCGGTGCAGGTAAGTACGGTGGGGAGGGTGTGGGGTGGTGGGGCGGAGCAGTGGGGCAGTGGGGCCGGGTGATTGGGCGGGGGATGTTGACAGACAATGGAATAGGATTTATTTAATGTTACCTGTTCCGTCATCTGTCAACTTGCTCCCCTCCTGTCAAGCCCCACCATGCTTACCTGCACTGGCCTCATTGAATTTTTTTTTTTTTTTTTCACTACCTGGACATGTAATGCTCAAAAATATAATTACAAAGAACCCTGCCCTTGGATTTACCTAGGGCCTTCCTTAGCATCGACTTATCTTTAAAAAAGGGGAGTTTTATGACTTGGCAAGGGGTTTTAAATGCCGAGTTGACATGGCATTGTGAACTGCATACACAGGCTCTGCAGTGGCAAGCCTGAGACATGTTTTAAGGGCTACTTAAATCTGTGGCACTATCAGTGCTGCAGGCCCAATAGCAGCATTTAGTTAACAGGTCTTGTGCACATAAAGTGAACTTTACTAGGGACTTATAGGTAAATTAAATATGCCAAACAGTTGTAAACCAATGTTACCATGTTTTAGGCAAACAACACAAGCACTTTAGCACTGGTTAGCAGTGGTAAAGTGAAAAGAGTCCTAAAGCCAACAAAAACTAACTCAGGAAAAAGGGAAGGAGGAAGGCAAAATATTTGTAGTTACCCTTCAGAATGGGCCATTTCCAACAAGGGATTAATATTATTGCTGCGGGCAAGAAGGGTACCCAGGCTATTCCCATCTACTTCAAGATAACTGAAAAACAGGTAGCCATATCAGGCCCAGGAGGGACTACTAACCCACGGCATCCACCCCCCTACAAATTCTTTGAACATAATAGTATATTTAGTCAAGGAGCTCTGTGTCTCTGTTTTAGAAAAATGTGAAGGCATAGAGTAACCATTTCTCGAGCTGTTCGAGGTGATTAGAGGCTCTTGGCAGGAGATACCATCTAGGTCAAACGAGGCCAGGTATCAGCACATTGGAGAATTGTAGGGCCCTTTAACAGTAATGGCCTGATGCACGCTAACAGCAATCGTGGCCAAGAAGAGGGCTGCTCCAACCTCTCACTAGGAAGTCCTCTCTGAATTTATATAGGGTGAGATGCGTTTATAAGGAGTGACTCTCAGGCGCACAAAATAAATCAAGCTGAATGTATTATATCCAAGAATATCCACTCATATACCATCCAGTAGCTCGGTCAGTCAGTCTAACACACTTGCAATTCACCATAGGCCACACCATATATTATAGTATTAACAAAACGACCTCCATTATGATCCAGGTAAAAATAATCCTGGACACATTTTAAAGACCTAGGGGCATATGTATAAATATCACGTTTTGCGAATCTCAAATTGCGAGAATTTGGAATTCGCAGTTTCAAATTTGCAAAACGGGATGTATATAAAAAATCGCGAAAGTTTTGCGATTTCATCAACTTCGCAAACAAATCTCAAAATATTGATTTGCGATTCCTTAATTGCGAAATTCGCAAAAAAAGAAATCGCAAAACCGGGAATCTGCAATACAGGTGCAGCTTGATGACATCACAACCAGGAAGTGGGAGTGATTAGCTTGCACCTGTTTGCCTAAGCCACAGTTCTAGGCAGTTTGGAGTGTGCTTGGAGGCTGCACAGCACATCAAGAACCCCAATGGAGTCTCAGAGGCCACAGGAGGGCAAGGAGGGTGAGAAGAGGGAAAGGAAACATAAATTCTCAGAGAAAGAGCAGGAGGTGCTCATAGAGGAGATGGTCTGCAGCCATGAGCTCCTTTTTGAGAAGAAAGCCCTGAAAGTTCCAGAAGCAAGAAAAAGGAAGATTTGGCTGCAAATACAGGAGAAAGTTAATGCTGTGGGTGTGACCCATCGTGCCATCAAAGAACTGCGCAAGAGGTGGTACGATATGCACCAACGATCCAAGAAGAGGGTGGCAGCCAGACTAAAGGAGTCACAGAAGACCGGGGTAGAAACATCCACAGCAGTACAGCCAATACCCCATGAAGAGCTGGTGGAGTCTACTCTCCTGCCTGAGAGTGTAAGTGTTGTGGCTGACATTGACAGCTCCGACCCTGCATCCAGCAGTAAAGGTAAGATGCATGGTAAATTATTTTTGCACACCTCCCCATAGCATGCACACTGTCTAGAATGTGTAAAATTTAACACAACAGTTGTCACTCCGGTCCACTCCTTATAACACACACAGCAATGCATCGTGGGAGTTGTAGTTGGATGTAGGATAGTGTGTCAATAACACATAGGAAATCATGTTTAAAATGTGGGTTACAGTTAATGCAAAAAGACAGTGTCAGGAGGAGTCAGACAACTTACAAGTTTTAAACTTTATTGAGTCCAAAATGCAGACAAAAACACAAACTCATGTGTCCCCCTTTACCTCCACAGCACAATCCAGGGCACTTGAGGACAGTGCAGAGGGAGAAGACATGCCAAATAATTTGGAGCTCTCCGATGATGGGGACTCAAGGGATGACTCACACCAGACAACCATTATGCGCAGGAAGCTCTCATATGTGCCCCCACTGGCTCCATTGGAGGTCGACTTAGACGCCACAGTTGAGGCAAATGAGAACAGAGTGGCAAGGCAGGGAGTGTCTGACACTTGTGGACATGAAAGACCACAAAACAATGTGCCAGCAATTGAGGCACGGAGGTCAAGACCTAGGAGCAGCACTGGCACTGAAGAGGAGCATACTGTTTTTGCAGGACTTGAGCACAACATGCTTGAAGTTCAGCGCCTGCAACAAAAATCATTGCGTTCAATTAACAGGCAGCTGAGCACCCTTAACAAAAATCAGCGGTACAAGGGGGAGGGCATCATGGCTATGGCAGGTGCCATACAAAACCTATGTGATACTCTACAACGTAATGAATTTGCCAGGGACAGGGCTGCCCAACGTGCCAACGCACAACTGCACAATTATACAAAGACGGTGAACCGCCTCTGCACCACCACCTGCAACTTCACCTGCCACAGCATTACAATGCAGCTGCAAATGGCACACTGCTGCCAGGACATTGAAAGAGGGCTGGACTAGGTCACAAACATAGTGGAACAAATGCAAACTCTGGTGGCAGCACACTCATGGTCTCTGGGGATAGCAAAGAGACCTCCAGTAGAAGTAGCAATACTCCTATATTGCCTGATGCACAACGACGCAGTGGCAGACAAGGTGCAGCAGCTAGGCACACAACGGAGGGCACTCAGGCTGAACACCGACCTGCACCAATCCATCACCGGAGGAGGTGAACTAAACATTTACACTTTTGTGGCACGGGGCGAAGTAACCCACCAAAACAGATTTTGCACATTATTGATGAGTACCTTCACTGTGTACAAAACATGTGCTGGGTACTGCAAAACATATTGTTTGTGAAGTGTGATTAAACACATCACATTTAACAAAAAGCATTTTGGCTCATCACCTTCATTTCTTGCCTAAATGTAGTTGTGTGTGATCTCAGTCCGTCTCTGACATCCAGCAGCTGTCTTGACTACTGCTGCTGCCCTGCCAGGGGGGAGGTGGGCAATCATCACCCGATGTGTCTGTGTCGCTCACATCAATTGTGGTGCCTTTCCTCATAGCCATATTATAGAGAATTGCGCAGCTTGTCACAATTTTACAGCATGTCACAGGGCTGTATTGCAGTGCCCCTCTACTTTTATGTAGGCATCTGAACCGGCTCTTTAGTATTCCAAAGGTACGTTCTATGATGCTGCGCATTGATCTATGTGCCCTGTTATACCTCCTCTCCATTGCATTTGCTGGATCCAGATACGGGGTTAGGATGAAGTCTCGCACTGCATAGGCACTATCACCTGCAGGGATACAAATAATAGGTAAGTTAATGTCACCCCAGCAAAAGATGTAGTGGATGGATGCATGTGTGCCATTGATGTACCTAGCAGGTATCCCTCTCCAAACTCTCCAGCACTCAGACGTCTGTGTATCCCACTATTTCTGAAGAAGTAAGAGTTGTGTGTGCTGCCAGGTTATTTTGATACAATGTCATTGATAATGTACTTAGCATTGCACACAATCTGTACATTCAGGGAATGGTAGCATTTGCGGTTCCTGAACACATATTCTGTTGCTGCTGGGGGTGTGAGGGCCTCATGGGTCCCATCAATGCAGCCAATGACATGGTGGAAATGTGCAATTTGGTAAAAGTTAAGTTTGGTTTGCTGTAATGCCTGTTGGGTGCTGGGGAAGTATATATGATGTGCTAGCCTCTGCAGCATTGCATCCAGAAAGGCATGAAAAAGTGAGATAGTGCACTCTGTGACACCCCACCAACCACAGCTATGACTCCTTGAAAACTGCAAATGATGTACCTGCTCTGCACTGTGAAAGGAGAGAAGGAATCATGTCAACAAAGTGCTCCAGGGCTGTGCTTTTCCTCCACAATGCTGGCTCCACCTCCTGTGGGGCGTCTGATGTTTCTGCTCTGCCTTTGAAAGGAAAGGAGTCATGTAAACAGAGTGCTCCAGAACTGGTTCAGACCGGGCTCAGAGCCCTCCTGCACCAAGGGAGCAAATACCTTTTGGGGTATAAGTACAGGACCCCAGACCACTGAATTTTAGATCATCCTGGAATCAAGAAGGAACCTCTGCCAAGGAGAAAGCTGGAAGACTGAAGAGGAAGGACTGTCCTGTTGTGTACTTGTGGGCTGACCTGCAGTTGCTCTGCTGCCAAGGGCAGGGGAAGGACTTTGCTTTGTGCTGTTACCCCTTGCTTGAAGAGAACTCCAAGGGACTGAGGAGAGCTGACCTCCTGTTAAGAAGTCCCAGGAACAAAAGGACTTCACCCCCAGCTTCCCCCTGAACTCTGCTAAGAGAGTTCTGCCCTTCCAAGAGTGCTTGATCCAATTGTAGTGCCTCTGGAAGTTGTACCTGCTGTTTGGGAAGCTGGAGAAGGGGAAACTAAGACAATCTGCAATTTTCACGCATCGCTTGCAGAGCGCATCACCTACAGAGCGATGAAATTCCCGCCGCTGCGAAGATCGAGATCATCGCAGCTCCTGTCATCGCTGGGTGAGATCGCCGCACCACTTGCTTGTGGACCAGATCACGTCGCTGCAAACATCGTCGCAGAGCCATCGCATCAAGGGACCGCAAGAGGAGAAGATCAATGCTGCGCCGCGCTTCGCCGCCGCACCTGAGATCGTCGCAGTCCTGAAGATCGTCGCATCTTGCCTGTGCGAGACGCTTCCAACAAAAACCTGCGCACCGGAAGCCATACAAGGTATCGCCTCCCTCCCCATACAGACCGGATTCATCGCAACACGCCTGCTGCGTCCAGCGGGGCTGTTGCATTGCCTCCCCAGGGTCTCAGGAGTGACGCATCGCTTGTTTTTCAACGCTGCAGCTTCCATTTGGAACTTTTATTGCATCTACAGGTACTGTGGGCTAAACGTGACACAACTGTGGATTATTTTAACGCAAACCCTAGAACTCTTTGAAAATCATATTCTTGAAATGTGTATGTTGGATTTTTGTTGTTTTGGTCTTGTGTACTTTAGATAAAGAGACTTTATTTTTTCCAAACTGGTGTGGAGTCCGTTTGTGGTGTGTTCACTGTGTTACTGTGAGTGTTGGTACAAATACTTTACACATTGCCTTTGATAAGCCTGTCTGCTCGTGTCAAGCTACCAAGGGGGTGAGCAGGGGGTTATCTAAAGAGTGTATCCACCTTACCCTGACTAGAAGCAAGGGTCCCTATTTGGACATTGGTACCTACCTCTGCCAACTAGAGTCTCCCAGATCTAACAATACATTTCTCCAGCAGAACATGTTTTGACAAACAAACTTCTATAAAACAATATTTTTTTTCAAAAATCTTTGCTGAGGATCACATGGTCGTCTTTCCTGCATTCTACTTTTCACGATCCAAACTATGCAACATCAGCTCTAATAAGGGCTGTCAGCTTATTTACACAGATTAGCTAATAAAAGACTAGCAATGCCCTTGCAAAACTGTATATAACATGAGAATAAAATAAATAATAATGGTGTTATCACCTGAGAATTTTAGAACAAAAACTACCCACATCTAGTTCCTCTTAAAGGACAAATATACTGGGCTGCAGAGACAAAGAATCTCCATGTGCAGGGGACCTCCTCAGTAGAGTCCTGTCCTGTCCTCAGTAGATTCATGTCTCCCGTCAAGACCACTCTCTTGGATAGCCGCTTCTCCGATGAGGTCTATATTCGGGCACAATTTGAAGAAATAGAAACCTTCTAAGGGGTTCACTGATACACCTGGTCCTTAAACCAACAAAGAAGAGATTGGCATGGAAGCTGTAATATGAAAAATGTATTTATTAACCTCACATGAGGGAGACTGCGTCATACAGTACCCTCAGGCAACAGTAGGAGACTGTTTAAGGCGTACATATAACAGGGGCCTTATATATGCATTTGTTACATAGTCAGCATAAAACCAAGGGGAGGTCCTGGCACATACAATAATACTATTTTACTAATATGGGTATACAAAATTTGCTTGCTCAACAAAGTGGGAGGGGAGACTTAACTGAACACATCAGTAAGAATAGCCTGACAGTTCTACACTAGGAGCAGGTGCATTCTACCAGCTAGGCCTTTCTGAGCATGTGCAAGGCTCTGGAAGAGGGAGAAAGCACATGGCTAACTAAAATGGCTGCCAAGAACAAAATGAATTTCAGCTCATGCTAACAGCGATTCCTGCAATCTTTAACAGGAGAACAGATCCCGGAGGGAGAACATACGTATTCAGGGCTTAGATGAGGGCGTTGAGGCGCCTGACTTGGAGGCATATATGGTGGGTCTTATCTTGGAGCTCCTGGCACCTCACCAGCTGAAACTCAAGATAGATTGTGTCCATAGAGTGGGGACATCGCAAACCGGGGAGCGGAGACGGACTCGGGACGTTCTGGTGAAGATGCACTCATTTAAAGTTAAAAAAGATATCCTAGCCGCCGCAAGGAAGAAGAAGGAGAGTGTACGCTCTTCCAGGACTAAGCAACTTCCACTCTGGCACGTAGGCCATCAATCCGGCCTATCACCACCAAACTCCAAGAGGAAGATCTTCGTTACCGCTGGACATTTCCCTTTGGTCTCGCCTTCGACTATCATAATAAGTCCCATCATGTCACCAATTTGAATGAAGGTCTGCGTATTTTGGGCCTACCAGCACCAGAGGGAGAACTCACTGCGGGTCTTTCAACTGATGTGGGACAACCCCGGAGAGAGACCAGGTCCTTGCAAACAATCACGAAAAACAAGCACATCCCTGCCTGATTTGAAGGTTTTATGGAAGGTGTTGAACGCAGTACCTAAGGAACTAGTGTCCTCCCTTTCTCAGGGCCTTACCGGTGTGTCACTAATTGCCGGGACCCTGAAGCAGCGTATTGATTTTGGCTCTAAACCCGCCTCCTGGGGACTGACACCCATTGGTCTCAGACATTATTGGCCTTCTCCTTTCTTGCATGCCTTTTGTGTTCTTTTCATATGGCAACCGGGTGTGCGGGCCTTGTCCATATCACCCAGAATTTCCTTCTTCATTGGGAAATACCCAGCTGAGGGAGGGCCCGTTGGCCGCTCTGCGACAGTTTTTTTGGAGATGTTGGGGATTTGTTTTCCGTGGGGGAGGGTTCCTGGTGGTGGTGAACGGGCTTCATTTGCCTACGGTGTTTTCAAAAGTAGGCGTCTTGTGGCGGGTCTCTTCTTTCTGGTATGGGGTTACAGGTAGGGAGTGATACTAATTGAGGAGAATGGCTTGGGTGGGGGTATCATTTAGCGGGGGGTCGGTACAATATGTCCCATGTTTTCTATAGTATCCTGGAATGTTAAGGCCTGAACTCACCCCAGAAGCGCCAAAAAGTCTGGAAATACCTCACTGATCGTCAGTTCGAAGTGGTGTCTCTACAAAATCTGAGGAAACTCAGCTACACCACAAATCAATCCCCTTAATTCATAAATTGTCGGCAAACACCAAACACAAAGGAGTGGCCTTGCTCATCAGGTCCACAGCCAAATTCCAGCCTGAAGTGGTAAAGACCGACCGAGAGGGGAGAGTCATAATGGTAAAGTGGAGATTGCAGGGTCCTCTTTGCACATTTATTTCTCTTTACATCCCCAATTCGGGATGGGGGTTCCTTTCCAACACACTAGATTTAATTGGAGGCTTTGGGGAGGGGCCAGTGATCCTCATGGGAGACTTCAACTTGATATGGCACGAATCTCTGGATAGCTCCTATTCCCATAGGGCCTTTCTCAGTTGCTTTCCCAAAGGGGGTTAACACCTTGGCTGCGCAGTATATTCCTTATGCTGTGCTGGGCCTTAATGATAATGGGTGTCGTCATGATGATCTCAGCTCGTCATGAGCATACGAGCACCGTGCCTCATGACGAGCTGAGCTCGTCATGAGCACCGAAGGGGTTAAACAAAAAATAAACATGCTGGGACTCTGTGATGCTTGACAGTCACTACACCCTACACATATTTCTCTAATATCCACCACTCCTATTCCAGGATTGATTAAATTTTTATTAGTTGGACACTCGAGGGCCCCCTGCAGGTGGCCCAGATCTTGCTACTATCAGTATCAGTTCATTGTCTCATATCCATTGGTCTAGCATGGGGAGGACATAAGTTGTGCACTTCTAGGTGGTACTTTCCGGTGTCAATCACCCGAGATAAGGCCCTACGCGATGAGCTGAGGACCTCTAGTAATACTTTACTCTTAACACTCCCCAGGCCACTACCCCACAGAACAACTGAGATGCCTTCAAGGCGGTCCTGAAGGGAAAATGCACCCAACTGAATGAGGTCCTGAATAGGGAAAGAGCGAAGGAACGCTTATAGCTCGAAGAAGAACTCAAGCTCGTAGATAAAGCACATAAGGAAACTCCCACTCTAGTGCTACAGTGACAGCTAACCGTGTTAAGGGGCAAACTATGCGCTATTTACAAAAATAGAACTGAATATACAATGCTAAAACTGAGACAGACATCCTACACTCAGGGGGATAGAGTGGGACCCCACTTAGCGTGACAGCTGAGGGTAAAGCGGGAACAGGAATTTATTGGGGGTATCTTAGATGGGGCGGGTCATCTCAATCATGCGGATAACATTAAAGCAAATATCTTTAGCAACTTTAATGGGGAACTCCATTGCGGTGTCCCCCCGATACACTCCTACATCAGCAATACCTAGACTCTGTGGATCTTTTCCACATCCCGCGGCACTTGCGAAACCTCTGGAGGCTCCCATTACAGCTGAGGAGGTTGGGCAGGCCATTGCTAAACTCAAATGACATAAGAATCTGGGGCCTGATGGCCTTACGGCACAATTTTATAAATGCTTTGCATCCGAGCTAACCCCACATCTTACCGAGCTGTTCAATGTCATAGCAATAGACGCTAAGGTCTCAGACTACATGGCCGAGCCAGTAATATCGGTTATTCCAACGCCCGGGAAAAATCTCCAGTTGTGCGCACAGCCCTCCTTAACCTCGATGCCAAGCTGTAATCCGCGATTCCAGAGGCTAGACTTGAGGAACTGATGCCTACACTGATCCACCCTGATCAATCTGGCTAAGAAAGGCAGACGCATGACAACATCCGTCACACAATACACTCTATTGAGAAAGTGTCTAAATTCAGACTCCCTGCAATCCTAGTGGGCCTTGAAGCCAAGAAGGCCTTTGACAGGGTGGATTGGTCGTTTCTTTTTCTCACGCTGGGAAATACGACTTTGGAGACAGGTTTCCTAACAGGGTTCAGGCCAACTATCATTCTCATAACAAACTAGGAGCCAAGAGGGAAAAAGGGACTCCGGTTACCCTCCACTCACAGTATTCTCAACAACAAAAACCTGTCCCATCTATCATAGGCTCTCTCAAAAAACATCACCTGCCTCCTAATTAGTGAGGGTGTTGCTAGTACGCAACATGTTTGCGATACTTAACAGGGTGTGCCTATCTCACTGCTAAAAACATCGTAATGTCTGTGTCTACACATGTTCCAACCACCCTTCCAATTCTAAGGTCTGCTAAAAAAGTGTGTGCAAGGTGGGAAGGGACTTTACGGAAGCAACCACCAGGGAACTGCTGACCAGTACTCGTCAGTGTGTTCTGCTTATCATCATCGGCTCCTTTCCACCACAAAAGAAACGTGTAAGTAAAGTGTAAAAACTCAAATGTGAAATTAACTACTCACACCTACAGTAACCCAACCCCTAGGGCTACAGCACCTGCATTCATTGTTCTAACCCGCTACAACTGAGCTAGACACCACTAGCTCTATGGTACACTTTATTCGCTGCTGGGTGTCTGCTCATTTTAAAACCAACAAGCTACAGTTGAGCCTCGTTTTAATACATATGAAGCCAACATGTTTCGTTGCCTATCATTCTTGGTTGGCAACACCTTCAGGGCTAGGGGTCAGTATCACACACTGCTGTCACTTTACAGCTCAAAGACCTGTAGAGACATAGACACAGACACAACACATAAAAACACACAGAGTGGCACTGAGTGGTTGCCCATATAAATTGTTATTTGATTTTCATAAAATTTTCAGTGAACATTCAATTACCTGGTGGTTGCCACCCATTGGCATACCAATATTCACCAGTGTATCGGACGTGTATATATCCATGTGTCATCCTCCTGGTCGCGCTCCGTCAATCTATAACGGTATGTACATAAACACTACCACTATTGAGCCATAGGGTTCCTACTGGTTTCCGCATTGCATATGCTCAACGCGGTATTGTCATTCATCCCGCTTGCACCCCGAAACCTGGATGATCACATCTGCTCATGACTTAAAGTGGCGGCACATATATATTATGCTCAAAATGCCGACTATCACAACATATATGTCCTTGCATTCGGTCCCCGTCTACTGGTGACGCTAACGCCTTCTCCACTACGCGTTTGCTGTCACGGTATACGTGCCTAAGGTTCGAGTGCACTAATGCTGTTGCGTTCTTACAGCCAGTTTTTCTTAAATATGGCTGCTGCTTGCTAAGCGTGACATGGGGTGTCTGGCGCTCGTCCCCATCTCGCTCATCACTAGATTCATTTGGCAGGGGGCAAGGGCGCGCCTCCCATTTCATGTCCTGCAACGCCCATGGAAAGAAGGAAGTTGGCACTGCCAGACTTTCAGTTATATTTTCAGGCCAAACAACTGCGGGTGGTGATGGAATGGACCGTCAGAGAGTCCAATAAGCACTGTCTCCACATGGACAGAGCAATCGTGGGGCGAACGATATGGGACGGGTGTGGAAGCCGAAGGCAGACAGGCTGACAAATGCATATCTAAGCACACCCTCATGTACCACACTCACTGTCTGGGACCAAGTCACGAGGAGGGAGGGTTGGACCTCTTTCCCCTCGCCATATACCCCAATTCACTTTATTCCGGCATTCCAGAAAAAACTGCGCAAATGACCCTTTGACTGTTGGAGGGAGGTTGTTTAAAACTTTTGGACTTATTCCACAACTTTGACATGTTGACATTCATTAGCTGCAAAAGGGAAATCAAGGTGGCCCAACATTATCAGTTGATTTTGTTTCTTTTTTCTTTCTCTGTTTAAGGGGTTACCCTTAAAGTTGAATGTTTAAAATCAGACATCTACTTCTTTGACTACAGAGGGCGTAATAAACCTTGCGACAAGTGAATCTGGACTTAATTAGGCGCAAGCCTAGACCCAGGGTCCTGCGCACTCTCCTGTTTGCTTGTTGTAACATTTGTTCATGATGTTGTATAATAAAAAGAATTTTGACCCCAAAAAAATGTTGTTGTAAACAGAAGATGGCATTCAGTATTTCCTCTTTCAATCGATCTGTTTAAAGCCACTGAGGTTTGTGCACAAAAATTAGCAATTTGGTCAGCATATCTGTTACTCTTCGTCACATAATCATCTCCTGATTAATGTGCGGCACATTTGACCACTGCTAATATTTTGGGCATTTCCAAAGCATCCAATAATTCTTTTACATTTTTCCCATTATGAATGGGAGAACCTGAAGAAGTGAGAAATCCCCTTTGCATCCATAGTTATTCTAAATCATGGACAACTCTGAATCCGTATGGGCTATCAGTGAATATGGTTACTTTCAGGCTTTTAGAAATTTTGCACGCTCTAATTAGAGCTATTAACTCAGTAATTTGGACAGAATTTACACCTTTTAGACAGGATGCTTCAAGAATTCCTCCTATGGTACAAACAGCATAGTCACTACATAGTTCACCTTTCCCTTTTTTCAGACCTTACCCATCCTTAAATATCTTACAATCCAATTCTTCCAATCGGCTATCCTTGATGTCGGCCTGGGTTTGGGGCACAATTCTCTCACATCCAAACAGTCATGATCTGCCTCTTCCCTCACACTGAGAATTTGGCAACAAAGTTGCGGCGTTCACAGTAGTGCACCTCCCCACATGAACATTCTCAGCACCCAGAATCACTCTCTCATACTTAGTCAGCCGACTGGAAGTTAGGTACTGCGTACGAGTACAAGCCAAGAGAATCTCAACAGAATGTGGCACATACAACATGACTGGGTATCCCATCACAATCAGTTCACTTTATTCCAGACTCAAGCAAGTAGCTGCTACTGCTTTCAAACATTCGGGCAATGCTGCACCCACTTAATTCAGAGTAGCAGAAAAACATGCTACTGGACGTTGCACCATTCCACGTTTCTGAGTTAGGACTGAGAGTGCACACCCATCTCTCTCACAACAGTACAACGCAAACTCCTTGGTATAATCTGGCATTCCCAATGCAGGTGCATGACAAAGACTGCTTCTCAATTTTATGAAAGCTTCCATACTCATCATCCAAAACAATCGGATCTTTCACACCCTTTCGTGTCAATCTCTGTAGAGGCTTTGCAATCAGTGAAAAACTACTCATTCATTGCCTGCAATATCCAACCATTTTAAAAAAACATTCACACTTCTTTTTGTGTTTTGGGAGGACTCATCTGTTTTATCACTTTTATTCTTTCTGGGGTGACCTTTCTAACTCTTTTCTCTATTTTGTGTCCTAAATACTGGACTTATTATTTACAAATTGTAGCTTTGCTGGGGATCCTTTGTGTCCTCCTTCTGACAAATTGTCCAATGGGGCAACTGTGTCCGTCCGTTACACATGCCTCTCATGTCTTTGATGCCACCAGTAGGTCATCAATGTATTGAACCAAAACTGAATTTCCTTGCATGACTAGAGACCCCAGAGATTTTTTCAAGATCTGGTTGAAGATTGAGGGACTCACTGTATCCCCTTGAGGAATGCAGCACCATGCCAAAACACGATCTCCAAACTGAAATGCAAATAAATACTGGCTTTCTGGATGCAAAGGAATCGAGAAAAAGGCTTGGCACAAATCAATAACTGTGTACCATTTGGCATCACATGGAATTTGGTAAAGAATTACTGCCTGATTTGGTACTACTGGACAGCAAGGTACTACAATTGTATTAATCTTTATCAAATCCTGCACTATCCAGTATTTCCTACTGGGCTTTTTGATACCTATGATAGGCAAATTACATGGACTGCTCATTATTTCTTTTAAAATCCCTTGTTAAATTATTTGGTCAATCACAGGAGCGACTCCTGCCGTTACTTCTGGACTCATTTTGTAATGAGGTGTATTTGGGTATACAGCACCATCCCTAACTGAGATCTTACTTGGATCTACATTTGTCATTAGGCCAATTTCCTTTCCCAAAAAATCCTACACATCTGTTCTCACTGCACTTCTCTATTCATAAGGCAAATTGTCTTCTGTCAGAGGTGAAAACAACTCATACAGCTCTGTTCCCTGCTTTGCTCACATCATTTTAAATTTGACATGCACATCAGGTGTCTGAAAAGCAATACCATATGGCAGTACAAAAGGGGGTGGTGATGGACTGAGCATCTGAATCAATCAAACACTCACACCCAGTCAAAAGATCTGGGTTTAATCCATCACCGTTCTTTAGCCCACTCTGCCACCCCAGTTCAGACATGGCTATATGCAAATCAGTCTGACCCTGTGCCTCATGGGAACAGTCCAGCCCGAACTGCCAAGCCATGTCTTCCCTGGACCGGAAACAAGCTTCCGAGGACCAGTTTCTGGCATTCCAGCCGTCTTCAGCCCGGTTTGCTTGAATCCAGTGGCAAAGTGAGCAAGGTACTCACGTCTGAGCATACCCTGCCACACTTATGGCGGCCAAAAGCGGTACAAAAGGGGGTGGTGATGGACGGAGCATCTGAATGAGGCACAGGGTCAAGGCTGATTTGCATATAGCCATTGTCTGACCTAGGGTGGTGTGGAGTGCAAAAAAACGATGGATTTAGGCCCAGATCTTTTTACTGGGATGAAAGTAAGACATTGTTCTGCATTCTGTCCATCAACTGTGTCTTTTGCAATACCAAATGGCATACAGTAGATGGTGCAGTTCATTTTGCACAATAAAGCTCTTCCTAAGAGATTTACTGGACTCAAGTCACATACCACAAAGTGATGCACGTCTTTGAAGTTACCAATGTGAACTTCAATTGGATTTGTGACTGGCATTCTAATATGGTTATTTTAGACTCCTACAACTTGGATAGTTTCTCCCAGGAGGGGTAGGTTTGGAATTTCTGCTGCTCTCACAGTAGAACGGGTAGCACCAGTGTCCACAAAAAATGTGATGTAATTCCCTTCCACCTTTCCATCAACAAATAGACCGGACTGATCTACCGCCAAGTATGCTCCAAGTACTCACTCCTCCTCCCCCCTCACGCACCGTTATTGAGATGAGTCTGGATCATTCTCATTGCACTGCAACTGATATTGCGGGAACCATTTGCACAGTTTGATTCTTACCAATCTGGTCGACTCCGTGATATCCAGTACTCACATTGAACCTTTGCACTTGAGCACTCACATTATTTGGCATGGGAGCTTGTGGTACCTGTAACTGCTGAGCAACTATCTGCTCATTCAGCTGTTGATTTACAACCACCTCATTCTGCATCTGTGGAATTAAATTTTGATTTCCCCATTAATCTTTGGTTTATTTTTTTTATTTTTTTATTATTCAGTTCATAGCATACAAAAAACAAAAAAAACAAATGCAATAAAATTCAAGGCAAAAATATAGATCTCATTGTAACATGATTTCACAGCGAGATCTCCAAATGTTGAAGCATAGGTTGCCATATCTTCAACCCTAATTGTTTTTTTCTTCAAAGATTTGATATGGTACAAATTCAATTCAATATGAAACACATTATAGAACTTAGCTCGCCACATTTCGTAGGCTGGTGCCTCTAGTTTCAGCCACATCGTGGCAATACATAATCTAGCTACCGCCATTGCCATAAAAATAAAATACCGGTGAGGATAGCAGTTCTGTATACTTTCTCTATCTTTACCCACCCGAAGAAACAGCAATTCCCGACTTATAAAGCATTGCACCTTAGTTGTTTCTAACAAAAATTGCTCAATACATTAAAAAAACTGAGTAAGTGCACTGCAATCAAAAAATACATGAACAATATCTGCTTCCTCCGTTTGACACCAGAAACATTTTCCATCATGGATATCCCCCCACTTCAACATTTTAACTGGCGTATGGTATAAATGAAACAGAGTTTTATCAGTTAGTCAAAATTACTTCACCTGCCATATCAATCGATTCTTGCAAAAATAAACCAGAGTTGCCCAGTCGAGTCTGTCATTTCGTATCTTGAGTTACAATATCATCACGTTGTTTTGAAAGTAATATTTCATACAAAAACCCAATCTTTGCCCCTCTTAACAAAACTTCAATAAATTCATTACATAGAATACCCTGTGATCTGCAATGTTTATATAAGAAATCGCGTAGCTGTAAATATTTAAAGAAATCATATTTGGTTATTGCATATATTTCCATTAAATCCATAAACTAAACCAATGTTCCATCCTTAAAAATATCCCCTAGACGATGAACCCCTTTATCTCTCCATGTTTTCATCTTTGTATTCCAAAATATCAACGGGAATATATCCATAGAGTCAAGGGGTGTATAGAAATTAATCTGTCTAATAGCCAAGATTTTACAAAGCCATTTCCACCCCTTATGAGCTGCGGTCATGGTTTTAAATCTGGTGCGTTTAAAATAACTTGGCTCAAAGAATTTAAGCAGAGCTTCACACGCCTGGTTCCCTAATAACATCTGGTAGATGTTAGGCGATTCAAACTGCCGTATCTGCCCCCCTATTACAATATACTGCATATTTTGTATAAGACATATTAAATAATAAAAAATAAAATTTGGAACCCCTCACCCACCGTGTGCCAATGGTAACGTCATATATTTTGAAGCCCGACGGGCTTTCTTCCACCCCCAAATAAACCTATACGTAATTGATTGAAGTTGCATTAATTGTACCCATGTCTACTCCAGGGGAACCTTCCGAAAATAATAGAGCACTTTGGGGAGTATACACATCTTTAACACATTACGACGTCCAACCATTGTCAAATGTAGACATTCTACCTTTTCTAATTGTCTTTTAACAGACCCTAATATATCAGTCCAGTTTACATCACTTATCTCCTGAATGGACATCCTAATTTTAATCCCCAGGTACTTAGCCTCTGGTGTTACTCATGGCTCACCTGGGCACAACCCCATAGTGCAGACAACTTGGGTTTTGGAGATGTTTAGTTTGTACCCAACAACCTGTCCAAATGCTTGCGTCAAGCGTTCAACCTCGCTTAACGCAGGCGCGGGATCCGATGTCACAACCGCAATATCATGGGCGTAAGCAAGAACGCGTACTTCATACTTGCCCACTGGCATTGATTGTATGGAGTTAGTAGACTCCAGTAACTGCAATAATGGCTCAATATAAATAGCGAAAAGCAAGGGAGAGCATGGCCATCCCTGCCGTGTTCCCCTAGTAATATTGAGGGGCAAGATGGCGTCCGCTGTGCGGACGTGTGTGTGAAGAGCTCTCCTACTCGGGACTCGGCTCACCTGCTGATGTAAGCTGTTTGTGCCGGCAGACCGGTTCTGGCTTACGGCTGCTTTGCTTTTAGGCAGGATTCTTTGGTTGCCGGTAGAAGTGTGGAGAAGCACGGTAGAAGCAGGAGAAAGCGGGAATGGTTTGACAGACCGTGGGGTACGCTGATCGCTGGAAACGCCGAATTGGGAGTCGGGAGCCTAACGCGGGGAGTCGAGCTTCGGTGGATGAATGCATGCCGGCTGCGCTAGCACACCTGAGGTACTGCCGTGGAGAGAAATTTGAATGGAGCTTTGGTGCTGGGACCGGCGGGTGGATTTCCACGTTGGCAGTAAGATTTAGCAAAAGTTACTTATCGGATGAGATAACGTTTCTGAAGACGACATTCATTCAACTGGGTTTACCTGCGCCTGGCTATTGTAATTGAGGGAAATAAATGCAGAAGCTGCAGCTCAACATCGTTGTGTGGTCGGGAGACTGGAGCGGTATGTATTTACCTGTATGTGTTTGATGACTTGAAGGCGATACCAGCGGGGGCCTCACTCGGCGAAAAGAAGCTCCTTTTACTTTGGCAGTCCAGCACTGTTAAGGATAATTCTGCAAGCGACCTTCAGGTACTGCTATTGGGGTTGGAAAGTGTCGCGAATTGCTGGTGGTGTAGCGATCTTTGGTTGGTAATACTGGTGGATGAGGATTACCACTGCATTCTGGTACTGGTCGCTGTTTGATTACATTGGGGGTCTGCCTGAAAAGCAGCTCTGATTAACTTTCGGGCTTTGTACAGGCTGCATACTGGAAACTTAACAATATTACGACTCGCTGTGATCCGCTATGGCACTCAAGGTGGGTCGTGGTGGGAAAACCAGACCTGCTGGTGAAGGGGCTTGCAGCAAGATCTAAAGAAGTGCAGGGCGTTCAAGACTCTGGGAGTGCTGGGCAGAGTAAAGACGCAATTCCAGGTAATCCTAAGATACCACACATGTTCCAGTTAGTGATCACAGGGAAAAAAAACAGCATTTCGGCCTCCAATTCTAACTTTGTGGTTGATGCAACTGGCAATAGAGAAAGTGCAGAACAGAGCCATCCATCTCAAATATTTCCAGATGCACCCATGCTGCTTTCAGTAACACCTCAAATTCGGGCACAGAATGGGGCAGGGATTAAAGATGTGGGCATAATGGAGGATGGAGAGGGTGCCGCTAGTGAAGAAGAAGCCCATGAGCCGTTAAGCAGCAAGGATGGTGAATTCTATTCACTTTCGGAACATTCCGAAGGGTCAGATTTGGAAAAAGAACTCTCGCTTCCAGAAGATGTAGATGGAGATAATACCCCTATTATGTTGGAAGGTAGTCAATATCAAAATGGCTTCTCTGGGGACACTTAGGCTCAGGCCTCTACCATTCGGAAGAAAGATAGTGGAGGCAGCATAGGGTCGGCTACCACCGAAATGACCGATTGGGATCTTTCTGCTGGCACACAGCTACTAGAGAGACTAGATCTATCAGGTCAAGCTAGTGGGGGTGCAGACGTAGAGGTATCTAGCCAAGTGTCTAGCCAAATTTCCTTGAAGGAAATGTATAGATCTATTAACAATCATAGGCTGGAGGCTCGAGTCGAGGATTTGAAAACACACACTGCATGTAGGAAGTTACAGAATACTGTTCGACGCTTGGCTAAAACATGCAATGACTATACTGACAGAATGGTGAAAGCGGAGGCGCGGATATCATCGTTAGAAGACCAGATGGTGTCTCAAAAGGCTGATGTTGCTGAAATAAAGGCACATAAGGACGATGTGCACGGCAAGATAGGTGAACTGGAAAATCGTCTTCGCCGTAATAATTGACGCATTCTTGGGGTCCCAGAAGGTCTTGAGGGACAGGATGTACGTAAATTTGTTGTTGAGTTATTTGAGGAAGCACTTCCAGAAGTAACAGAATGGAACTGGGTCCGCGAGGTTCAGCGGGCCCACAGATTTCCTTTTAGGCAGCGACTGGAAAAAAGTAGGCAAGTAGGATCCCAGCAACCGCGGGCCATTTTGATGTCTTTGAATAATTATTTGGCAAGGCAGGTACTGTACGATACGGCTAGACCAGACAGGAAGAGAACTGCGAAAGGAATGCAGTTTTTTGTTCGGCCGGACTTTTGTCACTCCATAGTCAAAAAGCGATGGAAGTTACGGCAGCTAATTGTTCCTTTTCAAACAAAGGGCCTACAAGTATTTTTATTACAACCAGCAACTTTAAAAACTGTCAATAAGGGCCAGACTCGTTTTTTTACATCTGAAGCTGCTGTAAAAGAGTATTTGCATACTTTGGTTTGATGGACTGGTATACTAATCTGGACGATGCTGATCTAATACTGACTCTTCCTTTTCCCTTTTTTTTTCTTTTAAAGATTGAGGGCAAAGGTTTGATTCATTAAAGGAAGAAAAAGGGGGAAAAAGGGGAAAAAAAGGAAAAAAAAATTGTGGATTTTGTGACCCGAGTATTAAGAGAGCCACTCACCGAACATAACAAGGGCGTTTAGCCCTATTGCTTTAGTTAAGGGGGGGGTTCACTTTGGGGGTATCTGGGGGTTTGGTGTGGTGGTGTGGGGGTGGTTTAGGGGACACTGGGGGGCTATTGGGAGAGGGGGGTATGGGTAAGGGGGAAAAAAGATAAAATGTCAGTTCATAGCATTTGTTTTAAGAATTTTGGAGTAGATCTAGTCTCTTGTTTATTTGTTAACGACCAGCAATATACAAGCTTTGATGTCGGCTAGGAACTTACGAATCTGCTCCTTTACTGTTTGTGGTCTTAATAATGCTTTGAAAAGGACACGTGTGAATAATGAGTTGTGCTTAATTAACCCTGATGTTCGCTGCCTGCAGGAAACACATATCCTTCGGTCCAATTATAAGATCTTATCAGAGCTGGGATTTACTTTGCTAGCTGCATCTAGACATTCTACTATGAATAGAGGTGTGGCCATATAGGGCGGTTGGGCTGTAGTCCGTACGGGTAGGGCGCTGGCTGATAACCTTGGGTGGTGGGCGATTACTGAATGTACTATAGGGGCTACCAAGGTTACAATATGCACAGTGTACGGATCGAATCTAGATGAGGCAGAAATTTTCAAGTGTTTAAACGTGGAACTAGCACAGTGGGCAACCCTTTTGATACTACTCGGGGATTTTAATATACATGGAGACGCCCAAACATGGGAACCTCACTTTAAGGACTATAAAGGCCGCAAGCCAAAGGTATATAGGGCTTTATACCAGTTGATATTACAACATGGTTTAGTTGATTGGTGGTCAACGTTAAAACCTGGGAATCCAGGGAATACTTTTTTTTCTTCTCCCCACTCTAAACTTGTGAGGTTAGATTATATTTTTTTACCTAAATTTTTCACTGTTGGTGCAAGGATGCAAGTAATGCCTCTAATTACTTCTGATCATAGCCCGGTAGTTATAGATTTGTAAATTTTAACCCAATCTGTTTTCTTAGGGAAAATGTTCCCTTTCAAAAAAGTGATTACTTGATTATACTTTTTAATCACTTCATCAGATGATGCACCTGTATTTAGGGTCTCTGGGATAATCATATTGTGGCCAATCAGCAGTGATCTTACACTCTCTCCATAGACCTGCAGGAACAACAATCTCAAACAATCCATCCAAATCCTTTAACAAGACTTTCGAGACCTTCACACACCTTTCTACCTGTTTGTACCATTAAACGGGTTTCTCTCTTAACCTGGGAAGTCATTTGCAAAGGACAATGTATCCTGTCTTGACCTTCGGAACCGGAACATATCCACCTCTGGGTACTTCTTTCATAGGACACACCCTCTCAACTTGTTCTGTCTCTTTTAATGGAAACATAGATGCTCCTTTACTAGCTGCTTCTTCCTTCCTTTTCGCCCATCTAATTTTCCATTGATCTACGTCTCCGAATTGCTTCAGAATGTTCATCAATTCTTTTATCTGTAATCTTTTTCCCAACGCATTCAAACTCTCTAGATCTGTGTCAGCAAATGCCAATTTATAGGACTTTTGCAACACTTTTGAGTTTTCTATGTCTATTCCATACTCTCTAGCAGCTTCAGATATTTTTTACGTTCATTCTTTGCTCTAAAGGTAATGCTCTTACACAGAAACAGTAATTCATCATCTCGGTAAGTTCCTAATGTGTCTGCACTTACTGTCCCAATAATCACTTCTTCCAAGTCCACTTTCAATTGACTCACATTAATACTCTGTGGCTGAGGTTTCAGCTTTGTCATTTCCTTTATCCAATTATGGAATTTTTTGGGTGAAGGACCTGCTGAACTCCCTGCTACTGGAGTGACATTTGGCCCTCTTCTCCTTGAGTCTAATTGTATACCTCTTTAAAGAGTTTATTTTATTAACTCACATACCGGAAGATCTATCAATGTGGTATTCTGATCATTTTGATTATTTTCATTCAATGCCATCACCACTCCACCTCTGATCTCACTATTTGAACTGTCAATGAATGTACTTTTGGAAAACTCTGCCTTTCCCATTATATAAGGGAACCACAGAACCAATTGTCTCCTGTACTGTCAGTGCTTCCGCATTCAAACTTTACTGGTTTATTTTCTGAACTTGCTTCAGTCTTGCCTTATTTAGCAAATTCGTCTCTTTTTCTCTCACTACTCTAGCTATCTCAGTAACCTGGGGAGCCAATAGGGTTCTCCTCTGTGGAGCACTCAGGGCTACTTCTCCTGATTTTCTTCATAAGGCGAGGTCTTTTAGTCATCATATCCTCTAACAAATCATCCTGTTAGTAACAACACAAAACAATGCTACCTTGTCTGCTGCACTAAAAAAAAAATAGTTTTCACCTTTTCAAAGAGAAATGTCTACACTTCAATTAAGAATAACAACCAGTGCTATTTTACTCTTCACTCAAGCCCAGGATGGACCTATTACTCCTCTAGGGATAAGGCCAAGATTTCACAGGATGACTTTTTTGGCCTTGAAAAGGGGTCTTGTTATTCTCCTGAGAATAAGGCTGGAGTTTAGAAAGCGGACTCTTCACTATTTCAGTCACTCCACTGCTATACCATATTTCCCTAATATAACACCTACAGCCCTCCGTAGCTTTTAGGTATTATTACATCTGACACAGCACTACTGCAGTGTGGCTTCATTACCACACTCTTCTTCTGCCTACTTTAGGCTAAATTCCATTCCCGAGATTCCTCAGGTATCTCCGTACCTGAACTTCCAGACAACATAAAACAGGACACTAACTTTTCATGTTAAGAACATAAAGTCAATAATCAATAATCATTACCAAACTAATCAATAATTAAAACCGTCCGCTGCTACCAAATAACTGATCCAGTGTGTGGTCAACACCTGATAAGGCATCCATACACAATCCATACAATTTCAATGGGCCATACACATTCACCCAGAATACCTGATGCACTGGGGTCAATTTGTTTTGTTCAATACCTTTCTTTTTCCGTACAATATTTATAACCACATTAAGGATGCCTACCGGTTTAATTAATCAACTTTCCTCCCACTTGGTCAATGGACCAATTAGTCGAATAGTTGATGATAATGATTATTGAATCTAAATAACTGGTATAATTGCCTAAATAACCACAGACACCCTGTAACGTTATAAACTTTATCTCAATAAAGATGCGGTTTGCTCAATGCATACAGTCACAAATGTAAATAATGAAAGTCACAAAGGGAGAGACACACATCAGTAACATAAATGAAATACAAACTCATCCATTAATTCAACAACATTATGCATGATGGAGTTAATAGTTTAAGAGTCAAAAGTTTCAGCAAACTCATTTGCAAAAAATGAATACACCTAACGGAAAGGATAGATGAAGAGACAATAGTTTTATCTAAATAATACTTTCAATGAGTCAAAACATAGCGGATAGGTGGAGAGACAAAAGATTCAGGGATAAAATACATTTGCAAGCAATTTGCATGTATGAATCAGAGACAGAATACAAACCTATTTGGTTTGTGGAAAACTACCCCTTCGGCCTAGGAGATGATGGGCGTTCCCCAAAATAGGATCAGGAAACAAAGATTAAAAGGACAGGAGCAGGACACATCGGGTACAGCTAGGCCTCTGCAAACCGACTGACAACAACGCATCGCACCTCCTCTCTCCTGCCAGCCTAAGCTTAAACCACACCCCTAAAGGTACCGCAATTATACCCTAAAACTGACAGGTCCAGGTCACATTTTTTGCAAACTTTCATGTAACTCGCAAGCAGATTGCTGGTTTTGGGGGGTGGCTTTGTCACACCATCATAACTTCATGTACATTTCAGTTAACTTATTGTTTTACATTTGTTCCCTGGGTTCGGTTCAAAGCTCATTCTCAAAATTTCTAAACATGTTACTTACTTTTAGACAGTCTTTTATTCATAAAGTTAGCATTATCCGCAGAACCATTCTCCGGTCCCACGTCTAGACATGGCACTTAGCAGTCAGATGTCAACTTGTCCTTCAAATCGTACATTCTTTTTCTGCTGTGTTCAGCACGTCTGTCTTGCTTCTGATAGAGAGAACTCACTCCTCAGCAAACCCGTCCCACTTCTGCCAACTTTAGCAAAGATGGCGCACTTTTCAGCACACTGAAGCAAATGAAATATGACATCCATTAATTTTGTGATAATGAAACCTTCACTGTTTATCACCCACGTTTATACTGTTCCCTTGTTAGGGTTACCTAGCTTTAGCTTTAAACAGAAAGCGGCATTATTCTTTGTTTAAAAGCAAAGTGCAACATGCAACTACGTAGTGCACATGCGGTCTAGTCATGTATTTATTTTCACAAAAGCATTAGTGAAGAAGTGTGGCTCACTGGTTAGAGGCGGCAGACCCGAGAGCAGAGGACGGCCCGGGACCAGGGTTCGATTCCCGGCGCGGCAGGTTTCTGGACCAGGGTCAGCGGACTCTATAATTCTCTCGCCTCGGTGCCCACTCTGATCAGCGATCACACTCGGCAACTCTGGGCATTAGCTTGCCTCATCTTCACTAACGGCCCCACCAGACCGCCGGGGATGCCTGGTCTCACCCTGGAGATACCCATTAAGGGACCATCTCTCAGGGAAGCCAGGAAGGGTTTCGCAGCGGTCGAAGCACCTTGGGACCCTACGGGTAAGTAGTGCGCTATATAAATGCCAATACATTTACATTTACACATGCAAATACGTTTTAATTTCTATGCATGTTCAAAGCTTTTTCCCACATGTTTGTGTCTGGTGCACGTTAGTTCACTTATTACTAACTGTTAGTACGAACTATGGGGTTTTTTAAGTTGAGCAGGTTTCTTTTTTCGAAACTCTGCTCCATCAATGATATGCTTCTTTTTTTACATTAGAGTTACCCATATATTTGTAAAGGTTTCAAAACATGAACTTGTTCGAAGGTACGCAAAAAACCTTTTGATTTACAGGTAGCATATAGAAAATGCCTTGAAAACTGATTAAAATGAAATGGAAGTGAATACCACTTAAATAGTTGTTGTGAAAAATAAAGAGGGAAAGCAACATGTTGTTCCTACTTCACTTTGGGTAAACTGGCTTCACTGACACAGATGTAAAAACATTCTCAGCTGTAGTGATGGTAAGAAGAGGTATGTTATGGCCTGCAGTGAAGAGGCCTTAAACATGCAGAAAGCATTTTTCCAGCCCCATGCATTGAATATAAACTAATGTCCTAAACCCCTACGGCCATATTTGCTAGCCGACAATCAATGTTTTCACTTTGGTTCACACACATACACAATCCTTGCTTGGTGATATTTTGCAAAATGCTGTATTTGTGGCCCATGAACTTAAATATTTATTAAAGCAAAGATCCATAAGTATGAAGGTGTTTATGAACAGCATCCAGACTTCAAACCTTCACACATTTTCATCACTCCGCTGAATTTCCCGATCCTGGAGGAGCTATTGTATTGCTCCTTTAGTATTCTTTACTACCACAACCGCCTGCTCTATTGTGAAACACTGCCTCGTTGTCAAATAAATACCAATACCTTGCTAGGTGCACAAACAACATGATGATTGAAGGAATGCATAAACTAACCTCAGCCACTAGCTATCATTTAAACCACATTCCACACCATTGTTTTGCCCCACTTTGTCTTTGCAGACAGCGACCTGCCATGTCGATTTCAGCTTTGGAGCTGGTCTAACAGGAACAGCCTGCCACAAACTGCTAGGCCAATTTCCATCCAGACGGGAACGCAAGCAACCCCATGCCATTTTAACTTCCTTAGGTCCTGTTAGTTTAACACCCTATGTGTAACAATTGTGCCCAGATATGGTCATTAAGGAGCTAGAGAACTGTGTGGAAGAGATCTGCCCCATGGATGCCTGCAAAGCACATTTGAGCACATCACAAGGTAGATTCAAATGTGTAATCACATTACCCAGCAAGCCTACGCAAGAATTCAAGTTGGCTCAGAGACAGTTTGCAAAGATATACTGTAACCTTTTGTCTGCCTGTTATTTTCAGTTTGATATTAAAAATTACAACTGCTTGTGGTACTGTGTATTTCAGGGAATTGCACATGACTAATAGGGCATCTATGAATGTTACTAAGTATCACAGCAGTTTGAACATGCTCTTTTCATTAAGGTAAATTGTTTGCATGTTGTAAGAAATTAGGGTTATAGCTGAGGGAGGTAAGTATATGCCTCAAGTAAAAAACACAATCCTTGTTAGGGTGAACTCTTAATGAATGGATTAACCTGAGCTCGAATCCCAAACCAATTTACAATAATAGAGTACATTTCAATAAATAAAACAACACCAAAAGGACAAAAACCCATTAAGGTAAACTGCAGTAATGAATTTGTAAAGTTTAACTGTGAAAATAGAGCAAAAAAGTGCAAAGAAGCCAACCATAGTAATCTGGAAGCGAGTTAAGGCCGACCGTGATGGAGCACAGGTCAGTTATAGACATCAGTTTGGCCTGGTTGTAGTTTTTACTTTAGGACTTAGTGCCCGATTTAAATATTTGTTGTAAGAAAGCCCATCCCAACAGTGTCTAAGTATCCTTGCCACCAAGATAATGGTCTAAAAGCTGGTGGATCATAGTTTTGTCAAATTTCTCCGATGGCCCGATAGAGTAAGGGTTATCTGAGAATTGGATAAATGTCCTCCCCACCTAATTTAGAAGGGTGAACATATGGACATTTTTTACTGTCAGTCACACCAGGCAAATCCTGGTAGTAATTGGGAGTAAAAAAGCTAAAAATGGCCCACTCACCATGGCAGACAACTCCCATGGAGAGGGGAGCATTTTGTATTTTTTTAAAATAAAATCCTGCTTCAAAAACAAAATAAAAACAAGTTTTATGGACGGCTCCATCAGTTTGATGGAGCTGTCTGTCAAACTTAAAATAAGTTTACTGGATGGCTGCATCATCTTGACAGAGCTGTCCGTCAAACTTAAAAAAACATTGATGGCAACCGCCATGATGGAAATTCCTGCCAATGCTTCAGAAATGACTGCCGGGTTGGGCGGCATTTCTAAATTTTACGGGTGTGGCCTCCAACAGAGCAACAGAGTAATATACTCTGTTGCCCCAATGGAGTTAACCCAGACCACCAAATAATAAATCAGATCCTTGGTTTCTAAATTTGAGGGAAGGCAGCAGCATGTGCCATCGGATAGCCGCTGGATGAGGTCTCATTGACGCAGTTGGCTTTTGGGAGGAATGCTCAAAAAGGGAGAAATTAGAATTTTGTTTCCAGAGAAGGCCCCTCTCCTGCTGTATACTTATTGTAACTTCACCCTGTGAAGATTTCCCCCTTCAAACTTTGTCACCTTTTTTTGGAGCATAGGCTTTTCCAGCAGAGCAAGGCTGCAGGCTGTATCTGAAGGTAGTTCCCCAAGGCGGCACACCTTCTCCACAAGTTCCCACTGAATTGGATTTGCTGATGCAAAACAGCTCAGAGTGGAAGCAAACAGAATCTTTGGTCCAGCCACAACACAGTTTTGTTGAATATGCTTGGCAGATTGGCCCTGCTCCTCCAGAAGTCTTTCACATTAAAGCAGTTTCTTTAAAGCTAAAAAGTTTTTAAGTCCCGGGTTTCAGAAAAGTTTAGAGAAGTACATTTTGAAACCATCCAATGGTCCAGAACCTTGTGAACAGCACTGGGGGCCAGCATCAGAGTTCAGGGCAGGTCCATTTGGAATTGATCAGCTGGGCAGTTGCTGAAAGGCGTCTTGACTTATGCCCCTTATAGTCCACTTTTGTGTCCTGGGCACAGAAGGAGAGCGGGTCCAGTCTTCTTGGATCTTCTCAGGTCCCAGACAGCGGGTACAGACCACTGCTACTGTCCCAGAGGCCTAGGAAATAATCTGAGGAGGGTACAGTGGGTGCCACATTTATGCCTGGCACTATCATGTGAGTGAGGGTGACTCCTGTCCCCTCCGTAAACAGTAGGGTAATAGTTCCACTGAGCAACCCAACCTACTTTTGGAGCACTTCCTGTGTGACCTACTGCAATCAATTGCAACGTGTGATTTAGGTTATTTACCTAAATCCAAGATGGCAAAGCATTTCTTCCCCAAGTACTGTTCCTGTGCTCACCCCAGACATGTGAAAATGAGCAAACTCTTCTCTGTAGTCACCCTAAACCAGATTTGGGGGTGACTCCTCTCCCACTGGTATTAGTGCCTGGCTGACTGGGACAAAGAAGGGTCATGCCTAGGTGTCAGCTGATATTTCCCTGTGACATTGCAGGCCTCTTTGAAGTTAATCAAGTTCCTAGGTACAGCCCATATGGTCATCCTGTCAAGGAAACAGAACACCTCCTCACACCCAAGGCCTTTCTCCCAGCTCTGGGAGCAAGTTCACACCTCATCAAGGGTGCCTACCAGGTGACAGCTGAACCTCAGGTAAATAATCCTAAATGCTGAAGGAAGGGAGTAGGTAACTTTCTAAAAGTGGTTTTTCCGAAATATTTATTAAAATGTGATTTCTCCAATTAATTTGGCTTGTAATAAATATTTCAAATAGTCCCAAAATTAAATTTATAGGTGTTCCCAAGCTGGAGATAACATTATTAAATTAATAGTGTACCCCAATGCTTTCCTGCGAAACAACCAACTCTGCTGCAGTGAAAATAGCTCTTCAGACATTTTCACTGTGGAGACACGTTAATGAAAAACTTTTGCATGCGCTACTTTTAGATACAGTTCACCCTGCCTTATGGACGGTAAGGTCTGCTTAAGGGTGACATTAATATTTAAAAGGAAGGTCTGTCACAAGGGTTTATTTTAACAGGTTGAACTTGCAGTTTTAAAACTGCATATTCAAGCTACAGAAGGTAAGGATGCAATATGTTTCTGTTATCATTGCATTCTGTAGCAAAATGGGTGCTGCAGACACTAGTGATGTTTAACGTACAGGCCCTGGGTACACTTTGTACCACATAATAAGGACTTATAGGTAAGTTCAATCTGCCAATTAGGGGTATTCCAATTCCATCATATTGAAAGGGGGAATGCAGGTACTTTACATCTGGTTAGCAGGGATAAAGTGCACAGAGTTCTACCACCAGCAATAACAGATAGGGCAAAACTCTGCTGGTGCACCCTGCAAAATATGGTAATTTCTAACCAATGTATTACATTTAAGGGAAGAGGTGCCTTTAAATTCTAAAGTTTGGGAGTTTTTAAGCACAGCTGAAAGTACCTCAGAGACAAAGGCTTCATAACCCTGTTTCTTTATTTGTAAGAGTGGATTTGGGATAGTTTTAATGATAATCCTACTGCATCAAGGAGAAAGAATGCTCTGAAAAACAGCAGTTATAAACATAGTTTTTGACGTCTTCAAACAATTGCAGTTGTCTTAATAAGCATTTATGTCTGAAAAGGTGATCAAACTGATCAAAATTGCTAGAAGCTTTAACACCAGCGGACACCAAAACATTAAGGGCCTCATTTATGATGCCCCTGTCATCTCAATAGTGTCACTTTTTGTGACGCTCTTATTGGCATAGGAGCCTGCTCTATATTTATGAGGCGGCACTAACCCACTTTTTTGCCTTAATGCTGCCTCATAAATATTGTTCCTTTTAACGCCGTTTTTTGTGTTAAAGGGGCGCGCAATGGGTGTTGCTGATGGCGTTCCCAGCAACACCCAACGCCTTTTGGCACTGCACCGGATTTACGAGAAATCGTGAATCTGAGGAAGCACCAAAACCTTATGCCTCCTGAGGGAAGGTGTAAGGGGGGCACAACATGCAACAATATCTTTATTTCTCCTCATTTTTCCTTTTTCTATGTGGCTAAATTCTACAGAACACATAGAAAGAGGAAAAAGCCTCTTGTGATTGTTTTTGTGCAGGAAGGTTTCCTGCTCTGCACAAAAAGAATCATCCCGCAACGCAGGCACTCTAGCACAAAGGTGCAAAGGTGCCTGCATTGGCTCACTGCAGCCCAATGCGCACCAGGACAGGGGAAAAGGACAGGAATGTGCTGTATCTGATAGATAGGGAGCATTGCTTCCCTTTTCATTTGCCGTAGGGCAGGGGCAGCAGGAAGGCCTGCGGTGATGCCTTACGGCGAAACCTCATAAGTGAGGCCCTATATGTACTGTGCGAAATGCTGTGCTTTTAGATTGGTGGTATTTTATTTATTGGATAAAACAAAAATTTGGAAAGTGAACCCTGCTGGACTAGGAAATATTTTTAGCACTAACATGCAGTCATGTTTTTGTAAATTTCTGACGATTTGAGTGTGCTCATCTTTCTGGTGTTTCCTGATAAATGTAGCCTAACTGTCCCTATAATTATTTTAGCACATTTATGTGCTCTACTGACCTACATTTCTCCAGGAATTCTGGTGCAATACCCTTTTCTTCACTAGGAAATTCATTTAATAAGAAAATCGAATTTATATACCATTTTGGGGATTTTCTGTAATCCAGCTTGAATGTTTCTTTTGCAAATATTGTGACTATTATATCCACACGTTGAAGATGTAAAGGTATTTCATCATCTGTACATGTCATCAACATTGGAGACTACACTCAAATCTTACTGAAACAGCTCAATATTTGGCCAGAAAAGACCCACAGGCTTTTGTTATACAACTGGCTCAAACTGTAAATCCATAATCTGTTTCCCTGAATGTAAATAATGTCAAGTAACACAATCAGGAGTTGTGCTTTGAGTCACGTCATTAAGCCCTTCAGTACGTCGGATGGCAGGGGTTTGTCCGATGCACCAGTGGTCATGAGTGTCGGCTGTCCCCCGGCCGTCCTGGCACACGGCATTTGAAATCTCTCTGGTGTGGACATCAGAGGGATTTCTTCTCCACCCAACAGCCTCAGGAGCTGGGGGAGAGCGTCCCCAGCTCCCACGGTTGTTTGCTTGGTTTCCCTGAAATGACGACCAGCACGCATGTCGCGCTGACATCCTTTCAGTGAAACTGAAACTGAAAAGAGCCGAAAGGCTCATTTAAATTTTGCTTTCTACGTGAACAGCGGGCCATCTCAGCCACCTGAGCACATAGAAAGTCAGGAGAGGGGAAAAGGGGAGAAACTCCACTTTCCAATGGTATCCCTTCTTAGTGGATCCCTGCTTGAGGATTGCCCCAGGAGGAAGATCCCCAAGGAGGGATCCACCCACTAGGCACCAGGGAGAGGGAAGCTGCCCCTTGGGCATTTGCCTTTGCTCCCCATAAGAAATTGGGTACCTTCAGTCTTTTTGCCCTCCCCTGTGGAGCAAATGGGGGCATTAGCCCCCAATCTGCCCGGGGGTACTAGATACCATTTTCTTTTTACAATATGAATTACGGGTGGGGGATGGCCAATATGGGCATGCCAATGCCCCCATGCCCATAAAGTTACAGTCTTTCTGACCTCTCTAGGGGGCAGACTGGGGGCAGTAGCCCCCAATCTGCACCCCGGCGGGCACCAAGACCACTAGATACAAGGGATATTTTTCCACTGCATTTAGGAGTTAGGGCTGCCTAAGATGGGCATTCCAATGGCCCCACTCCCCCTAAATTACAGTCTTTCTGCCCCCCTGGGAGGCAGATGGGGGCAGTAGCCCACACCGATAATCTGCCATTGAATAAACAAGTATTCCACATGAATGATTGGGGGCGCAATATGAAATGCTGTCCCATATCTTAACAACATCGTCTGACATTTAACCCCCTCCTCCCTAGCCTCAATCCCTATGGTTTCTCCCCTGATGTCAGACCTACCGGGTACTGTCGACACCTTTTTACTCTAACCATTAGGTGAGTAACTTGCTCCCACTGTTTTAAACTCTTTAACTAAAATGATTGATGCTGCAACCTATTGTTTTTATGCATCCAACCTTGGATTTGCCACTTTGGTTTTTAGTCACATACTAGTCACACCTATCACTAGTATGTCACAATATCACAGTGTGTTCACGGTCACTATAGGATTCATAGATTGTCACTTACCTGTAGTAACGATCTCTTTTGTCTCCCAATATAGGCAAGAGCAGGTGTTAAGCAGGTAGTACGACATGTGTGCTGTTTGCTAACTGATACCTTTGCAGGTCATGTTCTTGTAGATGGTAGGTTTTATTAGGTCCTGAAGAATCGCAGCCAATGCGCTTGAAGCGAGAAACATGTTGACCAAATCCTTCACCTCGTAGTACTGTATCGTCTCTGGAAACCTAAGTTCCAGTGAATACAGACTACCCTTGATTTTACTTGCGGCAGAGGACCACCAGAAAAAAATTGTTTTCCGGTACCTTGTGCCTCATTTTATCTTCACCCACACCATCTACTCTATCCTGGCCCCTCACCCACACTTCACCCATAGGCAGTTGGATAAAAGATCTCCGATAAAGAGCCCCTCTTTGAGGTGTGCCCGTTGGGCATTGCACCGCCTGCCCAACGAGGAGCATTGCCTATGATGAAGCATGACACTCGCAAGGGTGTGTGAGGCCATTATATCCAGCATATTGGATACCCAGGGTTAGCTCTCATTCGAGTACTACTCCTAGCACCTTAGTGACCCCCCCTTCCTTTCCTTTAGGAACAGCCCAGTTTCCTCTAAGTTGTAGGATCACCATGCAGGCACATATTTCCTACTATCCAGCATTCCCCATGGTCTCCTGAGAAAAATGACTCCTCACTTGTGTGAATGCCCAAAGTAGCGTCAGCCAAAAAACATAAAAGCCAATTTCCCTTTTAGACCTGCTTTAGGCCACCCTCAATTTCTACACGTTTTTGGCCCTTCATAGGCACTAGGCCTTTCCACACAAGTAAGGTATCACATTTTTTGGGAGACTGTGGGAATGCTGGGTAGTAGAAAATGTGGGCCCTGCAGTGATCCCACAACTCTCTGACACAGATAATATTGGAAAATTTGACTTTTTAGCTACATTTGGGGTTTGCAGGAGGGGTGGGTGGAATTTGCGTAGTCGTGCTGCGCAAAGCTCCGCGAAACAGTAAAAAATTTCTGCGAGCATGCGAAAGTTTTACAAACACGTGAAATTGCGTGTTCTGCCCGTATGCTTTTTTCCTTTTCGCAAACGCTGTTTGTGTGCTCGGTGAGGAATATCTTGTGAACACGCATTTTAAAAGTACGAACACGCACAAAATTCTGCTAAGCTGCGGATCATGAAACCCGGGACCAAAAACACAGGTGCCCACCTATCTACCACAAAATTACCCAGTTTTTCAAGGGGTTCTCCTGCATTTTTGGTCCCGGGCTCAGCGGCCATCTAAGGAAACCTACCAAACCCACACATTTCTGACAACTAGATACCCAAGGGAGTCCAGGGAGGTATGGCTTGCATGGACCCACCAACGTTTTCCTACAAAGAATCACAATTTAGCTGAAAAAAATCAATTTTCTCAAATTTCCGTGTGGGAAAGTTGTGGGATCATAGGGCTGACACAAATGTCCTACCACCCAGCATTTCTCCTGGTCTCTTGATAAAAATGGTATCTCACTTGTGTGGGTGGGCCAAGTACCCACGACAGGCAAGGGCCCAAAATGTATAAGGAGTCATCAAAATTACCTATCACATAACAACTTGGTTTTGAAAGGGGAGTCACCTGGGTTCATGGCCCCGGGCTTGGTGGCCATCTAGGGAAACCTACCAATCCTAGATATTTCTGAAAACAAAACACCCTGGAGAGTCCAGGGGGGTATGGCTTGTGTGGATCCCCCAAAGTTTTCCTACCCAGAATCCCCTACAAACCTTAAATTTAGCTGAAAAATATCACATTTTTCTTACATTTCTGTGTGGGAAAGTTGTGGGATCAATGGGCTGACATAAATTTCCTACAACCCAGCATTTGCCAGGTCTCCAATAAAAATGGTACCACCCTCATGTGGGTGGGCCATGTGGCCGTGACAGGCAAGGCAAGGGCCCAAAACTTATTGTGGAGACATCAAAATTACCTATCACAAAACAACCTGGTTTTGAAAGGGGGGCACCTCGGTTTTTGGCATGGGCTCAGCGGCCATCTAGGGAAACCTATGAAACCCACACATTTCTGAAAACTGGACACCCTGGGGAGTCCATGAAGGTATGGCTTGTGTGGATCCCCCAACGTTTTCCCACCCAGAATCCCCTGCAAACCTCAAATTTTACAGAAAAAATCCTTTTTTCCACACATTTTTGTGTTGAATCACCATGCCAGCACAAATGTCCTCCCACCCAGCGTTCCCCTCGGTCTCGTGTAAAATGATACCTCACTTGTGTGGGTGGGTCAAGGGTCTGTGACCAGGAATAGCCAAATACATAGGGATTAAGGGAATACCATAGCGAATTCTTAGTGCAAATTTTTTTTCTGCATCGGACAGCCATACAAGTGAGGTATCATTTGCCAAAAAAGGGTCAGTTTTCAGTGTAAAAATGTGTTGCACTTTGGGCCATTTTTTGTTGCGGGCGCTAGACCTACCCACACAAGTGAGGTACCATTTTTACTGGAAGACTTTGGGGGACGTGGGTGGGTGGAATTTTGTGTATCCACGCAGATTACAGAACTTTCCATCACAGAAATGTGAGGAAAATGTGTTTTCTTTACAAAGTTTGAGGTTTGCGTGGGATTCTGGGTAACAGAACCTGGTGAGAGCCACACAAGTCACCCCTTCCTGGATTCCTCTGGGTGTCTAGTTTTAAAAAATGTATAGGTTTGCTAGGTTTCCCTAGGTGCCGGCAGAGCTAGGGTTAAAAAACGACAGCTAAGCACTTTGCCAAAAAAGGTACATTTTTCACTCTGTTCATCACCACCCCCTTTTGTAAATCGATTTTGGCCACTATAGGTGTGGCAGGGTATACTCAGACATGAGTCCCTTTCTCACTGCTCCATCAGGATTCAAGCAAGCCGGGCCGAAGAGGCTGAAATGCCAGAAACCGGTCCCCGGTAGCTTGTCTCCTTTCTGGTAAAGAATTGGCTTGGTAGTTTAGTCTGCCCTGTTCCCATGATGCACTGGGCCAGGGACAGACTGATTTGCATATAGCCAGGTTCTGAGCTGGGATGGGGCAGTGAGATAAATAACGGTGATGGATCAAGCCCTGATCTTTGGACTGGGTAAGAGTGGTCTGCTCAATTCAGACACTCTGTTCATCACCACCCCCTTTTGTAAATCGATTTTGGCCACTATAGGTGTGGCAGGGTATACTCAGACATGAGTCCCTTTCTCACTGCTCCATCAGGATTCAAGCAAGCCGGGCCGAAGAGGCTGAAATGCCAGAAACCGGTCCCCGGTAGCTTGTCTCCTTTCTGGTAAAGAATTGGCTTGGTAGTTTAGTCTGCCCTGTTCCCATGATGCACTGGGCCAGGGACAGACTGATTTGCATATAGCCAGGTTCTGAGCTGGGATGGGGCAGTGAGATAAATAACGGTGATGGATCAAGCCCTGATCTTTGGACTGGGTAAGAGTGGTCTGCTCAATTCAGACACTCTGTTCATCACCACCCCCTTTTGTAAATCGATTTTGGCCACTATAGGTGTGGCAGGGTATACTCAGACATGAGTCCCTTTCTCACTGCTCCATCAGGATTCAAGCAAGCCGGGCCGAAGAGGCTGAAATGCCAGAAACCGGTCCCCGGTAGCTTGTCTCCTTTCTGGTAAAGAATTGGCTTGGTAGTTTAGTCTGCCCTGTTCCCATGATGCACTGGGCCAGGGACAGACTGATTTGCATATAGCCAGGTTCTGAGCTGGGATGGGGCAGTGAGATAAATAACGGTGATGGATCAAGCCCTGATCTTTGGACTGGGTAAGAGTGGTCTGCTCAATTCAGACACTCTGTTCATCACCACCCCCTTTTGTAAATCGATTTTGGCCACTATAGGTGTGGCAGGGTATACTCAGACATGAGTCCCTTTCTCACTGCTCCATCAGGATTCAAGCAAGCCGGGCCGAAGAGGCTGAAATGCCAGAAACCGGTCCCCGGTAGCTTGTCTCCTTTCTGGTAAAGAATTGGCTTGGTAGTTTAGTCTGCCCTGTTCCCATGATGCACTGGGCCAGGGACAGACTGATTTGCATATAGCCAGGTTCTGAGCTGGGATGGGGCAGTGAGATAAATAACGGTGATGGATCAAGCCCTGATCTTTGGACTGGGTAAGAGTGGTCTGCTCAATTCAGACACTCTGTTCATCACCACCCCCTTTTGTAAATCGATTTTGGCCACTATAGGTGTGGCAGGGTATACTCAGACATGAGTCCCTTTCTCACTGCTCCATCAGGATTCAAGCAAGCCGGGCCGAAGAGGCTGAAATGCCAGAAACCGGTCCCCGGTAGCTTGTCTCCTTTCTGGTAAAGAATTGGCTTGGTAGTTTAGTCTGCCCTGTTCCCATGATGCACTGGGCCAGGGACAGACTGATTTGCATATAGCCAGGTTCTGAGCTGGGATGGGGCAGTGAGATAAATAACGGTGATGGATCAAGCCCTGATCTTTGGACTGGGTAAGAGTGGTCTGCTCAATTCAGACACTCTGTTCATCACCACCCCCTTTTGTAAATCGAATCACCATGCCAGCACAAATGTCCTCCCACCCAGCGTTCCCCTCGGTCTCGTGTAAAATGATACCTCACTTGTGTGGGTGGGTCAAGGGTCTGTGACCAGGAATAGCCAAATACATAGGGATTAAGGGAATACCATAGCGAATTCTTAGTGCAAATTTTTTTTCTGCATCGGACAGCCATACAAGTGAGGTATCATTTGCCAAAAAAGGGTCAGTTTTCAGTGTAAAAATGTGTTGCACTTTGGGCCATTTTTTGTTGCGGGCGCTAGACCTACCCACACAAGTGAGGTACCATTTTTACTGGAAGACTTTGGGGGACGTGGGTGGGTGGAATTTTGTGTATCCACGCAGATTCCAGAACTTTCCATCACAGAAATGTGAGGAAAATGTGTTTTCTTTACAAAGTTTGAGGTTTGCGTGGGATTCTGGGTAACAGAACCTGGTGAGAGCCACACAAGTCACCCCTTCCTGGATTCCTCTGGGTGTCTAGTTTTAAAAAATGTATAGGTTTGCTAGGTTTCCCTAGGTGCCGGCAGAGCTAGGGTTAAAAAACGACAGCTAAGCACTTTGCCAAAAAAGGTACATTTTTCACTGTGAAATTGGGGTGTGTCCACATTGCGTTTTGCGCCGTTTCCTGTTGCGGGCACTTGGCCTACCCACACAAGTGAGGTACCATTTTTATGAGAAGACTTAGGGTAATGTCAGGATCCCTCCTCCCCGTGGGCTTGGTGCTGATTCAAGGTGCGTAAGAGCTAGGAAATGGAGCACCAGCCGAGACATTACATGGTCCCGTTTGTGGAATGCATGGAATGCTAGGTTAGCAGTCTAGTCTCTTCCAGCGCGTGATCAGGAGCCCAGGTGCAGCGCGCGCTCTTTCAGAACTGCGCACTTCACCGAAGAATCTTGTCACGGAGGTCGCATTCGTAGTGTGTTCCTGAAAATATTCAAAGAAATCTTCTGTCAGCGAGAGAAGTGTGTGTTGAGGCTTCGCAGCCTTGACCTTGAAGTGACACGACAAGCGTTTCCAGGCAGAGTTTGTTTCCGAGTTAGAAACTCGAGCTCAATCATAATTAAAGTGTCAGCGAAGAGTACTAGAGTCGGAGCAGAAATTCCTGTCGTTCGTTCTCCACATGATAGAGAGAGAGTGAGAGTCTGGAGAAGAAAAGAAGCCAAAGCAAAGTGGAGAATTTTCCGTTACAGTATTTTATGAATGACAGTAAATATTGTTTAAGCAACATATCTGTACAAGGAAATGAACTGAACTTTTGGGAATATTTAGAGACTTCTCACCTGTTATTGTACAACGGATTACTGAGCCTAACTAGCGGAGTTTCAAGCATCACCTAGAAAGAATTAGGGACAGTGTTAGAGAGGGTTCTGCAATAAAAATAAATAAGGAGAAAAATAAAAGAAAAACTTACCTGAATAGAATCGAATGAAGATAATTCATCTAGTTCAGGAATAAGCACCTGTAAATAAGAAGAATAATTGAGAGAGACTTATAAAAGCAATGCCACAATACCACTGGTAGGTTAAAAGAGAAATAATAATATAATAACACATAGTGCAGAGTATAGCATTAAAGATAATATCAGGTTATTATTATTTTACAGAAGTTAGTTCCTACAACGACTAGTTCAACTAAAGAAGAAAGTTAGAAGATAGAGATGTGAGTCTGGTAACAGAAATAGACAGTCTAACTACAAGAACTACACTTCAGAAATAGAAGAGCAGCAGGTCTTCCTTAACTCTCGGGTAGGTTATCCTAAAAGAAGAGAAAGGAAAAGCAGAGAGGATTACGGGTGCAGAGAAGTTATTGTCTTGCATATGTTTAGTGTTCCCAGGTTTTCTTCGAGAGGCTGAGCGATAGCTGATTGAGGATTCCAGCGGAACACCAGAGAGTCCGGACCAGTCTCTTCTCTTATTTCTCTTTTGTTATTTTATCCAATTTCCCCTTTCCCCCTTTCTGATCAGTTAGAGTCATGATATCATTCTGATTCTGATCGGTCTGAAGCGGGAGTCGGGAAGCTAGCATTTTCTGTTCCTGTGCAAGTCTACTGGAGGATAGTGTTGGTAAGCAAGTGGTCTCTGACAGAGTGAAGTGCCCACGTTGTAAAACTTGCACCCGAACAGAATGGTTGAGGGAGTTAATTTGCAGACTCTGGGGGCGGTCTTAGATGCAATACAGAAGGAGTTGGTAGCGGTAAAAGAAGAAAACCAAAGTCTGAGACAAGAGGTGATAAATTCCAGGAAAGAAACTGCAGAGTTAGCGTAGAGAGTTGGTCAATCGCATTTAGGAAATAGAGAGACTCCCATTACTTCTACATGGGAATCCAGTAGAGTAACCACACAGGTGATACATTCCTTGTCACCGGTCATACCCCTAGCGGCGCCAGAGAGGTTTAGTGGGGATCCCCAGAAGGCACAGGTGTTCATCACACAATGTTCTTTGCACTTTATGTGTCGCCCTTCTATTTTTCCTGACGCACAATCTAAAGTGGCATTCATCTTATCGTATTTGAGTGGAGATGCGGCTCCTTGGTCAATGCCCTTGGTGTCAAGAGATGACCCTCTTCTACAGAACTATGATGAGTTTAAAAAATAATTTTTGCGAATATTCGACCAAAGAAGAATCTCTCAGGCTGTGGATAATGAGTTGTTGGACTTGAAGCAGGGCAATAGGGACTTAGTGGCGTACTTGGCCCAATTTAACAAGTTAATTACGGAGACTGATTGGCCGGAAAGCAAAAGAACGGCAATCTTTTATTGTGGCTTACGAGATGAATTAAAAGATGGGCTGGCACAAATACCAAATCGTCCCACCAAGATCTCCGCTCTGATTGACCTCGTATTAGAATTGGACGTTCGTCAAGGGGAACGAAAAGGTGAAAGAAGACGCGAGTTTCGGAGCACTGTACCCCGTTTTGATAGAGCAAAGGTTGATCCAGGAAGAGGTGCAGAAGGATTCAATGGCTCAGAACCCATGCAAATCGGAACGATAAGAGGACCACTTACTAAGGAAGAAAAAGAAAAAAGACGAGCCAGTAATTTATGCATGTATTGTGGTTCAAGTGGACATTTTGTAAGGAATTGTCCAAAGAAGCCCAAAGGATCCTATAAGCCGAAGGAAAACTATCTGCACCACCTGTAGAAGGAGTTGTAAAGGTGGATGATGTGAGAAGTTGGCCTGGTATATAATGCTCACTAATTCTTAGTGATCACTTTGTACCATGCCACGCAACCCTTATGATGATTGGTTGTAATTCAACCTTGTAGACCAGTTATCCTAGTGGTAACGTGGACAAAGCAGTCTTAGGCTAAACTCTGAAAGGCATGTGAAGCCAGCTGTATTACCATACACAACCCCCTTGAATACCAAATGAAAGGACAACACACAGATATATATTGAAAATATATATTGATTTATTAACTATAAAATCCCCTGGACTCTTTATGAGCACAGAAGCACAAGCGTTAAATCACAAGACAGTTTAAAATACACAAAAGTTGCACAATATGGATGAGCCCTAGGGGCCACCTAAACCATATACTAAGAAAGTGGTATAAGAGATACCAAACGGAAAGGGAACAGGCCTAGGGCCTTGGGAATCGCTGGAGCTATTCGAGACTCGCAGTGACTAAGTCGGGAAAGGCCCGCGGGACTCGGGTGCAGTGTTCAAAGTGCACGCACTTTCCAATGTAAAGTCAATGGTGCGTAAAAAGTACAAAGTTAGATAGTTAGGAACCTTCCGAGTGACCTAGAACGCTGAAACTTAAGACACAGGCCCTTGAGATGTGTACCAGTGTAGGAACACCGGCGGAGCTGAGTTACCTCACCCACAGGAAGCGGGTGCACAGGGTCGAAGTAGTGTCGGGTTTCGTCACGCTGGTCGATGGTGCTTGGAGCTGAAGATGCTGCAGGCGGCTCGATGTGAAGAGTTCCGATGGATCCAAGGTTGGATCTGAAGATGTGAAGACCTGAAAGCATAGGGGACAATGTTCAAAGTCACTACCAGTGACTACCGTGGAAACAGATTGGAACCAGGCGATGTTGGGTGCAAACAGGCGTTGTTGGGTAGATTCTCTCCGCAGCCACGTGGACACCGGGGGTCGAGGACGTCCAGGAGTCGGTCACACGCTGTCCCACGCAGGCTCCTCGCTGTTGGCCATGTCGGCAACCTGATCGGAGCAAACAGGCCTTGGCTAATGCAAGCCACACAGGAATCCAAAGATGCTGAACACTCAGACCAGCAAGGTCAGAGTGAATGCTCCTTTTCACAGGAGCTTGGGCAAGTCTGAAGCAACCAGACCCGCAGTGTAGTTTGTCGGTTTTGTCGCCAAGATGGCCGCTGACCACGTGGCTAGTGGCTGGGATGGCGCGTCGAGTGGCACAATGCAAAAGGGCCCCACGCAGATCGTGGAGATGCTGGGGGACTGATCTTCGCTGCAAGGGCTGCTCGGTATTGGGGGTTCTCAGTCCCCAAAGCACAACGTCGAGGATGCCTCAGATGCTGCGCAGTCAGCTTTTCGAGTGTCTTCCAAGAGGTCCGGTCCCACGTCATTCGGTGCCTCCACGGATCCCTTCTTTGCAGGGACTGTGGATCGGGCTGTGAGAGGTCTGGGAGTCTGGTTCTTGTCGGGCTCTGGGCTCGGGCTCCGGCGGGAGGCGGCAGCAAAGCAGACGTCGAGTTGCTGGTTGGTGCCTGTGTTCACAGGGTGGCCACTCCTAGGCCACAAGGGAGATTCTCTTCAGTCTTCTGAGCAGCAGAATGTCGAAGTCCAGTCTTCTTCTTTGTTTAAAGTTGATTCAGGATGATCTGCTGTGCAATGGCACTGCTCCCACTCTTATTCCCAATCTGAGGGGTGGATCACCTACTAGGTCCCTCCTCTGGGAGGAACCAGGAAGGGGGGCGGTTACACCCCCTTTCCTTTGTCCAGCTCCTCGCCAGGCCTGGGTCTGGAAAGTCCCAGGACCGGTTTGGACTGGCTTATGCACGGGGACACCTTGTGTTCCCCGGGCATGTCTGATTCTATTCAGCCCTGTCCTACCCAATACACAAAACCCTGTCTGGGGTGGTGCTCGCACCTCCCCAGGCAGGAAACCCTTTGTCCAGGCCACCATCTGCCGAGTTTCGGTCAGCAGCAGGAGGCCAGACTCGTGTCTGTGGTGGCAGCATCCATTTTGTGATGCTGAGGCTCTGGTTAACTTTAACCAGGGTTAAGGCTGCACACATGTCGTGTCCCTCTAGAAGGGTGGAATGCTATCCCCGTCGACAGAACTGTCGAGGGGATAGTATTCCAATTCGTATGACACCTTACTCGACATGTTTTGATAAAGCCAAACCAAAGATAGCATTTAACCGCGAGGATTATAATGCACTTAAGAGTATATGGTATGGCAATATCCCGGAACAGCTTAGGGAGTGGTTCCCGACAGCTGCAGACAGGCTCAGCTCATGCTAGAGCACCATCTCACATATTTCCAAGCACCCTGCCTCCAGGATTGGTGAGGCCTTCCATAGGAGTGGCTGATAGGAACATATGTGTCCAGTTTAGGGTTAGGCACAGGCATACTGTACCTCAGTAAGAGGTGATTACACCCACTTACCCCAGCTGAGTGATCAGCCAGTTGTGTCAAATATGGAGGCCAGGCCAGGGGTGGCACAATACATGCTGCAGCCCCTGGTAGGCCTTGGAAACACCTATGCCCTGGGTACCTAGGGTACACTGTTACAGGGGCCAATAAGGTGAACCAGTTCCAATTCGTAATGGACCTAAAGTGCATTGGCAGTAATTTAGAGAGAGAACAGCAGGCTGTGGGTCTGATTAGCAGGCCCACAGCCACATTAAGTCATAAACCAGTGAAGCAAAAAGCAAAAATTTGGGGTGACCATAGGATAGCAGACCCTACTCTCCTACAGATGAGAGTCAAAAATCAACTCCACAAGAACACCAATTGGCAAACACACTACAGTCGTCTTCCCCACATCTCATATTATCAATGACCATCAATTTTCGCCAAGAAGTGCGGAAAGGAGAAACCGTCATGGTGGACTCGGGGGCAACAGGTAACTTTTGTGACCTGAAATTCGCAACCAAGATAGGATTGAGAGCCATAGCAAAACCAAGAGCGAACCAGTCAGGGCCATCGACGGGACAAATTTATCTTCAGGGCCCATCGTAAGTCACACTGAATTGGTGCAGCTGATTCGAGAGGATGGTCATCGAGAAGACATTCATTTTAATTTAATCGACGCACCTCAGTTTCAGCTAATTCTAGGGCTTCCATGGCTCACAGAGCACAATCCAACTATAGATTGGGCAGCCAGAACCATAGAGATGACTTCAGATTATTGTAGGAATAATTGCTTTGGAGACCAAAGGGAAAACGATACGGAAAATCCGGCTCAAGCCCTATGTTCAGCTGATGCAACGGTGTGTGTGATCAATACCCAGTCAATACCCCCGGAATATCAAGACTTTGAAGATGTGTTTGATGAGCAGGAGGCGGAACAGTTGCCACCACATCGTGTCCATGACTACAAAATAGACCTTGAACCGGGGGCAACTATGCCGTGCAGTCGGGTTTATGCCTTGACTGAAAAGGAACATTAACATTTAAAAGAGTATCTCAACAAGTATTTAGCAAATGGATTCATTCGTCCTTCCCAGTCCCCAGTCTCCTCGCCCTTATTCTTTGTGCCAAAGAAGGAAGAAGGTGAGTTGAGTACTTGTATTGACTATCGTGCAATCAACCGAATAACCAAGAAAAATAGGTATCCGCTTCCCCTTATTTCAGTCTTGTTAGATCAAGTGAAAGGGGCGCGGATATTCACGAAGTTGGATTTAAGAGGGGCCTATCACCTCATCCGAGTAAGAGCTGGTGACGAGTGGAAAACAGCGCTTAGGACCCGATTTGGATTATTCGAATACCAAGTGATGCCCTATGGGCTGTGCAATGCCCCGGCGGCTTTTCAGCATTTCATAAACGATGTTCTCAGTAAATTCATAGACCAATGTGCGATTGTGTATATTGACGACATTTTAATCTATTCTGTTGATGCACAAGAACATCAGAATCAGGTGCAAAAAATTCTACAGAAGCTCAGAGAAAACAAGTTGTATGTTAAGCTGGAAAAATGTGCTTTTAATGTAATGTAATGTAAGTGTGCACTTTTATAGCGCGACTGTCACTCCAAGGAGCATCCTGGCGCTTAAAGCCCGTAGCCAGATGGAAGGCCGGAAAATCAGCTCACACATCTATCTCATTTGAACAGGGCGCTGTGTCTACACCAGGGTCATACAGACCGAGTCTGGAAGGCTGAAGATCCAGGTTTTCAGAGCCTTACGGAAAATCTTCTCCTCGGAGATTAGGCGCAGGTTGGAAGGGAGTTTATTCCAAGCTTTTGCGCCCAGCGTTGCGAGAGATTTCCCTCCTCTAGTTGAAAGTCTGAATTTGGGGGTCTGTAATAGGTTCTTGTTGGCTGATCTTAAGGAGCGTGTTGGTGCATAATGTTTGAACCAGGGAAGGAAGTATTTAGGTCCTTTGTGGTGATATGCCCTAAAGGTAATCACTAGGATTTTGAAAAGTATGCGTTTGTGAATAGGTAGCCAGTGTAGGGCCTTGAGGGCGGCAGAGGCAGAAGATCTCCTCGGCCATTTTAGGACCAGACGGGCAGCAGCATTTTGGACAACTTGCAACCTATGCAGGACAGATCGATTTAATCCTGCATATAGGCTGTTGCAGTAGTCCAAGCGAGATGTTACAAGTGCTACTGTCACCGTCTTCCTGGCTGTCAGAGGGAGAAAATCAAAAAACTTTCTAAGCCCTCTGATGATGTTAAAACAAGACCCTGCCACTGCCCCTGCTTGCTGTTTGAAAGATAGGTCACTGTCGAATCTGATCCCTAAGTTCCGGGCCGCAGTGATGGTATCCGGAGGGGACTCCACCCCTAACGGCCACCATAGGCTGGGGGAGAAAGGATTTTGGGGGCCGAAAGGTATAATTTCGGTCTTCCCCGCATTACATTTTAGGTGGTTGTCACGCATCCAAATGAAGGTTGCTGTGAGGCAGGCTTTTAGATTTTCCTCTGCCTTTCCATTTTCTCTGTCTAGCACTAGGATGAGCTGAGTATCGTCAGCGTATGATATAGTGCTGATGTTAAAAGACGAAATCAGCTCAATCAAAGGGATCATGTATATGTTGAACAGTACCGGGCTTAGGCTGGAGCCCTGCGGTACCCCTGTTTGTAAGATTTTTTCCTCCGAGCGATGTTCTCCTAACACTGTGACCTGCCTACGGTGGTCGAGGAAATTCCTCAGCCAGTCCAACACGGTGCCCCCAATCCCTGCTGCCCTCAATCGCCTGATTAGTATTGAGTGGGACCCCGTATCGAAGGCCGCCGATAGGTCAAGTAGGATAAGGACGGCCTTCTTCCCCTGATCCATGGCGGTCTTCAGTGTCTCCACGGTGTACAGAAGGGCGGATTCCGTAGAGTGTGAGGCCCGAAACCCGGATTGATTAGGGTGCAGGATATCCTCGTCCTCTAGGAATTTGGTGAGCTGTTTATTCGCCACCCTTTCGGTCATTTTGAAAAGCATCGGGAGCAGGGAAATTGGACGGAGGTTGGAAAGTGTTGATGGATCTGGCAGAGATTTTTTTTGCAGGGGTTTCACAGCCGCTAATTTCCAGTCCGAGGGGATATCCGCAGAGGATAGAGATGAGTTTATGATATTATTTATGAAAGGATTAACTGTATCCACTAGGACATGTAACATCATAGGGGGGCAGGGGTCAAAGGGAGATCCAGATTTAGTAGACAGGATCAGTTGACGTGAGTCTTCTAGATCAATGGGCAGAAAATCACAAAATTGTACTACTACAGGGGCGATTTCAAGGTCCTCTACTGCTATGACAGCAGGCTGTTCAGGGAAGCCTTTAGTAAGGTTTAGTATTTTCTGCTCGAAGAAATCCGCAATCGAGTTGCATAAGGTGAGAGAGGGCGGAATCTCTGATAGGAGGAACTTTGGTTTCATAAAATTATTCACCACTTTAAAGATCTCTTTCTGTTTGTTATTCGAGGAATCAATTGCTTTTGAATAATATTCTTTTTTAGCAGTTTTAATCTGGGCATGGTACTGCCTCCTAGATTCTTTGTAGTGGCAGAGATCTTCTTCCTTGTACAATCGGCGCCAAGTTCTCTCTAATTTTCTAACTTCTACATGTTTCTCCTTCAGGGAGAGTGAGAACCAGGGTGCTGATTTTTTTGTATGGAGGGGTTTGCTGGGGTTTGTGGCCTTAGGGGGACCTCGAATTTCCTCTAACCAGTAATTAAAATTTTTATTATCTGCCTCCGTGATGCCGGTCTGAATGGGTTTGAGAGCCATAGCTCTGAGCTGCAAATCTGGGTCCTTGCTTATTTTCTTCCAGTCATATTTCTTACTAGTGTTTACTTTAGGGAGACCCTTTTTGATCCCCTTTCCTTGTACTGAAAAGTCAAATGGAATGAACATATGGTCAGTCCAGGTTAGGGGACGAGGCGGTTTTACCTTTAGGCAGGTAAGGTTAGAGCATACGCAGTCCAGTACGTGTCCTGCCTTGTGCGTGGGGTCCCGTGTCAATAGGGTCAATCCTAATACATCTATAAGGTCTTTAAAACAGGATGCGTTAGTGTCGGAGTCAGAATCAAGATGTAGATTTAGGTCGCCTAAGACAGTAAAATTCGCAAATTTGAGGGCGAGGTTGCTAATCACCTCAGCTAGACTGGCTAGGAAGTTTTTCTGTTGCCCGGGGGGTCGGTATATCAGTACTCCAGACAGAGTGAAAGTTGTAGTGTTGAGTAAATTAAGATTAAAACCTAGACTTTCCGCCTCCTTAATATCTGGAAGATCAAATGTAGTGCATTTGATCGAGTCGCGATGGATGATGGCAAGGCCCCCCCCGCGTTGTATCTGCCTATCCAATCGCTGGATACGGTACCCTTGTGGTAGCGCTAGGACAACATCAGGGGTAGACCAGTCTTTAAGCCACGTCTCAGTGACGAACAGGCAATCAAGGTCATTCTCAGTAATTAGGTCGTATACATTAGCGCCATTTTTACCCATTGACCTAGCGTTAATGAGTCCACCCTGAAAGATTTTTAAGCCGGTGGGTGTATTGGCATGTATCAACGGGCTAAGCTCCACGTTACAGTGTTTACAGCGTATCGGTCCCCTCCAGGTGTCTGCATTCAGAGTATTTTGACAGCAGCTGTTCTGGCCCTGCAGTGTAAGTAGCTTGTCCCTGGATAAGTGAATCTTCTGAATGGAATGGCCAAGGGCAGTGTCCCTAGTCCCGGCCGCGGCACGGACGGGCACAGACGGGCTTACCTCTGGCGCACCTCCGGCGCGCCATCGGTGCGCCCGCTGCGCGCGTCCGCTGCGCGTCAGCCCCATGTGAGCTTTAAGTAGGAGGCTCCTGACGGTCCTAGTGAAACCACTAGACCGTCACCTCTCTAAAATGGCCACCGGAAGTGAGGGTGCTAGACTCCCTCTGTCCCGCGCTGGTCCACTCCCTCCACAACAAACAGCACAAGCTGCGGTGGAACGGGGAGATGAGCGGTGACTTCTCACACAAGGTACAATTTTACTACAGTGTCCACAATTTTAAAAAAATATACTGTGCAAATGTCAATTTTTACATCAGTACAAACGACGATATTAAAATTACAATTCTGCAATTCTGCTATTCACAACGTGCTAGTATTAAAAGTAGTCAGCAGCGCGTCTGCCTATCCGAGTGTATGTGCAAGTAAGAGCTTCAGCGCGCCAAAAAAGCTCGCCTTAAGTAGGAGGCTCCTGACGGTCCTAGTGAAACCACTAGACCGTCACCTCTCTAAAATGGCCACCGGAAGTGAGGGTGCTAGACTCCCTCTGTCCCGCGCTGGTCCACTCCCTCCACAACAAACAGCACAAGCTGCGGTGGAACGGGGAGATGAGCGGTGACTTCTCACACAAGGTACAATTTTACTACAGTGTCCACAATTTTAAAAAAATATACTGTGCAAATGTCAATTTTTACATCAGTACAAACGACGATATTAAAATTACAATTCTGCAATTCTGCTATTCACAACGTGCTAGTATTAAAAGTAGTCAGCAGCGCGTCTGCCTATCCGAGTGTATGTGCAAGTAAGAGCATCACAGAAGTTGAGTTCCTGGGCTTTGTGATCTCGCAGTCAGGTATTCACATTGACAAGCGGAAGATTCAGGCTGTCCTGGAATGGAAATCCCCGACTAGTGTAAAAGAAGTGCAAGCGTTCATTGGTTTTGCAAACTTCTATCGTAGATTCATCAGTGAATTCTCTCGGCGAATCCTTCCTCTCACTAGACTACTAAGGATAGGAGTACGATTTGAATGGTCTGAGGAGGCAGAATCGGCATTCAAGGCTTTAAAAGATGAATTTACTTCAGCTCCAATCCTTCTTCATGCGGACCCATCTGAGCCCTTCTATGTAGAAACGGATGCATCAGATTTGGTGGTAGGAGGTGTACTTTCCCAAAGGAACAGGGAAACAGGTCAACTACATCCAGTGGCCTACCGATTGAGAACGTTGACTCCAGCAGATATCAATTACACAATAACCGAGAAGGAACTTTTAGCGATAAAGGATGCTTTCAAAGAATGGAGACACTATTTAATGGGAGCCCAACATGTTGTCACAGTTTACACTGACCATCGTAATTTGAAATTCTTAAAATCGTCCAGGACCTTAACACCTCGGCAACTTCGCTGGTCCTTGTATTTCGCCGACTATGACTTCGTTATCACCTACAGGCCGGGGGCTCAAAATGGAAAGGCAGATGCCTTGTCCCGAATGGGAACAAGAGAGGAAAAGGGACAAATTAAGACACAGGCAATCATTCCCGATTCAAGAATCATCGGCGCAGTAGATTCCTTGAGTGTAAAAGAGCAAATTATTCAAGTTATGTCGCCTGAGAAAATGCTGGAGTGGGTTCAACAAGAAGACGGAAGAGAGATTATAGATGGGATGCCCTATCAGACTGAAGCCTTGTATTTACCAACCTCAACACTACAGAGACAAGCCCTGAATGAATGTCACGATCATCTGCTGGCTGGTCACAAAGGAGAACTAAAGACTATGGACTTAGTTAAAAGAAAGTATTGGTGGCCACACATGAACAAGGACATTGAACAGTATGTAAAAACATGTGAGATCTGTGCGCAGGGAAAATCAGAACGGCAAGCACCCAAGGGACTACTACAGCCCCTACCCATTCCTCCTTCCCCCTGGCACACAGTCACCTTAGATTTGATAACTGACCTTCCCACTTGTCAAGGGTATAATACCATCCTAGTGGTAGTAGATGCATACACCAAGATGGCGCATTTTGTAGCTTTGAAGGGAATTCCTACTGCTAGGCAGTTAGCAGCTCATTTCAGTGCACAAGTGGTGAGACTACACGGAATTCCTGAGGTCATGATATCCGACCGAGGACCTCAATTTGTGTCTCATTTTTGGAAGGCCTTTATGAAGGGGCTTGGGGTTGAGACACGTTTTCCACCAGTTTCCACCCAGAAACTGATGGACAAACCAAACGAGTGAACCAGGAGGTAGAGCAGTATTTAAGGCTATTCACGTTAAAACAGGGTGGGGAATGGTTGGATTATTTATGGACTGCTCAGTTTGCTTATAACAACGCAAAAAATGTGTCCACCGGGTATTCACTATTCTATTTGAATTATGGCAAAAACCCAAATTCCACAGTTCAGGATATTCACATTTCAGTTCCGGCAGTTCAGGATTTAGTAACTCACTTACAGCAGGTACATGAAGCTGCATCCAAGAATTTAGAGCAGGCTAAAAGCAAGTATAAGAAGTATGCTGACAAAAAGAGAAGAGATTCCCCAGGTTTGAAAGTAGGTGATGAGGTTTGGTTAAATACCAAGAATCTACGGCTAAAAGGCAGTCGAAAGTTTCAGCCTAGATTCATAGGGCCATATCCGATCGAGAAACAGCTCAATCCAGTAACCTTCAAACTGACCTTACCTTCTAAACTAAAAATTCACCCAGTTTTTCATGTCTCTTTATTAAAGAAATCAGTTGTAGGGTTGCGGAGAGAAGGAGTTCCACCACCGATCCAGTTGGAAACTGGACTAGAATTTGAGGTTAAGGAAATTCTGGATTCCAAATTCGTAAGGAAGAAACTGTACTATCTAGTGGACTGGAAAGGCTATGGGCCAGAGGAACGGTCCTGGGAGTTAGAGTCTGATGTTCATGCTCCTAGGTTTGTGCGTCTGTTTCACCAAAGAAATCCTACTAAGCCTAGGCTGGGGGGACCCTCCTTGGTGGGGGGTACTGTCAGGATCCCTCCTCCCCGTGGGCTTGGTGCTGATTCAAGGTGCTTAAGAGCTAGGAAATGGGGCACCAGCCGAGACATCACATGGTCCCGTTTGTGGAATGCGTGGAATGCTAGGTTAGCAGTCTAGTCTCTTCCAGCGCGTGATCAGGAGCCCAGGTGCAGCGCGCGCTCTTTCAGAACTGCGCACTTCACCGAAGAATCTTGTCACGGAGGTCGCGTGCGTAGTGTGTTCCTGAAAATATTCAAAGTAATCTTCTGTCAGCGAGAGAAGTGTGTGTTGAGGCTTCGCAGCCTTGACCTTGAAGTGACACGACAAGCGTTTCCAGGCAGAGTTTGTTTCCGAGTTAGAAACTCGAGCTCAATCATAATTAAAGTGTCAGCAAAGAGTACCAGAGTCGGAGCAGAAATTCCTGTGGTTCGTTCTCCACATGATAGAGAGAGAGTGAGAGTCTGGAGAAGAAAAGAAGCCAAAACTAAGTGGAGAATTTTCCGTTACAGTATTTTATGAATGACAGTAAATATTGTTTAAGCAACATATCTGTACAAGGAAATGAACTGAACTTTTGGGAATATTTAGAGACTTCTCACCTGTTATTGTACAATGGATTACTGAGCCTAAGCTAGCGGAGTTTCAAGCATCACCTAGAAAGAATTAGGGACAGTGTTAGAGAGGGTTCTGCAATAAAAATAAATAAGGAGAAAAATAAAAGAAAAACTTACCTGAATAGAATCGAATGATGATAATTCATCTAGTTCAGGTATAAGCACCTGTAAATAAGAAGAATAATTGAGAGAGACTTATCAAAGCAACGCCACAATACCACTGATAGGTTAAAAGAGAAATAATAATATAATAACACATAGTGCAGAGTATAGCATTAAAGATAATATCAGGTTATTATTGTTTTACAGAAGTTAGTTCCTACAACGACTAGTTCAACTAAAGAAGAAAGTTAGAAGATAGAGATGTGAGTCTGGTAACACAAATAGACAGTCTAACTACAAGAACTACACTTCAGAAATAGAAGACCAGCAGGTCTTCCTTAACTCTCAGGTAGGTTATCCTAAAAGAAGAGAAAGGAAAAGCAGAGAGGATTACGGGTGCAGAGAAGTTATTGTCTTGCATATGTTTAGTGTTCCTAGGTTTTCTTTGAGAGGCTGAGCGATAGCTGATTGAGGATTCCAGCGGAACACCAGAGAGTCCGGACCAGTCTCTTCTCTTATTTCTCTTTTGTTATTTTATCCAATTTCCCCCTTCCCCCTTTCTGATCAGTTAGAGTCATGATATCATTCTGATTCTGATTGGTCTGAAGCGGCAGTCGGGAAGCTAGCATCTTCTTTTCCTGTGCAAGTCTACTGGAGGATAGTGTTGGTAAGCAAGTGGTCTCTGACAGGTAATTCAGATTTGTAAAGCAACTGTTATTACCCATTGACTTTCGATGCATTTCTGCCTTCCAAATGAAAGACTCTGTAAAAAAGAAATCATTTTGAAAAATGACCCATAATTCTCATGCTAGTATGAGTATTCCTGATTTCAGAAATGTGCAAATATCTACTGTTTCTAAACTCTATATTTTGTTCCCATTTCAAAAATACATAGGGGTCTTTCAGATCGATTTTTCCATGTATACATTTTCCCACAATAATTGCTATACACCCGGTACATAATAAAACGCCATTGCAAATTGCTGCTCACAGTAAGGTCCAGCGGATGTAACAGTATATTGCTTTCAAACAGCTGTCATAATTAGAAGAAATTACAGGTGAAAACATTGACACAAAGGGATATTTTTTAAATCTAATTTTCAATTGTTCCTATATTTAACTGTTAGTTTCTAAATAGAAACCTTGATGGATCTACACAAATGACCACTTGCTAAATTTTGAATTTTGCATACTTTTTTAAAATGTATAACTTTTCAGGATCCATTATTGCTTTCATACCCATTTTTACCATTAACTGGAAGGAGGTTGAAAGCACAAAAAAAATAGCAAAAATAGGCCTTGTCCTAGAAAAATTCCAAAACTGTGTAAAGAATTTTGGTTTTCTGACGAAAGTCTGTCATTCCCTTAAAGCTGGGGAAACTGTGATTTTAGCCCCACAAATTGTTTTTTGATCCCATTTGCAGGGAAAACCCCAGACGCTTTCATTTGCAGCACTTCTTTTCCATTTACCCCCCCCAAATTATTTTTAGCTGTATTTTGGCTAGTTTCTGGGACCCCTCAAGGGGAATCCACAAACCCTGGGAACCTTTAAAATCCCTATGATGTTGGAAGAAAAGGACGCAAATTTGGCGTGTATACCTTATGCCGTCAAAAGGTTACAGAGGCCTAAGCGCTCACTGCCCCAAATAGCCACAAAAAGGCTTAGCACGGGGGAAAGGCCTAACAGCGAATGGGTTAATATTCATCAGAAAACTGACTTCACTATTGAATGGGATTTTTAACATCTATTAAAATTATAGAATTAATTATTTTCCTTGCTGGTCCCATTCACACAAAACAGTATTAGTATTTTAATCTGTATTCTGGTTTTCTACGGAGTACACTTTGCCTGCCACAGAAAAAAATGTTTTTGGGCCTCTTCACTGTTGGGACATGGTAACATTTATTTTCTATATATCCCACTGTTAAATACCAAGTATCCAACTTTTTACTACTATGTATGCTGCGAGGCTTACATAGCGGAGAATTTCTAGTATTTAAAAGTGATGTTTTACTTATCAAAATGGGTTATCTTAACAGATTGCACTACTACTATGGTAGGCCTGAAGTGAGTCATGTTTTCTCTTGTCACATCAGTGGGTGGCACAATAAGTGCCATGTAACTTTTCATGCCATGTGTGTATTTCTGCAACAAATACTATGACCTTAAAAAAGGGTACATTCTCCAATTGGGATTTTGCCAATTTCTACATATTTTAGGGGTTATAGCATATACGGTAGGCACTGTATAGGAATGCCCTGGTGTGTAGGGTCTAAAAGGGTCAAGCAAACTGCAAAAAAAGAAAAGGCAAATTTCCTACACTAGACTTCTGGAATGTTTCCTGTTGCAGCACCAGAGATGTAATAAGCTGACACATCCATGCATTCGTACCTGCAATCTACTGATCACTCTCAGGACATTTGCTAGAAAGAGGGCAAAGCATCAGTTTCGCACAACTTTCTAGTGTCAAGGTTGTTGCCAAATAATGAACGGAAATGTTCAGGCGAGGCCTCTTACTATAGCAGAAGCCAATGGTTATTTAAAGGGAATGTCTCACAAAAAAAGGTAAAATTGTGAATTTTTTAAAGTAGATTTTCATTGTTGGTTGCTATACTATATACAAGTGGTGAGTATGTATAGTGCACATCCTGAACTGCATTTCGTTAAACTACTCTCAGATCTGAGAATCAAAATTAGTAACAGTGAAGTAAAGTAATTTCTTTCGATAGGATCACATTTGGTCAAGTGTAGAAGCTAGGATTTGAACGTTTTATGTTGCTCTGAACTAAAAGGGCCCAATGTACTTATTTTTATTTACTTTTTTTAACATATTATAAACGGTATCTGGTGCTACAGTGAGCATTATAGAGTAGTCCAAGAGGCATGAAAGTAAATTGCTTTTAAATTCACATTATTATTTTAATTATCAGTAATTGCTTTCTTGAAATTTCCAACTAGCATCCCACCTAGGATTTTCTTTAGGCACTCAGCTCACAGTTGCTCTGCAATCAGGGTCTGAGAATTCATGGATGGTTTAGTGCACCTTCTATTGATTTCAAATTTCAACAACTGATTTTTAGATCTATTTTAGAATTTCTCAAATTAATCAGAAAGGTTGCCCACTGGAAAAGTTATGAAATGTTAATTATTGAAATCGATTTTCATATCTCCCCGTTGGATAGCCATCTTATCTTAAGTTAATGCGACACATAATAAATACCCTGTTTAATATTATGGTTTATAGGCATGATTGCTCATCTCTGTTTGCACAGAACAATGAGCAAACAGAATAAAAACACTCATTATAAGCAGCTGCTTGTTTAAACTAGGACCAAAGAGGACAATTATCATGCTTTTGATATATTAAATGTCTCCATCCTTTTCCTTCCTATGCCTCTGCAGACAGCAATAAGCTATCAGGCCCAGAAACCATAAATATATATTTTTAAGTTTAAAAGAGATTTATTGAAATCAAGCAAGGGATGCATTAATTGAAATACATATGAATTCAACATTAGAAAAAGAAAATATATAGGTCAATAGAAATATAAATTAGGAGGAGAGAAGTGAGGTGGAGGACATAAGTATACATTAAATAACATTGCATAAATGTCTGATTGCAAGCACAAAAAAAGCTGGAAAATATTAATCAAACAGCAATAATTAGATTAGAAGAGCATTGCAATTTAAAAAGGAATCAGGGGCTTTCAGCACTTCTTGAGTTACAGGGGAGAGTGCAGGAGATCTTTTGGCAGAGTAATCTAAAAACTGAGCAATTGGTGTCAAGAGTTGTTGCAGTTTTTAAATAAGAGCCATAGGATGCATATAGGCAGTGTCTGATCTATGATTATAACAGACTGCATTGAAAAGATGTTGAAGTCTAGTAGCCAATGCCTTAGCAAATATTTTATGATCTATATCGACCAAGGAAATGGGTCTGTACTTTTTGCAGCAGTGCAAATCTGTACCATATTTTGGGATAAGACAAAAAAAAGTAATTAGAGAAAAGAACCAGAAGACATGGAAGAATCAGAAAAAAGATTGAGTTAAATAAAGTCGTTTGGGCAAAAGAATGAGAAAAATGAATATAAAATTATGTAGTAAAACCATCAGGCCCAGGGGATTTATCTTTGTGCAATGAAAGCTTAGCAAGATGAAGTTCTAAAATTGACAATTCCTTTTCCAGAGAGGAAAAATAAATTTGGGAACAATCTATTTTGCAATAGAAGGTAGAATGTCTTGATCCAAACGGGAATATTCAGATGTGTATAAATTAGCATAAAAGGAACTAAATTGATCCAGAATATTAGAGTCAATAGAGTAAGCACCAACATCATCTGCGGCAGATTCAATAAATAATCTGTTTTGTTTAATTTTAAAATAATTTGCCAGTAACTTGCCAGACTTAATTTGACCCTCATAATATTTGCCACTAGACTTAAACCACCCGGTGTCACCGGCCAATCTAATCGGTCCCATGTTGAAACTGAAAGTGCTCAGACCGATATTATCACAGATATTGGTATCTGATGGAATATGTGGGAGTCAATGGTGTGTGGATTCTCTAATGAATGCATCAATATCTGATGATGTGCATGTGGCTACTATGCAGGCTATGTGTCTGATCTATGATTATAACAGACTGCGTTGAAAAGATGTTGAAGTCTAGTAGCCAATGCCTTAGCAAATATTTTATGATCTATATCGACCAAAGTAATGGGTCTGTAATTTTTGCAGCAGTGCAAATCTGTACCACATTTTGGGATAAAACAAAAAAAAGTAATTAGAGAAAAGAACCAGAAGACATGGAAGAATCAGAAAAAAGATTAGGTTAAATAAAGTTGTTTAGGCAAAAGAATGAGAAAAATGAATATAAAATTTTGTAGTAAAACCATCAGGCCCAGGGGATTTATCTTTGTGCAATGAAAGCGTAGCAAGATGAAGTTCTAAAATTGACAATTCCTTTTCCAGAGAGGAAAAATAAATTTGGGAACAATCTATTTTGCAATAGAAGGTAGAATGTCTTGATCCAAACGGGAATATTCAGATGTGTATAAATTAGCATAAAAGGAACTAAATTGATCCAGAATATTAGAGTCAATGGAGTAAGCATGACCAACATCATCTGCGACAGATTCAATAAATAATCTGTTTTGTTTAATTTTAAAATAATTTGCCAGTAACTTGCCAGACTTAATTTGACCCTCATAATATTTGCCACTAGACTTAAACCACCCGGTGTCACCGACCAATCTAATCGGTCCCATGTTGAAACTGAAAGTGCTCAGACCGATATTATCACAGATATTGGTATCTGATGGAATATGTGGGAGTCAATGGTGTGTGGATTATCTAATGAATGCATCAGTATCTGATGATGTGCATGTGGCTACTATGCAGGCATGGTTGTGTGGGTAGTGCAAGGGTGACTGGTGATGTTTATGTGTGTATTGGGCGTGGTTTAGTCTTCACTATACGTGAGTGGACTGGAGGGAGTTGGTATTTGAGGAAATGAAACCCATGTGCACTTGTTCAAAGGGCATTCAGTCCAAACTAAAATGGTAAATCTATGCATGAGAGCTCAACAGTTTTTAGCCTTACAAAAAAAGAAACATGCAAATATCCACAGATTTGGAGAATGTCTGGCAAGAGTAGACTAACATCACTTTCCTGACGGATTGCACATGCCTTCTCATTTCGAATTCATCTTTAAAACGTGCATCTTCATTCTTCTGTCTTTCACAGATAAAAGTTTTCAATCTGGTAGAGAAAAGAATTCTCCAGGACTTATTCATGAGGAAATGGCAGAGCATGGCGCTAGCCTCCTTAGCTTAATGGCACGCTTGACACTTCCAAAATGTAGGGCTGCACCATATTTACAAGGATACGGTGCAGCCTTGCGTTTCCCCCTGCACTGGAGTTAATTTAACTGCCTAGGGCCAATACAGACACCCTCGCACTATAGTGCAAGGGTGCCTGTGTTGCAGGGGAAGATTGTTTATTTGCAGGAAGGGACAGCTCCCTGCACATCTCAGAACACATAGAAAAAGCAAAAATGAGGAGAGAATAAACATTTCTCCTCATTGTGCCAGGGTAAGACCAGGTTTTCCCTGGTCTTAATTTTGGCTCTGCCCCATATTTACGCCACCCTTGTAAATATGGAGCAGCGACAAAATCAATGGGTGTTGCAGTGGAACGGCTCCCACAACGTCCATTGCCTGCCCCCTTCATGCTAAGTATAGCCTGAAAGGGGACGTTAGCGATTTTATAGTGGCTCAATGCCGCCTTGTGAATAAGGTGAAGGCACTATCACCACTACAACGTCTAAAAAAGTGGTGTTGTGGTTGCAATAAACATTGTAAACATGCCCCTTAGTGTGCATCTGCAGTTTGCATGTGGTCTGCAAATGTATTACTTTGGTAAACTTTACTTACTGATTTAAGACTTTCATCTCTTATATTAATATTTAAAGAGGGCGGAGGTGCAGCAGCCAGGTAGAGAAAGAAGTGCGCTTCACAAATTTCTGATTGCTTGATTGATTGATATGAGTATTTGAAAGTGTGTAACAGTCTAAGTACATGTATGTGAATGTGTATATGTAGAATGTGTATATTAGTATCTGCATAAGCATGTGAATGAGAATAAAGGAGGTCTGAATTAGTTTGGGAAAGTATGTACACATACTTCTGACTATCAAAATGTATGCATCATTGTACCTTTTTGATCTGTTACCACAAGAATGGTTACAGCATTATGTTTAAAACGTAAATGTATTTAACTAAACCTTGCTCCCTTACAGCAGCGTGAACCACCTCATCTTAATCTACATATCTGAGTATATGTTGCTTCATAACTGAATATATAATAAAATACCTTCATATCTCACTGCAAACACCAGCTTTTTACTTCTTGTGTCACACCCTATATTAGTATGTAACTGTTTTTGTTCACCAGGTTTTATTTTTGGTTCCTGATTATTACACTTTACTCTATTTTCCTCTTTTACTCACTCTGAAGATTTCCTTTTAGCATTGTTAAACATCCTGCTCACGTTCATCCACCTTACTCACACTCAGTCTTTCTGTATCAATGTATTTCATGCTACAGCCAGGGCTTTAAGTGTGCAGAGTCTTAAGGGTGCTCAGCACCGGCAGTTCTAAAAAGCAAGTGCTGAACCGGGTTTCTATAGGGCTCTCCATTTTTGCCCTCACCTCGGAGTGACAAAAAAAATTCTTAACTCTGCAGCAGTGCCACCCTTAACTGCCTTTGATGCAAATTCAGAGACTCGTTATAGATCTTTCACAGTCTCATCATTTCAGAACTGAAGCATTTTCAATATTATATGCTTATGTATCTTATACAACTAACAGCCATTGATAATTCCACTAGTCCAGGCTTGTTGTATGTAATCTTATTTGTTGTATTATATATCTGGATTCAATCACAAGAGGAGCAAAATGCTAGTCAGGTGGCACACTATGCTAAACACAGATTTTTAGCTTACACGTTTCAAGCCATGCCCTTAACTGTATCGGCCACGCCCTCTTGAGAGACCTCCCCTCCCAGTTTTTTCATCCCACTTAAAGCCCTTGCTATAGCTTAATACACATACCTGTTAAATGTGATTGCTGGTCAGTATTTTTCTTTATCAAAATCAGGTTGTCAAAGTACAGGCAAACAAAGCAGAAGAATGGTAAACCTCTCTCATATCAGGCAACCAGTAATGGCACCTGATTCAACTTTGCTTTCAAGTTCACAGAAACTGCAAATACATATAAATAGTGATTTCATTGTATTTCATCTCCTCACTAATCATACAGCTCTTCTGAATCGTCACCTTTCTTATCCCTTTGTTTACAACTCCTTTAAAGAGAGCCCAAATTGGTAGTGAATCTGGGCCAAATCTATGGATTTACAAAGGAATTTGGGGGTGTCAGCACAGCCCTTGGTGAATACTTGCGGAGAATCCACAGATCCGTTCAGTAAACCAAAATCTTTTTTCAAGCTATTCGTAAAAACTGCCACTTACATACCACTTCAAACACATCCCTAAATTTAGATCCATACAAATCGTATTCACTATTTCTCTTATAAACAATGTCCTCTCACCTTAACATTTTAGCCCATCTTGTTCCCTTACCCCATACTCCTGGTGTCCAACAATATAGCATTCTCTGCTACCTGTAGGTCCGACTTTTCACAATCAATCAATCACAGGTTTGTTAAGCACGACTACTCACACAAAAGGGTTTCAAGGCGCTGGGGGGGGGGAAGGAGGACGGAAGAGGTGAGCAGGGTGTGGCAGTGCTTTGTCGTAGAGCCAGGTCTGTCTCGGCAGCACCATGATAATTTCCAAGCCACATTTTGCAGGTGTGGTTTAGTGTATACACTTACAAATTCCTCATAACCAATAACACATGTCTTATTTTAAATGTATTGCACAACCAAGTTTTATTCACTACCTTACTTACAACATTTAATCAAATGTGATGTGTTTAACTTTACTTTATAGAGTCATTTTTAACTGACTTCTTTTTCAAAAGTTCCTCATTAAGCTGCAGACTTCTATGTGTTATTGCTCATCCTTCAAAATGGTTGGAGTGTGGATTGTAGGTCATGGCTTTGTGTTCTGGATGAGAGTGTTTGCTAGAAACTGAGGTTTTGACAGAGACCTAGGTTTGCCTACTGTGGATATTATTTGGTTTGGCCTGAGAGAGTTAAAGTGGCATTTATTGCTTCCATTGGTTGAAAGCATTATGGAGAATCAACATGTAGACCTCATGATTGTGTACTGCTTTGGGAATTACCTGGGCACAATGGTAATTAAGAATACCTTTGAACAACTAATGCAACTGTTCCCTCACACTGTCTTGGTGTTTTCTAACATATGCCGAAGAAAGAACTAGAACTGATCTTCTGAATTTTATCCACAGACAGAAATAGCCACAAGACATGTTAAAACTGATTCAGCATTCCTCAGAGACCACAACATGGGCTCTGTCTACAATTAAACCTGCGCTTCAACATGCATGGAATATACAGAAGAGAGTACTTTACAGATTAAGACAACAGAGTGTTTCTGAAGAGCTTGAAACTTTGCATGCACTCAATCACTCATACATTTGAGTGCGCTACTCTTCGGTGAGGGCCTCGAGCCACTGGGGGGGGGGGCTGCTACTGTTTAAACAACCTCCTGAAGGTCAGCAGGTCCTGGGTCTGTCCCAGGTGGTATGCACCTGTTACAATGCATTTTTTACAACGCACTACCACTACAACGCAGGCATTACAACGCATACCATTACAACGCATTGCGCTGGGGGGCGCTCTAGGATAAGAGGTAAGTTTAATTTACTATCCAACACCTTCCCTAGGGTCCACGGGGACTGGAGTTAGAATAGTAAATTATACTTACCACTATCCAGCACCCCAAAGCGCTATGCGTTGTAATGGTATGCGTTGTGAATACCGCGTTGTAATGGTATGCGGAGTAAAAGTATGCGTTGTAACGTCATACATCCGTACCAGGTGGATGGGGAGGGTGTTCCATGTCTTGGCAGCGAGTTGGGAGAAGAATCAGCTGCCAGTGGTTGTTCGGTGGATTCGTGGAATGGTGGCGAGGTCAGTGGGAGCGAAGCTGGCAGTTGGGGGTGTAGAAGGTGAGTCGCTCGTTGAGGTATGCTGGTCAGGCGTCATGAACTGCTTTATGAGCATGGGTGAGGAGCTTGAAGGTGATCCTCTTGTTGATGGGGAGTCAGTGCAGCTCCCTCAGCTAGGCAGTGATGTGGCTGTGGATGTCGAGGATGAGGCATGCAGAGGCGTTCTGTACACATTGGAGTCTCTTCTGGAGTTTGGCCGTGGTTCCCGCATGGAGGGCGTTGCCGTAGTCCAGGGCCTGGGTAACCGTCCTTCTGGTTCCCGTGGGGATCCATCTTTAGATCTTGCATACGAAGGATGTTGAAGAAGGAGGAGAAGACGGAGTTGACTTGCTGAGTCATTGACAGAAATTAGTCCAGGATAAAACCCAGGTTGCGTGCGTGGTTGGTGGGTGTCGGCACAGCTCCCAGTGAGGCCGGCCACCAGGAGTTGTCCCAGACGGAGTGGGTGAAGCCGAGGATGAGAACCTCCATCTTGTCCGAGTTCAGTTTTAGGCGGCTGTTCTTCATCCATTCGGGGACGGCCTTCATTCCGTCGTGGAAGGTGTTTTTGGCGGTGGCATGGTCTTTGGTGAGGGAGAGGATCAGCTGGGTGTCGTCGGCGTATGAGATGATGTTGAGGTTGTTTGATCAGACAATGTTGGCGAGCAGTGTCATGTAGACGTTGAAGAGGATCGGGCTGAGGGATGATCCTTGGGGTATGCCACAGGTGATCTTGGTGGTTTTCTGATCGGAATGGAGGGAGGAGGACTCTCTGGGTTCTGTCGGTGAGGAAGGAGGTGATTCTGGCCAGGGCTTTGTCGTGGATCCCTGCATTGTAGAGGCGTGTGCATAGGGTGTGGTGGCAAACAGTGTTGAAGGCGGCTGAGAGGTCTAGGAGATGAGGTCCCTGGTTTCGCCATTGTCCAGCAGGGTCCTGATGTCGTTAGTGGCAGTGATGAGGGCACTTTCGGTGATGTGGTTGCTGCAAAATCCGGATTGGGATGAGTCCAAGGTGTTGTTCTCTTCAAGGAATCGGGTCAGTTGTTTGTTGACAATCTTCTCGATGACTTTCGCCAGGAACGGGAGCATGGAGATAGGCCGGAAGTTCTTGAGGTCCTTTGGGTCTGCTTTGGGTTTCTTGACTAGGGCTTTGAACTCTATGTTTCCAGCTTTCCGGGAAGGTGGCGGTCTCAAATGAGCTGTTGAAGATCTTTCGGAGTTGGGGTGCGATGATGAAGCTCGCTTTGTTGAAGATGTGGTGGGGGCAGAGTCTGATGGTGAGCCGGAGTGAATGTTGTTCATGGTTTTGATGGTGTCTTCGTCATTGACGTGGTTCCAGGAGATCAGGAGGCTGGTGTGACTGGGGGTCGATGAGTCTAGGGTGTCAGTGGCTGTCAGGGGGTCTGGGTATTGAAGCTGTCGTAAATGTAGACACCATATACTCACAATGAACACAACAACTCCTCTAAGAACCACCCTATGTCACAAACAGTTGTTATTTCTAACTGTAAATCCTCTTTTTAAATACATTTGTCGACTCCGGGGATCCCACACAGATTGTCAAACCAAAAGCACACATTCAATGCAAAAGAGAGCACTGAATATTTCCAGTAAAGGCTTCTGAATGCATATCACAGTAAAGATAACAGAGTCTAAATTGGTGTCATGTAAGTGCATAAGTGAGTTTGTCAAAGGGTTTAGCATTGTCTTTATGGTATATAAATGGTTGTGACAATGTCTGTAGAGGTATGTAAATGGGTATTACAGTATCTTTATCTGTTTGTGACTAGGGGCTAGATGTAGGTAAATCAGATTTACCGATTCATAAATACTGCATTTTACCGATTCTGGATTCATGAATCGGTAAATCTGATGTAGGTAATTATTCGGTAACAAATACCAATTCGGTAGGTTTCGGTATTTACTGAATTGGTAATTACCGAATCGGTATTTGCCATTGATTCCTATGGGCCTTGAAGCCCATAGTAATCAATGGCAAATACTGATTCGGTAATTACCGATTCGATAAAAATACCGAATTGCCAAGGGGGACAGGGTGTCACTTTGACACCCTGTTGCATCCCTGTTTCTGGCTTGTGTGCCATGTGACACACATACATGCCCTCAGGGCAGGTATGTGTGCCACATGGCACAGGTGTACATGCACAGATGTGCATGTACATAGGAATTCGTTATTTACCACCCAAATGTATTGGATGGTAATTAACGAATTCTTAAGGGCCTGTGTAAATTTACCAAATCTGTATTTTACCGATTCTGTAAATTTACCGAATCGGTAAATTTACAGATTCTGTAAATCAAAGGCCCCCTACATTACAAAACCCAAATACCGGCCGTTTACGGCCGAAATCGTCCGTTACCGACGGGTATTTGATCTCCTACATCTGGCCCTAGGTGTCTCAAAGTCTGTATAGGGTTTTGAATGGGTATAACAGTGTCTGTATTGGTTTGTAAATAGGTGTGGCAGTAACTGTTCAGGTATATGAATGAGTGTCACAGTATATGTACTGCTGAGTGAATGCATGTAACAGTTTCCTTATGGGTTTGTAAATGGATTTTACAGTGTCTTTATGAGTATCTGAACAAGTGTAACAGTGCCTCTATAGGTTTGTAAATGGGTGTGACAGAGTTTCTATGGGTATATGAATGTATGTGACTGTGTTTGGTTATTTACATGAATGTGTGTAAAAGTGACGGTATGGGTTTGTGAATGGGCGTGACAGTGTATGCATAGGTTTGTGAAAAGGTGTAACAGTGTCTCTATCAGTATGTGACTGGGTACGACAGCATATGTTTGAGTATATGAATGGTTGTAATAGTGTCTGCATATGTTTCTAAATGGGTGAGATAGTGTCTGTAAAGGTTTCTGAATGAGTGCAACAATTTAAATAGGCCTGGCCATGTCTTTATTGATATCTGAACAGGTTTGCCAGTGTCTTTATGGGTCTGTGAATAGGTATGACACTGCATGAGTTTCTGAATAGGTGTAAAAGCAACGGAATATGTTTGTAAATGGGTTCCACAGTCACTGTGGGTTTCACAGTGTCTCTATGAATATGGGAATGGGTGTGATATTGACTGTATGAATGTCTGAATAGGTTTAACAGTGACTGTATAGGTTTGTTAATGGGTGTTACAGTGCCTCTATGAGTATGTGATAGGGTGTGACTTGGTGCTGATATCTCAATAAGTGTAACAATTACCATATAGGTTTGAATGGTTGTCACAGAGTCTCTTTGTGCATGTCTCCATACCTATGTGAATGCTTGGGACAGTGTCTGCATGGGTAGAAGAGTGGATGTGGAAGTGTCTGTATGGGTATGGTATGTAACTGGATGTGACACTATCTATATGGGTATCAGAATGGGTATGAGAGTAAGAATGAATGTGAAAATGAATATATAGAGTTTTCCCCCACTAGCACTAACTCCACTGATCCTCCACGGAGTTACACTGGGCCTCCCTGATCCTTTTGAGAGTGGACAAAAAATATATTTTTCGATTTCTAACCACAGGGCACGTGCCAACCCCTCTTTTATAAAATGTACAAGAGGTCAGGAAACATCTTACGACCCCTTCCATAAGTTACCCCAAAATATTTCAGCCACTGGGACTGTTTTCCCGACAAACAAAATGGCTTACTCAACATTTCTGTGAAGCTGCGGCCAGGTAATCAGAACGTCGGCAGAGTGAATGAATCTGCAGATTACCTGCAAGTAATTCCTGTCCCCAGAAATACAAATTTGTTCTCCAGTTAATATCTCCTAAAATGGTGAACAAATTTACACCAAATTACAAAAAGAACAAATCTGTCTACCAACATATAGCTTCTTACCACCCTTCTTCTCAGCCCCTACTTAGTGGATCATTCCGAAACTTTCCAGACTACATCTGAAGTACCAGGCAAATTTCTTTGGAAAATATCACAGAGATTCATCAAGCGGCGTCAAAGAATTCGGCACCTACAGGTTTCACTCATACTAAACCAGTGAAATTTAACAGTTATAGTAGGCTGAGCTAAGTTTAACTGGGACCAGGCAGTTCATTGCTTATGCCTTCACACATTACATCACTTTTGACATGGTCAGCCACATCAATGATGCACTGACGACATCACTGATAACATCTCAAATCACATCATTCACAGTATAACTGACACCCCCACTCACACAATAATAAAACATTTTATTTAGCGGCTACCACTCCCACATAACCATTCACAAACCCAGTTGCAGACCCATACCAGTACTTACACTTACACACCCACTCACTGATTCATAGGTATATACACACATCCACTCACTCACCTATACAGCCACTCATACACCCACTCACTCACTACCAGCTCTCAGCCACCCAGTTGTGTGGACTTACAGGAGGTAACAGAAGGGGTTTGTAGCCCACCAAGGACCCTATGGAGCCAAGGGTACTACATTATCCAACCGGCAGAGCACCAAGGGGCGCCTTTGCAAAGTACTGGTGAAAAGGGGTGGTGCCTCAGAAGTCCTCTAAACAATTCCGCTACTTGGAACTTACTGGAGATAACAGGAGTGCTTGCAGCCCCCCAAAGACCCTCAGCATTCAAGGGGACTTCATCCCCTAACTATAAGTGTGTCAGAATGTGTGTTTGCAGAGTGGTGGAGAAAGTGGCGTGGCCTCTGAAGACCGCTCAGCAATTCCACTGTGTGGGACCTACTGGAGGTAACAGGAGGTCTTGTTGGCCCCCAAGGACTCTCACCAGCCAAGAGGACTTCATCCCTCAACCGACAGTGCACCACGAAGCATGTTTGCAGAGTGGTGAAGGAAGAGGCCTCCAGCAACTTGCCATCTTTTCTTTTTATTTATTTAGGGAAGGGGGCCACCAGGCTTCCCTTCCATGGGCCAATTATTTCCCTGGTGACCCCATCTCCCAGGGACAGGCCTCTTTTAAATAGGGGAGGGGGGCCCTGTGGCCCACCACAACTGGCAGATTTCAGCTGCAGGGACCCCATCCACAGGAGCACGGTCTTTTTTTTTTTAAAGTTTAAACTAAAAGGGAGAGGGGCAGAGCAGCCCCCTCCAGGGCAGATTTCGGCATTGGGGACCCAATAACTGGGGCCAGGCTTCTATTGTGGGGGATCCCTGGTCCCACCCAGTATTGCATGCAACAAATGATGGATGGAATTCTGAATGAAGCAAACATTTACCACTAGACAGGAGATCTAGGTTAAATCCATTGTTCTTTTGTTCACTACACCACTCCAGTTTAGAACCAGCCATATGCAAATCAGTCTTGACCCTGCTCCTCTTGGGAACAGTCCAGCTCAATCTGCAAAGCAGGGTCCTCCCTGGACCAGAAACAAGCATTCTCGGACCGGTTTTGCGATAACACCTCTCATCAATCAGGCTAGCTTGCATCCAATGCACAGCGAGCAAGGGACCCACTTCTGGGGCTACCCATCTCACTTAGAGTGAAAAGTGCTGCAGACAAAAATGATGGACAAAATGCTGAATGAATCAAACATTCAAACCCATTCAAGAGATTTGGGTTAAATCCATCGTTCTTTTAATCACAACGCCACACCAGTTTGGAACCGGCCATATGCAAATCAGTCTTGACCCTGCTCCTCATGGGAACAGTCCAGCCCAAACTGCCAAAGTGGGTCCTCCCTGGACCAGATACAAGCATCCTGGGACCAGTTTCAGGGTAACACCCCTCATCAGCAGGCTAGCTTTAATCCATTGGCACAGTGAGCAAGGGACCCAGGTCTGGGCATACCCATCCCACTTAGGGCAAAGAGAGCTGCAGCAACAAATGATGGACGGAATGCAGAATTAATCAAACATTCACTCCATTCAAGAGATCTGGGTTAAATCAATTGTTCTTTTGTTAACTACGCAACCCCAGTTTGGAACCAGCCATATGCAAATTAGTCTTGACCCTGCTTGTCATTTGAACAATCCAGCATGCCTTGGCAGTGATGCTTAACATTCTGTTGGCTCGCCCTGACGAGTTACCTCCTTAGATACGTGTCGATACGGATCCGGGGATTGTAAGCTGACTTCTACTCTACTCTATGAAATGTTTATACTAGAACTTCAAATTTTGAAATGTCTTGGGGAACCTTCATTACTTTGCAGTATTCAGACATTCCAATGTGTCTTTGTTAGTGCTAGCGGAGGTGGGTAGGGAGGATTACAAGAGCTGTTTCTTTGTTCCAAACTATTTGTTTTTCCAAAATATTTAGGCATTGGTATTGTGATTATGAAAATGCCAATAACAAACTATACATGAAAAAAAAAGTTGTGAAAAACCATAACAAAACAAGAATTGCTGTAAATCTGGTTATCTATTGGCTTCGCCATTGTTTGTATATTTTTGCATATTGTGATGTGTGTTTTCATGCTTGTTTTAAGTTAGTTTGTCAATTCTAATGAACGTGCAGACTAAGTCTTCCATATGGGTTCAAACAGGCTGACGTTTGAGGTTTTTGGCAAGTAGTTAGATAATAAAAATGTATGTCAGGTTGTCCCCATCAGCCTGCTACTGTTGCACTGATGCTGTCCGAATGAATGATTACTGGTAATGCTGTTGAGATTGTGTCCTTGTTTTGAATGTGCATAGATATTTTCTTTGTGCATACAAATAATACATTCTTCATTAAAAAAATGTGTAATCTATTTAATTTTTTAGGGGAGTTTTATATAGCGCGAATTTGAACGAAGATATCGGAGCACTTTACAAGAGCAACAGTTGCATTACACAAGGACACATTCATTTTTGTTAGGCACACGGAATTTAAGTGATGGAGATTAAGTAATTTGCCAAGAATCACAGGAAGTTGCGAGTCGTTGCAGAGACTCCAACTCAGTTTCCCAGATTTGAGGTACACCGCCCTAGCCGTTAGGCCACATCCTCTTCAACTTTTGGTTAGCTATTTGTAGGGACTTTAGGTGGTAATTGGTAAGAGTACTTGGCCCTTATTGTATATCACATATCGCCATTATCTCAGGGCCACCGCTACTATTACCACTCCACTTTTGAGACAGGAGTCAGTTTTTAGGTCGAGCATTCGAAACCTCTTGTATATACCTTAGTATATACTTCTTATACACTTTAACATATACTGGCCTTACAGCCTGCCCATAGGCTTCCCATTTGCTGGCTCCATTGTCACTCTCATATTCTTTTTCCCCAATAGTCCATGGCATTTTTAGGACTCGGCCTACGCCCCACACGAAGTGTGGGCGGAGCTTCCGAGCCGTTTTGTTAAGGGGCTCAGAAAATGCTCCGAAAAATTCCTTAGTTCGGGAGAATTTGCTCGTGGTGTTGTGTGCCATCTGCATGGCAATTGGTCAGCTCACGGCTGTGTTTTTGTAAGGCTTCACGCAATAGGCCCTAGGAATTTTGCTCTCTCCACTTCCTGCATATTCCGTGCTAACACGCGCATGAGAATGCCATAAATTCCCAATTACCAGATGTCAGGGTCCGTTTGCGCATTCACAACTCTGTAGTTTTCTTGAGCTGTGTGTGCACGCATGCTGTCTGCCCGTCCAGGAGAATGCCATACATTCTCAATTACCAGCTGTCAGAGGTGCCGGTAATTGAAGGCAGATGCTTGTAGCGTGTTCACTGCTGTGCTTTTATTTGTCTTCAGCTCTGTGTGCGCGCATGGTGGCTCCAGAGTTTTCATTCAGATGCAACGATTTGCACATCCTGATGGCATTTTTTTTTTTGCTTTTTAAGAAGAATTCACCTAAACATTTGCCTTGCTAGAACTATGTCGGGGAATGTTCCAATGTTTTCTTTAGCTTTATTTCGAGCCCCGCGATACAATGGCCTGTTCAGTGAAGGCCAGTTTCTTTCTATTGAAACGGAATTACGTAGATTATCTTGAATTTCGTATAGACATGCTTGAACAAAATTCAACAAGACTTGAGCATAAAAAGAATGTGAAGTGATTTGACCAAACATGTAGTATTACATGATGTATGTATACTGCGCTTCTGTCAGTAGTGTTGCTCCATTTCACAGTTTGCAAACTTGTTTGTTTTGGCTCAGACCGAAGTATCCATACACGGTCGTGTGTGGTTGCAGTGTGGCCGGTAAAGAAATAATTTGGTATGAAAGAGGAAGTTATTTGGGGTTGTTTTTATCGTGCACAGTGATACTCTGCTTAGGTGTGAAAATGTCGGGAATAGTGTAAGGAAAATAGTACATTCATTCTTACTTTCTTTTAGATTAGTGTAGAGTGCTGTGTGCTGTAGAGTGCTGTGTGCTGTAGAGTGCTGTGTGCTGTAGAGTGCAGTGTGCTGTAGAGTGCTGTGTGCTGTAGAGTGCTGTGTGCTGAGAAGTGCTGTGTGCTGAGAAATACTGTGTACTGAGAAGTGCTGTAGAGTGCAGTGTGCTGTAGAGTGCTGTGTGCTGTAGAGTGCTGTGTGCTGTAAAGTTATGTGTGCTGTAGAGTGCTGTGTCCTGAGAAGTGCTGTGTGCTGTAGAGTGCTGTGTGCTGTAGAGTGCTGTGTGCTGAGAAGTGCTGTGTGCTGAGACGTGCTGTGTACTGAGAAGTGCTGTAGAGTGGTGTGTGCTGTAGAAGAGTGCTGTGTGCTGTAGAGTTCAGAGTGCTGTGTGCTGTTGATTCCAGAGTGCTGTGTGCAGTTGAGTGCCGAGTGCTGTGTGCTGTAAAGTGCTGTGTGCTGTAGAGTGCTGTAGAGTGCTGTGTGCTGTACAGTGCTGTGTGCTGAAGAGTGATGTGAGCTGTACAGTGCTGTGTGCTGAAGAGTGATGTGTGCTGTACAGTGCTGTACAGTGCTGTGTGCTGTAGAAACTGTCTGTCAGACGTCAAGGCAAGGATGAACTCTCACTTCCTCAAGCTCAACACCGAAAAAACAGAGGTGATTGAGTTTGGCCAAAAACCATCCGTCTGGAACGATCTCTGGTAGCCTCCAGAAGCCGGCGTATGCCCCACCCCGGCAAACAAGGCCAGAGACCTTGGTTTCATAATGGACAAGGACCTCTCTTGCACAGCCCAAATCAACCAGGTCACTTCGTCCTGCTTCTTCACTCTAAAGGTCCTTAGAAAAATCTTGCCTTACATCCCCTTCGCCCTGAGGAAAACTGTCGTGGGTGCTCTGATTATGTCTAAGGTAGACTATTGTAATGCCCTATACATAGGTGCCGGCGAAAGACAACTTAACTGACTCCAGTCCATCCAAAACGCGGCGGCCAGAGTTCTGCTTAACCTTCCTAAACGACACCCCACCTCAAAAGCAATAAGCGAACTACACTGGCTCCCAGTTAGGAAAATAATCCAATTCAAGGTCCTGTGCTTAACCCACAAATCCCTATATGGACAGACTGCTAAACAGCTCTCCAACCTTCTCCCCCCATATGTTCCTGAGCGCTCACTTAGATCCAGCTCCCAAAATCTACTTCACACCTCCAGGATCAAGAGAGTCCGCTGGGGTGGCAGATCCTTTTCCCATCAAGTCCCTAAGCTCTGGAACAGTCTACCATCCTCACTCCGCTCCGAAAAGAGCATAGCTAAGTTCAGGAAAGAGTTGAAAACCTGGCTCTTTGTGCTGCCCTAACTCCGCCACCTCTATCTCTCTGTCTCACAGCGCCAAGACGCCTCGGCACAAGAGCGCTCTAAAAATAATTCAGTCAGTCAGTCAGTCAGTCAGTCAGTAGAGTGCTGTGTGCTGTAGAGTGCTGTGTGTAGATAAGTACCAACAGTCAAAATGAGAGTGAATGCAGAGTGAGAGTAAATGCAGAGTGAGAGTTAGTGTAGAGAGTGAGTTAGTGCAGAGTGACAGAAGTGAGTGCAGAATAAGTGCAAAGGTAAAGTAGAACAACTGCAAAATGAGAGTGAGTGAGTACAGAGTGTGAGTTAGTGCAGAGTGCATGCAGAATGAGTGCAGAGTGAGTGCAGTGGCTAAGTGAATGCAGTTGCAGAGTGAGTGCAGGGTGAGTGCAGGTGCACAGTGAGTGAGTGCAAAGTGAGTGCAGGTGCATAGTGCAGAAAGAGTGAGTGCAGAAAGAGTGAGTACAGAATGAGTGCAGAGTGGCAGTGAGTGCAGAATACTGAGTGCAGAGTGAGTGCACAGTGAGTGCAGGGGCAAAGTGAATGCAGTTGCAGAGTGAGTGCAGGGTGAGTGTAGGTGCACAGTGAGTGAGTGCAAAGTGAGAGCAGGTGCAGAGTGCAGAGAAAGTGAGTGCAGAAAGAGTGAGTGCAAGTGCAGAATGACTGCAGAGTGAGTGTGACTGCAGAGTGACTGCAGTGAGTGTGACTGCATAGTGACTGCAGAGTGAGTGTGATTGGAGAGTGAGTGTAGAATGATTGCAGTTGCAAAGTGAGTGCAGAGTGAGATCAGGTACAGAGTGAGTGCAGAGTGAGTGTGAGTGCAGAATGACTGCAGAGTAAGTGTGACTCCAGAGTTACTGCAGCGTGAGTGTCACTGCAGAGTGACTGCAGAGTGAGTGTGACTGCAGAGTAACAGTGACTGCAGAGTGACAGTGACTGCAGCTGTGAGTGTGCAAGGTAAACAGTGTGTGAGTATGTAAGTATGCAGGGTGAACAGTGTGTAAGTGTGCAGGGTGCAAAGTGTGTGAGTGTCCAGGATGAACAGTGTGTGACTATGCGAATGAACAGTGTGGATGTGCAGAGTGAGCAGTGTATGTGTGTAGGGACACTGTCTGAGTGTGCGCGAGACAAACACTAAAACTAAGTTCACCACACACATACATAGGACCACACACAAACCCACACACCACATACACATACACCACACACACATACCACACCCACACACACTAAACACACACCAGCCTCTCACCAGCACACACTCAGCACTACACACAAAAAAACACACAAACAACACACCTCCAGCCGTCAGTGCATACTTTCACCAGGCACAAATACCAACAGCCATCAATGTACGCTTTCACCAAACACAAACACGACAATGCATCAGTGCCGCAAATCCACCACACACACAACACACAATGTCAGTACATGCTTTCACCAAACACACACACACACCAGCAGCTGTCACTGCACACTTTCATCAGTCACACACAACACCACCAAAGTTCACTCTTTCAGTAAGCACACTCATCAACAGCTGTCAGTGCAGTGCACTCTTTTACAAAGCACACACATTACCATCCATCTCTGTACGCTTCACAGCCACACAAGCACACACACCACCAGCCATCACTGCACAATTCCTACAGGCTCACACATCCACCACCCATCAATGCACCTATCAATTGTTAATGCATCCACCATAAAATATTGTAGAAATCGCTCTATGCTACACTTTACCTTTTCAAGATAATGCGTTAAAGCACAGCACGCCACCATTGCTAATATTCAAATGCAAAACACATTTTTCCAACACACACCACATGCTCACACTCCAAGACACATGCCTAAAATACATTGCCATTTACAAGGCCATTTTCTCTAACTCAAAAAAACCCGAGACCAATTGCATTTCTAATGCTTGTTTTGTTATGCCACTTCCTGTGATATGCCGTCCTCCGAGAGCAGGGACTAGGTACAATATAAATACACTGGTCGCCATTTTAACATCTGTTCAGGAGCTCCTTTTTTCTTTCTTGAAAAGCAATTCACAGGATTGGTCCTTTTTTCACTCGTTCACTCCATTTGTGAAAACAGGCCTGAAAATCTTGTCATCTAATCACATTTGCTGTGCATTTAAAGAGGAAGGTGAAATGTCAGATGCTGTTTTCCAGCGCTTATTTTCTTTCTCTGAAGTTAGAGGATTTCCTGGTTTTGCTTGCACATCCCTAGGCCCCTGGCCCCCCTCCCCTTTCTTCCTGAGCCCTGCAGTGTTGTCTGTTTGTCCTTTGTCTCTGTCTATTTAGCCATGCACTTCCGATCTCATCTCTAACTGCTCTGCTTTGAGCTAGACTAGAGCATCTATGGCTTTCACTTCAAAGAAACAGCATGGTGTCAGGTCAGACACTCGCTGACCCCAGGAAGCCAAACACATTTCCTCATTTTACAACTTGTGACCTGATCGCTTGTTTAGCTTTATCACTGACTGACTGTAGCTCTCCCTGCTCAGGCAAGGGTTTCCCATAACTTTAGTAAATGTACATTAACAAGACCCTTAGCTGCTTGGGGACACATGAGCTTCACATCGTACCATCCCTTTCTGGAATTATGTGTGTTCTTGTGAATGAATGCCACAAAGGGTAACTAAAGTAGTTACCCTTTGTGGCATTCATCCACAAGACTAATTAACCTTTCATGAACAAAGAGGTGGTTTTGAAGTAAATGATGCATGGCACCGAGCATCAGGAGCCCCTCTACTCCCAAGCATGCCAGCTTTTGAACATTCCCTGTAATGTTTTCAGACACGCATTTTAAGTTTTATGGACTACTCATTTAAGATGTAATAAATTGCTCCTTTCTCTTTCTTTGATTGTTGTAATATACCCATTTTTAATGTGAACATAACAGCTCATTATAGCTGTTGTCCTTCTTAATTGTCCGTAAGCACGTTTTCGTGAGAGCCGTTTTTTTATTATGCTGGTAGTGTTGTCTGGTACAGAAGCAGGGTAACATTCAAATTGTGGATGTTTTCTGTTTTTTCTGACTTCTTCAAGCAAACATTATGAAACAAATATGTCACCTAGTGGAGAATTATTGCGCATCTTAATATTCTATAAAGCAAAGTGATTGTGCCAATAAAATCGCTCTTGCTGATGTTTGTTTATTATGCCTTTGAATACTACCTTCTTTAAAAAACAAAGTAAAATTTACAAAGAGGAGCATTTAACAAGAAGGCTGGTATCACATCTTCCAAAGTATCCAGAGACGTCTGTCTAAATGAGATGACATCCCACAAAATAAGCGATTCCCTGTGCGGAGTAAGATCGTTACTTCTAGTGTGTTTGTGACCCAACTTAATAAAATATAAGACCTGAGAGTTGAATGGAGCCAATATCATATCACGTTTGGTAGTTGCTCGATAGTGACGCTTTCCTTTCATGTTCATTAATGCAGCCATCCAGGTTTGGCGCTTTTCTCTTCTACCTGTATTTGCTTTCAACATTTGCCCTTTACATTGTCCCCTCCCTTTTAAAAAATTCACCCTCTAGTTAATTTCCTCAATATTTGTTTGCTAACTAAGGGGCATATTCACAAGGAGCTCTCGCCGAAGTAACGGCACTTTATCGTAGCCAAAGTCGTGATAAATTTACCTAACCATTCACAAGCTGGTGCTAACAGCAGACATATGCAGAATTCCAGCGATAACAGTCCCAAAATCTAACACCACGGCGGACACCACCAACTAATGCTAATGAGATGCAGAGTCGGCGTTACCATGCAGAAACACACCAAAAAACAACAACACCACTTTCCCAATGAAATGACAGATCTGCGAAGCAAACCGAAAACAGGCGATAAGCTGCGTGGACCGCAGGTAGTTAACACATGCCTCAAGCAGGTGTAAAGACGGACGGCTACCTACAGTAGGCAACAGAGCCCCGCACACAGCCACACCCGAAGAACAAACATTGCCCAGGAGCTACTCTTCTTGCAGCTCAGAGCCCCAACAGGGGCACAACAACTACCACCACCCCCCCTGGGACTGCCACCTTCCCCAGGACGCGGACCCAAACCCCCCCCAGACCACCACAGATGCAGCGCAGAGTAAGACAGCGGAACTACTGAAAATGCACCACTCTCAGAGACCTGAAGCCCGAGGAAGTCACTGTCCACTACAGGCTCAAAAGGACAACCATTCACCGCATCATGACCCACATTGCCCACAGACTGACGGTCCCAACACAGCGGAGAACCAACATCCCTCCACAGACAAAGCTACTACTGTTGGCCTCTGGTACCTTCCAGCCAACAACTGCCAGAGTCGGAGGGGTCTCACAGCCAGCCCTATCAAGGTTCATCACACCTGTCCTGGATGCCCTCCTCAGCGTCATACCCTAGTACCTTCACTTCCCCAACACTGCACAGGAACACCTGGAGACAAAGCAAGGCTTCTACGCCATAGCCAGATTCCCGGTCGTGTTGGGGGCGATCGACTGCACACATGTCCCACTTGTACCTCCTGCGGATACTGCACACCACTACCGCAACAGAAAGCACATGCATTCTTACAATGTTCCGGCAATAGTGGACCACCGGGGACTCTTCACCAATGCTGTCGCCAACTACCTAGGCAGTGTGCATGATTTCTTCATCTTCTGACAGTTCATCATCAACCAGCGCTTCCAGGATGGCACATATGGAACGGGACTGCTCGTTGGTAAGTACCAAGTCAACACACCACACATCCCAATGACTTCCTAGCACAATGCACAACTGTGGAGATGCACACATGACCAAACCACAATCAACATGTCAACCTACACGACCACCTACCAGACACGACCACACCACTCCATGGTCATCCTCGCCTACCCCTGCACCCAAAACAGACATTTTATGGCACCACAGCCACACAAAAGGTTGAACGGGTGGAGTAGCGAAATGCAGCCATAACCCATTTGAGGCATTGCTCTGCGCACATGACCCTACCCCAGTCTCCCACAGGTCAGCGTACTGTGTCGGTGGGCCCGTTTTGCCAGCTGTGATTCTGGGGCCACTAACCCCTTGCGAATCGTGTCATCCCCTTGTAGTTCTGTCATTGCATTTCTGTGTGCCTGGTGACTGTTGGTGTAGTTGCCAGCATCAGTTATTCCCTGCGAGCTGGCTTACACTCACCCCTCACACAGCGAGCACAGGCGTCACTGGATTGGTGTGCCTGCCATCACATTTGGCCGACCCAAGTATTGACTCTTTTCTTTGATCAAGGATATGCACTCTGCCCTTGGATGATGACACCACTCCGAGATCCAAACACACCCTCCCAGTGGCAGTACAATGCAGCATATATACGCACCAGGGGCATCGTTGAACGCACATTTGGCATGTTGAAGTCACGTTTCAGGTGCCTGAAGAGCATAGGTGGAAAGCTCCTGTACAGCACGGACACCATGTGCAAGCTGATTGTTGCATGTTGTGTGTTGCACAACATCTGTGTTCGCACCAGGGCCCCATGGATCCCAGTCCCAGAGGCACCGGACAATGATGGTGGTGAAATCCCACTGCAGCAGTGGCAGGACTGGCCCAAAGGAATACTATCATTGACACTTACTTCTCATGAGCACGTAACAATGTAGCCATCCATGGCAATCAAGCAACAGTAGTAAATGTACCTATGCACTGCATGTGTGAATAAAACAGATTTGCAGGTTTTGGCTTGTACTTGTACATTTAAATGTTACTTATCCTTGCAATTTCAGATGTGAATGGCCAGGTCATTCACATTTGTAGAATCAGTTGTGTCCTGTGCTTTAATGTGGTGAGGGTGCTGTTTGTACCGGGATGGTGTCAATGTCGAGGTGCACTCCTGCCTATGTGTGTATGCTGCGCCGTGGAGGTGTCGCTTGTACGGCTTTGATTTGTCTGCCACTAGTCTCTTTCATGCAGTGTGCCTGTCGGATCTGTTCTTCCACGGTGCTTGAATGATGTGGTGTACATGTTGTCCTCTGTAGTTGGCCAAAGTGCATCCGTGGTACTCCACAGTTGTTGGATTTTGTTCTGTGACTTTTTCAGTATGCTGTTCTTGTGCTTTTTCCCGCATTGTGTGTGTGTATTGCTGCCCTTGCGCTGGTTGTCACTGTTTTCTTATTGCGCTTTTGCCCATCGCAGGTTTTTTGGTGTTGTGGTTTATGATTTTGTCTCCATCGAGGTGGTTGTATCGCGGATATTGTCCACGGTTTCAGCAGACTATTGCATGCTACCGCCGTTTTGTGAATTCCACAATGCCACGGGGTTATGTTCCCGCGATAGGCTGCGATGTTGAAAGTTGCGTTACGCTACTCTTGCAGTAGTTCTCACACGTTCTTGTGAATATACCCCTAGCTTTTTTACTCGGTGTGTTGCTACGAAGGAGCATTCAACACAGAGGTGACCATAAAGGTGTTATGGACTTCATTTCTCGTAGAGCTATTCAAATGGTTGCAGGTTTGAATCCCGACGAGTCAACTCATGATCCTTTCCACGTTGATGTTAAGTACTATAAACCTTTTATTCAGCTCCAGGAACCCAGAGATGAATGTGCAGTTTCACAAATATGTTTAGTCGCATGTTGTGTGTTGCACAACATCTGTGTTCGCACCAGGGCCCCATGGATCCCAGTCCCAGAGGCACCGGACAATGATGGTGGTGAAATCCCACTGCAGCAGTGGCAGGACTGGCCCAAAGGAATACTATCATTGACACTTACTTCTCATGAGCACGTAACAATGTAGCCATCCATGGCAATCAAGCAACAGTAGTAAATGTACCTATGCACTGCATGTGTGAATAAAACAGATTTGCAGGTTTTGGCTTGTACTTGTACATTTAAATGTTACTTATCCTTGCAATTTCAGATGTGAATGGCCAGGTCATTCACATTTGTAGAATCAGTTGTGTCCTGTGCTTAAATGTGGTGGGGGTGCTGTTTGTACCGGGATGGTGTCAATGTCGAGGTGCACTCCTGCCTATGTGTGTATGCTGCACCGTGGAGGTGTCGCTTGTACGGCTTTGATTTGTCTGCCACTAGTCTCTTTCATGCAGTGTGCCTGTCGGATCTGTTCTTCCACGGTGCTTGAATGATGTGGTGTACATGTTGTCCTCTGTAGTTGGCCAAAGTGCATCCGTGGTACTCCACAGTTGTTGGATTTTGTTCTGTGACTTTTTCAGTATGCTGTTCTTGTGCTTTTTCCCGCATTGTGTGTGTGTATTGCTGCCCTTGCGCTGGTTGTCACTGTTTTCTTATTGCGCTTTTGCCCATCGCAGGTTTTTTGGTGTTGTGGTTTATGATTTTGTCTCCATCGAGGTGGTTGTATCGCGGATATTGTCCACGGTTTCAGCAGACTATTGCATGCTACCGCCGTTTTGTGAATTCCACAATGCCACGGGGTTATGTTCCCGCGATAGGCTGCGATGTTGAAAGTTGCGTTACGCTACTCTTGCAGTAGTTCTCACACGTTCTTGTGAATATACCCCTAACTTTTTTACTCGGTGTGTTGCTACGAAGGAGCATTCAACACAGAGGTGACCATAAAGGTGTTATGGACTTCATTTCTCGTAGAGCTATTCAAATGGTTGCAGGTTTGAATCCCGACGAGTCAACTCATGATCCTTTCCACGTTGATGTTAAGTACTATAATCCTTTTATTCAGCTCCAGGAACCCAGAGATGAATGTGCATTTTCACAAATATGTTTAGTCAGTGCGTATTACCTAATTCTTTTTTTGTTTGCATGTCAGTGATGTGAGGAATATTAACATTTTTTTTCTCAGTGTAGCCGACATGTCAGAGAAATAGCCTTATATGGCCAGAAGATACTCTCTCATTTTAAACTTGAACACAAGAGAGAAGAACCCAATAAACCCATGAAGATTTACCTTATGATTGAAAACGTTGACATCCCTGCCCAGGTAGAAGTTTTTGTTTTTATATCAATAGCAAAACAGATCTTAAGTTCATCAGTTTTTTTATTTTTATACTAACGATGATACCAGATAATGATAGTTGATAACTTTGATTTGGGATGAGACATGCTGGTTACAGTGTACTAGAAGAATGTGAGCATCGATAACACTTTAGACTTCTTGAGGCACAGCCATGCAGCATGTTTTGAAGCAGGAATAGCCCTTGCTAGTAGTTTGTGTGAGCTTTTATGGAGACAATTCATAATGGGTAACCTAGATTTTACTGCATATGGTTACGACAATTACTTTTTGAAAAGACTTTATAGATTGGGGTTGTCACACAATGACAGGTCTGTGGCACAGCAAAACCTTGTGGCCTACTATTGACCATTGTGCTTGCTTATGTGTGGAAACTGTGACTTTGTAGCTTGATGGATAATGATGACTGGGCCTGATTCAGAAACATTCTGCTGTGACTTATGTTTTAAAGTACTTATGGCTCATTGTTGACTGAGCCAGGAGTACTAATGCAGGAGTAAGTTAAGAGTACTTGCTACAAGGGCAAGTCACACCCACTAAGCTAATTCTTTATGGTTCAAGTCTATTTAGTATCTGAAAGCTCAATGGAAAAATAGGTCCGGCCTTGTGTGTTGTTTTTTGTTCTGATTTTGTCATTGAGTTATGTTGGTGGGTTCATAGTTGCCGGTCTTCATTCCTTGTTAGCGTTCCATAGGTCCCAGGACTCTGTATGCTTTATATCGGTGCCAAATTTAGTGAAGTAGTATCTCCATTGCATAAAAGCAGTGTCCAACCTCTAAATGGAATGTTTTCAATTGAGCATTGGGAAGCTCAATAACCATTGGAATTCTGTACCACCCAGCACTTTGGCCAAGCTCAGTCTTTTAATAGATGATGCTCCAACTCATATTACGTATTTATTAACAGTAGGAAAATGCTTACCATTATGATTGCAAATTTAATGTGTGCAGTTAGATGTACGAGACAGCCAACCAAGGCACTTTAAAAAACATTTTGGATTCAGGAATATATGCAAACTCTTTGAATGGTTTACAAGTGCTTTTCATTCAAGTTTGTAAAACAGGAGGTCATGTATGAACCAGAAAAGTAGTACTGCTAAAACATAATAGAGCTTGTACTAAAACAGCTAATCACCCATGAGGGTATCTAAGTGTTCTTCAGTACACGGTTCATTTTGCACAATATATACATACAACTCCTTGACAAAATAACTTCCCTTGAGTTTAGCTTACTACCGGGTGCCAGCAGATTTAACAAATGCTTAAGGTGCTTGATGACTCCTCATTTGTTGTTCTAAGGGAAATCCATTTTCAGTGGTAGATTGTATTTCCTTACAACTTATGGGTGATGGTTTTGTTTAACTTTCTAGCCATCTGTCTTGTGTCCATGGTACGTAATTCAATGCAGTCTTGTAGTAGGATGTAGGTTGTAGGATGATCCATTGGTCCTTTCTAGAATAATTTCAATCAACAAATATAGACTGAATAAGTCCCTTGAAGGCAACTTTACCCTTCTACTTTCATTACCCAAGCCCTCAAGGGCATTCCGGGTTGCTCACTTCCTTGATTACCAAGAATATGGCAGGGCTTGGAAGCGTACCCATTGCTTGCCATTGGTTGGCTTTCTCGTCACTCATTTGGCTGCTTCTTATGTATTGCTGTCTGTCGCCATAGTGCTTCACCCTGCCCTCCCGTGTTGTTTTCTCCCCACCTGCGTCCATCTTCTCCCACTTTATAGTTCAGCTCCTCACCCACACCCTTGTATTGCTTTACCCCAATACCCACGTTGCTTTTATACTCCCTCCACCCTCCGTGTGCTTTATTGGTATAGCCCCCTGCCTCCCTGTGTTGCTTTGGCATGCCCCTCACTCCATTGTATTGCTGTGGTGTTCTCCCTCCACCCCACCCTCCACCATATTGCTTAGGCACCCTCTTGTGTTGCTTCTGTGTTTCCCTTCCTCCTCTGTGTTACTTCTGCCGCCACCCCCACTATTTCCATGAGCCTCACCAATGATTGTTCTCAACTAAGGTCTTCTATTTGCGCTGTGCTGTCTGAATAGTCCAAAGTGCTCTTCTGTCAGCTGTATGTGCTATAGAAGTTGTTGTGAACTCACTGCTTGCCGTCATTATACCTTATTTCCGGTCTCGGGCATGTGTGGTATTCCTATTGATTTAATACACTTGCCTACCACTTCACAGGTTGATCAAGACCAGAAATTACTTTTTCGAAAACTTTAGAAAAACAAGCATTTAAAAGAAAAACATTAAGAATATATCTGTGAAACTAGCATAACAATGTAGAACAGCTGAAATTAAGGGACAGATATGTTGCGTTGTGTTTTCTAATTATTCTAGCCCAAAAATGTCATTAATTTTTAATATGCTTTTTATGTAATATAGTGACGCTGTTTTCAAGTGCACCACAAGATCATTACGTGCTCCAGGCTTTTCCCGGAAGGTAGCTGATGATTATCAGATTGTTTTCATTTTATTATTTTAGGTTTTGTGATTCATTAGTTAGTCTGATTTATTAATCAATTAGGTACTCAATGGCACACTATATGTTGAAAAGAACACCTTTAGGCTCCGTGTAGGCAATGCACATTGTAAACCCTGATTAATGAAGACTATTAACCACAATGCGAAATTACAGTAAGCATGTTGAAACTATAAAAAGAAGACAAATTCATCCCCCATTTACTTGCACATTCTAGAAGGAAGCTTTAAAAATAATCAAGTAACAGGCTAACATGCATCATGTCACTCCTGCCATGAATCAAAATAGGTTTTTTTTCAATTACATCACCTACTAGTGAAGTAGTGAAGGCATTGCTTCAATAACATTATTTGTGTTCATCATTTAATTTCTTTTAGGTTGCAGATTTGCCTTTTTTGGTCATGAATTGCATTTCCAGTGTTCATCAACTAGCACAAAAGCCCAAACTTTGGAGTGTGTGGCCGTTCACCAGTGGCACATGAAGTAACTGAAGATGTTGTAGTACACAGGATAAAGTGCTGCATGGCTAAACACTATGCGGCAGATTTACGTTGCCTGACGCATCTTTGCAAATCGGCAGAGAGGCGCCAGGAAAGATACGTCACGGAAATCCATCCTTGCGCCACCCATGATGCGCCGCATTTACAATGCGGTGCACCATGGTGCAAGGAAGGGCAGATGCGTGACGCATCTTTTGGCTTACGGGCGGCGTATTGCTGGAGTCGCATCGCAAAGCGCGACGCAACTCCTGCAATGCAGAGGGGCCACCCATACATACAGTGCGTCACTCCTTACACCTGCTTCAAGCAGGCGTAAGGAATTGACGTAGCAGCTTTGGGAAAGTGACTCAGTGAAATCTTGTAGATTTCACTGAGTCACTTTCCAGGTGCGTTCTTGCGACGGAACGCCCCCCCTGCACCGGAACACCTACATGAAACCTGATGCAGGTTTCATGTGGCGCAGGGCCTTACACCGTGACGCATCTCCATAGATGCGTCACGTTGTAAATGCCTCGTAGGGATGCGCCACGTTAACGCCGCCTTGCGTGACGCAACAGCGGCGTAAACGTGGCGCAAGGGGCTCGTAAATCTGCCCCTATATACATCCCAAAGGTGAGACTTATTGGCTATGCCAATGCTTGTTCCTTTTCCCGCCGTGACTGACTGATCTTTCACGTATTCATGTAACTGACACTACAGCCCAAACTATTTCGCATAACATCGCTCACTGTCAATGGCCTAGCAGAAAGTACTGATATATGTTGCTTCAAAGTCCCCAAACATTGCCTTATAACAGGAGACACATCTCTCTGACCTAGAATTTGGTAAACTGAAGAGAGACTGGTTGAGTTGCTTTTGTTAGTAGCAGTACAACCCCTGCTTCAGCTGTTGCTGTCCAATCTTCTTCCTCACTCCCTCTAAAATGATTCGATGTAGCTCTTCTGTTCCATTCATATGTCCCTGCTACTGTTCTACGAATGTGGACGGATTCAAAGAATATTTTCATCTGGATGACATCTTCTGAGTCGTTTTATCTTCGGAGCAGTATCATGTATAACTCCAACTTTACACACATGGATTGTATTCTTGGTGTTTCATCTCTAGTAACATTTCTTGCTGGGCATTTCCAGATGAATTGTTTCAGAAACAACAACACTTTTCCTTCATGCTTCAATACATTGGTTTAACCTGCTCTCTGTCAGCATATCGCGGTCACCTAACCAGCTGTGGATGAACAGGTTTGCAAACATCATTAGTGCAGGACAATGGAATAATTAGAAGGGACTATTACTCAAAGCAACCATGCTGTGCAAAACAAACACTGAGACAATGCTGGTCCCTCCAGCTCCTGCACAGCGTCCCGGGGAGAATGAGAACAAAATGACAAGCAAAGGGTTTGTAGCAAGGAGGGAGAACGGAGCTAGAGGTTCGACGTGAGAGTCATGTGGAGCACGACCAAGGGCATCATCTATGGCTGTTTTTAGGAAGAGGACTAGGGTGAATAAAAGGAATATGAGAACATCTATCAGACCACAGGTGCATGGATTTACATAGGGACCTACATATATTCTTGATAAAGTCGTGGAAAAGTGGATGCCGTCTTTCTATAGGGGTAGACGATTGATGCCTCCTCTGTAGAATGTATCTTTGTGGAAAGCTATCACGCAAAGCACCTTAGGCAGGCATCAGAAGTCCCTTCAAAGCCTTTCACACAAGCCTCACTCCATGCAATTAATATCACATGTACCAGATGGAAAGCCTTTCACACGAGGTGTACTCCTGAATACCAGATCTATCTAAATAGCCTTCTTTACAAAGTGCACTGCCCAGCACCTCATATTCAGGTAGCAGAAGTATTGCGAAAGAACCTTAGTTCCATACACCAAAAGTAAATACATTGACGCAAGGTGCACTCCCGAGAACCCTATACGCACATACCAGATGTACCGTCAAAAACTATCTCACTCATAACACTGTCAAGCACTCATATTGATGAACCAGAAACATCTCAAACTTCTTTCACATAGAACTCACTTCCACACACCCTACTCTCGCAAACTGAGCTACAAATTACGTTACACACAGATGCCAATAGGGAAGCCTTTAGGAAAAGCTCACTTCCCCAGCAACTAATATGCACATTTTAAAGGCAATATTCCAAATAAAGATCACTCATTAGCTAAATATATATGTGTATACTGGAAAGTCCAGTAATAAGCAGCTAGAATACGATTCTCTGAAGTCCCTTGAAAACTTTCACACAGAGACCTGTGATCAGTAACTACTGTCATATTTACAAGCCCCTTGCGTCACCGAAGCGTCACTTTTGTGACAATCTGGTAGCGCTCTATGCTAGCTCATATTTACAAAGCTGCACTAATTCACTTTGTGTTGGATTAACACTGCCTTGTAAAGAAGGCTCTCTGCAACGCAGTTTTCTGTGGCAAATTGGCGTGCGATTGGTGTTGTTGTGGGGGTTCCCAGCAACACCCATGGCTTCATGACACTGTCAAAGATTTACAAGGATCTGTAAATCTTGACAGCACCAAAACGTAGGCCTTTCAAAAGGAGGCATTAATGTGGCACAAAGAGAAAAAAATACTTTTATTGAACCTCATTTTTTGCTCTTGTGTGTGGGAGCAAAACACCATTAACGATTGTGTTTGTGCAGGAAGGTGTCCCTTCCTGCACATGAACAATCATTAAAAAAATGACGGGGCATATTACCAACAACTAGCGATAATTTTTGTCTCTAACTTGTTTAGAGACAAAAATTATCGCCGCACATCGGCGATTTTTATCGCAGATAAACCTTGCTATTAGCAAGGTTTATCGCAAATGCGATAAAAAACGGCCGCAATGCATGAATATCGCTGAAAAGTCAGCGATATTCATGCATTATCGAGCAAATGCTCTTAGCCATGTTATCCACCTCCCATTGGATAACATGGCTAAGAACTGCTCAGGGCAGGTGTTAGCTTTTGGAGATATTCGCGCTTAGCGCGAATATCTCCAAAAGTTGGTAATAGGAGATAGCGATGTTAGGGACTGTTTTCAGTCTCTAACATCTTGGCACGCCCACTTTGCATGTCATTAGTGATAAATATCACTGACATGCAAAGCGGGGCCCAAGATGGTCGCTATCTCCTTTTAGCTGTCACTAACTGGTGTTAGCGACAGCTTGGTAATAGGGAGATAATTTTATCTCCGCTTTCTTGGCTTTTAAAGCCAAAAAAGCGGAGATAAACCCCCTTGATAATATGCCCCGACGTTTTGCAAGTTGTATGTGTGCTAATGCAGCACACATACTAGAAGTTGAAAAATTCAATTTTAGATTGTTTATGTACAAGAAGGGAACCCTTCCTGCACATAAACAATCATCCTGTGATGAAGGCATCCTTTCAACTGTGTTAGGGCATGTGCGCCAACGCAGGGGAGAGCACATGAATGCAACAAATGATTGTAAATATGTTGCATCCCTGTGCTTTGAAAGTGCTGCTGCATGGCGCAGCCAAGGTGCCTGCTAAAAGGTGCCTGCTGTGCTGCGCTGCAGCACTTTTTTGTAAATGAGGCTCCCTTCACCTGATAGCTTACAGGCTCCTCTTAAGCTTTTACACAGGTGATCCAGTTCACTGTAACCAGATTTTTAGCTCACCCATGTGGGAGATAGATGTTGCATTGAGTGTCAATATAAATGTATAGACAATGTGTATGGAGCTTGTGCAGCACAAGGAGCTACAGTACTGCAGTGCTTGATTTTAGCTGGGCCACCAGTACTTATTTGCATGGACCAGCACTTATTTTTTCTCAATAAAATGCCTATATAAACAAGAAAGGGAAACACATGCAAGAAGGAAAAAGAGAAAGACGAAAACACCGTCACAATGCGAAAAAGTAGGAACCTGCAAGAGTGAGAGAAAGTGGCAGGGTGTGTCTGGCGATAGAATAGAGAGGACTAAGGCTGAAGAATACCTGTCTTGATATTCAATACATCGATGTTTAATAGATTCAGCCGCAGGCTGCTAAACACATTTTGGACACCAGGACTCATTCTTTTGCAAATTTAGCACTGCAGTACTGACTTGTATTTTTCGGTTTCTACATTCTAGTGGCACCTAAACATAGAAGGAATATAGAGAGGGAAACTTTGTAGTGGACCAAACTAAGGATTGTTAAGGATGGAGATAGGGGCACTGCCCCTTACCTTTGTGCTCTTGGTTTGGCTCTCTCTTGCTTGGAGAATGCCAGCTCCACCTACCTTCCAGCTCATTCTATCGAACAAAAACCCTGGCTGAGCCAGTCCTAGTGCAATAAGAATAGGAACAAGCATTTGCAATGCAATAGGTCTCGCATTAGGAAAGTTTGAGCTATTGGTATTGTAAATGACACATTTTTTATTTATGTGTTGGTTTTGAAAATAGCAAAATTAATAGCTTTGTCATTTACAATGCCAATACTTTTAACTTTCGCAAATGTGACACCTATAGCATTTGTAATGCAATATGTGTTGTATTTATGTGACGTAGATGTATTGATATTACAAATAACAATTGCTTTGAATTTTTTTAAATAATTAATACTTAAATAAAAGTTCTTGTAATTTATAATTGCAATAGCTTGAACTTTTGTAAATAACTTTTGTGAAGATTATGTTCAGTGTATTTTATTGTGACGAAAATCCAAGAACAGAAGGGAAATATGAACATCTTTTTGTGACATTTGTAATAAAGCTTGAAACATTGAGAGAACATATTTGAACCAGTTGATGTTGAATGGTTGCACATATTGATGCTGTGGTGGCACTGAGTGATGTTGTGGTGGCGACGAGTGTTGCTGTGGCGTTCAGTGATGCTGTGGTTACGCATAGTGATGTTGTGGTGCCTCTGAATGATGCTGTGGTGGTGCTGAGTGATGCTGTGGTGATTAGATAGATAGAGTGTAATTATGTGGTGTGTAACTATGTGGCATTGAGTGGTATTTGGAGTGTATTGTGCGTTGAGTGCAGTGTAAATATGTAGCATATACTTATGTGGCAATGAGTGGTATTTGGAGTGTATGGTGCAAAGGTGGTTACTTCCCCAGGACAAAAGCAGTAATTGAGAGACCTACATTGAATAGAGGGTGAATGCAGTGGAAAGCAAGGTATGGATGCCACATCTGTCAAAGGTAAGTCATTAGCAAAAAACAAAATCCCATTTGAAAATGAAAATTAGTATAATATATGAGGGAAACAATTATTTACAGGTTAACATTAACTACAGGATGATTTTTTATTTAATGAAGTTTATCACCTCTTCTAAATGTGCTGAGGAGGGGGCAAACTTTGCACACATGAAGTGGAACTGTGGGGTGGTACGAAGCTATTGGGAAGAGGTGTTTCGCTTTCGTCACAAGTCTTCAATGGTGGAACAGGAGAAAAACCCTAGCCTGCTTTTTCGTTACTGGGATATGGTAAGCCTCTCCCCAAAAATATCAGACGATTTGCTGCAATGTCATTCCTAAGTGTAAAATGTCCTTAAATTGGGGTAGGAGTCATCCAACCATTAAGGGCTGGCTTCAGGATTTACAGTATTGTAAAGCTGCAAGCTATGATTATGTCACACTACTGCCGATGCCGTCCAGGCTGAGAGATGTATGACAGCCGCTTAAAGCCTATTTTCTAAAAAATCCACTTGACTCCATCAGAGTGCATCTTCTTGCACGCTGTCAATAGCCACCCTTTCCTTATTTATTGTGGTTTTCCCTGTTCCCCCCCCTCCTACTCCCTAGTGTCTCTGCTTGCTCCCTCACACCTGTCGCTTGCCCCATCTACAGATCACCCCAACCATGTCTCTGTTTTTCTTCTTGTTGCTTGTTTTTTTTTGCGTTAAAATCTAAAGGTTGCTCATCAGGGAGAGTAGGTCAGCCATGTTCGGATGGAAATGTGTGATGGGGCACCCAGGGCTTGTCTCAAGGCCGACGTCCTGGCTCTCGTCCTCCAAGCCGAGGTAGTATTTAAAATACATATAAATACAATTCTGCATAGCGTCACTGGATTATTGTGCAGGCAGAGAATCTTTTCAAGCTGACATCTGGCTCTGAGCACAAAGACTTGTGGTGTTGTTATTTGTGCAGTCATCCCGACCAAATATCTGCTTTTTAGACTGCGAGCAAAACACAAATAGACCACGAGAAAGAAGGCAAATTCATGACTCGCTCACTAACAATCTAATAAAATGCATTCCACTTCCACATTTAGTCATAACAACCAAAACCGATCCAGGCAAAATTAACGGAGGGACTCAGCCCATCAGATAGAGGGATATAAGGGGTCAGAGAGAGAGATTATACAGTGGGGCAGAAGACAACACAGCGCGACATGGGACACACATGGGAGAAAGGTGATGAAGAAGAGAAGGGGGACAACTTTGGAAGCAGACAGGCAGGGAGGAAACATTCAGAATAGAAAGACACCAGGGGTCGGGCACGGGGAATACAATCAGTGGAGCAGTAGAGGGCAGACTATAACAAAACAGAGACACAAACCCGAAGACATCCTGACAAAAGTAAAGATTAGCACACACAGTGAGAACATATACAGGCAATGGTGAATGTAAGAAATTACCCAGCAGGCCGCCTCCAAGGCCAGTCGAATCTGGTGAAATGTATGTGGAGTGCCACATTTATACTGACACAGATCACTGTGCACCAGCCCTACCTGCCTATAAGATAAGAAGTCTTTTCAGAACTGAACCCCTTTCCAAGCAGGTTTCCCCTCAGATACAAGACGCCGGGTGCACTGAGGCAGAATGTTGAATACAGGACTTCCTCTCCACAGAAGGTGAGGGGGGAGAGGGAGCACCCTCCCCAATTCTTACCCGAAACTTCACGGCTCCCACGTTTGTGATCTCCATCCTGCTCCTTCCCTGTGCAGTCAAGGAAGGGTCAGACTTTTCCTCAGAGCTGCCCACTGCATACAAGCGCAGTATAGTGAGTAGTCCTGGGAGTGGCGTTTCCTGATTTATCACTTATTTATATATTTATGTATTTTTCAATAGCGCGGACTTTACCCGAAGGCGTCAGAGGCTTCACAATAGGAACAGAACTGATACAAGAGAACATTACAAGTGAACAAATTACAAAAGCAAACTTTAAGTTACATGAGGCAAAAGTGCCAATCTTGAGCAAACAAAATACAAGAGGATCAAACGGTGCATTACAGGAGGAAAAAGAGACTATGCACGCACATGTGCATACACTACAGCACCCAGGTACCTTTAACATCCCCTCCCATGGTTCCAATGCCCCTCGGTTCGGCCCCCCACTCCCGAAGGGGAGGGGGATAGTGGCTGGGCCGGGGGTCTCAGTGGAGGTCACCCCCGGGAAGCAGAGCCCGAACACCAATGGAGAGGATTGGCGGGAGATAAGGGAAGGAAGACAAGGAAGGAGAAAGAGCTGGCCCACCAGATAATAGGATTTAGAAAAGGGGGTGGTGATGAACAGAGTGTCTGAGTTAAACAGACCACTCTTAACCAGTCCAAAGATCAGGGCTTGATCAATCACCGTTATTTATCTCACTGCCCCATCCCAGCTCAGAACCTGGCTATATGCAAATCAGTCTGTCCCTGGCCCAGTGCATCATGGGAACAGGGCAGACTAAACTACCAAGCCAATTCTTCACCAGAAAGGAGACTAGCTACCGGGGACCGGTTTCTGGCATTTCAGCCTTCTTCGGCCCCGCTTGCTTGAATCCTGATGGAGCAGTGAGAAAGGGACTCATGTCTGAGTATACCCTGCCACACCTATAGTGGCCAAAACGATTTAGAAAAGGGGGTGGTGATGAACAGAGTGTCTGAGTTAAACAGACCACTCTTACCCAGTCCAAAGATCAGGGCTTGATCCATCACCGTTATTTATCTCACTGCCCCATCCCAGCTCAGAACCTGGCTATATGCAAATCAGTCTGTCCCTGGCCCAGTGCATCATGGGAACAGGGCAGACTAAACTACCAAGCCAATTCTTCACCAGCAAACCGGGCCGAAGACGGCTGTAATGCCAGAAACCGGTCCCCGGGAGCTTGTTTCCTTCCCAGTGTAAGAATTGGCTTTTGTAGTTTGGTTTGCCCTGTTCCCATCATGCACTGGGACGGGAACAGACTAATTTGCATACAGCCAGGTTCTGAAACTGGGATGGTGCAGTGAGCTAAAAAACGGTGTTGGATCTAGCCCTGATCTCTTGACTGGGTGAGAGCTTTCTGCTTAATTCAGAGACTCTGTCCCTCACCACCCCTTGTTGTAAATATTTTTGTCCACCCTAAGCGTGGAAGGGTATTCTCAGATGTGAGACCCTTGCTCATTGCACCATCAGGATTCAAGCAAACCGGGCCGAAGACGGCTGTAATGCCAGAAACCGGTCCCCGGGAGCTTGTTTCCTTCCCAGTGTAAGAATTGGCTTTTGTAGTTTGGTTTGCCCTGTTCCCATCATGCACTGGGACAGGAACAGACTAATTTGCATACAGCCAGGTTCTGAAACTGGGATGGTGCAGTGAGCTAAAAAACGGTGTTGGATCTAGCCCTGATCTCTTGACTGGGTGAGAGCTTTCTGCTTAATTCAGAGACTCTGTCCCTCACCACCCCTTGTTGTAAATATTTTTGTCCACCCTAAGCGTGGAAGGGTATTCTCAGATGTGAGACCCTTGCTCATTGCACCATCAGGATTCAAGCAAACCGGGCCGAAGACGGCTGTAATGCCAGAAACCGGTCCCCGGGAGCTTGTTTCCTTCCCAGTGTAAGAATTGGCTTTTGTAGTTTGGTTTGCCCTGTTCCCATCATGCACTGGGACAGGAACAGACTAATTTGCATACAGCCAGGTTCTGAAACTGGGATGGTGCAGTGAGCTAAAAAACGGTGTTGGATCTAGCCCTGATCTCTTGACTGGGTGAGAGCTTTCTGCTTAATTCAGAGACTCTGTCCCTCACCACCCCTTGTTGTAAATATTTTTGTCCACCCTAAGCGTGGAAGGGTATTCTCAGATGTGAGACCCTTGCTCATTGCACCATCAGGATTCAAGCAAACCGGGCCGAAGACGGCTGTAATGCCAGAAACCGGTCCCCGGGAGCTTGTTTCCTTCCCAGTGTAAGAATTGGCTTTTGTAGTTTGGTTTGCCCTGTTCCCATCATGCACTGGGACAGGAACAGACTAATTTGCATACAGCCAGGTTCTGAAACTGGGATGGTGCAGTGAGCTAAAAAACGGTGTTGGATCTAGCCCTGATCTCTTGACTGGGTGAGAGCTTTCTGCTTAATTCAGAGACTCTGTCCCTCACCACCCCTTGTTGTAAATATTTTTGTCCACCCTAAGCGTGGAAGGGTATTCTCAGATGTGAGACCCTTGCTCATTGCACCATCAGGATTCAAGCAAACCGTGCCGAAGACGGCTGTAATGCCAGAAACCGGTCCCCGGGAGCTTGTTTCCTTCCCAGTGTAAGAATTGGCTTTTGTAGTTTGGTTTGCCCTGTTCCCATCATGCACTGGGACAGGAACAGACTAATTTGCATACAGCCAGGTTCTGAAACTGGGATGGTGCAGTGAGCTAAAAAACGGTGTTGGATCTAGCCCTGATCTCTTGACTGGGTGAGAGCTTTCTGCTTAATTCAGAGACTCTGTCCTTCACCACCCCTTGTTGTAAATATTTTTGTCCACCCTAAGCGTGGAAGGGTATTCTCAGATGTGAGACCCTTGCTCATTGCACCATCAGGATTCAAGCAAACCGGGCCGAAGACGGCTGTAATGCCAGAAACCGGTCCCCGGGAGCTTGTTTCCTTCCCAGTGTAAGAATTGGCTTTTGTAGTTTGGTTTGCCCTGTTCCCATCATGCACTGGGACAGGAACAGACTAATTTGCATACAGCCAGGTTCTGAAACTGGGATGGTGCAGTGAGCTAAAAAACGGTGTTGGATCTAGCCCTGATCTCTTGACTGGGTGAGAGCTTTCTGCTTAATTCAGAGACTCTGTCCCTCACCACCCCTTGTTGTAAATATTTTTGTCCACCCTAAGCGTGGAAGGGTATTCTCAGATGTGAGACCCTTGCTCATTGCACCATCAGGATTCAAGCAAACCGGGCCGAAGACGGCTGTAATGCCAGAAACCGGTCCCCGGGAGCTTGTTTCCTTCCCAGTGTAAGAATTGGCTTTTGTAGTTTGGTTTGCCCTGTTCCCATCATGCACTGGGACAGGAACAGACTAATTTGCATACAGCCAGGTTCTGAAACTGGGATGGTGCAGTGAGCTAAAAAACGGTGTTGGATCTAGCCCTGATCTCTTGACTGGGTGAGAGCTTTCTGCTTAATTCAGAGACTCTGTCCCTCACCACCCCTTGTTGTAAATATTTTTGTCCACCCTAAGCGTTGAAGGGTATTCTCAGATGTGAGACCCTTGCTCATTGCACCATCAGGATTCAAGCAAACCGGGCCGAAGACGGCTGTAATGCCAGAAACCGGTCCCCGGGAGCTTGTTTCCTTCCCAGTGTAAGAATTGGCTTTTGTAGTTTGGTTTGCCCTGTTCCCATCATGCACTGGGACAGGAACAGACTAATTTGCATACAGCCAGGTTCTGAAACTGGGATGGTGCAGTGAGCTAAAAAACGGTGTTGGATCTAGCCCTGATCTCTTGACTGGGTGAGAGCTTTCTGCTTAATTCAGAGACTCTGTCCCTCACCACCCCTTGTTGTAAATAATTTTGTCCACCCTAAGCGTGGAAGGGTATTCTCAGATGTGAGACCCTTGCTCATTGCACCATCAGGATTCAAGCAAACCGGGCCGAAGACGGCTGTAATGCCAGAAACCGGTCCCCGGGAGCTTGTTTCCTTCCCAGTGTAAGAATTGGCTTTTGTAGTTTGGTTTGCCCTGTTCCCATCATGCACTGGGACAGGAACAGACTAATTTGCATACAGCCAGGTTCTGAAACTGGGATGGTGCAGTGAGCTAAAAAACGGTGTTGGATCTAGCCCTGATCTCTTGACTGGGTGAGAGCTTTCTGCTTAATTCAGAGACTCTGTCCCTCACCACCCCTTGTTGTAAATATTTTTGTCCACCCTAAGCGTGGAAGGGTATTCTCAGATGTGAGACCCTTGCTCATTGCACCATCAGGATTCAAGCAAACCGGGCCGAAGACGCCTGTAATGCCAGAAACCGGTCCCCGGGAGCTTGTTTCCTTCCCAGTGTAAGAATTGGCTTTTGTAGTTTGGTTTGCCCTGTTCCCATCATGCACTGGGACAGGAACAGACTAATTTGCATACAGCCAGGTTCTGAAACTGGGATGGTGCAGTGAGCTAAAAAACGGTGTTGGATCTAGCCCTGATCTCTTGACTGGGTGAGAGCTTTCTGCTTAATTCAGAGACTCTGTCCCTCCCCACCCCTTGTTGTAAATATTTTTGTCCACCCTAAGCGTGGAAGGGTATTCTCAGATGTGAGACCCTTGCTCATTGCACCATCAGGATTCAAGCAAACCGGGCCGAAGACGGCTGTAATGCCAGAAACCGGTCCCCGGGAGCTTGTTTCCTTCCCAGTGTAAGAATTGGCTTTTGTAGTTTGGTTTGCCCTGTTCCCATCATGCACTGGGACAGGAACAGACTAATTTGCATACAGCCAGGTTCTGAAACTGGGATGGTGCAGTGAGCTAAAAAACGGTGTTGGATCTAGCCCTGATCTCTTGACTGGGTGAGAGCTTTCTGCTTAATTCAGAGACTCTGTCCCTCACCACCCCTTGTTGTAAATATTTTTGTCCACCCTAAGCGTGGAAGGGTATTCTCAGATGTGAGACCCTTGCTCATTGCACCATCAGGATTCAAGCAAACCGGGCCGAAGACGGCTGTAATGCCAGAAACCGGTCCCCGGGAGCTTGTTTCCTTCCCAGTGTAAGAATTGGCTTTTGTAGTTTGGTTTGCCCTGTTCCCATCATGCACTGGGACAGGAACAGACTAATTTGCATACAGCCAGGTTCTGAAACTGGGATGGTGCAGTGAGCTAAAAAACGGTGTTGGATCTAGCCCTGATCTCTTGACTGGGTGAGAGCTTTCTGCTTAATTCAGAGACTCTGTCCCTCACCACCCCTTGTTGTAAATATTTTTGTCCACCCTAAGCGTGGAAGGGTATTCCCAGATGTGAGACCCTTGCTCATTGCACCATCAGGATTCAAGCAAACCGGGCCGAAGACGGCTGTAATGCCAGAAACTGGTCCCCGGGAGCTTGTTTCCTTCCCAGTGTAAGAATTGGCTTTTGTAGTTTGGTTTGCCCTGTTCCCATCATGCACTGGGACAGGAACAGACTAATTTGCATACAGCCAGGTTCTGAAACTGGGATGGTGCAGTGAGCTAAAAAACGGTGTTGGATCTAGCCCTGATCTCTTGACTGGGTGAGAGCTTTCTGCTTAATTCAGAGACTCTGTCCCTCACCACCCCTTGTTGTAAATATTTTTGTCCACCCTAAGCGTGGAAGGGTATTCTCAGATGTGAGACCCTTGCTCATTGCACCATCAGGATTCAAGCAAACCGGGCCGAAGACGGCTGTAATGCCAGAAACCGGTCCCCGGGAGCTTGTTTCCTTCCCAGTGTAAGAATTGGCTTTTGTAGTTTGGTTTGCCCTGTTCCCATCATGCACTGGGACAGGAACAGACTAATTTGCATACAGCCAGGTTCTGAAACTGGGATGGTGCAGTGAGCTAAAAAACGGTGTTGGATCTAGCCCTGATCTCTTGACTGGGTGAGAGCTTTCTGCTTAATTCAGAGACTCTGTCCCTCACCACCCCTTGTTGTAAATATTTTTGTCCACCCTAAGCGTGGAAGGGTATTCTCAGATGTGAGACCCTTGCTCATTGCACCATCAGGATTCAAGCAAACCGGGCCGAAGACGGCTGTAATGCCAGAAACCGGTCCCCGGGAGCTTGTTTCCTTCCCAGTGTAAGAATTGGCTTTTGTAGTTTGGTTTGCCCTGTTCCCATCATGCACTGGGACAGGAACAGACTAATTTGCATACAGCCAGGTTCTGAAACTGGGATGGTGCAGTGAGCTAAAAAACGGTGTTGGATCTAGCCCTGATCTCTTGACTGGGTGAGAGCTTTCTGCTTAATTCAGAGACTCTGTCCCTCACCACCCCTTGTTGTAAATATCCACCAGATAATAGGGCTGGGCCAGCGTAGTCGTAAATCTAGGGTTAGGAATGTGGTAGAGAGATAGGGGTATTTAAAGGTGGGCACCAGGCACAAGGCCCTCTTTTTCCGGGGAATTTTGTCAGGAGAAGAGCAGCGGCTACAGAGTGTGAGGTGAGGTGGGGGGAGGGCTGTGGGTCTGGGGTGGGCTGCAGGTAGGGGAGAAAGGAGAGAGCAGTTGGGGAGATGTGTAGGGCAGCCGGGGGTTACTGGGGTGGAGAGTGCGGCACAATGAGAGGGGGGATCGTCCTTTAGATCAGCAGACAGATGAACAGTTAGAAGAATGGGCCGCGCACAGAGTGGAGAATGCAAGTACATGCCACCGCAAAGGGAAGGGAGTGTGTGGCATAGCAAGCACTGAGCAGGGCTACGGAGGTGGGGGAATGAATATTTGTTAGTGACTCCCCGCAATATCAGCTGTCGGCAGCACAAGGATGCTTTGGGGGGAGCTACTGGTACTCGGTTCACTTGCGCGGGACGGTGGGTTGTCAGGCAAGGCGCTAGTGGGGGGCTGATTCTGGGCGGCGAGGTACAGGGGGGTATGAAAATGAGAGGGCAGCTGCATGGCTTGTTGCGGCTTGAAGTCTGGTGCTGGCTGAGGGGCAAGAGGCCTGCGGAGATGCAGGGTGGCTGAATAGGGTGCGTTGGGGGTAGGCTATGCAGGTCAGGAGGGGCCAGGAACAAGTGCTAAGCAAGGGCGGCTTGGGAGCCAATTAGAGATGATGGTGGGTCGGGAAACGAGGCACTGCCTATCTGCGGGGGGCCGGGCTCCAGGGGAGCCGGGTGCGCAAATGCTCCAGGATGTGCTGGATGGTGGACGCAGCCTCCCCAGGCCGACGATACACAGAGTACTAGGAATGTAGTGCCTTGAGGGGGTTGGATAGCACCTGATGCGGGTGTCGCACGGAGGCAGGAGCCTGTCTGCGGGATTCTCTCGTGGCTGAGAGGGCTGCGGGGGTGAGGCGGTGCGGGGCATTGTGCGTGCTTCCTCCTCGGCAGATGTGTGGGGAGGGTGAATCCTGCATCAAGTGGTTTTGGCAGCAGTAGTGAACGAGTAGGAAGAGGCGGCAGGGGGGCTGAGTACAAAGTGGAGGGGGTGCTAACAAGGGAGGGAGTTTCACCTTTGAGGCTATTTGTGCCTTGGTCCAGAGAGGGCGGTCGCGCCCCAGGAGAAGTTGCCAGACTAGAAGTCTGGGGATCGGGGGCGGACAGGGGCACTGCAGGGGCAGAATACGGCGAGTTGATGGTGGTGTGGGCAGGTAAGGGAGGGCAAGAGAAGAATGCTGAGCAACGGCGGTTAGGGTGCTAGGGATAGCAGAGGGAGGGCGATGGCGTTTGGCTCAGAGTGCCTGCTTGCGCGGGGGGGTTGCAGGCATTCGGGAGGGGTGAGAGTAAAAAAAATAAATAAATAAACAAATACATAAATAACGTGCTAAGGGAGAAAGTTTGGAGTGAGGCAAAGCGCGCGCGGGGGGTGCACCAACACAGGGCAGCCAGGGAAGACATCGAGCAGGGGGGGGTTTGGTTTCAGGAAAGGAATGTATGAGATAGGGGATCAAGGTTTCAGACTAACTTTAGTCTCCCTTTAGCTTTTGGTTTATTCAATGAATTTCTAAGGTTTCTTTTAATGTGAAGTATCATATTCTTACAATTCCTAACTGTAACATTACTTTAACCGTTGGTTTTATTCAGGGAATATCTGTAGTTTTTTAAAACATATAGTAAGATATTCATCATCGCGCACTGCCCTATGGGGCGCCCAACACCTGTTTTAAAAAAAAATTGTTGCAGATCCATGGAATCCCTGCAAACAACAGTATTTTTACATTTTGGCCAGGTAATGGTGCCTACAACCTTTTCTTCAAGTTGTGCCAGACAATAACAACATGCACTTGAACTCGTGGATCAGCAGATCCACCATGGGGGATCCACAGTGGAACCACAGCATAAAATATTCATATATTGTGAACTTTATTTTCTCAAAAACTATTGAATGGATTATACACCAAATCATAAAAAGCACGCTTTATGATCCAAGACCTTTCTGATAAATTTGTTGTAACTCTGTTAAGCAGATTCTGTGACTTGCTGTTCAGTTCTCATATCAAAAATTGCATGGGGAAACATGTTTTGTAATCTCCCCTTTTTCTTGTACTTATGCATGCCAATAGTCAGTCGAGACGTATTCTGTTCAGTTCAAGTTCTGCCCTTTTTATGTCGAGCTAGAAAAAGCAATGTCCAGCTCAACAACTAATGTTGCCCGCCTCCTGGGAATTTGAGACCGGGGTCGGGCACGCGCGGTGATTGGTATCTGTGGACACGCACCTCCAGGCCGGCACCATGCACATCTCCTGCCTCAGATACTCTGAAGAGCGCAAACACACACATACACACACACGCGCAGCCACGCACGCACCCCCCCACTACTTACGTGCTTACGAGCACACACACAGCCCCCCCCCACCCACTCACCGGGTCTCTCAGGCTCCTCTCGTCCCGCTGTGGTGGTGGCGGGACCTGGATGCTTGATTCCGGTCACATAGACACATTCATTTTTGGTAGACACCGGGGGATTAAACAATTTGCCCACAATTACAGGATGAAGAGCAGATGCACTACGCTGCATTCAAGGTCTTTCTAGCACAACAGGGATTTCCTGGTAGTCCGCCGTACGTCACAGAACCTACTCGCTCTCCCATTGAGCGTCCTCTCTGTCACGTGACATGGTGAAAGACCTATCCTTAGCCACTTAGCCCTGTTCTCGTAGGCAGTTGAAACTTTTCTGGGACTGCTCCAGTAGGACAGCGAAGCACGAGCGGCGCTGTGACCACTGCCTGGCACGGAGACTTCTCTTCCCCACCTCGCTGAGAACGGCCCCTTTCCCTCACTTCTCCCCTCCCCGACACCGAGTACTGGCTGGGCGAGAGGAGGCATTATCCCACCCATTCCAATGTTGGGGGGGGCGTGGCAGCACTTTATGCTATGCCACCATTATTAGCTAGCAATTGACGGCCCACCTTGCAATGTCCTATCCCCGCAGCTGGCGTTCACCTACAACCCCTTTCTCGCTGCTCTACCATCTCCTGCTCCTGATGAAATGAAGGCGCTCCTAGGGCATGACAGAAGGGGAACTACAAAGACCGGTCCAGCTGTGAAGAAGCGTTGCGGCCACTGTGGCCACTGTGGCCACACAAAACCTGTCTCCCCCTTTCACTGCCCCTATTGCGCACCGTGACATTGCGTCTATGCCCCCCTGACAAGCCACTCCCCCATTGTCAGCAATGCCAGTCTAGCCACTCCGCCACACTGCCCAACTGTAACACCCCTCCTCTTTAACCGCATACCCCCCAACCCACACCGTATTTGATGCTTTCTGCCATGCCTGGTGGGTCAGCCCGCCCCCCTGGGCCAAAGACATCGAGCAGGGGGGGGTTTGGTTTCAGGAAAGGAATGTGTGAGATAGGGGATCAAGGTTTCAGACTATGGCCCAGGGGGGCGGGCTGACCCACCAGGCATGGCAGAAAGCATCAAATACGGTGTGGGTTGGGGGGGATGCGGTTAAAGAGGAGGGGTGTTACAGTTGGGCAGTGTGGCGGAGTGGCTAGACTGGCATTGCTGACAATGGGGGAGTGGCTTGTCAGGGGGGCATAGAGGCAATGTCACGGTGCGCAATAGGGGTAGTGAAAGGGGGAGACAGGTTTTGTGTGGCCACAGTGGCCGCAACGCTTCTTCACAGCTGGACCGGTCTTTGTAGTTCCCCTTCTGTCATGCCCTAGGAGCGCCTTCATTTCATCAGGAGCAGGAGATGGTAGAGCAGCGAGAAAGCGGTTGTAGGTGAACGGCAGATGCGGGGATAGGGCATTACAAGGTGGGCCGTCAATTGCTGGCTAATAATGGTGGCATAGCATAAAGTGCTGCCACGCCCCCCCCCCAACATTGGAGTGGGTGGGATAATGCCTCCTCTCGCCCAGCCAGTACTCGGTGTCGGGGAGGGGAGAAGTGAGGGAAAGGGGCTGTTCTCAGCGAGGTGGGGAAGAGAAGTCTCCGTGCCAGGCAGTGGTCACAGCGCCGCTCGTGCTTCGCCGTCCTACTGGAGCAGTCCCAGAAAAGTTTCAACTGCCTACGAGAACAGGGCTAAGTGGCTAAGGATAGGTCTTTCACCATGTCACGTGACAGAGAGGACGCTCAATGGGAGAGCGAGTAGGTTCTGTGACGTAAGGCGGACTACCAGGAAATCCCTGTTGTGCTAGAAAGACCTTGAATGCAGCGTAGTGCATCTGCTCTTCATCCTGTAATTGTGGGCAAATTGTTTAATCCCCCGGTGTCTACCAAAAATGAATGTGTCTATGTGACCGGAATCAAGCATCCAGGTCCCGCCACCACCACAGCGGGACGAGAGGAGCCTGAGAGACCCGGTGAGTGGGTGGGGGGGGGCTGTGTGTGTGCTCGTAAGCACGTAAGTAGTGGGGGGGTGCGTGCGTGGCTGCGTGTGTGTGTGTATGTGTGTGTTTGCGCTCTTCAGAGTATCTGAGGCAGGAGATGTGCATGGTGCCGGCCTGGAGGTGCGTGTCCACAGATACCAATCACCGCGCGTGCCCGACCCCGGTCTCAAATTCCCAGGAGGCGGGCAACATTAGTTGTTGAGCTGGACATTGCTTTTTCTAGCTCGACATAAAAAGGGCAGAACTTGAACTGAACAGAATACGTCTCGACTGACTATTGGCATGCATAAGTACAAGAAAAAGGGGAGATTACAAAACATGTTTCCCCATGCAATTTTTGATATGAGAACTGAACAGCAAGTCACAGAATCTGCTCAACAGAGTTACAACAAATTTATCAGAAAGGTCTTGGATCATAAAGCGTGCTTTTTATGATTTGGTGTATAATCCATTCAATAGTTTTTGAGAAAATAAAGTTCACAATATATGAATATTTTATGCTGTGGTTCCACTGTGGATCCCCCATGGTGGATCTGCTGATCCACGAGTTCAAGTGCATGTTGTTATTGTCTGGCACAACTTGAAGAAAAGGTTGTAGGCACCATTACCTGGCCAAAATGTAAAAATACTGTTGTTTGCAGGGATTCCAAGGATCTGCAACAATTTTTTTTTAAAACAGGTGTTGGGCGCCCCATAGGGCAGTGCGCGATGATGAATATCTTACTGTATGTTTAAAAAAACTACAGATATTCCCTGAATAAAACCAACGGTTAAAGTAATGTTACAGTTAGGAATTGTAAGAATATGATACTTCACATTAAAAGAAACCTTAGAAATTCATTGAATAAAACAAAAGCTAAAGGGAGACTAAAGTTAGTTGAAAATTTCAGTTAAAACATAAAGTTTTAGGTCAACAAAACCAATGAAGTTGACCAAATATTGTTATCTCAAGTAATTATAACTTGTCCCCTTGAGTAACTACTACGCGCTCATTCACCCTGCTTATATCCTCAAATATTATTTTACTCATGACATGTTCTATTAATACAATGATAACATTGCTAATTATCATTGATAACATCCTTAATGATTCTGAAATTACATCATTGATAAAAGGCTGTGCATGACTGAGGGCTTTTGTTAGTTTAAAATGTCATGTTTTAACTGACATTTTCTTCTAGTGAAAATAAATGTGATATGCCCAACACACCTCACCACTTATGCTGGCTGGCATGTAGACAAGGCGAGCACCTGTTGTGCTTTGTAGATGCAGTTAGGAGCTTCAAACAGATGCCGTTTTGAATAAAGAGCAGCAATTTACAAGCCTCCTGTGGTCTCAGTTCGAAATTGGTTCCTGTTTTGGTGAATATTTAACAGCTTGCCTGGTCGTGAACAAGGGACCTCCTGCTGGAGCGGGTGCGTTTGACACCACCGGTGTACAAACAATGGAAGGAAGTACAAGCCGACGCTTTATAGGGAGCTGCCTGTTTGAAGCTTGTGACTGCATCTACAAAGCACAGCAGCGCTCGCCGTGACTACATGCCAGCCCACCTAGGTTTAACTTTTGATAAAATATTTGATGGAGATGACAGCGCGCCCACTGTGGAAGACATCCTGGCACTGCATATACCAGAAGGCTACAGTGTGGCCACGCCTACCAGAGCGAGGGATAGGTATTTAATGAGTGCGCAAGGAAGAGTGCTTTCATTTCCACCATGAATTCACGCCGCTGAGGAAGAGATTTCATTCTTGAAACACGTCCGACGTTTGATCTGTTTGGGACCTGTTTGCATGGCGTGGGCCTGTTAGCAAGATGCTGTTTTGAATGAAGAGCAGCAATTTACAAGTCTCCTGTGGTCTCAGTTCGAAATTGGTTACTGTTTCGGTGGATATTTAACGGCTTGCCTGGTCGTGAACAAGAGACCCCCCCTGGAGCGGGTCCGTTCGACACCACCGGTGTACAAACAATGGAAGGAAGTACAAGCCGGCGCTTTACAGGGAGCTGCCTATTTGAAGCTTGTGACTGCATCTACAAAGCACAGCAGGTGCTCGCCGTGACTACATGCCAGCCCACCTGGGTTTGACTTTTGATAAAATATTTGATGGAGATGACAGCGCGTCCACTGTGGAAGACGTCCTGGCACTGCATATCCCAGAAGGCTACAGAGTGGCCACGCCTACCAGAGCGAGGGATAGGTATTTAATGAGTGCGCAAGGAAGAGTGCTTTCATTTGCACCATAAATTCACGCTGCTGAGGAAGAGATTTCATTATCGAAATGCGTCCAGCGTTTTATTTGTTTGGTACATGTTTGCATGGCGTGGGCCTGCTAGCAAGATGTCGTTTTGAATAAAGGGCAGCAATTTACAAGCCTCCTGTGGTCTCAGTTCGAAATTGGTTCCTGCTTCGGTGGATATTTATTGGCTTGCCTGGTCGTGAACAAGAGACCCGGAGCAGGTCCGTTTGACACCACCGATGTACAAAGGCAGGCTGATTGGCTGCCACTGTCTGTCAACACTCCAAACCAGGAAGTGTTGGCAGCCATCTTGGGCCTCTGTAGAACCAAGGCACAAGAAAGCAGTGAAACAAAGGTGCAAAATACGCAAAGGGGGAAGGATAGAAGCCCCCTGACCAACTAGGCCTGCTCAGGGGGTCCCACAAGGACCCCCCCAAGCCTAATGTTTTTTTCTGGTTTTCCCCGTGGTACACTCAGGGTACGCGTACCTGTAAGCGTACATGAGAATGCACCCAGTGCTTACCCCGTGAAAATTTCAAAAAACAATATATCGTTTTTTTGCACCACAGGGTCCTTCTAGGCCCCCTCAGAAAACCTAGGGTGTCAGGGGGTGTCTACCCTGCCCCCTTATAATCATTTCCCCCTTTTTATTTTCACCTCTTGTGTCTCGATTCTAACAAGAAACAAGATGGCGGACTCTACGGACTGTTTAGAATGTTGACAGACACCCGAGAGCCAATCAGCTTTACCGTTGCGCACTTCCGTGGCGCGCCGTGTGCGCTCCCCGGTACGCGCATATAGATATATATGTGTTTTTAACCTAATTTTTGTAAAAACCACTGGAGCAATTTTAACCAAATATAGAAAAGGCACTTCTGCGTACCATTCCTTACAATTTTGCAAAGTTTGGTGAAATTCCATTCAGCGGTTCAAGCTGTAGCCTTATCTATTTGTCAAATGGAAATTAACATGGCGAAAACACGTTTTGGGACCCCCCTTTTTTCTCGGCCCCACATGACGAATCCCCCCAAAACTTCCAGGGAAGGAGCGGAGCAGAGCTGGCCTAAATTTTGGAAAATTACACGCAAATTCCTCAACCGGCGCAAAAGTTATTCCCAATAGAATGTTGCGGATTTCCTATGGTAGCTAGGTCCTAACTATATATACCTACTGGCTATCGCCAGTAGGTAATATATATATTATTTTTTTTTTCACTAGGAGAAAATGTGGTGTGCACCTTCAAACCGTCCTTTTCTCTGAATCAGTGTTGGAACCTTAGTGGACGTCCCCTATTGCAGCCGGAAGACTCTGTTTTGCGATCAGCGAAGAAAAAAGCGGCGTCTGGGTCGGAGGACCCGTCGAAGGTTGCAGTACTTGCTACGCGGTGAGTCAGTGGCAGAGCGTAGGTGGGGAGGTATTGTGATTGGCGTTGTCAAGATTGTAGCCACCCGTGAAGAAGAGGTGGAGTTTGCTAAAATATACAGGTTTTGCAACAGCATGTCTGCGGAAGCTGTCCGTGCACGAGAGGCGGAGCCTGAGGAGCTATTTGGGAATATACCAGCTTCTGCGGCAGGTTCCAACACAGTTCCAAATAACAGCGATGTATGGGAGGATACAAATGTTAAAACCTTATATAAGGATTTAGAAAAAATAAAATACTCGAAATCACAAAGTGGTGGGAGTATCACTCACTAACCAAGTATGCGGATGTAGGGCGAGTGCCAAGGTGGTTGCGAATTCTTCTTCCAACGAGCTTCAACAAGCCGAATCCCCTAATGTTGAAAGAGTGGGGACAAAGTAACCTGGCAGCATCCATAAATTTGGTCCACATATTGATAAAATATGCCGCAATTGATTGTGTGGAGATTTTAACACTTTCAACGCTATTGACGGAACCGTTCCGTCACGCCCCTCAGGTGGGCTGTGCTCATGACGGAATGGTTCCGTCATGGCCCGCTCGCTGCGCCTGCGCGGCGCTGATTTTGCGGCTGCGCGGCGCATTTCATTAAGCGGGCGGGGCTGTGACGGAACCGTTCCGTCACAAGCACAGCTCACCCGTGGGTCGTGACGGAACGGTTCTGTCACCCGCGCAGGTGAGCCGCGTGCCCCCCCGCGACCGTTAGCGCTGCGGCGGAATAGCCGCCGCAGCGAAGGTGTTAAAGGAAATAGAGAGTCTGTATGCTGAAATAGAGAAGTTTGAGGAGACGGATGCTATTAAAAAACTGAAAGACACTATGGCCGAAATATTGAAAAAACATGAAGACAAGATCAAGATCTGAAAAGTTCAGAATTTTGCACGTGACCAGGCAGATTATGACAATGGTCAAATTTTCACTATTGCGTGGAAATATAGTGCAGTTAAACGCCAGCAATACAGTGAGAAAGGCATCACAAAAGCAACTCCTCAAACATCCATAATAGCAGCAAGAAATATCAATGGGGATATATCCAGCATTGATTCTGTATCTCTCACCAGTGATTCCAGTCGAGACTCAGATTCTGTCTCACAGCCAGCAACTATATTGAATTTGGAAGAAGAGTTAGATTTTTTTAGTGGAGGAGAGACCTAAAATGTTAAGTCCGAGGCAAAGGAATCTAACAAAAAACGACGAGAAAGCATACTCAAAAAGCAACAAAAAAAGAAGCCGAAATCAACGTGGCAGAGGAAACGGCAATAATTGAAAAGTCTATCATCAATTTATCTGAGATTATGCTAACTAAAGCAGAGCAAGAACTGTTCTCTCTTGGTCTGAATTTCTGCCCGAAACAATCCTTCAACTATACGGCTACTCGCATAGACGTCTTTTGTTTCATAGGAAAACTTAAACTAAAGAAATTCTTCACTATACAAAAGTTGAAAGAGTGTAGTGAATCTGATACTCGCCCTTCCGCAGCAACACATATTGAAGGAGCAGAACTTTTGTCTGGGGACGTTCCCACTCTCCTTACTCTACATGATCTCAATGATGCGACTGACTCTCAGCCTTCTGGTCTGGATGTAAATCTCAGTACACAACCCAGATTAATCAAAATAAACAAGCTACAAAAAGGAACCGGGATAACTCCTTTTAAAAGCAAATCCAGCTTTGTTCCCTTAATGACCATGGATGCGGTGGACACATTCCACGACTGCATGACTAATGAAATCAAACAACTCTATAAGGCTACCAGAGGCAACAAAAAGAAGATATGCCATCTCCGGCAAGTAGAATATACCACCCTTATGAAAGAATTAAGCAGAAACACAGAAATAGTGATAAAAACCTCCGATAAAGGTGGGAATGTTGTCATCTGGCCTAAAAAGGACTATACCAAGGAAGCATACAGACAATTACAGGATGTCAACTGCTATGAAAAACCACACACAAAGAGTATGTTAAAGCTAAAGAGCCTCTACTCAAGTTGTTACACAAATGGCGCAGAGAAGGCTTGATCTCTATGGAAGAATTCAAATTCATGAAAAATGAATTCCCTGTCCTCCCTGTGTTTTACCTAATTCCCAAGGTTCATAATTGCATTAGTCCAACGCCGGGAAGACCGATTATATCGGCGATCAAAACTGCAAGTAAACAGGTTAGACAATATGTTGACATTTTTTGTGCAGGACACGGTAAAAAGTTTGCCCAACTTTGTCAGTGATACCATCGATTTTCTGCAAAAAATTGGGGACTTAGAATGGAACGACGATATGCTGTTAATAAACTTTAGATGTGGAGTCCCTATATACAAGTATAGCACATACGTGTGGTTTGAAAGGTGTTGAACATTTCCTGAGTAAACTAATTGTTGAATACTATGAACACAACAAAGTCATATTCAGTCTTATCGAATGGTGTCTGTATAATAACTTTTTCCTCTTTGGTAAGGATGTGTGGAGACAACTAAGGGGCGTGGCGGTGGGATCCTGTTTCTCACCCAACTATTTGTGTTTTTCACGTAGGCTGGTGGGAGGAACAGGTCCTTAACATCAAACACCGAGCAAGGGTCAATGAAAAGGTTGTAAAATATTTACGTTACATTGATGACGTTTTTATTCTTTGGCAAGGGGATGAGAAGGAAGCTTTGACATTCTTCAAAGAGATAAATGACAACTCCCTCAATCTCAACTTCACTTCTCACATCAGCAAACATGAGATTGAGTTTTTGGATGTAAAAGTGTATGTCAAAAATGCCAGATTAGAAACAACACTATTCAGAAAACCCACGGCCGTTAACACAACATTGCACACCACTAGCCTTCCCCCGAAACATACTATCATTAGCATTCCCTACAGTGAGATTTTACGACTCAAAAGAATATGCAGTTCCACCGGTGATTTTGAGAAATGTTTAAAAGAGATGAATGCTAGACTCAAGGCACGTGGATACTCGGATGCTATGTTGCATCAAGCTCTAACTAAATCCAACACACGATCTAGAGAAAGTCTTTTCCCGCCGATCCCTTTAACCCCTTCGATGCTCATGACAAGCTCAGCTCGTCATGAGGCACACTGCAGCTGTGCTTATGACGAGCTGAGCTCGTCATGAACAATGGGGTTATCAATAAATCAGCACAGGAGGTCAAAAGCCATAGCAGCCAAGGTGTTAAGCAATGATGACATAGATACCAATGTGGCACCCCTTATTGAGACTTATGATTGCCCTAGATTACTTATTGCATTAAGTAATGAGGAAAGTAAAATCAGGACCATCATTAAGAAGAACTGGCCGATAGTGTTAACAGACACAATATTGGGTTCCCAATTACCTAGTATGCCATTTGTCACTTTTAGAAGTGCCAAAAACATGGAGTCAGTCCTAGATAGAAGCAGTCCAGAGATAAGACAGAAAAGTATGTGGCTGCAACCAGTGTCAGGGTTCCGGAAATGTTCTGCTTGTAGGGCATGTAGATTTGGGACTAATAAAACTCACTATCAGACTCCTTTTTGTTCTACTGACATTCCGATCACTGGTAGTTTCAATTGCAAGACTGAATTTGCAGTATATGTCCTGACGTGTACCTGTGGCCTCAATTACATAGGCAGTACAAAACTACAGGTACACGTCATGATTTTGCAACATCTCAGAGCCATACTGCACAGCGACCCTGTCTATCCGGTAGCACAGCATTTTAAAAAGAAACACAACAATGACAAGCCTGTATAACTTATTTTGTGGTGGGGTCCATTCCCAAACCGCACAGAGGTGGGAATAGAGAGCAGCAATTGAGGCAATTTGAGACAACCATGATCTTAGAATTTGACAGTAAATGGCCGAATGGTCTTAACAATACGGAGGATATATATAATTTTTTATGAAATTTTCTTGAATTTTTTTTAGGAGTATTTTGTCCCAGTGGCTGCTCTTTATTGGTTTTGAGTATTTCTAATCTTCACTCTGCATTAGATGTATCCGGTAGGAGTCTCAGTTTTGTCTTATCCCCACAGGTAGTCAGGTTCCCTGTTACCTATTACATGCAGTATTACTCTATCAGTCTCTTGTAAATATTATGAATTATCGTCCTCTCTTTTTTATACATTACATATGGGGTGCGCACTATTTTTAGATATGATGAATTACTGTTTTTTATAATATGCTATTTATATGTTTTTAACAATGGATTTAGGCAATGACCGATTTTTATTGTTAGCAATGTTTATACATATTTATACAGATCTGTTTATCATACACTTTGCACTTTATAGTATATATTTTTTGCACTTAATCTTGCACAGTTTTTGCACATCAGGCAGAGGTGTTATCTAGTTAGATAGATAAAAAGTTATGCACTTTATCACCTTAAGAGCCTCCATGTAATACTGCCCCTAGCTTCTGAATGGATTCAATAGTGAAGTATATTCAGCTGATCAGTTATCCGGTTATGCTGTAGGATTTATCCTGTCAGAATGTACTTTGAATTCATTCACATTTTCCATCATTGGGATCATATACTGTTTTTATGCACTTATGCTGAAGTGTATTTGTTTCTACCTGTATGATTCCGAATAGAAGCAGTTACTAAATTTCGGGTTTTAATCTTGCTAGTGTTTAATAGTTGATTTAGTTATGTATTTATAAACTGCAATTTTGCACTTTACAGCTGTTAACAAGCTTAATGATACCCTTCAAAAACTACTACGGACAGTATTTTTACTATGTCTATGGTCACTTGACCCGGCATGAGTTTGTCTTGGGGGCATGCACTTTTTATCACATTATATAAACTAAAAAAGAAGTAAATGTTTTGTATTGTATTGTATATTGGATTTATATAGCTAACTATAACATAAGGCCTGAAACCTATGTTTTTTTAGTGAATTTCAAAGTTTTTTTTAATGCTAATTCCTAACTATATAAGACCTGAAAGCCCACCAGGAATCTCCAGTATGCGCCAGGGGACTGCATTGTAGAGAGGTGTAATGAAGCCACGCCCCTTTTTACAGGTCTCTGCAACGCAGCCCCCGTGCATGTTTGAAGAGGGGGAACTAATTCCCCTTGCATACTGGGGGCCCCTGGGGGCCAACTAGCCCACCTGGAACCTCCAGTATGCGCTAGGGGGCTGTATTGCAGAGGTGTAATGAGGCTATGCCCCTTGTTACACCTCCCTGCAATGCAGCCCCCTGCCGCGTTTGCAGAGGGGAAACTAATTCCCCTTGCATGCCGGGGGTCCCTGGGGGCCAACTAGCCCACCAGGAGCCTCCAGTATGCGCCAGGGGGCTGCATTGCAGAGAGGTGTAATGAGGCCACACCCTTTTTTACACCTCTCTGCAACGCGGCCCCCGTGCATGTTTGAAGAGGGGGAACTAATTCCCCTTGCATACTAGTGGTCCCTGGGGTCCAACTAGCCCACCTGGAACCTCCAGTATGTGCCAGGGGGCTGCATTGCACAGAGGTGTAATGAGGCTATGCCCCTTTTTACACCTCTCTGCAATGAAGGCCACTGGAACGTTTGCAGAGGGGGGACTAATTCCCCTTGCATACTGGGGGTCCCTGGGTCATATCTGCCCAAACACCAATATTCATATCGATTGAAAATGACTTTTCTTGAGAAATATTTGGATTTGGATTATCATGTCCTATACTTTGGAATTTTTGAAAGACTGACTTTGAGGATGCTATAAATTACTCAAGTATGCCCGAATTGTGTGGGTAAAATTGATACCTAGTCTCTTTGAATAAGAATGTACTTACGTCTCGTCTAACATTTGGAAGAAATATCTAGTTATATGACAACAGGATACCGACATAACTTGAAGGAAATAAGAACGCTCTGAAGAGGTTCTGTTGTACAGAATGAAACGTTTTGGCTGGCTGTGGTACATAAACTTAAGGAAAATAAAAGCATTTGAATATACACCAAGGTTCAGCGCTTCAATAAGGACTCTAAGTGATATGATTTGATTGGACATATTGTGCAAGTGGTGCTGTGCCAAACTTTGGAATATTCTCCACTACTCTCTACTACTTACTCTCTCCTACTCCACTACTCTCAAATTCTCACTCTCTACTACTCATTCTCTACTACTCTACTACTCTCTACTACTCTCTCTCTACTACTCACTCCCTACTACTCACTATCTACTACTACTCACTTTCTACTACTCTCTCTCTACTACTCACTCTTTACTACTCACTCTCTACTACTCACTCTCTACTTCTAACTCTCTACTACTCTCTACTACTCACTCTACTACTCACTCTCTACTACTCTCTACTATTCTCTCTCTTCTAGTCTCTACTACTCACTCTACTACTCACTCTCTACTACTCTCTACTATTCTCTCTCTCTGGTACTCACTCTCTACTACTCTCTACTACTCACTCCCTACTACTCTCTACTACTCACTCTTTACTACTCTCTACTACTCACTCTCTACTGCTCTCTACTACTCACTCTACTACTTACTCTCTACTACTCTCTACTACTCACTCTCTACTACTCACTCTCTACTTCTCTCTACTACTCACTCTACTATTCACTTTACTACTCTCTACTACTCACTCTCTGCTACTCTCTCTACTGCTCTGTACTACTCTCTACTAGTCACTCTCTACTCTCTATTACTCACTCTTTACTCTCTACCTCTCTACCTCTCTCTACTAGTCTCTACCTCTCTACCGCTACCTCTCTACCTCTACCTCTCTACCTCTACACCTCTACCAATCTACCTCTCTTTACACGCACACATATCCACATATATATATATGCATATATATGCATATGCATTAATATATATGTATGTGTATGTGTATGTATATATATATACATACATATATAAACATATATAATCTGTATATCTATATAAATACAAATATACATGCATGCATACATATACATATATGCATACAGATGCATGTTATTTACATGAAAGTTTAAAAAACACTAATAAAAGCAAAGCTAAAAAGCCACCTCATTACGAACAGAATGGCTTTAACTTAAATGAGGGCGAGATCTATTGCATTTTCAATGCTTGTTTACTTTGGTTCCATCAAGAAGGCATTCAGATGTGTCACACATTTGCCATAAATTCAGAATGTTAGCACTCTAGGTGCTCATTAGATCGCTGGTATTCAAAGTGCATGTTACAGTCTGCATGTCAGACTTTTTTTTAATGAAATAGAAGGGGATTTGAGAAGTCACTCAAAATGTGCCCTAATTTTTCTTTCTGCAGCACTAATCATACTTTCTATGGCAAAATATACCCCCTAATTTTGTTAGGAGACTGCATGTCAGAATTTTTCTTTGGAACACTCTAAGAGGCTGCAGTAGAACACAAAGGAGTCAACTGACAGTCTCTGTCCTTGTTGGATGTTCATGTTTTACTGAGAATGTCAGACTTCATTCTCACATGACTGAGAAAGATAATGTGAATTTACAGAAAATATGCTTTCAGTTTAGCTTATAGATCCCCTTCCAAACCACTGTGGGAAATCATGAGATATTAGTTTTCTTTCAAACATGATTCATGATATCACAGCGGAAGGATTTTTGACATGGTAAAATCACCTTAGAACACACCACAATTCCTAAAATGAGTATGGTACCATCAACAAATGATTTATAATGTAACTAAAGTCCTAAAACCCTCTATTAACTACAATGCTTTTTAATGAGGTGCTATCGTGTATATTGGTCCCAAGATGGCTGCCAACACTTCTTGGATGAAGTGCTGACAGTAAATCAGATCAGATGTGTGGTTAGGCTCCGCCCAGATATATATATTTTTTTTAACCTAAATTACTCAAAATCCACTGGAGCACATATCTTGAGACATAGCAAAGGCACATCGGGCTACCAGTTCCTACAATTTTGCCAAGTTTTGTGGAAATCCATTCAGCCGTTTGGGCTAAAAGTGAGTCCAACCGCCCTATGGAAATTAACATGGGGAAAACAGGTTTTGGGACCCCCCTTATATCTCGGCCCCCGCTTGACGAATACCCCCCAAACTTTCAGGGAAGGAGCGGAGCGCAGCGAGGCAAATTTAAAAAAAATTACAGGCAGATTCCTCAACCGGCGCCAAAGTTATTCCCAATAAAATGTTGCGGATTTCCTATAGAAAACAATCCTAACTATAACTACCTACTGGTGACTGCCAGTAGGTAATATATATATATATATATATATATATATATATATATATATATATATATATATATATATATATATATATATATATATATATATATATATATATATATATATATATATATATATATATACCTACTGGCAGTCACCAGTAGGTAGTATGTATATGTATATATGTATATATATATATATATACATACATACATACATACATACATACATACATATATATATACATATATATATATATATATATATATATATATATATTACCTACTGGCGGTCGCCAGTAGGTAGTTATAGTTAGGATAATTTTCAATGTTAAATCTCAACATTCTATTTTGAATAACTTTGGCGCCGGTTGACGAATCTGCCTGAAATTTTCAGGAAAATGGTCTCATGGCGGTCCGGTCCTTCCCTGAAAGTTTGGGGGGGATTCGTCAAGCGGGGGCCGAGATAAAAGGGGGGTCCCAAAACGCGTTTTCCCCATGTTAATTTCCATAGGGCGGTCGATTTCACTTTTAGCCCGAACGGCTGAATGGATTTCCACCAAACTTGGCAAAATTGTAGGGACTGGTAGCCCGATGTGCCTTTGCTATGTCTCAAGATATGTGCTCCAGTGGATTTTGAGTAATTTAGGTTCAAAAAAATATATATATCTATAGGCGCTCTCCCGTGCGCGCACCGGAGTGCGCTCCAGGCGCGACACGCGACTTGCGCGCAGGAAGCTGATTGGATCTCAGTTGTCTGTAAACATTCTAAACAGTGCGGAGCGGCCGCCATCTTGTGTCTCGGTAAAATCGAGACACAAGGGGTTTGAAAAAAAAAGGGGCAAATGACCATAAGGGGGAAGAGTAGACCCCCTCTGACCCCCTAGGTTTGATGTAGGGACTAAAATAGGGTCCTGCAGGGCATTAAAATTTTTTTTTCGTTTTGCGCGGGGGAAGCGCATGGTACGCGCACCGGAAGCACGGGGAAAATCCAGGACCATATTTATGAAGGCCTTGCGCTGTTAGTTTTGCGCTTCCTGTGCGTCAATTTTTGTGACGCACCAGCGGTGTAAAAAAATGCGCATTGTTATGCAATATTTAAAAAGTGACGCATCTATCTAGATGCGTCACTTTTTAAATATAGTGCAACGAGGTACATTTTATTACACTGCTGGTGTTATGCGTCACTTTTCTGTGCGCACTCCTTATGACATTCCAGATGTGTCATATTTAATGTATGACGAATCATGTTGCAGATACAATATGGCGCAGAGTTCTAAAAAGTGACCCATGTACCTAGATGCGTCACTTTTTAAAAATAGCGTCAGGTATAATGTATGCAGAGGGGGTGTTCTCTCGCAAAAAGCTTTGTAATAGCGACGCAGTGAAATCTTTGAGATTTCACTGCGTCAGTTTTAGGATGCTGTTGCGTCAAAATCTTGTGCCTGCTTTACAGCAGGTGTTAGACTGAGGCAAGACCTTTCATATGCTGCTTTCCCCATTTGAAAGGACACATTACTGGAGTTGCGTCACTTTTGTGACGCACTCCAGCAATGCGTTACTTGGAATGTCATAAGGAGTGCGCACAGAAAAGTGACGCATTGCACCAGTAGTGTAAAAAAATGTGTTGCGTTGCGTTATATTTAAAAAGTGAGGTATCTAGGTAGATGGGTCACTTTTTAAAATCAAGCGCCACATTATATCTGCGTGAGGTATAATGCATGCAGAGGGGGTGTTCCCCCACAAAAAGCTTTGTAATAGCGACGCAGTGAAATGTTTGAGATTTCACTGCGTCACTTTTAGGATGCTGTTGCATCCTTTAAATATAGTGCAACGAGGCACATTTTATTACACTGCTGGTGTGATGCGTCACTTTTCTGTACACAGTCCTTATGACATTCCAGATGTGTCATATTTAATGTATGACGAATCATGTTGCAAGGAGTTACAGATACGTCAGTATTTCTGACATATGTGTAAACATAAAAGTGATGCGAGGCCGGCGCAAAATTTTGACGCAATAGCATCCTAAAAGTGACGCAGGGAAATCTCATAGATTTCAGTACGTTGTTATTACCAAGCTTTTTGCGAGGGATTGCCCCCTCTGCATACATTATACCTGATGCAGATACAATATGGCGCAGAGTTTTAAAAAGTGACCCATGTACCTAGATGCGTCACTTTTTAAAAAATAGTGTCAGGTATAATGCATGCAGAGGGGGTGTTCCTTGCAAAAAGCTTGGTAATAATGACGCAGTGCGTCACTTTTAGGATGCAGTTGCGCCAAAATCTTGCGCCTGCTTCACAGCAAACCTTTCACATGGTGCTTTTTCCATGTGAAAGGACACATTACTGGAGTTGCGTCACTTTTGTGACGCACTCCTGCAATGCGTTACTTTTGTGTTTACAGATATGTCAGAAATACTGACATATCTGTAACTCCTTGCGAATTGATTAGTCATATATTAAATATGACATATGTGGAATGTCATAAGGAGTGCGTCCAGATAAGTGACGCATCGCTATTTTCACGTAGCGATGCGTCACTTTTCAGAAATGAGGCCTCCAGTTTATTCACTGTGTCATAACTTTCTTTTCTAACACTCACCTTCTTTCAGTCCTCCTACTTCACTTCCTTTCACCTCTCATACCTTTCTGTTCTTTCTTACTCATTCTCCTTTCAATTATCAATGCACTATATTTCACTTACTCTTCATTTTTTAAGATTATAGCTCTTTGATGAGAATTGGAGGTAGTTCTGAAAAGAACTTTTGGTTTTCTTCTTTTAACTGAAGAGGAACAAAAACAGGGAATAGAAACTGCTCAACAGGAGCAAAAAGAAAAGAAAAAAATTAGGGGTGGGAAGGGCAGTGATGGTTCTCTAATGCCCGAACCATGAGCAGGACACTTTGCTCCCCATAGGTGAGGAGTTGATTGCAGTATCTGCATCTGACGACCCCATGGTTGAATGCAGGTTGAATGTTTGCTACCTGCCCCTGAGATTGTTCTCTTCTGGAAGAAGTTGCTCCTCCTGTTGATGTAGAGGCCCCATCTCTAGGAACCTCCTGTGCCAGAGCCCTGACACTTTCCCGGGCAAAATTCTGGGGGTGCCTGGTCTCCACATGGCGAATCATGGTGAAGTTGCCAAAAGAGTATTTTTTTAGGGGGTTACCCCGTGACAGGACCTTTTTGCAGATCCTGCACTCTACTTTTGGTGCATTCACCTTCTTCTGGTCTGCTGGAAACTTAAAAAATTTCCAGATGAAATGTCCCTTCACCTTTGGGGTAGGAGGCTCTTCATCAATGAAATCATTGGAGTCATCTTCACTGCTGGATGGTCTGGCAGCCATGATGAATCCAGGAATATGGAGCAGCAAAAAAGGCAGGTCTTTCAGTCACAAAAGTGAAAGAAGAAGTGAAGGAAATGGGTGGGGATTTCATTCATTGTAAAAAAAAACTGTTAGCAACCAATGAAAAGTGTTATTTTAGGGTCACATGACCCGACGCGTTTACGCTGCGCGCTCCGGTGCACTTCCGGGTGCGTTTACGCAGCGCGATCGTAGGCGCTTCCGGGGCGCAAACGTGGCGCGATCGTAGGCGCTTTTGCGTGCGTTTAGGCGCCGCGCACGTAGGCGCTTCCGAGGGCACGTACGTTGCGCGCCGAAGTGACGTCATCAATCTTTAATAGAAATGCATAATCATTTTCCATATTAAAAAAAACAAATTTTATTTGTATGGTACGAAATGTTTTGCATTATTATTAACTTTTCATTCATATTTTTTTTTCACGAACGACAGTTGCGCTCTGGGTGCGCTTTCAGATGAGCTCTCGGAGAAGCTTACAGGAGAGCTTAGCTGAAAGCTTCCCGGAGCGCGCACCCAGAGCGCAAAAGAAAAAAATTATAAAAAAAATGAATACTTAAAAAAAAACAGCAAATTGTAAAAAAAAAAAAGGTTAGAAACTCGATATACAAAGGAATTAGCATTTAAATAACTATGAAATTCACTGAAAAAACTATAGGTTTCACACCAGTTATAGTTAGGAATTAGCATTTAAAAAACCTATGAAATTCACTGAAAAAACCATAGGTTTCACACCAGTTATAGTTAGGAATTAGCATTTAAAAAACCTATTAAATTCACTGAAAAAACCATAGGTTTCACACCAGTTATAGTTAGCTGGAAATTTTACTGATATAAAACCATTGAAATTCCCACGTTATAGTTAGATGGACTCACTATAACTTGCGCGTGCAATGCACTGCTGATGATGTCTTATTAAGCCAGTTAACCAATCAATTTTTAAAAACCATCCATTTAGACACTTATTTAAACATTTATTCTTCCATCAACTTTTACATATACATATATAAAATATATTTATTTTTCAGAAAGACACACATTCACTGGATGGTGTCATCAGTGATGTCATGAGTGATGTCACTGACCATGTCATGAGTGATGTAATATGTGATGTCATCAGCAGTGCATTGCACGCGCAAGTTATAGTGAGTCCATCTAACTATAACGTGGGAATTTCAATGGTTTTATATCAGTAAAATTTCCAGCTAACTATAACTGGTGTGAAACCTATGGTTTTTTCAGTGAATTTAATAGGTTTTTTAAATGCTAATTCCTAACTATAACTGGTGTGAAACCTATGGTTTTTTCAGTGAATATATATATATATATACATACAAATCTTCTCTGAAAAAAACACAGGTTTCAGGGACGTTATAGTTAGTTGGACATTTCGCTTGTGCAAAGCCAGAGAAATTTGGCTATTATAGTTTGTTGAGCTAACAATAACTTGCGCCCCCACAATGCAATGCTGATGGCGTCACATATTAAATCATTCATGAAATGGTCAGTGATATTACTGATGACATCACTGATGATATTTCAAATAACATCACGGATGACATCATCCAGTGACTGTGTGTTTCTGTAAAGTTTATGTTTTATAAATATATATGCCAAGGTCTATTGAAGAATGAGTGGGTGTATAAGTGTCTGAATGGATAATTTAGTAGGTGTGTGTATGACTGTATAAGTGAGTGATTGAAAGTGACTTACTAAATGCATGGGTTAGTGACTAAACTGTGTGAATGATCAGTCTGTCAGTTTGTGTGTAAGCACCTGCATGGGTTGGTAGGTAGCTACATGAGTGTCTATATGTGTTATTGATTGGTTGTCTGAGTATCTGTATGGGTACCTAAGTGTCTGCGTGGGTGGGTGGGGGGTGTGACTCTGTGCATAGATTTGTGAGTAGGTGATCCACTAGGTATATGGGTTCAAGAGTGCATCTGTATAGGTCGGTGAATGTGTGTATGGGTGTGTTGTTGGGTAAATGGATGTCTCAGTGGTACATGTGTGAGTAACTGCATATGTGAAAGGTAGTATATGTGAATGTTTGAGTATATAAATGACTATATGTGAGAGTGAGTGATTGCGAGAGTGGCTGTAAGGATGAGTATGTGCTTGTGTCAGTGATTGTATAAGAGAGTAAGCATGTGTTAGTATCTCTATGAATAAGTGGGTTGCTCTGTGTATAACTATATAGGGGAGTAAATGGGAATGTGATTGATTCTTTGCTTGACTGACTAGGTGTCTGAGTATCTCTGGATGAGTGGCAGTGTGGGAGTGTCTATAGGTGTATGTGGCACATGATAGTGTTGTATTGATGAGTGACTGCATTTATGAGTGACTGTATGGGTGAATGAGTGGATGTGTGTATAGACCTAGGAATCAGTGAGTGGGTAAGTAGTAACTAGTATTGATGTGCCTATAGTTTAGAAAATGGTAATCTGCATTTTAGAGTGGGTTTATCAAAGGGTTTATTAGGGTGTGAGGAGGTGCATCAGATTCTCACATGGATGATGTAATCAGTGATGTCATTAGTGATGTCATTTAGGAATTCATCAGTGATGTCATCAATGATGGCACTGACCATGTCATGAGTAATGTAATATGTGACTCCATAAGCAGTATATTGCCGGGACGTGAGTTATAGTTAGCTCAACTAACTACAACAGCCAAATTTCTCTGGTTTTGTACGAGTGAAATGTCCAAATAACTATATTGTCCTAGAAACCTATGTTTTTTTCAGTGAATTTTTAAGGTTTTCGAAATGCTAATTTCTAACCATAATGTCCCTGAAACCTGTGGTTTTGTCAGTGAATTTGTAAGGTTTTTTAATGCTAATTTCTAACTATAATGTCCTTGAAACCTATGTTTTTTTCAGTGAATTTCAAAGGTTTTTTCAGGCCACTCCCCGTTTCTCCACCACTATGCCAACGCGCCTCTTGGCGCATTCTAAGTTGAGGGATTAAGTCCCCTTGAAAACTGTGGGTCCCTGGGGGCAACTAGCCCACCATGTACCTCCAGTAAGCCCAACAAAACTGGATTGCTTAGAGTTGTACGAGGCCATGCCCCCTTTTTACACCGCTCTGCAAACGCGCCTCTTGCTGCTTGGGGTATGAAGTCCACTTCAGTCCTGAGGTCCTCAGGACATAAAGGGACTTCATCACCCCACCAGCAGAGCACCACTAGGCACATTTGCAGAATGGTGTAAAAAAGGGAGCGTGGCCTCGTACCACCTCTCAGCAGTCCCACTGTGAGGGGCTTACTGGAGGTTCCTGGCGGCCTAGTTGGCCCCCGGGACCCTCACTAGCAATGAGGAATTAATCCACCAACGCAGAGTGCACCAGGAGGTGCATTTGCAGAGTTTATTACCATTTTGTGGGGGGGGGGGACGAGTGGTATCGTAGAAACAGAACAGTACTTTTCACGGGAGACATAACATCACCATCGCTTGCATTCGCAGATGAGGAACCCTGTAACACCTCTTGTATGAGGTCAATGGAGCCAAGGTGATTTTCTTCAGTTTCCACAGCAGTCTCTGAGGAAACACTTGATACCTGTGAGCCTGTTGTGTAGTCATTGTCCATTCCGACAGGAGCTGAAGCATCCAATGGAGGCTCTAAGAATATCCTCATCAACATGGGTATACGCTGAGGACACTGATACACACGCGCCTTAAAGGGTCCAACATACATTCATATTCATAGAATAGGCAGCAGAACACAGGCAAGATGCAGTCAATTCAGACTGGTCTGAACGATATGAAACAATGCTCGCTTAGCCCCAGGAGTGCCCAGATGCAGTACCACCAGGTGTGCCCTGATGCTGTACCATGCGTTCACGACAATGTCACACCTGCAGTGCTTTTTCCATCTCAAGATAAACTGGGTCATCCATTGTGTAGCAGAACAATTAAAACTATGATACCCACTACATGTAGAAGGACCAGCGGATGCCCTCCAAAAATGCTTACCAAAACAGAGTGTATGAATGCTGGAATAACTCTGAAGATTGTCTGAAAGGTGCTCAATTGCCCGGAACCTATATGTTTAAATAGGTGCATGATCCCCCTCGTATCAGACATGTTAAAGATATGATGAACGATTTCCCCAAAATGGAGCGGAAAGTTTGTACGGACTGGTGCCTGTATCTCAGATGAAGACCTTGTAACCTGGAGATCAAAAGTGTCTCAGGCTGAGGTTGAGGCCACATCCTTCTGAAAGAGCATTGCTTTCAGTCTGCTCAGAGAACCAAACTGTATAAAGGAAACATTCAATGAAGGTCATAGCATTGCATCCCTAATTGTGTGGGTAGGTGCACTACTTGCATATATGGAACTCACTGTGACGAGGATATGTGATGCCTGCTACCATCCCACAACACCCTTGATCATTCTCATCAAATAGCTGTGATTTGAGAGCAGGTCAAACACTGGATGAATCACGGCAGCTGGGGAACCCTTCAAGTGAAAGGATAAGTTAGCAACCAAAGAATTGCAGGCTACATGAAGCGAAATATCCTTACAAACTAAGGAACCACTTAAGGCAATTTCAAAGTTTGAACCACTGAGAAAGACTTCAGTGTCCCCTTTCCTGCATCTAAACCTGTACGATAATTCCCTGTACTCGTGTATGTATCCCTCTCCTAGCACTTCATATCTGCCTGCCTGGTGATACTGGAGACGGTAGTGAAATTGGAAAGTCATGACTGGCAGTGTAACATAGCCATGGATTATCTATTCTGTGGAAGGTGACTCAGCCACGGTAAAAGGTAATTGGTCCAATTTATTAATGTGCAACATGGCATATTATGCATCTCTTCGTGCCATTACTGTCTGTTTTTTCATTAGATTGTATGCCAAAAACAGAGTCGTACTGTTAATGTTACACCGAGGCGCGTGACCAAAAGGCAATCATTGTTGCATTGAGCTTAATAATAGAAAGGATCACAAATACTATTGTCAATGTTGTAGGATAGATAAATAGTGTTATATTATATCTATTGCAGGAGGCACAGTGTTGCCTAGTGAAGGAATTCTGGATTTTAGGGTGGTCATGCCATTGTCAACCACAGCCAAAGCCAAAGCCTTTTCTAGGTTAGCCCTATCTATTTCACTCAATCTTTCAGCAGCCTCCTGATGATAGATTTTCCATACTTTGTTTTAAATAGCATACAAGAAGCGCTTCTGAAGTGGCTTCAGGGGACCGAACAAAAAATCACTAGGATCCATGTCATATGAGAAAAGAGACAGGTGTTCTTTCACTTCCAATTGGGGTCTGACAAATTGTAAGAATCATTGTGTATCTAATGTATTCTCACCTTGTAGTGTGTAATTTTGCCAACCATCAAAGTGTACAAGCGATAGAATCCGAGGTGCGTTTAAATCCTTGATCTTGGGTAGCCCAAGACAGGAAGTCTGGCGCACTGTCTCGCTCTGGAAAATCATTCGCTGTGGTATTAGGCATTCTCTAAATAAGGCTGCAGTTCTCTGAACTTGTCATTCTTTAGTCCCCCAGACAGATTTTGTGTCTATAGTGTAGATCAGTTTAGTGTTAGTGAACATATTTTTCTTTGCAGGGAGGGGTTGCAACCTTATAGTAATCAGAGATCAGGTCTGAAGTGTTAAACCATAAATAAAAAGCAAACTTTTGTGCAGATGTTTTCAAACTACCTTAAAGCGGTGTTGGGTAATGTTCCTACTGATGGTAAGTGAAAACTTTACGTGGGAAACTCGCCTTATGCAAGAAATGGTGACTATAGTGTTGAGAGCAAAACATGGTGTCAAAATTAGATGCATCATCATACAATTCATCATTAGAAAATGCAGCAGATTGTTCTAAATCAGGCAGCATAGAATTTACAGTTTCAAAGTCCCAAACATCGTAGAAAGTACTAGAGGTGATGATATCGCTAAGAGAAATTTTAAATAAATGTGGTATTTTTAATAGTTCAGTAGGAACATATACATCACAGGAAACTCCTTTCACCACAACAACCTCACTTTTAGTAACATTGTGATGGCGATAGGAGCTTTGCCTCATTTACAAGGCAGTGCTAATCCACCTTCTGTGGCGTAGCGCTGCCTTGTAATTAAGTCCCCCTTTCACGCTATATTGAGCTATTCGGGCAATGGGTGTTGTGGTGGGTGTTTCTTATTTACAAGAGCAAAGTAACTAGGATGCAGCATCAAAATTAAGAAAAGAGAAAACCTGGTCTAAAACAGGCGAAACAAGGAAAAATGCTTTATTGCTCCTCGTTTTTTGGTTCCATGTATGTTGCCTTGGGCAGCACACATCTAAACAGCAAAATGCCAATGATTCTTTATATGCAGTAAGGTGTCCCTTCCTGCACATAAACAATAATTTAAAACAAATGCCATTTTGCAACTTCAATGTGTGCTGTATTAAGCAGTACACATAGAAGTTACAAAACAGCATTTCAAGATTGTTTATGTGTAGGAGGGTAGACCCTTCTGCACATATACAATCTTACCTTCAACACAGGCAGTAAGGTATTCAATTCTATGCATGTTTGTTGAGATGAGAGAGCTTTCTTTTACTTTCTCATGCTCAATCAGTAAATGATGGTCATGTTGGACACCCCAAAGTTGTGCCTTCTTCTTATCTAGACCTAGTATTATTACGCTAGCAACTGATGGTCAACTGATTACTGTGCACCATGCTGGAAGGAAGTATGAGAAGGAGGAGAACTGCACCATTACATTTTCTAAGCAAGAAGACCTTATATCTGATTGTGTGCCCAGTTGGACACTCTTATTTCATTTCACAAATTCAGATTCAACAATAGCTCTTGCCACTCACTCTAGTCCTTTACAGATTGTCTTCTTGAGAGGCTTTTAAAAAATTGCCACCGACAAAATGCTTAACCAGATATTTTTTTTTGATAGAACATACTGTCTACTCCATACCTGAATTGTAGTATTATGTGTGGGGTATGTATATGCAATCTTCCTACGGTCAGCGGGGACGACAAGGCCAGCCAGCAGGGAGCAGATGCAAGGGGTGTGCCAGCAGCAGTGGCGAGCATTGGTAGGTCATATTGCTTGCTTATTGACAATTTATACACTTTATATTGTACTGTTGAGACTAAGTTGGGAACAGTTGAAGACAGGCTTTACTTAGCATTATCTGCTGCATGGTTACAATAGTAGTACCTCACATGACTTTGTGCCGTATATCGTCATTCATATTAGTAATCATATCATCTGCATTGTTGTAGTCAGAGTGAAAATGAAATTGAGCATTTGCCATTTAACAGAGAATGGCCATAGTAGAAAAAGATATAAATGTGTAGTACAGCTGCCCCAACTACTGACAGTTGTAAAGTAACAGGTGCCTGCGACACAAGTGTGTCTGTCTGGGGCACAATCTGAGCTGGCGTGCCTACAAGATTAATTTAGCTAAACAAAAGATAGAATAAGAAGAATACTTGTCGTCTCTATAGTGCCTAATGCCTGAAACTCAAATCACATCCAAATCTTAGGGGCTGAGGAATTAAGGAATTCACAAATGTTACATACTGCTAGTGCTACTGTGCCACTATATAATTTTATGTGTATAATTGTATGTGTCACTGTTTTGCTAAGAGTATTGGATATAATTGTCTTTTTCTTTGCAGTAAATACAGATATATTAATCAGAGAGCAGCATACAATGATAGATATGTAACATATTTGTGTACAGCTCATTCTTGTTGGAGATCTCAAGAAAATGCATGAGGAAGACAGGAAAAGTAAATACAGGCAATCTATAGAAAACTTTTCACATCCCCTGTATCTTGGCACAATAAATGACAAGCGTGGAGAATCACGACGCGCGCACTTAGGACCCGGCCTCTCCGGACCCCGCCCACTCCTGGTCTCTGGTGGTTGGTCGGGCGGACGGCCCAATCGGCGTCCGGCTGACCCATTTCCACTCTGGCGATATCGCGTGACCGGAGGGTCAGGGGGTGGAGTCTCTGGGCCTATTTAGGGTCAACTCCCTGTGACTGGGGTCTCTGTTCCCGCTATCACTCCTGGATACCTGACTGCTCACGCCGGCTCCTGGCCATTCTCGAGATCCAGGCTGGCTTTCCGAAATTCTAGAAGCAGAAGGACTGAGCATCGTTCGTGTAGTCAGGTTAGGAGTCGAGTGCCTCGGGGGTCTCGTAGGCAGCCGTGAGTCACGGTGGGTGCAGGGAAGGGATTTGAGTGTCGCTGCCTTACGGGGCTTACGGTTGTGTGAGAGGGTCTTCGTGGTGCGGGCTCCCGCTGGGCGGAGTGAACAGTGCTTAGGGGTGTGGGAACAGGGAACTCAGGGCGCGTTAGGTGCTATAGCGAGGCAGTGCGAAGCGCGCAATAGTTAGCATGGCGCCAAAAAAGGGTGGACAAAAGGGACAGGACTCTGAACCTGAATTAGCGCAGATTATGAAATTGCTGCTAAAAAAGTTGAGCAAGGAGACCCCCGATAGCGGGGACGAGAGTGATTCTTCCCGGGGGGAGCAGCCCGAAGTAGAAGAGCGGCTGCGCAGGGGGGTGCGACCGAAGGCTGCTTGTCCGCCATTGAAGAAGAAGGCCAAGGCGCAGCCAAAAAGGAAAGGGACGAAGAGTAGGCCTAGCCCTGCCAGGGGGAAACAGGACGAGGGATCAGTAGGTCCCGTCCCCACTCCTCCTTTAGATGCAGAGTGGGTTCTTCCTTCTGATCCTGAACCGGGTGTGGTCACACCAGTAGACCCAGTGGGGTCAGTTTTGTCTGAGATTAGGGAGGCGCTGAGGGCGTTGGCTCCGGGAGACGCGGTACCATTAGTCACGGTCCCTCCGGTGGGGAACATCACTTACAACGCATTTTTTACAACGCACTACCATTACATCGCAACCATTACAACGCATACCATTACAACGCATTGCGCTGGGGGCGCTCTAGGATAGGGAATATATTTAATTTACTATCCAACACCTTCCCTGCTATCCACGGGGACTGGAGTTGGAATAGTAAATTAAATAATTCACTATCCAGCGCCTAAAAGCATTATGCGTTGTAATGGACTGCGTGGTAAAAACCGCATTGTAAAGGCATGCGATGTAAAAGCATGCGTTGTAGTGACACCAATCCCCTCCGGCACCACTCCCACCGCAGCCGGTGGCCGCAGTGGCAGCCGCTGACGATCCGTTGGATAGCTTGCTGGCGTCAGTTTCTAATCTAGTGGGCCAATTATCAGCCCCAGATAGGGTATTAGAGAGAAGGAGCGCTGGGGCGGCAGCACCGTGGGTGCCCCCGCAGGTCACAGAACAGGGCGCATTGCAGGATATTCAGAGGCATTTGGCGCTGTTAGTCGAGTCGCGCAAAGCGTTGCCCAGCGTAGCTATTGGAGCACAGCCCCCCGCAACAGCGATAGCGGTGCCACCTACAGAAGGTAAGCCTGGTGACACTACGCTAAGGAGCAGCGAGGTGGGAACTAGTCAAGGGAACGTGTTGTCCCAGTCAAGGATGTTAGCTATGCATGTGAGTACGGAAATGGGAGAGAAGATTTGGAGAGGTGCCTACGTAGATATATTCTCCCTTATCAGGCCGAAGAGGTGAGAGGAGGATTAAAAAGACAGTGATGGGAAAGATCACTCCTTCCGAGATCGGAGACCTAGGATAGAGGAGACTATAACCAATTGGTTGTTCGGCTTTCACGTCTATGTTACGGTGTTGTTGGAAAAAAGGCCATAGTTGGCAATTCCGCTGGTGTTTTATACTAATAAGATTGTAAAGGCGCACGCCACTCATGGCGGTTCTGCCTGGCTGACATACGATAGGGAGTTTCGCTGGGCGAAGGAAGAAAACCCCTCCATTTGTTGGGACCAGGTTAAGGACAATGCTTGGTTAGAGAGCGTAAGCAATAGGGAACACCCGGCTAGGCAGCCCTTTCGGACTTCCCAGGGAGGGCCGGGCGAGAAGAAAGGTACATGCTGGGCATTCAATTATAAAGGGTGCACATGGCCCCCTGGGCAGTGCAAGTTCAAGCCCGCATGCGCCTACTGCGGTCACCAGTCCCATCCGGAGTCAAAGTGCAACAAGAAATCCAAAGAGCGGGGGGGCAACGCCCCTAAGGATATCAAGCCTCCCCAAGTCTGATCTGCCCACTCCTGTTGACATTGAGAAACTGATTTTTTGGTTGGGCAGGTATCAGGATAGGGCAGCTGCCAGGATGTTGTTTGAAGGGTTTTCCTGCGGTTTTCGTATACCAGCATCGCATGTTCCCCCTATTACTCAGTGTAGAAACCAGGTTTCAGCAAGAACCCATCCCTCAGTAGTGGCCACAAAGGTGGAGAAAGAGTGGGCCTTTGGCCGAGTAGCAGGCCCGTTCCCGGCTCCTCCCTGGAAGAACTTTGTCTGCTCCCCTTTAGGAGTAGTGCCCAAAAAGGAGCCGAGACAGTTCAGAATGATCCATAACTTATCCGCACCGAAGAGTGCATCTGTAAACGATGCAATCGACCCGGCGGTGTGCTCAGTGACGTACTCGTCCTTTGATGCAGCGGTTCAGAAAGTGAGGGAGCTAGGCCGTGGGTGTTACTGGCTAAAACCGACATTGAGTCAGCATTCCGCCTGTTACCGGTACACCCTGAGGATTTCCATTTGTTAGGCTTTCAGGTCCAGCAGCAATTTTATTACGACAAATGTATGCCTATGGGTTGTGCGGTCTCATGCAAGTATTTTGAGACCTTTAGCTCCATGCTGCAATGGGTGTTTTCGCAAAAGTCAGGATGTACGGATGTCGTTCATTACTTAGATGATTTCATGGAAATGAGTCCCACATCGTCGGATGCCTGCGCGTTGGCCCTAAGCCAGCTGATGGCGATGTTAAAGGAATTTGGGGTGCCGCTGGCACAGAGCAAGACGGTCGGCCCTGACACGTGCATGTCCTTCCTGGGCATTGAAATTGACACAGTAGCGGGGGAATGTAGATTGCCAATGGATAAAGTAAAGGCCTTTTCCCTAGCCATTGAGGTAGCATTGGCTTGTCCAAAGGTGACGTTGCACCAGTTACAAGTGCTTGTGGGGCAGCTAAACTTTGCTTTGCGGATCATTCCCATGGGATGCCCTTTCTCGAGGTCTATAGCCAGAGCGATGGGGGGTCTTACCCAGAAGCATCACCGGGTGAGGTTAAAAGCAGGGGTGAAGTAGGACCTCAAGGTGTGGCGGGATTTCCTGGCAGATTTCAATGGGCGGGTAGTGTGGCCTGCGCCGCCGGTGTCCAGTAAGGAACTAGGATTATACACCGATTCAGCTGGTAGTGTTGGTTTTGGGGCAATCTCGGGCCCTGCCTGGTGTGGGGCGGTCTGGCCAGCGGAGTGGCACGTAGCAGGCTTGACTACGAATTTAGCCTTTTCTAGAGCTCTTTCCCATCTGGGTTGCAGTTACGGTGTGGGCAAAGCGCTTCGGGGACAGGGTTGTGATCTTCTGGTCGGATAACATGGCAGTGGTTCAGGTCATCAATCGGCAAGGGGCGTCATGCCCACACGTGCTGAGGTTGCTGAAATTGTTGGTGTTGGCATGCTTGAAATTGAATTTGACTTTTAAGGCTGCGCATATACCTGGTGTTGATAACCATGCTGCTGACGCTTTGTCTTGTTCCAAGTTGCAGGACTTCCGGAGGTTCCACCCGCAGGCGGAAGAGCGCATGACGACGTTCCCTACGTCACAGTGGAAAATTGGAGCCCCGCTTTAGCGGGGCTGGTAGGTGCTGCTCTGAGTGATCGCACCAAACTCGCCTATAAGTCGCAGTTTAATGTTTACAAATCATTTGTTGAACAGTTGGGTGGGGGGAGGGTCTTCTCAACTGAAACGATGTACGCCTTTTTACAGGTTCTGCGGGATCAGGGCAAAACAGTGTCCTATGCTAGGGCTTCCTTGGCGGCGACAGGCTTCTTTGCTAAACTGGCGGGGGAGCGGGATCCTGGGGCGTCATTCTTGATCAGGAAGGCGTTAGCGGGATGGGCCCGATTAGACGGGACACGGCGGGACTGTCGTAGGCCTTTGGATCTCCTGACCTTGATTGATATTTAGGGGGTACTGCCTGTTATTTGCCAGTCACCATTCGAGGGAATCATGCTTGGGGCGGCCTTCTGCCTGGCCTTTTACGGAGCCTTCCGCCTGGGTGAGATTGTGGGGGCCTCCAGAGTAGACCACGGGGGGGGGCTGCAGCTCAAGGATATCTCCATTTCCCCGGGGAGCCTAGTAGTGCGGTTGAGACGGTCCAAAACAGACCAAACAGGAAAGGGGGTCAACATCCAGTTGCGGCCTGCCCCAGGGATAGCTGCCTGCCCCGTATCCCGTATGCAGGCGTACCTGGCCCGACGCCCAGCCCGGGGGGGGGGGCGGCTCTTTTCGTCCACGAAAACGGGGATTGCCTGTCTCAATACCAGTTTAAGGCAGTCTTTAGGTTGGCCCTGGGGAACCTGGGACTAGGAGCAGCGGGCTATTCTTCTCATTCCTTTAGGATTGGCGCCGCAACTTTAGCGGCAGGGGCGGGTCAGCCCCCCATCATGGTGAAAGGTGTAGGTCGCGGGACCTCTGATTGCTACAAACGATATGTAAGGCCTGAATCATTGTAATGCAGATGTGTGCAGTGTCTAACGGTTCCATCTCTTTCCTTTTTGATTAGTATGCCCGCTTCCGTGGTATGGGTGATCGGGCACTCTTTCGTGCGTCGCGCGGCCTTGCGCTTGCAGCGAAGAGAGGTGGTGAAGCCGGCCGCATTGGGCGGAACCAAATTCGTATGGCATGGCGTTGGAGGGATGCAGATCCGACACTTGAGGCGGATCGTCGAAGAGCTCAGGGCACGAGAGCACAAATCGCCGGATTGGATTATTTTGCATTTGGGAGGCAACAACATGGTTGACAGGGGGCGCTTGGCTGTCAAGGAAGCCCTACTAGCAGAGTTTGCCTGGCTGGGGCATGTGTTCCCATCAACGAAACTAGTCTGGTCTGGCATGATATCACGCAGGGCATGGGGCCCAGGAGTGCGTCCTAGATCTTTGAACGTCACGGTGAGGCGACTGAACGGCGAACTAGCAAGGTTGTGCTCAGTGAAGGGCCGCTTGGGCTACCTCCAGCACCGGTGGTCGAGAGGTGGGCCCTGTAATGGCGGACAAGGATAGAAGGGCGGGACCCACCACTCTAAGGGGCAGGTGCACGGCACTTGGCGTAGGATACCCAGTTGCGAGATGCGAACCAGATGGTGTTCCTCCCTTAGGGTTGGGAAGGTGAAGGAGCTGATATGCTCATGGAGCTGATATGCTCATAAATGTAGTTATGTTATAACTTGTGATTTTGATATGCATGGTATTGCTTGTCATGTTTATACAATGTGTGAATAAACATGGCCTTTTTAACCCCACCTGAATCTCTGGTGATTTCAAATGTGGGGATCTTGCATGTCTTGGGTAGTTGGGCGGCGGAGGCATATCTGGAGGGTACGGGTCCTATGACAAGCGTGGAGAATCACGACGCGCGCACTTAGGACCCGGCCTCTCCGGACCCCGCCCGCTCCTGGTCTCTGGTGGTTGGTCAGGCGGACGGCCCAATCGGCGACCGGCCGACCCATTTCCGCTCTGGCGATATCGCGTGACCCGAGGGTCAGGGGGTGGAGTCTCTGGGCCTATTTAGGGCCAACTCCCTGTGACTGGGGTCTCTGTTCCCGCTATCACTCCTGGATACCTGACTGCTCACGCCGGCTCCTGGCCATTCTCGAGATCCAGGCCGGCTTTCTGAAATTCCCACCCACCCGTCCTTAGATTAATGGTTTGAGGGGCGTTCTGCGGAGAAGAGACCTGCGATCAGTAAATAGTGGCTAAACAAGATGGATGGGAGCCCGCTTGCCGGGCTCCATAGGCCAGCTCTGAGGGGGGATAGGCAAGCTCTCCACTGGGAGGATGTGACCACCGGCTGGGGAGGCTAGGGCAACAGATTTCGAGCCTCCCGGGCGACCCTGGGCAGCCTGGTGGTCGAGAGGTGGGCCCCGGTAATGGCGGACAAGGATAGAAGGGCGGGACCCACCACTCTAGGGGGCAGGTGCACGGCACTTGGCGTAGGATACCCAGTTGCAAGATGCGAACCAGATGGTGTTCCTCCCTTAGGGTTGGGAAGGTAAAGGAGCTGATATGCTCATGGAGCTGATATGCTCATAAATGTAGTTATGTTATAACTTGTGATTTTGATATGCATGTTATTGCTTGTCATGTTTATACAATGTGTGAATAAACATGGCCTTTTTAACCCCACCTGAATCTCTGGTGATTTCAAATGTGGGGATCTTGCATGTCTAGGGTAGTTGGGCGGCGGGGGCATATCTGGAGGGTACGGGTCCTATGTCATGTACAAACTAGTCTCTTCCTGAGTCAGGACCCAAGTCCAGGCCTCTATAGGACCGCCGGCCTGCCCATATCCTCTACCATTTCCTGAAGCAGCCATGTCCCTGATGGATGTATGATTAAACAACAACTGTCTTAACAACAACTTCCTTAACCACGAAAGCGAAACAACGAGTAATCCCAAACCACTAAATATTTAACAACGATTTCCTTAACCACGAAAAATCTATAAATTGCTTATTTCCATTTTTCGTCACTATGTTCTTTAAAATACACGAATCTATGACAGAATTTCGACAGACAGAATTTCGACCTATACAAATATCGGCGTGATTATATCAATAGCAAAAATATCGACGCCCTATGTACAACATGGTAAGTACCAAAATATTGAGAAAAAAAATATCGATGTTAAAAATATCGTTGTTAAATAGATCGATTTTTTTTATTTAAATAACATAAAAAATACTGTAAATAATAGTTATTAATTACTTAAACATATTTAAATATATATAATAATGGTTAAAAAAATAATAATACATATTTAATTTTAAAAATAATAATTAAAAATCATATATAATATATAATTACTTAACAATAATTACTATTCCCACTCCAGTGGGTGCAACAGTAGGGAAAACTGACCCTGAACCCTAAAAATACCCCTTTACCCAAAAACCTAAAACTGACCCTGAACCCTAAAAATACCCCTTTACCTAAAAACTGACCCTGAACCCTAAAAATACCCCTTTACCCAAAAACTGAAAACTGACCCTGAACCCTTAAAAAACCCCTTTACCAACAAACTGAAAACTGACCCTGAACCCAAAAAATACACCTTTACCCAAGAACTGAAAACTGACCCTGAACCCTTATAAATCTCTTTACCCACAAACTGAAAACTGACCCTGAACCCTAAAAATACCCCTTTCTCAAAAACTAAAAACTGACCCTGAACCCTTAAAAAACCCCTTTACCAACAAACTGAAAACTGACCCTGAACCCAAAAAATACACCTTTACCCAAGAACTGAAAACTGACCCTGAACCCTTAAAAATCTCTTTACCCACAAACTGAAAACTGACCCTGAACCCTAAAAATACCCCTTTCCCAAAAACTAAAAACTGACCCTGAACCCTTAAAAAACCCCTTTACCAACAAACTGAAAACTGACCCTGAACCCAAAAAATACACCTTTACCCAAAAACCCAAAACTGACCCTGAACCCTAAAAATAATCATTTACCCAAAATAAATTAATATTACAATTAAATTACTTCCCACCCTATTCCCCTATAAACCCACAACCTGCTCCAGCAGTAAAACATATAATTAAGTTCAAAATATATATAAATTATCAATTAATTATTCTATTAATCAATTAAAATAAATCATTGCCAATTAATATTCCATACCAAAATAAAGTAATCATTAAAAAATAATTTTTTCATTACAAATAAATTACTTCCCACCCTATTCCCCTACAAACCCACAACCCGCTCCAGTAGTAAAACATATAAATTACTTAAAAAATACATAAATTAGCAATTAATTATTCAATTAATCAATTAAAATAATTAATTGCCAATTAATATAGAAATGCAAAATTAATTAATCATTAAAAAAATTATTTAATTAAAAATAAATTACTTCCCACCCTATTCCCCTAAAAACCCACAACCCGCTCCAGTAGTAAAACATATAATTTACTTAAAAAAATACATAAATTAGCAATTAATTAATCAATTAAAATAATTAATTGCCAATTACTATTGAATAGCAAAATAAATTAATCATTAAAATATTTAATTACAAATAAATTACTTCCCACCCTATTCCCCTATAAACCCATAACCCGCTCTGGTAGTAAAACATATTATTTACATTTATATATTTATTTTTTATATATATGCTATCGATATAAGTAATGTCGATATTACTTACATCGATATATATGCTATCGATATAAGTAATTTCGATATTACTTACCTTAGAGTCGATATTCTGGCCATCGATATTCTGGACATCGATATTCTGTCCCATCGATATTACCAACTCGATATTAGTGTAAGTCGAAATAACAAAATCGATATTTTGACTGACTACCAAAATACACACCATACGACATTTAAAAAATTTAATATTACATAAAAAATGTTATAGACAATTTGTAGTGATTAACCCTTAAATTAACGTATTTTCCAATAAAACATTTTGGCCACAAGATGGTAGTGTTGCATCTCAATATTCATAGCTGTTCATGCCAGTTCCACACAGGTTGCGTAGAAACCAACACGTTAAAGTTACATAAAGATAGTAGTGAATAAGGTTGGGTGTTTTTTTGGATCTTTAAATAGACAGCTTTTTCTTGTGGCTGCTATTAAGAATTGTAGTATGCAAGAAATTCTCTTTTTACCACGAGGGATGTAAGAGTTATTGAATGCCTGCATAGGTTCGAAAGAGTTAATGGCACAGTTTTTTCTTTTTAATTTTATGGGGTTGTTTATTAACAGTGACTCACTGCAGACCTTTTATTCTTCTGCATTTCCACAGTTTCCGCTTTCCTTTTGTAGATTGAGTAATAGGGGGCCATGGGCGTGTCTAGTCCTTGGGGTGGGGAGGGGGAGTGTGTGGGGGTGGAGGAGAGAGAGACTCTGCTTCTCACCTCTCCTGGTCCCGAGTAGAGAATCGTGGTTTGGGTAAGTCGTTGTTTTAGAAGTCGTGGTTTATGGTAGTCGTGGTTTAGAATTTGTCGTTGTTTAGAATTCGTTGTTCAGGTAACTCGTTATAAAAACGTCATTGTTTAGGATGTTTCCCGTCCCTGATATATTGGTGCCTCGTTAGTCATAGACCAGTTCAATCCCATTCCCAATCGCCCACCAGCGAAAGCCTGACCCCCCTTCCCACAATTTTGCTATGTTTCACAGAGTGAGAGCCAGATCTTGGCATATTTTGGTGGCAGTTCCTCTCCCCAAATATGTAGGATGCATTTCTTAGCTGTTGTCAGAGGGTATTCCCCGTCACTTCCCCCATTATTTTCTTTAGGTGGATCCAAAAGGTTTGAATACGTGTACATAACCACAATGTGTGAAAAAGAAAGTTCAGTTTATTCCGCAGCCTCTCAGACAAGGGTCTGAGGTGGCCTGCCCCATGCATTTAACAGTTGTGCATGCGTAATGTGATTGATGGAGTATACGTAGGAAAATCAGTCTGTACTCTGTTTGTATGGCAACCTCTTGGAAGCTTCCCTTTCCCTCCTCCCATTCCTCATCATCACAACCTACGATATCAGTGTCCCACTTTGATCTCAGCCTTGCAAGGAGGTTGGGAGATGTGTTTAGTAATTTTTTGTATGTAAGAGAGACAGTTTTTTTGGGTAGTGTTCTATTAGGACTCCAGATGAGATATGTGTTCTGATGTTGAAGCTGAAGGTATTTGAAAGCCTCAGTGCCATCTACTTAATTTTGGGTACATAGCTCTTCCCAAGTGAGCATATTGCCATCCCTCCAGACATCCCCCATTGTGGAAATGCCTATTAAGTCCCATGGTTTAAAACCAGATAAATCATGTGCATGTGAAAGTGCATTGCTCTGCCATAGTGGAGTCATGTTAGTAACCTTCCCATACCATCCCAAGAAAGAAGTGACAGTGTGCCATATCTGAGCAATTGTGTGTGTTTGTGATAATAGGTTTCATCCCCTGACTAAACTGCAAAGAACGGTCTGGAATCCTCTGGTTCCCCCGGAGAGTCTTTCCAATCTGTAATTAGGGTTGTCCCAGGGGGCAAACACCCATTCATTCACTATGGCTAACTACGCCTCCCAGTAATACTTTTTGATGTCTGGGACGCCTATGTCTCCGTGATATATATACGCCACATGGTAATTTGGCTAATGCTATTGGAGGCAAGGCCGCATTCCATAGCAGTGAGCAGAGAAGGGAGTCAATGGATTGAAAAAAATTATCAGGCACCTGATGCGGAGTATTCTGCAAAGTGCTAAGCATTTGGAGTAGCGTCATCATCTTAAACATCGCTGCTTGCCACTATAGTGAGATCGGTAAAGATTTCCCATGTTCCACATCTGCCTTAAAACATTTCTAGAGGGCGGCCAAGTTCAGTAGATAAAACAGGGCAGGGTCCATAATGACTTGAATACCTAAACACTTAAAGTGGGCCGCTGACAATATCAACTCCACGCTTCTGGGAAGAGTGGGCATGGGACCCATTATTAAGTGCATGAGTGTTTTCTCCTCAGTTAATTCGATAGCCAGGGTACCAACCAAAAGTGCGAAGGATGTGTTTGAGGCGGTTGATCGTGGCTGTAGGCTTGGATACAAAGAACAGGATATCATACGCATACAAAGAGATGAGTTCTTCCCATGATTCTCCCCACGTGAGTTTAATTACAATTGGGTCTTGTCTTACCAACACCACCAAGGTAACCAGGGCTAGCGTTAATATTAAGGGGAAAAAGGACAACCCTGTGCGGTTCCTCTCCTCAGAAGGAAACTTCTTGAAGTTATACCATTTACCCTAACCTGGGCAATTGGGGCCGTATACAGCAGCCGCATCCATCCCAGAAAATTTGGATCAAAACCCAATTGTTCGAGTGTTACAAACATATATGTTCATTCAAATGTATCAAATGCCATAGAGGAGTCCATAGACATAACCATAGTAGCTATTTTGTCATTTCCAGAACAAGCCATTACTCCATACAATCTGTGCAGGTTGAGGCGTCTTCCTGTATTGGGCATTATCTCGACTGGTATGGATGCACTAGAGTAGTTATGACTCTGCGTAACCTAGTAGCCAGGAGATTGTCAAGGACCTTCACCTCCACATTAAGTACAGCGATGGGGCAGTATGAGTTACATCTCTCCGGCTGTTTCCAAGCCATATGAATGACTTCTATCATAGCAAGGCGTTGATCTGGCAGAAGCATTTGCTATTCTTTCACCTCCATCCACATATGAAGCAGATGGGGTACCAATTTTGAGGCTAGACATTTGTGTAGCTCAATAGGAAGGCCATTAGGCTCCATCACCTTGCCTGAGCTCAGTGTTCGTATTGCCTGTTCCACTTTGAAAGGTTCGATGTCAGCCTCTAAGTAGTTTCTGTGTTCTTCCAAGAGGGTCAGTAGTTTAATGTCCCTGAGAATGTCCTGAATCCCTGAAGTGGACCATTGAGTAGTGGGGAAATAAAGTTGCTCATAATACTGTTCAAATGCCTCCGAGATCCCTTCGGTGTCAGAGACTGTTTCTATTAGCTCTGTCACTATTTGAGGTACCCAGCCTCTTACTCTGTCCCGTTTCTCAAGCCAGACAAACAACTTCCCTGTTTTGTTACCACCATCATATATACGCCTTTGGGACATGATATGTGAGTATTTTGCATTTTGTTTCATTAAGTCTCTATATTCTTTTTGTCACAGGTGAAAGGTGTGCATCTGATCCTCAGTCAATGTGTTAACTCCCTCCCTTTCTATGGCCTGTATTTCATTCTCTAGTGCGAGAAGTGATTTCACTGGTCCCTGCATTTCCCCACTATTTGTGGATAGGCTGTTCCCTGTATGAACCCCTTGAAGACTTCAGGCCTGCCAGGTTGGAAGTCGCCAACCCTTGATTGAGTTTAAAATATGTAGTGGTTGCCTCATCCAGTATTTCAGTAAATTTAGCATCTTGGAGATATCAGGCATTAATGGGTCGTGGACCCCGAGTTGTAGTGGCTAGTCCCCATAATTCTATCCACACCAGGGAGTGGTTCGAAATTCCCCGGGCGAGGAGTCTTACCTTTGCTACTTTAGTTAAGTGAACAACTTGCGTAAAAATATAGTCTAGTCTAGAAAGGCTAAAAAAAGCTCCTGAAAGGAATGTATTTAGGAGATCCATCTGGCGCCATGTGCGCCAGGTATCTACTAGGCCAAGGGCTGTCACAAAAGTGGACAGTTTGGGGTCCCAGTGGGTAATTTGGGATTTAGCCTCCCTGTCTGAGTATGGCAAGAGTAATGCATTAAAATCTCCCCCTACATGTAGAAACCCTCAGGCAGCTGAAGTAATTAATCCCTCATTCTCGGTAGTGTGGTACAGTGTTGTCGCAGAGGAACATAAATAATTGGGATTCCCTCTCAAGCGCTGGTTTATACCACAAAGATTACCTGTGGGTCCACTCAAGTCTTGTGGCGAATGAAGGGTGTGGAGTTTCTGATGAGAATACCCATTCCTCTGGAGTCAGTAGTGTATCCTGAGTGCGTCACCATTGTATAGCCTCCCTTATTCATTGCTCTACAAGAATTTCTCAGCAGATGGGGAGTGTTTGCGGATAGACTAGTGGGCCATTCTTTGTTTTATCTTGTTGCCAAGTCCATTTATGTTCCATTAAAGAATCGACAGGCGAGACCTGGTTTTAAGGGGATGTGCCATTTTTCATAGCAAGCTGAAGGGCGAGGATCGCCCGAATGTGAGTTATACTCCCATGTTGTGTTCCTAACTTAGGTCTCCAAGTGTATGTATCTCCCCTAATAACGAATCCCCTATTTACAATAACTCCCCCCCCCACCCTGCTACCCTGCCCGGTGGTAACCAAACTGCCCACCCTTCCCCAGCTGGCAAGGTGGCGATTGCCCCTAAATAGGAAAATCATGATAGTTAATTAACAACTGAGGGGTTAATGAGAGGCCGTGACCAGATTGTTCCTCCTTGCTATTCCTAAACATAGGACTGAGTTTCAAGAAGAGATAGAATATCTTCTGCGGTAGAGCTGCGATGATTTTGTCACTGTGCTTACACTTATCGTGTCTTTCAACACCATCCTATAGTATGAACAAAAGAACCCCCCCTCTTATTATGGTTCCTGCAATGTGTTCAATGGGTCCTGGTCATGCGTACCCATCTGTACTGGTGGTGGGGAAAAGGCAACCCCCTATCTCATTAGGAAATCAACCTCCCCATCAGAGCCCCTACCCCCATTATTAGCCTCCTCTGTGTCCTCTCTTAACTGGCTGTCCCCAGGCTGTTCCTGTGCTTCCCTGCATCCTTCTGGCATGGCATCTCGTGTCTTTTTCCTTCACCTGCCACCCACCAACTTTCCAGCCAGTCCACTGTCAGACTAGGAAAGTAAAAAATCCAATTCTTTCCCTCTGCTATTACCCGGAGTCTAAACCAGGGGATTTTTGCCTATGCCTCCAATGTTGATTGAAACAATGAATGGTTACGGATAAACAAAACTTTATTAGTTTACCCTGACATTGATTTATCTCTTTTGATTATGACTCAGTTATCAAAATATTTTTCTTTTATTACAAACAAACAAAAGATCGCCTTCAACTTCATGTATGGCCATATGCAGTTTGAAAAACAGATTGTGCATATATACAGTGCGAAAACACAACAGTGAACATGTGAATAAATATTCATAAACAATGTGTACGTGATTGTAACATGGACAAATTAATCATGGACATTATAAACAAATTAATTATGAACAATGAGAAAATCACAATGATCAATAGACAACTTGGGAAAAAGGGACTTTTCAAAACCAAACCCCAAGACCTGAGATAGAATGAATCAATACAGTTCAGGAAAAAATGCCCATTTCTGCACCAGTAATATTAGCATTAAATGTCTAAGAGAGAGAAATGCCGACGCGTTTCGAATCCCGTTACGTGGTTTACAGGATTCTCATCAGGGCGGTGTGATTCGGGTCCATGGGAACTATTTATAAAAAGGAAAAGGATTGTTTTAGAAACCAGGGTCCTCAAGCCAAAACGTTAATGAAAATGTACGCATCCCTGGATGCGGCATACCTCGTGTGGTTCTTGCCCAAGACTGCTCTTGCTTATTAGGTTCGTCTATGCCGTGGAAATGAACTGCAACAGAGTGAGATTTGGGTAAGTGTCCGTTCTAGCGGGAGCCAAAAGTTGCTCACCTGAAACATGCCCGAGTGGATAGGGATCGACAAAAAAAGTGTCCTCCTTATTGTTCCTTTGAGCATTAATTTTCTTGCAGGAGTCCCTTCTCCTGCCGAGTATGGCAGACAAAGACACGCTGTCCTTCACGGAAAGCCATATCCAAAATCTTATTGAGTCCTCGCCATTTTCTTCCATTACTCTCAGCACCTCAGCTAAGCAGCAAAATGAGGCAGACAAACTAATCCGGCTCCAAAAAAGCACATAAGAACCGAACTCCACTGCCACTTTTTACTTAAACACCTAAAAGCAGGGACTATTCCTTGGGGCCTTCAGGTCAAAAACATTCCTGTCATCTTCACAGAGGATACAGAATATAAAAAAGGTTTCAGTCAAATCAACACTAAGTGTAGTAGAGATTTAATGGTGCATACCATAGAGACAACCCAACGTATTTGTAGCCAGGAAGAGAAGGAAATTGAAGATCTGATCAAAAAGATCAATGATAATCAGACTACCACTGAAGCAAAGGTGCTCCTAGACAAAATTGAAAAAGAAATTGCGCTGTTAAAAGGCAACACTCTGAATATTAAATCAGCTCAATTCGATAGAGACTCCAAATCATTCAGGTTAGAACAGGTATATCCTTTTCTCAAAGAAGATTTCTATACTTCGGGAGAGTCACGGGGACCCGAATCACACCGCCCTGATGAGAATCCTGTAAACCACGTAACGGGATTTGAAACGTGTCGGCATTTCTCCCTCTTAGACATTTAATGCTAATGTTACTGGTGCAGAAATGGGCATTTTTTCCTGAACTGTATTAATTCATTCTATCTCAGGTCTTGGGGTTTGATTTTGAAAAGTCCCTTTTTCCCAAGTTGTCTATTGATCATTGTGATTTTCTCATTGTTCATAATTAATTTGTTTATAATGTCCATGATTAATTTGTCCATGTTACAATCACGTACACATTGTTGATGTATATTTATTCACATGATCACTGTTGTGTTTTCGCACTGTATATATGCACAATCTGTTTTTCAAACTGCATATGGCCATACATGAAGTTGAAGGCAATCTTTTGTTTGTTTGTGATAAAAGAAAAAATATTTTGATAACTGAGTCATAATCAAAAGACATAAATCAATGTCAGGGTAAACTAATAAAGTTTTCTTTATCCGTAACCATTCATTGTTTCAATCAACATTGGAGGCATAGGCAAAAATCCCCTGGTTTATACAATATTGTGGCCCTGCCTACCCTCCTTCCCATTGGGCCCAGCCACCCCTGTTTTTTTAATTACCCGGAGTCTGGCAGGGAAGAGCATCATGTATTTGATCTTGTGTTTCCTTAGTTCCCGCTTTACTTCTGTGAAATTTCTCTGTTGTTGTTGGACCTTGAGGGTATATTCATCGTAAAGGGTGACAGGTGTTCCCTCAAATTTCAGGTCCAGGGTTTTTCGTGCTGCTTGCAGGATCACTTCCCTGTCTCTGTAGCTGAAAATATGAGCGATAATGGTGCGTCGGTGCATACCAGGTCTACGGTGGGTGGCAGGTACCCTATGTGCCCTCTCGACCGAAAAAAACTTCAAGAGTCCTTTGGGCTGGTGTACAGTGGTAATAAAATGTTCTACAAGGAGATCAGTACAAGGCTCATCCGCTTTCTCAGGTATTCCCACCGGCGAAGACTGTTACGTCTCAATCTCCCTTCAATGTCTTCAAATCGAGCCTGCATAGTGACATTATCCTGGAGTAAAGAAGCTACCTGCCTCTTCAATGGAGTGGTTGTCACATCAATACCTGTTGTTGTGTCTCACAGAGCCTCCCTTTCTCTTTATTTAGCTCAGCTCCCATCAAAGACATTTCCGCCACTACAGAATCAAGTTTGGGCTCCAGAGTTCCTTTGACATTATGAATGGCCACCATAATGTCTCTGAACGATGGTTCTGGGGCCTCTTCATCTGACTGGCGTGCATTCACCTTGGTCCCATTCTCAGTCTGTGCCTGTGGAGGGAGGACATAACGCTCCAGCTTGCTTGGCTGGGACTTCTTTCCCACTTTCTTGTACCATGCCATTGTGAGGGAGCTGGAGTATGGGGCCTCTTTGGCTTCTCATTGCCTCCTGAACCACATTGAGACCTCACGCACCATTGCCTGCCGCAATGGGGACCCTGTGTTAGGGAAATGTGAATGTGGGGGGCTAGGTTTTCAACTATGGGTCCCCGTTGCACATCCTGTCAGTGGGGTGGCAACTCTAATCAGCCCCAGACTGGGTGTTTCATAGATCTGGAAAAATTCTGGTCCATTTGCTTAACTTTTGGCCAGGGGGACTTCCCCAATCCTGCCGCGCATTCCCAAGCAGCGTGGCCTTCCTTGCTTTGCTGTAGGGGTAAAAGGCCCCTCTTGCCTCTGCCCCCTCTTGCCTCTGCCCCCTAAGCTATGGTCACAGCGAGGCCCCCAGAGATCGATTTAGGGCCTCCATCTCTCCCCACCCCTACGGCCTCCTCACCTCCCCTTGAATGGCTTTCAGTCTGGGCATCGTCAATCCACCAAATCTTCCTTCGGGCCCGAGGCTGAGCACTGATATCTTCAACCAGCCATATAGTGCCCCAGATGTATTTCAGAGCATTGGTTACTGTTTCCGGTCAGTTCTGGGTCCCACCAACACGTAGATCTACACTCCCAGGCCAAGGCCATCATACGTTCTGGGATCAGGGCGACACGGGCAGACTGCCAGGTGCAGAGATGTTGTAGCCTCTGGGTGGAGCGCCGAACTCCACTCCCAGTGACACTTTATGCCACCTTGCGGGCTCCTCCACCATCCGTTCACCTGGTCCGGCATTTCCTGGGCCTTTCTCGCTGCTTTGGGCAGCAGCGGGCTTCTTGTTACCTCCATGCCCGCAGCTGCTTCGTCTCCTTGCACAATTCCTGGCCCAATCTCCTCCAAACTTGAATTACAGGAACCGCACAGGTTGGGAAAGCAGGGGGTGACGTCTCCTAACTTTTGGCAGATGATTGTAAGATTAATTGGCAGAGCGGCTCAGACTGCAGAGCTCTACTAGCTCATGTCCACCATGTTCAGCAGCTAGCCACGCCCCCATCCTCTTTTCTTTCTTGATATAGCTACCTCTTCCCAACCCACAGGGAAGTAGATAACAGCCAAGACCTGGCAACATACGCTGGAGGACATCAGGGCAGAATATCGGCGGCGGGAGGTCTTGGAGGAAAAGGAGGCGGAAGCAGCTGCATCCTCCAATGCCCCAGGCCCCAGCCAGGCCCCCCCAGTACCTTCGGTGGTATGGTGCTGATGTCTGGTAGGTCGCACCCAACCCTCTGCAACTCTTCAACCACTGCTGCTTCCCCCTGTAAACTTCGAACCTTTCAATGCTGCATGCTCCCCAGGATGGTGTAACTGGAGGCCAGGATTGAGGTGCGCTTTACCAGCCGGGGAGGATGATTTGAGTCCTAGCCTGCTGCTAGATAGACCTCTCTTGTCTCTTTTTTAATATTTTCTTTGGTGTGTGGAACTTTTTGGTGAGAGGGTGGAAATGTGGGATTAGGGGAAAACTGGGTGTATAGTATTTTTCTAAGGACATTTGATTTACATGTTAAAGTTAAATTTGGACTTGCTTTACTAGACATTGGTTGGGGTTAGGGAGTGGGGTGGGCCAGGGTTTTTGGTTTTCTTTCCTTCTTGTTTCTATTTGTGAGGGGAATACATTTATAGTTTGGCTTATGATGTATATGATATAGTTTTGTATGTGATATGTTTACTCTTTTACTTCACACTGTTTCCTTTGCTGCAATGCCACAGTCAGTTTTTCAAATCTGCCAATAGTGTTACACACCAACAGATAGATGTGGTACCCTCACTTGTCCTACTACTGTCAAACTCTCCTAGTCTAGGCAGTCCACTTCAGTTTGTAACTTGTACTAGCCCACCATTATGAATATTTTTTATTTTACTTTAGCATTGCTTATCATATGTTTTTGTTAGGCATTACTCTTCTTTTGTACTACTTGCTTGAAATTGAGTATTCTTACTGCTAATGCTTTTGTACATGCTTTAAATACCCTCCTAATGAGATGTTTTGTTTTAATGTTTTTAACTTTTTTTAATGCTTTTTAGATATTTATTGAGGGGCTTCTTCTCTTAGAATAGCATGCATTATTGATTCTTGTAACCCGTATTGGCCTTTTGTACAGAAATTGTAACTTTGTAAGGTGCTTTGTTCTTTTTTCTGTAAAAATTGGTTTTGTATGCTGCATTCATTGTTTTATTTTTGTGGATCTCTTCAGAGTTCCGAATCAAATAAAATAAACTTGGAAACTTGTGTACTACTAAGACTTGAGCTATGAAGTGGAGTGAACACACGTAACTTTAGTGCTGGAAAGATGATGATGCTAGCAATTATGATAGATTATGTTTCTCTGAATATCGAATACCGTGGAGGGGTGGACAATCTAATATATATAATATTGCCAATGTGGGCTATACTTAGAGCAAAAGAAGATCCTCGCCCTGCCTGCCCTTAAGTTGAGGTTGCTTTCACCACATCCACCCCACCAAATGTGTGTTCAATTAATGGTGTGAATTCAATTTAGTCACACCTAAATAAATCACACAGCTGGGGGAAGAGGGTTAGGGGTTCGATGAATGGATGGGAAGGGGGATTTGAGGGAAAGGTTTGACAAATGCAAACACTACTACACAAAAAAAACACATTCATCTTGGCGGCCGACCATAAAAAATCTGTCATCGGAGGGAAAGGAAATGCATGCAAGATGATAAGTACTAGACTAGTAATTGTCCGTCTGCCCCCAACGAGAACCAATTTACATTATGTTCAGTTGTACTGGGCTTTGAAAGATAGCAAATAAAATTGAAATATCTATAGGAATCAAGTGAACAAAGATAAACAACACACTTAGTTGTAATGATGAGAAAAAATGACACTGTGTTGCCAAATTGGGAGTTGCATCTCTGCATTCCTCTTGGACTGTCCATTTATCTTGGGTGCCTGGCAGATACAGTTTGGTAAGGTAAGTGTGAGTTGTTTTTCCAGTATGGTGCAGGGTTAAGGGCCTGGAGATGGGAAAACAAAATGATATTGAAGAATCAAGGAGAAAAGTTAAACTGCATAAAGGAATGCAACAAGAAGACTTTCAAAGGCACCATGGCGAAATGTTTGTTTATGGGAGTTACCTCCAACAACAGCCCCCTCCCCAATGTCCACTTAGCTTTGAATTTGAGCCAGAGAGTACTGAGCACAGACACACGCAGCAAAATGTTAGCAGAATTCCTACACTTCAGGGATCGTGAGGTGGTTCTCAGAGCAGCCAGACAACTTTGCCCCATCCATGTAGAGAACAAAGAAATAATGCTCTTTCTGGACAACTCCCGAGCACTGCAACACCAACGGTCCTCGTTTCTCGAAGTAAAGTGCCGTCGCAGGCTTGAAGGTATACAATACTCCTTGCTGTTTCCAGCCCACCTCAAAATCGTGTGAAATGGCTCCACCATATTTTTCACAAATGCAGAGGAAGCCCACGCCTGGGCAGACCAACATTGTGAGAAATACCCCAGTGCAAATGCCAAAGACACAGCGCACCAGCAGACGCTGGCCAAAATGTCTCAACAGGAGTAAAGACTCTGACATGCAAACCCAATCTATGGGCTCACCTCACCTGGAACAAATCATACAGGAACGCCCAAAAGCTCTACAAGCTGCAGCGGAGCTCAGACTCTCCTCACATGCAACGGACTTGGGGAGAGACCCACACATTTTCTCCTCGGGGAGGAAGACAGCAGTGAGGGATTGGTATTGAGAGCCAACTTGGTGACCTCACCCCTGGACATATCAAAGACTGCTGATATATTAATATGAACAGACACCAGTAAATTCCCTTCACAGTCACAATATATTGCAACTCGAGGTATGTGATTAGCTGAGCTGCATGTCCAGTGACCAAATGTTTTATCAGTAGGCTACCTAGCGCAAAATAATCATACAAATGCCTCCAGGGAGAGTGACCTGGCTGACATGTGCCGCCCCCGGACACCACGTTTAGGTTCTCTTCTCACACAAGTATTAGTTTGTACGTATCGCTTGTAGCGATAGGTCCCCAGTATTGGGATTGTTCCCCAACCCAGTTGCCTCTGCCCATGATGTCATACACCACTACACTGTATTCTTACCCGTATACTACTGAGGAGCCAGAGCTGAAACAGGGCAGAGAGATCAGCCCAAGACAAGCAGGCGGGTTAAAGCTTGACTCCACGCTTGATCATACTATGCCCACTAGGCCCCCCATCAAAATCACATGGCATATAAAGGACACATCACCATCCTCACACTAAACGTCTGAGGCATGCACACGGCACGCAAGCGCTACTCAAAATACTCAAATATATAAAGAGGGAAAACATGCAGATTGCGATGCTGCAGGAAACCCACTTAATAGCGGGAGAGCTAGATAATTTGCGCAAGCGAGGACCCGGGACATTCTGCGCCTCAACATACTCAGCCTATGCATTTGGGACCCTTATTTGGATCCAACCGGGGGTTCCATACCAAGAGCTTTCCAGAACAATTGATCCAGACAGCCGTAACACTCTTTCACCGGAGCTCATGGATGGTCATCCAATAGTCCTAGGAAGCATCTATGCACCAAACACGGACCAGAGTAAATTTGGGATGCACTTTCACACCCATTAAGCATATACAACCAAGCACCATGGATCCTAGGAGGGAAATACAGCTGCATACAAAATACGTTCTTAGACAGATCCTATCCCTCTCATCTGGCCTCCCCAATAATAGCACAGGCCAAACGCTTTGCAACATGGACAACTCACTGGTCCCTAACAGACGCCTGGAGCTCCAAACAAAAAGATACACAGCTTTATTCATTCAACTCGATACCACGTGATATAAAGTCCACCTGAATAGCTTCTTCTGCTCCTCCTCCATACTACCCAAGATACAAGAATCAGAATATCTAGGAAGGGTATTGTCTGACCATGACGCCCATACGATCACTCTCGTGTGGAGACCGCCCAGACCACCGGTGCCCACCTGGAGGCTACCCAAAGAATGCATGGACGACCAAGTATTCAGGCAAGTCAAAGCAGCGCAAATTAGGAATAATTTCTGCGAGAATGCACTAGAATGGAATTCGTTCAAAGTTGTAATTAGAGGCACATGCATACAGGACATTACAGGGCTGCGTAAAACCCTAGAGCATAGCATAATCAAAAAGGAGCGCACACTGGCCAAGTTAACCGAGGCAGCAGATAAAAACTAGGCCACACCCACCCTTTTAGTAGAGGCTAAAACTGCTTATGCAGAGGCACTAGCAGACCTCTCTAGGTATAATTTCAGAGGGCATGCAGCGCGGGTGCACAGGGAGGGAGACAGCAGGTGCACTACTGGTGTGGCTAGGAAAACAGGACACAACCTTCCCATTGATCACAGCGTTAGAGAACACAACGGGCACCCTGATCCATTCACAGGCCTCCATCCTATAAGTCTTCCTGCAACACTATACACAGCTATCGCAGCCCCCGACCTAGTAGACTCAGAACTGCTCTACAGATTCCTGGATGCGCATCCCATAAATCGCATGGCACAACACAACATACACACAATAGATGAACCAATCACAGCAATACATGTCACAAAAGAGCTACAAACCTTAGCCAGGTGTAAGGCTCACAGGTTAGATGGCCTTCTGCTAGAATTTTTCCAGGCCGTTGCTGCGTAATTGGTCCCCAGCTGGTGAAACTATCCCAATTGGCCCCAGATAAGGGAGAGCGACTGCAATCCATGTGTGAGTCAGTTATAGTCTCCTTCCTCAAACTGGACAGAGACCCAATCACGTTGGATCATATTGGCCAAAAGCCCTATTACCAGCAGCCTACAAAATATATGGGAAATTATTGGTGGGCAGATTTTCCACAATCCTACTGGCACTGGTTCATCCAGCCCAGTGTGGATTTGTGCCGGGGAGAAACATGTCCTACATTTATGACGCCTGTTTCATATCCAGGATCAGGTCTGATGCCACTTCCCCCTTGCTGTGTGCCTGGTCCTGGATCTGGAAAAAGCCTTTGATACCTTCCTTTATTCCTACCTCTTGCAGGTCATTCAGCGAATGGGCCTGGTCCCCCGCCTGCTTGCATACACTAAGCTTATATACTCCAAGCCCATCACCAGGGTGAAACTTGGACACCGTGTGTCACCATCATTTCCAATACTCAGAGGCACATGCCAGGACTGCCCGCTCTCTCCCTTGCTTTTTAGGTCTTGGGTAGTGTGTCTGCACACATGCGCAGCTCGCTTGGCGAGATTTATTGTTTTGGAGGAGTTTCAGTAAAGGGCTTTAAGCCCCGTCCCTCTTTTTCATTGGCTGGCGTCACTTATGCTAAAAGGTGGCCAGCCATTGGAAAAGAGCTTTTATGATGTGTACTTTTAGGCTTTTTCTGCCGTCCCACTTGGATGGGCCCGCCTGCTTTGCGTTTGTCGCAAACAATTTCTTATCTTTATGGGGCCATGTGTTTAAACACATGGCTGTATAAACAATGAGAGAGAGTGTCCCAGGGATGAAAAAGTCCCTGTGGTATGGGTACGCCAGGTCCTCGGGGAGTAGCTTGGACCAAGCCGGCAGGCACCCGAAGCTTAGGTGTAAAGTGACTATTCAACACAATCATCCACAAAAAGTGCACACAAGGACTGAGTTCACACCAGAATGCTTGATTCAAATAAACACGTTTTATCTTGAATTATCTTGAATTAGAATCAGAGCAGTCAAAAATCACAGCGGTATTAACTCATTGCCGTTCCTTTAAAACACAGGTTTTGCATTTCTCAGCAATAAATATGTAAATAAATATTAAATATTAAATAACAGTAGGCCTGGTAACAGCCTCACTCCTACTCAGCACCTGCAAAGAATTTCCTTCTCAGACTTTTAAATAACATCTCATTGCTCAGCACCAGCCACTACTGGAGGGTAAACATTTCCTAGCTGCACAAATCAGCCATTTATCAGCAAATACAGTGCATTTCTTCAGGCTGGAATAAAGCAATTCAGCACTTAGTTATGAGCATTATTTTGGTCATAATAGGCAGGACATGACTCTCAGGAGCTAAGTATGACAATTCCCTTAACGATCAGGCCACCACAGTAGAACAACCTTTCCCCTGTTAAGGGGTTACCGTTTCTTAGGGCTCCTGCCCAGTCCTCAGTATCACTTGGGGCCAACGGGGTCCAACTATAGCCTCCCACGAGGAGGGAGGACTTGGTACCTCCCTGGGGGTTTACCTCACTTCTTTGGCTCCTGTTCGGGCCCTTCGGAAGGGTCAGCACAAGGTAAGATGACTCCTGGAGACGTGCTCTTTCTACTGCGCCCTCCAGTGGTGTTGTAGGCTCCCCTGCTCCTTTTAAGCCCTCCGGTGAAGTAGGGGTGCGCAGGTGCTCTGGTAGTCTCTGCGAGCCCCCCGCGCAGGTGTCAGCTCTGGTCCCGGTCCTCCCTCAGAAGCTGCAGGGACCGGGGAGCAACAGGAGGCCAGGGTGCACAGCGACCGCCAATCGCAGAGCGGCTCAGCAAGTACAATTTCAGGGACCCAATCAGGGCACGGCGGGGGCGGAATTACACCGGCGCCCCTATCACGTAACGCTAGATCCTGGCTTCAGGCCTAATGAGGCCTACTGCGGCCTGACCAGATTCTACAGTGGCCTTCTCTTGGGTCTGGGGGCCGCCGAGGGGATGCAGAATGCAGCACCGACGTCGCGGAGAAGGCATCAGGCTTCAACAATGACAGTAAGGCTCAAAGGCTAAAGCAGAACCGCATAAGCGCTCGACAGAAGTGCGATCGGGGGGGCCCAGCTCAGAAGCATTAAGTGGTCAAAGCACTCGGTCCTCCTGGCGCTTTAGGGCAATTCCATCACACCTCAGGCAGCACTCTCAGAGCCCACACAGGGTCTCCACGCAGTAGCGCTTATCAAAAGGGGCACGGTGCTTGCCAGTCAGCAGTTTGCAGCACTTCTCAAGGGAAATGCAGCGCTTGCCAGTCAGCAGTTCACATCGCTTCTCAAGAGGGATACAGTGCTTGGCAGTTAGCAGTTCACAGCGCTTCTCAAGGGGAATGCAGCGCTTGGCAGTTAGCAGTTCACTGCGCTTCTCAAGGGGAATGCAGCGCTAATACCTGGTTGATTCCCCACCAGTCCTGTGGGCAGTAAGAAGGTCTTCTTGGCGCTAGCTGGATCCTGCGCCCTTGGTAGAAGTTACTTGAAGAGCTGGGGGGTGAGTTGAAGGCTTGTCCAGTTTCCTCAGTAAATCACTTCAGGTGGTCAATGGGTTCCCCTCCCGCTGGGCCAGATCATTGGGATAGTTCAGTGTTCCTCACACAGCTTGGTGGGCAGTGCCTAAACCCTGTCACCCCCAGTGGCATAGGTTCCTGACTATGCCCTACCGCCTAAGTCTCCTGCGTAGGTTCCCACAGGTCAGTGATGCCCCAACTACTCTCTCTCTCAGGAAAGTTTCCCTCCCTTTCCTTATATAGCGACAGTTGGCAGTTGGCAGTGGCAGTTGGTGTCACCTCGCCTAATCGGGAAGGTTCCAGGAGCTTCCCTCATTCTAGCTATGGGCAGGCTGGCAGGCTGGCATTGCAACATTGTTTAAGGGTTCCAGCCAGCTCCTGGCTACTAGAGTGCGCCTAAAAAGACCATGCTGCAGTAGCAGGGGTCAGTGGCAGCCATCTTAAGGGAAGAGAGCACCTGCACCTTAGCATTGGTAAGCAATGGGAAGGGGCCCAGAGACCTAGGCCAACGAAAAGTAGGTGAGAAAGATGAGGCAAAAGTGAATAAAAAATAGGAAAGAACACCCTAAGGCTGACAGGGCTAACATGCGTCCCCCCCCAGCTGAAAGTGGGGAGAGCTACCCAACCTCTAGGGAGTTCTCGTCACTAAGGCTGAAGAACCGGGAGAGACCGTCAGCATTGGCGTGGTCAACTCCGGGTCGATGTTCCACCCAAAAGTCCATCCCCTGTAGGGAAATGGACCACCTTAGCAACTTGGGGTTTTCGCCTCTCATCTGCATGAGCCAGCGAAGGGGTCGGTGGTCGGTCTGAATCAGGAAGTGAGAGCCAAAGAGGTATGGCCTCAACTTCTTCAAGGACCAGACCACGATGAAGGCTTCTCGCTCGATGGTACTCCATCGCCGTTCCAAAGGGAGGAGTCTTCTGGAGATAAAGGCCACAGGTTGGTCCTGGCCCTCATTTTTGAGTTGCGAAAGCACAGCGCCTATGCCATGCTCAGAGGCGTGCGTCTACACGATTGATTTCTTTGTGAAATCAGGTGTTGCAAGCACAGGGGCAGTGCAAATCGCGTGCTTCAGTGTCTTGAATGCCTCTTGGCAAGCAGCCGTCCAGATCACTTTTTTTGGCTGCTTCTTGGACGTCAACTCAGTCAAGGGGGCTACAATGGTACCATATCCCTTGACGAACTGGCGGTAAGAGCCAGTGAGGCCGAGGAAAGCTCGGACCTCAGTCTGAGTTTTGGGGGCTCCCAGGCCAAGATGGGCTCAATTTTGGCCTGTAGGGGTGGCACCTTACCTCCGCCCACCTAGTGTCCCAGGTAGACGACAGATCCCTGTCCAATCTGGCACTTGCTAGCCTTGATGGTCAGACCAGCACGTCGCAAAGCCTGCAGCACCTCCTGGAGATGCTGCAGATGGTCCTCCCAGGTGCTACTGAAGACAGCTTTGTCATCCTGGTACTCCGCTGAGAAGGACTCCAGGCCAGACAGCACCTGGTTCACCAACCGCTGGAAAGTGGCCGGAGCATTCTTGAGTCCGAAGGAGATCACTCTGAATTGGAAGGGGCCCTCGCGGATGGAGAACGCTGTTTTCTCCTTTGCTCCATCGGCCATGGCAATCTGCCAGTACCCTGATGTTAGATCAACGGTGCTGAGGTACCGAACTGCTCCCAGCCGGTCAATTAGCTCATCTGCCCTTGGGATCGGGTGAGCGTCTGTCTTGGTGACAGAGTTCAATCCCTGATAGTCCACACAGAACGGAAGTTCTGGTGTAATGCCCGGTGGGTGTGCTTTCGGCACCAACACAACCAGACTGGCCCAAAGGCTGCTAGAAGGTTCAATCACCCCCAGCTCCAGCCCTTTGGCTACCTCACCCTGGATGCTGCTCTTAACCTTATCGGACAGCCGGTAAGACTTGGTTTTTACAGGCGGACTGTCCCCTGTGTCACATCATTGGTACACAGATGTGTAATTCCAGGGGTGAGGGAGAACAACGAGGCATACTGCTCCAACACCTGGCGGCAGTCCCCCTGTTGTTCTGGAGTCAAGGATGGGGAGAGGACAACTCCCTCCACTGAACCATCCTTCTCCTGGGCCGCCAAAAGGTCAGGAAGAGGCTCACTCTCTTCCTTCTCGCTCCCATCCGTCACCATGAGGAGAGCAAGCTCAGATCGCTCATGGTGAGGCTTCAGGCGGTTGACGTGGAGCACCCCATGGGGCTGACGGGGGATCTTCAAGTCAACAACATAGGTGGTCTGGCCTCAGAGCTCCACAATTTCATACGGACTAGTCCACCAGTCCTGGAGGGCACTAAGCTTCCCAGGCTCCATGACTCACACCTTCTGTCCAGCGTCCAACTCCACCGTCCGAGCGTTGCGGTCATACCACTCCTTCATAACAGATTCGCTAGCCTCCAAGTTGTCTGAGGCTTCCTTCCACAGCTTGGCCATATGGCTGCGGAATGCCAGCATTTAGCTGACAACATCACGGGGAAGCTTCGTTGAAGCCTTCTCCCACAACTCCTTGACAAGGCTGAGGGGCCCCTGCCGGGATGGGCATAGACAGTTCGAAGGGGCTGAACCCGACTCCCTTCTGTGGCACCTCGCGGTACAAAAACAGAAGGCAAGGGAGGAGGATGTCCCATTTCCGCCTCAAGTCCTCTGGCAGGCTCCGGATCATCCCCTTCAAGGTCTTGTTGAAGCGCTCTACGAGCCTGTTAGTTTGGGGGTGGTAAGGAGTGGAGAACCGATAGGTCACTCCGCACGCCTTCCACGTGGGCTGCATGTAGGCAGACATGAAGTTTGTGCCCCTGTCCGACACCACGACCTTGGGTAATCCCACTCTGGTGAATATCCCCATAAGGGCCCGCGCCACCAGAGGTGCAGTGACGGTCCTCAGAGGAATAGCCTCCGGGTACCGAGTGGCGTGGTCCACTAACACCAAGATGAACTGGTGTCCCGCAGAGGTCGGAGGGTCCAACGGCCCAACAATGTCAATTCCGACCCGCTCAAAAGGGGTCCCGACGACCGGGAGCAGTTCCAAAGGGACCATCACTTTAGTCCCAGTCTTGCCACTGGCCTGGCAAGTCTTGCAGGTCTTGCAATAGGTGTCAGAGGCAACTCTCATCCTGGGCCAGTAAAAATGTGGGACCAACCACGCAAAGGTTTTGTCCTGGCCCAGGTGTCCAGCCAAAGGAATCTTATGCGCCAATTCGAATAGGAAGGCCCGGTAGCATTGGGGGACCACTAAGGCCATCGAGGATCCATGCACCGGAACCTTAGGCTCACTGTAAAGGAGACCATCCTCCCAGTACACGTGAAAACGTCCGGTCTCCTGATGAATTGCTTGGGCTTCGGCCTGTCGCTGCATGCCTTCCAGCTTGGGGCACTCCTTCTGACCCGACAGAATTCCTCCTGGGTAGGCTCTCTGTCCACATGCCACTCGGCAAGAGTCGCCAAGTCCCCACGGGAACAACATCAATCTCCACGGACTCCTGGGGTACCTTCACAGGCTCCCCATCCATCACACGGGTGTGTCCTCCACAACATTCTCAGGACCGGCATTGGGTTGGGCCATGGTCTCAGGCTCCAACCCGGGTTGAGTTCCTCGCTGGGCAGCCATGGACCTCGTGACCACGCAAATCCATCCTGGTAACCCCAGCATCTCAGTGTGGGTTTTAAAGTCCACTTCCTTCCAGGCGGTATGTTCCAGGTCACTTCCTAGCAAACAGTCCACAGGCAAGGCAGGGCTTATCGCAACTCTCAACGGGCTTTTCACTCTTCCCCACTCCAAGGAAACCTGAGCCACGGGATAGTAGCTCAGTTTGCCGTCAGCCATCACGGCTGGATGGAACACATCAGGTACTATTTGCTCAGGGGACACCAGCCGCCTCACTACAGTGGTCCTGCTGGCACCTGTGTCCCTCAGAGCCTCCACCTCCTCCCTATTAACCTTCACCCTCTGTTGATATTTAACAGTTTTCGATTTTAAGGACTTCACTGGGACCATCTCTCTGTCCCCAAGTGAAACCAGGGTCAGGCCTGTCCACTCCCCTTCCCTATCTAGGGGTAGCTCCACCCCAAACGCTACACTAGCTACCCCGGGACTCTTGCCAGCTGTGGGGGCTGGAGGTCTCTTGCGACACTGGGGATCCCCCTTATAGTGTCCAACCTCCCGCATTCGTAGCACTGGACAATTCTTGGGTGCTGACTCTTGTCAGGGTAAGTAGGCTTTGGGGAACTGGAATGAGGTGGGGTACCTACTCCTTTCCCAAACTGACTAGTTTGTGGGCCTTGTGAGAACTCCTTCTTTTTATCTCTCCCTTCTTTCTTCTGGGGGACACCCTGTCCACCTTTCGGACCATCTCCCCCGGGGCTGTTGTGTGACACCCGGGTGCTAACCCAAGTATCTTCCTCCTCAGTAAGCTTACGGGGGATCAGTCAGCTTGCGGTCCACCAGATGTTGGCGCAGATCCGGAAAACATTTATCCAAGAGGTGCTCTCTCAAAAATAGATTGTACAGGCCCTCACAATCATGCACCTCGCTGCCACGCACCCAACCATCCAAAGCCTTATGGGCGTAATCAAAGAAATCCACCCAATTCTGTGTGGACAGCTTATGGCTGCCTCGGAACTTTTGGCGATACCTTTCAGGGTTGAAGCTAAACTTCTTAAGGAGTGCTGCCTTCATGGGGGGATAACTGAACTGATCTGCCTTTTCAAGGTACAGAAGGTGTCCCTAACATTGGGAGGTATGTAACCATACAGACCACCTCCCCAGTGTTTCTCAGGCACCCCGTGGGCTGTCAAGGCCACTTCATATGCCTCCAACCACTTGGCGATATCATCTCCCTGAGTGTAGCTCCTTATCACCTCCTTGGGTAACCAAAACCTAGGCTCTTGATGAGCCCCTGGTACGCTGCCACCATTGGGACTTGTTGGTGCACTCAATTGTAAGGCTCTCAGCTCCAATTCCTTGAGCTGAAGCTTGTGCGCCAACTTCCTTTCCTCCAATGCAAACTCTTTATCTTCCCTCTCTCTCTCCCTCTCGTGCTCTAACTTGGCAAGCTCCCATGTCAATTGCCTCTCCTCCCTCCTGTCTTCATACTCTTGTGACAACATACACCCTCTAGACCCACTACTACTTGCCCTGGAACGTCTTCCTGGAAACATATTTTCAGATACCTCAGCATTAAGTAGGTCTAGGTCTTCTGGAGCACCCGTCCCCCTTGGTGCACCCTGCCCCTCCTGTGCACATCCCTTCTCCCCTCTGGTTGGGTCCTTACCCATGTCCTCAGAGCAGTACGGAGTTCCTCCTTTGCGGCTCTCCGCCCAACCGGCACCCCCATCCCCTGACAAAATTCCCTTAGCTGCACCACTGTGTACTTTTCCAGATTGGCTAGCCGGAACTCCATTTTGACAGGTGGGGACCCAGATACAATAAAGGAAAGATACTAGGACGTAGGTAACAATATTGGGTCAAACAGGTCTCTGCACACTCAGGTTACACAGTGGGGGTCAATTGCGTAGGCTTGCATGCATGATGGGTGTCTAGTCTGATTGCAGCGTACTCTGTCCCACTGGAGGGTGCTGTATAGTCACAGGTCCTGTATCCCACCGCTGCCACCAAATGTAGGAACTGGGGTCGCCAGGTCCCCGGGGGGCAGCTTGGACCGAGCCGGCAAGCACCCGAAGCTTAGGTGTAAAGTGACTACACAACACAATCATCCACTGAGACAATAAGTACACGCAAGGACTGAGTCCACACCAGAATGCTTGATTCAAATAAATAAGTTTTATCTTGAATTATCTTGAATTAGAATCAGAGCCGTCAAAAATCACAGCGGTATTAACTCACTGCCATTCCTTTAAAACACATGTTTTGCATTTCTCAGCAATAAATATGTAAATAAATAAATATGAAATATTAAATAACGGTAGGCCTGGTAACAGCCTTAATCCTAGTCAGCACCTACAAAGAATTTCCTTCTCAGACTTTTAAATAACATCTCATTGCTCAGCAGCAGCCACTACTGGAGGGTAAACATTTCCTAGCTGCAAAAATAAGCCATTTATCAGCAAATACAGTGCATTTCACCAGGCTGGAATAAAGCAATTCAACACTTAGTTATGAGCATTTCTTTTGGTCATAATAGGCAGGACATGACTCTCAGAAGCTAAGTATGACAATTCCCTTAACGATCAGGCCACCACAGTAGAACAACCTTTCCCCTGTTAAGGGGTAACCGTTTCTTAGGGCTCCTGCCCAGTCCTCAGTATCTCTTGGGGCCAACGGGGCCCAACTATAGTCTCCCGCGAGGAGGGCAGACTTGGAGCCTCCCCGGAGGTTTACCTCACTTCTTTGGCCCCTGTTCGAAGGGTCAGCACAAGTTAAGATGACTCCCGGAGGCGCGCTCTTCCTACCACACCCTCCAGTGGTGTTGTAGGCTGCCGGGCTCATTTTTAAAAAAAATCTTTTTAATATTTTAAAAACAAGGAAAAAGAATAGACATATCTGGTGCCATACATTCATACATAATAATAGGATGGACAGGTACAATGACAGGATAGAAGTGGAACAACAGAAGAATCGCTGAGACGCCTGCGCTAGTTAGTACGAAGCTGGATTTGCAGCAGCATTACAATCAACAAACAACTAAGGGCAGGCCTTCAGAGTCCGCCCACCCATGAAATCAGAATAGTAGAAGTAACATGGCAACCAGACACTGGAATTTAAACAAAATCAGGATATTTCACCAATATTACTAATAAGGGAGAGACTAAAGAAAAGATTGAGGAAAAAGAAAACCATAAGAACAAAAAACATAAATAAAATAATAAACCCATCCCCCCACCCTGCACCCCTGCATATGGCTATCGCCTAACCCAACTAGCAGTGTGCCTGTCGCCCTAACTAACTAAGTTCTAAAAGTAGAAAAGAGAAAAAATGGGGGAGGGCATTTCCGTGTGGGCTCCCGGTCCCCTTCCCCCCCGCCAGAGACAAGCACCCCCTATGATGAAAATACAACTTTTTCTGAGATCACAGAAGAAGTAAATTACGGGGAGCTGTGATACACCGCCCAGCCTCCTGTGAGTCCAACAGTTACAAATCCCACATCCATTAAGGCCATAGTACCAACTCCAGTCAATCGATCTCAGCCTTGGCCCTTCCGAACCATCATGCGAACCCCTCCCGGTAGGACCACTACGTCTACAGCAGAATCAAAGTGCAAAAAGAGTCTGAAATAAATGAGTCTAAAACAAATCAAAGCCAGTAAGTACTCAAGAACCCCATCCGCACAGAAACACTCCCTCATGGACGGATAGTCCCAATGTTGTTTTCTCCACAATCGTATAGTCACCAAAGAGGGAAAGGATGAAACTGAAGTCCAAGAACAATCACCAACATGAGTCTCCGGTAAGGGAACGCCATTCAGTTCACCCAAAATCAGCAATGATGGTAGGCATAGCCAAATAAGTCCAAAACAAATCAAAGCCAGTAAGTACTCAAGAACCCCATCCGCACAGAAACACTCCCTCATGGACGGATAGTCCCAATGTTGTTTTCTCCACAATCGTATATTCACCAAAGAGGGAAAGGATGAAACTGAAGTCCAAGAACAATCACCAACACGAGTCTCCGGGAAGGGAACGCCATTCAATTCTCCCAAAATCAGCAATGATGGTAAGCATAGCAATACGTTCGAAACACCGGGTTCAAAATTCTCCAGAGTACTGACCAAGGGCTTCGGCACCTCTTGTCGCAAGGGGTCCTCGTCCAAAATCAAAATAGTCATCATGTGAATCGTAGCTGGTTGCAGTTCCTGCAGTGGAGCAGGGTCCGGTTCCACACACCCCATCTCAAATAGACCCGTAATCATTTTGTGAACCATGGCATCCATATGTGAATGAAATGCCCCGATGGCTGCCAATAAATACTATCTTCAGCGATGGCTCACTCTCCGTCGGGTCCATTTCTCCTCGCTCAGTACCGACCATATTCACTTCCTCCAGAGAGCCCGGTTTCTCCGGGGGAACACACAGGAGCGGAACGGACGGCGTCAAAGGGTGAATGATCGGTTTCTGCGGCAGCAATCTGCACTCCGGTGCCGCGAGCGAAGACCCCGACCCACCGAACCCCGGCGGTGGCAAACCGGGTCCATGGGATAGGGACCTCCACCCACAGCCACTGTCGTGCCACGTCACTCCTCCCTCGATGTTAGTCAATCATAATGACCGCCGTCAAATTTGGGCAAAAAAAGACCTCCACTGCGATAGACCGGACCCTGCTTGATTCTCACGGCCGATGTTGTTCAACTGCAACGCCGCTGGGTCAAAACTGAAGGCCCCGGCTCTCCTGCTGGACTAGGCCACAAACTTCAACTCAGGGTAACTCCGTCCAGCAAGCCGATTAAGTTTTCGGGATTGCACCATCGGAGTGTGCATCAGTTCATCTACATGGAGGTCAGGCGTAAAATCAGGATTTTCGACAGGATCATCTGGCAGGATACAGAGGTCGGCGGAGCCGGGAGCCTAAGCAGCCATCTTGTTTGCTAGCGTAGCTCCTCCCCCGGGCTCCATTTAGGCCCTCCGGTAAAGTTGGGGGTGCGCAGGGGCTCTGGTAGTCTCTGCGAGCCCCGCGCACGGGTGTCAGCTCTAGTCCTGGTCCTCCCTCAGAAACTGCAGGGACCGGGGACCAACAGGAGGCCAGGGTGCACAGCGACCGCCAATTGCAGAGCAGCTCGCGGAGCACAATTTCAGGGACCCAATCAGGGCACGGCGGGGGCAGAATTACACCGGTGCCCCTGTCACGTAACGCTAGATCCCGGCTTCAGGCCTAACGAGGCCTACTGCGGCCTGACCAGATTCAACAGTGGCCTTCTCTTGGCTCTGGGGGCCACCAAGGGGGTGCAGAATGCAGCACTAACGTCGCGGAGAAGGCGCCGGGCTGCAACGATGACAGTAAGGCTCAAAGGCTAAAGCAGAAGTGCATAAGCGCTCAACAGAAGTGCGATCGAGGGGGGAGGCAGCTGAGAAGCATTAAGTGGTCAAAGCGCTCGGTTCTCGTGGCGCTTTAGGGCAATTCCATTACGCCTCAGGCAGCACTCTCAGGGCCCACACAGGGTCTCCACACAGTAGCGCTTCTCAAAAAGGGCACAGCGCTTGCCAGTCAGCAGTTCACAGCGCTTCTCAAGGGAAATGCAGCGTTTGCCAGTCAGCAGTTCACTGCGCTTGTCAAGGGGGATACAGCGCTTGGCAGTTAGCAGTTCACAGCACTTCTCAAGGGGAATACAGCGCTTGGCAGTTAGCACTTCACTGCGCTTCTCAAGGGGAATGCAGCGCTAATACCTGGTTGATTCCCCACCAGTCATTTGGGCAGTAAGAAGGTCTTCTTGGCGCTAGCTGGATCCTGCGCCCTTTATAGAAGTTACTTGAAGAGGAGGGGGGTGGTGAGTTGAAGGCTTGTCCAGTTTCCTCAGTAAATCACTTCAGGTGGTCCCTGGCTACCCCTCCCGCCAGCCCAGATCAGTGGGCTAGTTCAGTGTTCCTCACACAGCTTGGTGGGCAGCGCCTAAACCCTGTCACCCCCAGTGGCATAGGTTCCTGATGAGGCCCTACCGCCTAAGTCTCCTGCGTAGGTTCCCCCAGGTCAGTGATGCCCCAACTACTCTCTCTCTCAGGAAACTTTCCCTCCCTTTCCTTATATAGCAACAGTTGGCAGTTGGCAGTGGCAGTTGGTGTCACCTCCCCTGTTCTGGAAGGTTCCAGGAGCTTCCCTCATTCTAGTTATGGGCAGGCTGGCAGGCTGGCATTGCAACATTGTTTAAGGCTTCCAGCCAGCTCCTGGCTACTAGAGTGCGCCTAAAAAGACCATGCTACAGTAGCAGGGGTCAGTGGCAGCCATCTTAAGGGTGGAGAGCACCTGCACCCTAGCATTGGTAAGCAATGGGAAGGTGCCCAGAGACCTAAGGCCAACGAAAAGTAGGTAAGAAAAATGAGGCAAAAGCGTAAAAAATAAGAAAGACCACCCTAAGGCTGACAGATCTAACAGGATGAAAGAAGGATTACACTTTGTAACCCCCATCATCTTAAGTACATTTCCTATAGATTGACTTTCACATTTATATGACATAGTTTAGGACACCCCCGCGCCGCACAGCCACCAGCTGCTGCGTGTGCCTCCCTCCAGCCTGCCTTGCTGCCCTTGCTGACGCCGCCGCGAGACCACGCCCCCTGCCACCGAGCGGCGTGGTCCCCTACGGTCTAGCGCTGTGCTGCTCTTGTGCTTAATTGTAGTGCATTGTTTTGCCCCTGCCTGTTGGTATTATTGTGTATAATTGTCGCCTGTCCCCTGGTTTCGTGATCCCCCCAGTGTCCTCCGTCCCCGCTCCCCGCTTCCCGCCTTCGCCGCTGACCACGCCCCCTTTCTTTGTGTGCCCTCCCCGCTCCCGCCTCCCAGCTGCTCCGCCCTCCCTAGCACTTCCCCATATATGGCGGCCGTGCGAACGCGCAGCGGTCACGCGCAGCGGGAGCGCCGATTGTGCGCCGAAGGCACGCCAAAGGTAAGCCCGTCTGCGCCCGTCCGCGACCGGACCGCGCCCAGCGCCAGGACCCCTGGCCCCCGCAGATCCCAGCCCACCTGCCGTACTTATGACGCCGCCACCCTCAACGCACTCAACGACGGCCGATTCCCAGGATGCTACCGAGCAACCCCGAGACGCACCCACGGACCCTTCTGCTGCACCGCCTGCAAGTACACCTGCATCCGGACCTGCCTCGCACCAGCACCCGCCAAGATGAACACCAGCAGCAACATCCTCAAGTGCATCCTGCTCAACACCCGCTCCATCCACAGACACGCCGTTCAACTCTGGAACCTCATCGACACCACAGCTCCTGACGTTGCCTTCCTCACGGAGACCTGGATGAACGCCTCTTCAGCGCCCGACATCGCCATCGCTATCCCAGAGGGCTACAAGATCACCCGGAGGGACCGCACCGCCAACCAGATGGGAGGAGGCATCGCCATCATCCACAGGGACACCATCCGCATCACGACCAACACCGACGACATCCTGACCACCGCCGAACACCTACACTTCCAGATCCACACCGACCCGAAGACCACCCTCAGAGGCACCCTGATCTACCGACCCCCGGGGCCACGCACCCAATTCAGCGAGGACATCGCCGACTCCGTCAGCCCGCACGCCCTCCGCTCCGCTGACTACATCCTCCTGGGGGACCTCAACTTTCACCTGGAGAACAACAACGACCGCAACACCTCCACCCTGCTCGACAACCTCGCCAACCTCGGACTCAAGCAGATGGTGTCCACCCCCACCCACCTCGCCGGACACACACTCGACGCCGTCTTCTCATCCAGCAAAGACATCACCTTCACCCACGCCACCGGACTCCACTGGACGGACCACAGCTGCGTCCACTTCACCTTCAAAAGAACGACGATCCACCACCACCAGCAACAGGTTGCCCGTAGAAGCTGGAACAAGATCACAGCCGACCAGCTCGCCGCTTCCTTGAGCCAGCACCCTCCCGCCAGCTCAGCGAACCCCAGCCAGGCCGCCGACAACCTCACGAAGTGGATCAGCAACTGCGCGGATGAACTCGCCCCACTGAGGACCCCGCCCAGCAGACCCGGCAGCAAGAAGGCCCCATGGTTCACCGACGAACTCAAGAGCTCTAAGAAGAACTGCCGAGCCCTCGAGAAAGCCTGGAGAAGGGAGCCAACACCAGACAACATGACCACCCTCAAGCTCGCCACCCGGAAACACCACCAACTGATCCGCGCCATCAAGAAAACTGCATTCAAGGACCGTCTGGACAATAACGCACACAACAGCAAGGAACTCTTCAACATCGTGAAAGAGCTCTCCAACCCCAACGCCGGAAACAACAACATCACCTCATCACAAGAACTCTGCAACTCCCTCGCCTCCTACTTCCACAACAAGATCGCGGACATACACAACAGCTTCAGCACCCAACCGACGAACGCCACGACCGTCACGACCGAACCAACGCCCCCCACCACCACCGTCCGCGCCTGGACCCCGATCAGCACCGAAGACACCGTCCGCATGATGAACTCCATCCACTCCGGATCTCCGACCGACCCCTGCCCTCACCACGTCTTCAACAAGGCCGACGCTGTCATCGCACCCCACCTGCGGACCATCATCAACACCTCCTTCACCACCGCCACCTTCCCTGAGAGCTGGAAGCACGCCGAACTCAGCGCTCTACTCAAGAAACCAACGACGACCCAGCTGATCCTCTCCCTGACCAACGACCCCGCCGCCGCCAGAGCCAACCTTTACGAGGGGATGAAAGAGGTAGCCGAGTGGATGTCGACCAGCCGCCTGAAGCTGAACTCGGACAAGACGGAAGTCCTCATCCTGGGAACCTCGCCCTCCGCCTGGGACGACTCCTGGTGGCCCCCCGCCCTGGGCACCGCACCCAAACCGACAGAACACGCACGCAACCTGGGCTTCATCCTGGACTCCTCCCTCTCCATGACCAAACAAGTCAACGCCGTCTCCTCGTCATGCTTCAACATCCTGCGCATGCTACGTAAGATCTTCCGGTGGATCCCCACCGAGACCAGGAAGATGGTCACCCAGGCCCTCGTCACCAGCCGACTGGACTATGGCAACGCCCTCTACGCCGGAACTACCGCCAAGCTCCAGAAGAGACTCCAACGGATCCAGAACGCCTCAGCCAGACTCATCCTCGACGTCCCACGACACAGCCACATCTCCGGACACCTGAGAGACCTGCACTGGCTCCCGGTCAACAAGAGAATCACCTTCCGTCTCCTCATCCACGCACACAAAGCCCTGCACGATCGAGGCCCGAGCTACCTCAACAACCACATCAACTTCTATGCTCCCAAACGTCTCCTCCGATCAGCCAGTCACGCCCTCGCCGCCGTCCCCCGCATCCGAAGAGCGACGACAGGAGGAAGGTCCTTCTCCTACCTGGCCGCAAAGACCTGGAACTCCCTCCCGACCGACCTGCGCCTGACCCAAGACCACCTCGCCTTCAGGAAGAAGCTCAAGACCTGGCTATTCGAGCAGTAGCAGCACCCCCCCCCCTAGCGCCTTGAGACCTTCCGGGTAAGTAGAGCGCTCTATAAATGTCTATGATTGACTGATTGATATGAGTCATTGTCTCTACATAATATGTGTGTGATGTAACTCACTCAGACACCCTGTCCTTCTTACTTGGGATGAGTAGCACTATAAAATAAGTTAAATACACATGAGAGAGGGTCTATGTGAAGAGGAGGGTCACCATTGGCCGGACCGGGCATCGGACGTTTCCCTTGGAGGCTGGAAGGGTGGGGCGGTTTTGTTAACGCAAAAAGACTTGCACATTTATTCAAAGCTGCTCGCATACTGAAAAACCATGAAGTGCACAATTATCTCAACCTAATACAAACCTCTTTTCACTTGTACTTAAGTGGTTGTCTATTTACTTACTTGTATACTACTGCGCGACCTCTTCTGATGTGTCTGTAAAACGTAACTTTTGTCCTGAAATTTGACCTTCTGTCCTGAATTTTTGTCCTGAATTTTGACCCTTTGTCCTGAATTTTTACACTCACCGTCCTGAATTTGCACCCATGCCAGTTGGTCACCCTAACAAAAGCACCAGTTACGTTACACAAGGAGACATTAATTTTTTTGGTTGGCACCTTACTGAGTGTCAGCCATTCCTCCTAAGGCGGACCATTTCCTTGCTATGGAAGTTTTCCGTAAAATTGATTTCCATGGGAGTAAAAATGGTAATTCTCATTGGCAATCGGGCTCCCTCTGTGCGCATTAGTTGACGTGGCAACATTCTACTCCCTTTTTATGGAAGTTTTCCGTAAAAATAAATGTTATGTGGGAGCAAAAATTGTAATTCTCATTGGCAATCCGCGTATTTTTATGCAAACAAAATATATTTTATACATGATGCTTTCCTAAAGTTGCATACTGTTACAGGTGTTGCCTATATTTGTAGATTTATATCTGTATTTTGACATTTTTGTCAATGATGGCTAGATGTCCCAACAGCTTACTAGGAAACACAGCCATTGTTGTGAAGTTGTGTTCATGGAATGGGGTGTTAGGATTTTACTGGATTGTCCTGGAGGCCGGATTTGATTATCGAGTAATCGGAGATACCGCGGCAATTCGACACTGACGACCACGGTACTGAGACCGTATCCCTCTATCTAAAACGATCTAGGTTTTCTCGAGCACACTTCGCCCACGCTGCGAGGTTACGCCGCCGCTGCCCATGCAGATCTGAAGACACGGGGATGGCTAGCTACCGGGGACTAGAACCAAAATAACAATTAAAAAAAAAACCCAAGTCATCTGCCTCCTCCTACTGGTTATACAGTCCAGCTCCACACCACTTGGAGAATCACAAATCCCATTATAGCTGAGTGTTCCTACTGCTGATATTAAAGATTAGCTGTTTGTCCTGATGAGAACCGGGCAAAAAGGGTCTGGTTTGAAACGCGTCGACCTTGTTGTTTTGGTGTACTCTACGTTGTTTAAGTTAGCTTTATCTGATCAAATTCTTGTAATAAGAAGCATACAAGTCATTACTATATAGTGGCTTATTTTGTTTGTGATTTAGGTTTCACGCAGCCATTTATTAAGATATGATTGTCAAAGTGTAACTACTATAAAAAGCTTCACGTAGACACCATCACAATTTTTATGATTAGGTTTGTCTGCACAAACACATGTATGTTTTGACTTCTTTATGTTGAAAGTGTGTGAAGAGTATCTGGTTGTGATTGAGGGAGTGATTGTGAAAGAGGGTGGATGTAATTTCGTTGTGGAGCACTTGTATTTGTTTACTGACGTCGTTTGTCTTTGTTGACTACACATATTTATAAAAAGTTTTGTATATTCCTTTGCAAAAATTGAAAAATAAAAACCAAATGTTGATTAATTCAACTATATGACTAAAAATTGACGTTTCTAGTCTGTTACAAAAATTATTTAGGCAATTTAGTTTTCAGTGCTGGCACTTGTTTTGTTAGTTTGGCTTTGATTGTCGCAGCATTGTGCTCGCATGGAATTACTGTTGCTTGTCTTGCCAGATGAAGAGTTTCGAAATATGGAGTAGCCTAGAGACTGGTTTTCCTCATTTACCGTTAATTTGTCTGTTTAACCCCCTCCTCTCTTACACGCAAACATACTGCTGAAAAAGGAGGCCTGTCTTGCCCTCCCGCTGTGTGGCCAAGCCATGTCTTTGTCCATCACCGATGTTTATTCAGCAGGATATACCAGGCTGTGTGTTGACCAAGCAATAGATCCCGCCATGAGCAAGCAACGGCATCTTGATGGCCTTATCAGCCCTCTGCACATCACGAGTGACGTAATGGCAGAACTGCCGCTCAGTTTGTACATAGAATGCAGTGATGCTATTGATAGGTGCATTTTCGGGTTATCACACTGGTGATGTCAGACTCTGGTTTTGCTCATGTTGTAGCGCTCTGATACCTGTGAGTCATGTTCTCACTTTATAAAACTCCCAAAATGATAAAATTAATACAGTTTTCAGACCCCCCTCCTTCCCCATTGTCAAATCTCATAATGTTGGACTGTCAGTCAATAAGTCGCAGGAACAGGGAATATTCAGAGGAGGAGAAATATATACCAGTGTCTGTTATACTTGTCCCTGCTGCCCAGCTTAGAATGTGTGATGCAAGAGCCTGTTAGAATGTTCTGTGTGGATGTCTGGCAGTTGAATGTGGGCTGAGTGGCAGGAGGCCACTCCTGGTGGGGTTTCCCCTTTATATATCTTACCTAACATCTAACCTGAATAAAGGAGCATCAAGAAAGCATATGGACTACCTGGCCTTATTTACAACATTTTTGGCGACGAGGGTTGATATTCAGTTTTGAGGCGATGGTAGTGCAAGCGGAGTGTATGGAATGCGCTACCAACGTGTGTATTTGTGTCATTGATGTATAATATTTACGACATGACATGCCCCTGGAATCACGAGGCTGACAAGATTTTTTTTTCTAATTCAACAGTATTCAATTCGAACCTTAGTAAGATTTATTTTTGTACACTTATGTTCTCAGCATATCTTTAACAACACTGCCACCTTTTGGATTTTAGAGGTAATTTGGTTGGCTCATTTTACATTGTGGAGCACAGCAAGGAACTGTCAACATGAACGTGAATGTGAGAGTTTTAAAGTGTCAAAATGCTTCGTGTTTCGGCTGGGAATCTTCACCAAAAGGTACTGTTTTGATTATTTCTGCCGCGATTAACCATATGCACCGGCATGTCGATGTGGAGAAGATGATTGTAACAGATTCCGGCAATTTGAGGACTGACATCCTATCCCTATGAGGACCTCGGGTGAGACATCGCTCACCGGAGTTAAATAATTCCTGTTTGCTTAATTTTCTTGTCACTGTACGTTGCTTATGTGCTTAATTTACTTCTGACAAAATGGTTCTGTGAAGGTGGTGTAGGGGGTTGAGATGAGTTTGTAGGAGCTTAGTGCCCTGTATTTTTGTTCATAGGATGGTCTCATTCTTTAAGGGCCTATTAGAATGTTCTGTGTGGATGTCTGGCAGTTGAATGTGGGCTGAGTGGCAGGAGGCCACTTCTGGTGGGGTTTCTCCTTTATATATCTTACCTAACATCTTACTTGAATAATGGAGCATCAAGAAAGCATATGGACTACCTGGCCTTATTTACAACAGTGTCTAAGGAAGCTCAGAAGTTGTCAGCGACTCAATAAGATTAGTTAACCTTTTTAATAACGTGTATTAGTTAATTCACTTCTGTAGTGTGTAATTACCGTAAACATCAGCTGTTACTAGTAGCAAATTGACTTAGTTTAATGACCTTTTAAAAGGGAAGGCTGGGTCGCACTCGTCACCTGGTGTGGTAGAGAACGTTCAGCTCGCTGAACCATACTGCCACTGATGTGTCTGGCAGTGCCATTACAAGACAGGGCCTCTGTCCAGCACCCTTGCAAGCGGCCATCAATTCTTGCCAGTTGCCTAAACCAGGTGACCATCTCCATTCCACTGCCCGGGGCCATCATTAGAAGGCCCCGCCTTTTTTTATTATGCTCTCTTTAGCCTCGCAATTCCCAGCCAGCCCTGTGTTAGTACCCGGCCAGAGTGACGGCCCGCTAATGAAGAAATAAAACACAGCTTTGGAGATCTATTCTTCTCGCCAGAGATACTCACTGCTGCTGTAAAATCAGATTTTCACCAGGAGACCTGTTATTAGTCCAGATGAACGAAAGTCGAAAGCTCTCAGTCGGAAAATGCTCTGCCGGAACCCTAGAGGTGGATGTATTCTGCCTGGCACCTTCCCTATACCAGGGTGTAGCGTTTCAGTCAGAGCTGCTGACTTTGACCCCGTAGCTGCTGGGGTTTGAAATTAGGAGCCTGGGGGAGTCAGGTTCAAGTCTCGGCATAGGTTCACCATCCTGTGACCCTGGGTAAATCACTTAATCTACCCTGCCTCTAATTATGAATGTGACCTGCTCAGGGCTTTCAGTGAGATGAAAAACCTGCTGTGTCGCTCAAAGCGGCGTGGCCAATGTAATTAAGGGTGTGTCTTAAAAACAGTAAACTAAAAATCTGTGCTCAGCATAGTGTTTCCCCCGACTTCTATTTTGCTGTTTATGTCATTGTACCCAGAAATAGGGCTATTGGATTTGTTAATGGTTGTTAGTTGCATAAGATAAATAGGCAGCAACTATGGGTTGTATATAATATTGAAAAAGCTTCCACTTGAAGCCCTGTTGACACCACGACAATGTTGCTGCTCCTGAGTTTCAAAAATAAAAGGGAAATCCAGAGAGAAAATGACTCTCTTTAAATGATTTCCCTTCCCCTACAACGCTCACCTGGCATGACGTCATGCTGTAACTTCTCCACTAGTGAGAAGTGAGCAGTGTGAACAGCGCACATGATGTGCATGCTGTCACTGCAGTCCTGTAAAAAACGGCCCGCCTGTGCCAGGACACAAAACAGAGCCCGATAGAGACCTGTTTCGAGGCTTCCTTCAACAAGCATTGAAAATGCGCATAGGTCTTGCCTTTTATTAAGTTAAAGCCATTTGCTTTTCTAATGGTATTGTATAGCAAAGCAAGAAGCTTTCACCTAATTAAAGGCGAGACCTATCATATTTTTAATGCTTGTTGAAATGGCAATGGAGCTACTCCTGATCTGCCTCTGCGGGGGGTAGAGTTGGAGAATCCCAATCTTCTCCAATCGCAGAAACGATCCACGCGGTATCATTATTTGCAGACGATGTGCTAATATACATCCGTGATATCACTTCCGATCTCACTCCAATTTTTTACACACTATGAGACTTTGAGGTGGTAGCGGGCCAAAGTGTCAATTAGGCCAAGTCCACAATTTATCCACTCACAGACAGCTTACCCCTCAGAAAATACCAATTGGTGTCATAGACATATTGTGGAACGCCTGGTCGGTACGATACCTAGGAATACAACTTAACCACATGCCGCAAGATATGTATAAAGGAAACCAAATCAGTTGACTGGGGGTTAGTGCTTGCAATGACCAACACTCCATCCATCATCTCCTTTGGTTTTGCTTTGTTCACCCTAAGGTCGCAGGGTATGCGCAGACGTGGGTCCCTTGCTCACTTTGCCACTGAATTCAAGCTAGCATGGCTGATGATGGCTGATTAGTCAGACACCGGTCCCAGGATGCTTGTTGCCGGTCCAGGGAATACATGGCTTGGCAGTTCAGTCTGGACTGTTACCATGAGGCTCAGCATTTGCATTTGAATTACATTTTTCTTGTTTTCGTTAATTAAAACCACACCAATATATTTTCTAATAAGTTAGCGAACTGTAGTAAAAATTAATATTATATGATTCATAAAACCAATTGAAAAAAACTTGTGTTTAACCGTTATCAGCTCTCAATTCTGTATAAAGTGCCATCAGTCAGTTAGTCAATCTCTTGCTGATATGGTGAGGTTTCCAGATCTTCGTATTTAGCAGGTGATTAGACCAAAGCTTATTTAACACCTAATCGCCTGCACAAGGGGGAATGTTTCTACAGATGTTCTTGGCCAACTGTTCAATTAATAATTTAAAATGCAAGTTCTGGGTCAGGACCAGTCAGTCTTGATGATAAGGTACCATGCTTAGGGACCGTCATAGTTTATTTATTGTTATTATTTGTTTATTTGTTTATTTGTTTTTAATATGTTTGCATGTGCCGATAGGAACTTTATTAATTGGCAGTTCAATGGGGTATCTGTTGGGTCCAAGCCTGCTATGATAGCGGATCTGCATGTCCTTATGCCTCTGAAGTTCATAGCGTGTTTTAGAAAGGTGATTCGTGCTTCTGATAGTTTTGGACAAATGCAGACTAGATGAACAAAGTCCTCTTTACTGCTCCCGCATGGTCTGCAATCTTTCGGCCCTTTGTGTGCCCATGTTGGCTGGTCTGCGATGGACGGCAGTTTGCCTAGGCGCAGGGCAATTAGTTGTAGCTTCCGGTAGGCCGAAAATGTGATATTTAAGTATGGCGCTGGGGTAAGTGTTTTATAGTTGATAATAACCATCCAGGCATGTTTTCTCTTACTGAAGATGTTTTTGTGGACTGGCATATAGTGAAATTTTGCTGACTTATTTATGGCTTGTTTGAAGGCTGAATAAAGCAAGTTGGTTTCCCAGAGCTCACATGTACAGGTTTCTGATAAGGTTTTTTTAGATAATGGTTTATGGGGACTTTATCGTTCTCTATTTCCTCCAACAACGCCTTATTTAGTTCCTAATCTGCTGTGTTTAGCTTCAGGCTAGACCATTGTTTAATATTTGCATACATTCTCCCCAGTGTTTCAGTAGTTACTCCAAATTCTAGCCTTACATGCGCTGGAGATACGGTCTGATGGATTTGAAAGACTCTTTTATAAATTACAACTTGGGATTTGTTTAGCAGGTCGGCATCTTTCCAGTGTAGTGCAGGGCTGCCATATGATAGTGTTGGTAGTGTTTTGGCTTTCATTACTGTTCGAAGGGGTTTAAATGATGGCCCCTTCAGTTTTTTTGCTAGAGACCTGAAAGCAAACAATAGGGCGTTTGTCCTCTGGGCCATGTATGCTTTTTGCTCCCGGTGATTATTCCTGTTGTCAATGTAAAAACCAAGGTACTTATAATTAGATACGGTTTCTAGTTTTTTGCCCTCTAGTTGAAGTTGCTGATTGGCCATCCAATGTCTAGTGATCAACAGTGTTTTGCGTTTTGAGGTGTTTATCTCTAGCCCATTGTCGGTTATGTATTCCAGCATTCCTACTAGTGATCTTTGTAAGCCGATCTTAGTTATGCTCATTAGGACGACATCATCCACATACGATAGGTGAGATAATGATAAGGAGAATAATTTGGGTGGATGATATATAATCATGTTAAGTTTTGGTTCCAGGTCTGCCATGAAAAGGTTGAAGAGATGCAGGGCCAGAACAAATCCTTCTTTTAGCCCTTTGGTGGTTGTAAACTTTCTTGATAGCCTTGAGCCGTCTCCTAGTTTTACTCTCATCCATGTGGTCGAGTATAGAAGTAGTATTCCTCTGAGTAATTTTTCCGGGATGTTCCACTTGCGCAGTTTTCCCCATAAGATGTGACGGTCCACACTGTCAAATGCCGCCTTTAAGTCGACAAAACAGAGGTGAAGCTGTTGTTTCCTACGAATATGTTTGTCTGCGATCATCGAAAGCGACAGGATGTTTGTGATTGTCCCGCATCCTTTTCTGAACCCTGTTTGCTTAAGCGGTATCAGTTTTAAAGTGTAAGACCAGATCGTCAGTTCTTCTAGTAATAGCGATGCGTAAAACTTTGCGTCCACGTCCAGAAGAGCAATTAACCTATTTTTGGACGCGGACGTTCTGTTGCCTCCTTTGAAGATTGGTGTAATAACTACCCCACCAGCTTGAGGTAATTTGTCTTTCTTTCTCCACCTCATCAAATAGGTTTTTTAGTCTTCCACTCCAGAAGTCGTGGTCTGATTTGAAGACTATTGGGGGGATGCCATTCGTACCTGTGTCCCCGTTTCCATGGCCCTTCAGGATTAATATTTTTACATCTTCAACACTAAAGCTTTGGTTTCCAAGTGTGGACCAAGAATCACTAGCTTCTTCCCATTGTGTGGCATCTATGTTTTGCAATTCTGGTGGATAGCAGGTTGGTCTGATATTTGTGTTCTGTGAGATAATCCTAACGTAGTCTGTTTGTTCCTTGGTAATTACTTGCCCCTTGTCTCTCTGTGTTTGGTGGTTCAGCAATTCAATGTCTGTGAATCTGTTTACCAATAATGAGACCCAATCTTTTTCTTGTACACTTGGGACAGTTGGATTCACGAGCCGCTTTAGCCCGTTTATTATTCCGCAGAATGCACTTAAATTGATGTTCTTTGCAGTGTATAGTAGTTTAGTCCAAAAGTTGTCCTCCTGTCGTCTTTTGTGTTCCCACGTCTTCTTTTTGTATTCTTTCTTCAACTTTCGTATTAGTTCCCAATCCTGGCAGGACATTTCAGTTCTTTTTTGGCTTCTGACGTTTTTCCTTTTTTTTCGCTTAAGTTAACAAGTTCAGTTTAAGTTACGTTTTTTTTTTCTGGCTGTGAGGCTTGTTTGGATGTAACAGCCATAATTGTGGCCAGTTTGTCAGTAAAACATGTCAACTCTTGTAATTTATTACAGTCACTAGTTTCACTTTCTGTTTTGATTCTCTGTAATTCGTCTAAATTCTCTGAAGACCATTTCAGTCGTTTCAAGTCAGTTGTGAAGGTGCTTTCTGCCATTATCGAAATGTTTTGATGCTTTGAAAACTTTAAATTAAATTAATATGTTGGAATGAATGGTCACTTTTAGTTGTGAATTCAATTGAAAACCTAGTGAGAAGGGGCAACAATGGTAGTGAAATTGCTGTGTAGTCAAGCCTTGATTGTGAATTGCCTCCCAGATGAGTATATTTTGGAGGACGGTCTTCTGATGTTCTACCATTGTTATTCTCAGCCCCAGCTATTTCAGAGTTGTCACCAATTGTTGTCCTACTAGATCGGGGCGGTCTGACTTGAGCTGATATTGAGGTTGCACCTCCCAGAACTCATTATCTGTTGCTAGTATGTCGTCCTCTTCTGGAGTATAAATTAAATTAGTATTGAAGTCACCTGTTAAGATGATTTCCCAAAAGAGATTATTGTATCGTATGTCATTGATTACAGATGATAACAGATGAATATGGACTTTCTTCTCTTTTGACGATGGATGTACGTAGGTATTGAATAGTAATATAGGTGCCTCTTTGTGTGGTAGAGAGAGGTTTATCAATTGCACGTTTATTTCATAAGGGGCTATTAGCTCTGATTTTAGATCAATATCAGTTGAAACGTAGACTGCTAACCTTCCCTTCGGGCGCCCATGCCTCTTATTTTTCTCTGCTGGAGTGCTAAAACGTGTAAATCCGACAAGCGGCAACTCCTCTAATGTCCAAGTTTCCTGTAGAGCAATGATGTCGCATGACTACCAGTTTTTGAAGGGCTGGCCATGTTCTAGCCATTTCTTGCCTCCAGCTATGTTCCATGAGATGAGGTGTAGAGTTTTTTGGGTGTTGCTCGTTGTGTTTTTCTGTAAAGATCAGTTAGGTTTCATTTTATTCAGCGTACCTGCAATCCAGTAGCAGTGGTCTGTGGCATATTCCATGGTTGCTTTCTCCTTAGACTGGCCCACACTGCTGCTTGTTGTTGGTGGACTATTCCCCCTTGCATTCTGTAAGACTGAGTAAACCTGTTCTTTTTTTTGCCATGCTATGCCCTACTTTTCGCTTCTCTGGGGAATTTTCCCTTAGTGGGCCTGGGTAGCGTGGTTTTGCAGGTTTCGAAAGTTTGATGCCCTTGTTTCAAAGTGTTGTGCAAAGGACATGATCAGTTGTGCGACTTCCTCCGTTTGCCAGGTTGTGAGTGTTTGCTCATTGGCGTTTCCGTGTCCAACCTGGCAAAATTCCACAGAGAGTAAATGATCCGACTTTAAATGTTGTAGCTGTGGGATACGTGACATCAGTTTAAGAATGTTACCCCTATTTAGGGTGTCGTGCCTCCCCTGGGACTCATACTCTGGTGATAATAGTATTTGTAGAGGCTTTTGTCTGTGCTGCCCTGTGGAACTTGTAAAGCTGATAACTTGGTCTGTTGCCTCCCCTGCTGGTACTTTTATTCTCCGGTTGACACCCCTGGTTTTATTGCAGTTTTCGATGTTGTGTATTGTAATTATTAGTGGTGAACTATTTGGCTTGCTATTCTGTTTCCCAGTTGAGGCGAGGTCATTTCTCTGGGGGACCTGTTCTTTTCCAGAGGTAGCTAACCTTGGCTGGTCCTCATATGCACTTCCTACAGGGGCTGCTTCCTCCTTGTTGTTGACCCTAATTAATATGGCTTTCGTGTTGTGGGACCGTCTTTTTTGCCGGACTAGGAGATGATCTCTTGATGATCCCAAGTGAAGAGACATTACTGACCGCGCCTCGTGGTATAATTTCCACAAGGTCTTTGTGCCCTTGTTTGCTGTTTATTTTTTCCGCTTGTCTATTCCCGGTTCCGCCCAACTGGCTCCAGGTGTATTTCCCCGGTTCCTTGCCTTGTTGTGGATTTAGTCCTTCTTTACCAGGTGCCGTTCCTTTTGTCCCTTCGGTCTGCTTCACCTTTTTGGCACAGATTTTGGGCATTTGCAGCACGGATTTTGTTACTTGGCCTACTTTTTCCTCATGTTCCTTGTTCCCAGCCGTCTGTAAACCGTTTGATTGTTCACGTTTTTGGTATTTTCTCGGGCACCAACTTTTTGGACTTAATTCAGCATCGCTTTCTGTTTGGGTGCTGTTCTGTGAGCTTGTTGTTGAGTTTGTCCATGTTGCAGGTACTGTATACTTCCCGGCCCTTGCAGTTTTTTTCTTTTCATTGTAAACGGGCTCCACTGTTCTTTTAGCATTGGAGTAGCTTGGCTTCTTAGGATCTTTTTCTACCCTTACCGGTGTTGATGAAAGGGACGCTTTTGGAGCCTCAATTGATGTGTCTGAGGATATTGTTATATTTGTTATGTAATCTTTTTCTTTAATTGAACTAAAAACTGGAAAGAATTTGGTTTCTAGCTCTGTGTTGTCAGCTAGTACTTTATTTCTTGCTTTCCTTTCCTGCTTCTTTTGTCTTCTTATTCGTTTGATTGGAATAGGTGGAATCGGTGAATGTGATAAGGCCCCTGCTTTTATCTCCCCTGATTTTTCTTGTTTTTCCTTGTCCATTTCTTTCTTAACCTCCTGTTTAGGGAAAGCTAATTGTGGTTTGCTTTCAGCCTCTTTGGACTTAAAGCATGATGTACTTAGTTGTCTAAGTGCTAGTATTTGTTCTAGGAAGGATGGAAGGAGGCTCAGCTTGTCGATGATCGGTCCGCAGGTGCTGGGACTTGGTTCTAGCGTGTATTTTGAATGAGCCGCTGTTATTAATTTGTTAAGATTGTCCAGTTTGGTATCTATCTCTGCTATGTGGAGCGCTATAATGTTCAGTAGGTCTATTTGGGTGTCAAGTTTGTCTGATTGCCAGTTCAGTGCTCTAGCTGATGATTGTAGTGTTTCTATAACACATTTAAGGAGCTTCGGGGGAAGTGTAGGGGTTCTCAGTGTTTTCTCTTGCTGGAGTGGTTGATTAGAACCAGTGTGCTTTTCCTGATTTTGGCAGGCAGATACTGGGTTCTGGACGATGTACTGGACGGGGATTGTTGCTGTTCCAACGATGTCCCGATTTTTCCCCAAGTCGGTCTGATTCCCTGTGTTTTGCTGTGGGGATTTGTTGTCCTCGGGGGACTCTATTTTTGTTGAGTCTTGTGAAGTCTCCTTGCTCAATATGGGGTTTAGGAGCTTTAACCATGAGTTTTCTAGATCCTCCAGGTCATTAACTTCATCTACAATTGTCCTGTGAATCTGGGCTTCAGTTGTCGATGCATGTTTGTGGTCCTGTGAGTTTGTAGGTGTGAGGGATATTGTAGGTTAAGACTGATTTGCATATGGCCATGTCTGAACTGGGGTGGCGGAGTAAGCTAAAGAATGATGATGGATTAAACTCAGATCAGTTGACTGGGGGTGAGTGCTTGCAATGTTCAACACTCCGTCCTCCATCCCCTTTGGTTTTGCTTTACCCTCCTCTGTACCCTTATCTGGTGTTCAGGACGTAGGTGAAGTTCTCTCGCTAAACTGCACTTACCTCTGGACTGGTGAGGTCTGGGTGCCCCCTCCTTTGACCCATACTTCCGAGCTGCCCTATTATAATGGGTTTCTGGATGGACAGTGGGCTGCGCATTGGGGGAAACCCACATAAACACTGGACCTATTCCAATCCTTATCATGCACTGCATGTTATTACCGGGAGCTGAACCAATATGGGAGTGCCCACCCCTGGTGTTGTTGGCAGGCACATGTCTGAAACGGATAAACAAGATGAAACGGGAGGCCCCCTTGTACTTCCCCATCCAACCACTGGTAAGATTCCCCAAAGTTTCTGGAAATAACCAAACAATTAATTTTGGACTATTTTCCAACACTATATTTTATCTATGTCCCACTGATCAAATAATAAATAATTTTTGAAACACTTAAGACATTCTTATCTCTCACCACCACTAATTAGTTTCACTTCACGCCTAAACTCACAAAAAAACCTGCTCCGCAGTAGACCTGGTGTCGCAGCACACTGGAGAGGCACTCGGCCTCTTCAGTGAGCTCCGATGATGAAGCATGTCATCAACCAGGTTGGTGAGTGAGGGCTTTCTTAACTAACCTGAGTGAGGCCAGTGGCATTTTTCTTTGCTCCAAGTGTGGTTCTTTGTGTACCATAGAACACTCTTTTCTTGTTTGCAAAAAAGATTCCTCAAAGGCCACACTTACTACAAGGAGTGAGCACTACGTGTGTTGACTGAGCACTCGGTCACGGTGTGGGGCTCCTTATATGTAAATGGGCAGTTTCAAACATTTGCAGGACGTGCTACGGACATGGACCTCCCAAGTGGACAATTCCTTCTACATCAACAGCTACTAGGAGACAGCTGTCAAGTATTGCAAACAATAGACATAGAGCCACCTACGCACCCTGTTCTGCATGCAATCTTACATATGGGCCCAGGGCAACACTTGGTGACATAGCTATATAAGGTGGTGAGGGCACTGAACGCAATCACCCTCACTCCCCTTAGAGGGCCCTTGAGTTCCCAAAAAAATGTCCCTCAACTATTGCATAAAAATTATACAATTGCACATACTACACTGCGCTTACCTGACACTCGAAAAGCTCCAACACTACTACCCAAATACATCCTTCACTTGCCCTAGATGCCCAGAAATCAATGCGTCCATTTTCCATATGTTTTGGGACTACCTAATGCTCCAGACCTATTGGTCCACCAAACACACCATGCTCCTGGCAGTAAAGGAACTCACAGACATTCATAAATGAGAGGTCTGGTGGGCGTAAAATCCGTTTCGCGGGCGAATTTGCGGATTTCCCGCGATTTCGCGATCCGCGAATCTCGCAAAATCGCGGTAAAATCCGCGAATCAGCGGGGACGAATTTTCAGCCAAGCAAGGGTTACAGCAGCAGGTGCAAAAGTTGAACCTAATTTCTTTGTAACCTTTTACAAAAGGATACAAACAAATTAACTTCAAATTGGACACCTGCTGCTAATTGCTTCCTGGCGCCTCGTTGCCTACTTGCAACTATTCTCTGACCCTGCTCTGACCCTTGAAGCAGGGTCAGAGAATAGTTCCAAGTAGGCAACGAGGCACCTGTCCAAGGAATTAAACCTCATCAGGAAGAACTTACAGATATAAAAAACAGGAAGAAGGGAGAGGATGGCAAATACACCCATTTTGAGTTGTCAGGAGGGGTTAAACTAAAAGAGACCTTTACAGTACAATTTTCATATGCATTTTGCTAAAAATAAAAAGCTGTATGTTCTGTAGGGGCAACTCAGGAATCTGGCCCTTCAGAGATCCGGCCTCTCTTTCTTTCTCTCGTTCTTTCTCTCCCTCTCTCTTTCTCTCTCTATCTATCTATCTATCTATCTATCTATCGATCTATCTATCTATCGATCTATCTCTCTCTCCCTCTCCCATAAACGACTGCATGAGTAACTTTGCTATGCAAGCGGCTCACGAAGACGCAAAAACCTGCAAACACGCAAAGAACCCCGCGAACACGCAAAAAACCCTGCGAACACCCAAAAAACAAAAATCCACAAATTCGCGAATTTTGCGGATCGCAAATTCGCAAATCCGCAAATTCGCAGATCGCGAATTCGCAAAATTCGCCCATGCTTACCCACTAAACATAGCCAAGCGTTGAAAACACCAAAAAGTAGAGACGCGCTTTGTATCCCTGGCAATCTTATTAGCCAAAAGAAGTATTACAATGCACTGGAGAGCGCCCGGGGGCCACCGTTAGTAGCCTGGAGAGGGGAGTGGGGAGCAGCAGAGGAGGAGGTGTTATGAGCTGAAGAAATTACAGGTATTCGTAAGCATCACAAATCCATGCAATGGTCGCTATTACTTCCCGCAGCAACAGATGAGCCACAAGCGCAAGACACCTGTCAGGAGACAGTCTAGCGCGACCTCCCCTTTAAAGTCGATAGACAGCAGGGTGCAGCCCTAAACCACGCACGTACAGCAACTAGCACACTCCGGTTTAAACTTCCCACCTCACATCAAGTATCATATAGCTCAAAGATCAAAATGGTCAAATCAGCCTATCTACCCCGTTGTAATGCAACATTTCATATACTGTGAACCCGAGTTACAGTTGCCCTTGTCAAAGAGTTACGTTCCTTATTAAAAATACAATGAGCAGTGAACCCCAACACCAGCAACGCAGAATCCACACAGGACCATGGTACATCAAGCAGACAATGCCTTGTGCTCTCACATGGCGAGTAAGCACATCCCTCCTAAACAGCTAGGATAACTCATTAAATATGATCTTTGCTGTTACTGACAGCTGGCACAATTGTTTACCAGGTAGCATGGTAAAGAAGGATATATGTATACTCCTTAGTAACGAAATGCCAATAAAAATGATTTTACCCATAAAAAAATCAGTCAGGCACACCACACTCACCACCACCACTACACAGAGATGTGTAGGTCTGGTGTTGTTGTTGTTTACTTTTAGGCCACTTCAAAGTCATCATCATCCAAATCGGTTGGTTTCAGTGAATTTGAAAACTTCCATCTTCTTCTGGTGGCAGTTCTTGAAGTAGTCATGCTCATGCCCATGCCCTGAGTCATTCCATTATCTCCAATCCTCCTGAGTTTGACCCCAACTCCTTTTTTAAAAAAAAAATGTTATTGTATTTTTTCCTAATTCTTTTGGGTAAAGGGCACACCACAACAAAAAAATACATATTCATACATAGAAAACCAAATAACAAGTACCGCAACCACCAGAAGAAAATTAAATAATACATGGTAGATCTCAATATATGTTCTGCTTCCCTTATTATAATTCAAGCGCTCATACCTTCTCCTTAACTTAATAAAAAGAAAAACCCCAAAACAGGAAGGAAGGGAAAAAAAACAGTAAAGAAAAAAGGGATAAGGAACTAACAGCCAGATTCATGAAGCTAATTTGCGATCGCAATTGCTGCGAATTAGCAAATCCAATCGCAAATTGAGTAAAAGCTATTCATGACATTGAAAATCGCAAAAGTGCGTAATCGCTAAATAAAAATAGCGATTTCGCAAATAAAATCGCAGATTCCTGAAACCTGCCCATTTGTGATTCTGAAATAGTGAGAAACCAAGGATTCTGTGAATTAATTTGCGAAGTCGCTAAATAATCGCTATTGCCATTCATAAAAAATCGCAGATTAGGAAAAACATGAAAATCACTATTAGCAATTTAAGGAGAACTCAAACCAGGTGGTAACCAGCAAAAAATAAAAAACAATTGATTCAAGTTAACTGCATACAGGTACTGGCCTGACCAAACACACTAAAGGACAGGCAGCTGGAGACTGAGGACTCTCACAATGCCAGGACTCTACATGGTGGTCAGGCGGCGTAGGCTGCAGTGAGCAGCACAGAACAGGCGTAGGATCCAGGAGCGGATATTCCGGCAGCGGGTCACCCTTCTGGGCCAAACCAGGGAGAAAATCTATGCCAAGTACCGCCTAAATGGCCCAATGACCATTAAGCTGATCCAGGACCTAGACCCCCTGCTGCAGCATCCAACAAGGAGAACCAATGCCGTCCCCACCATGTACAGGTATTGTGCAGCCTGCACCTACTGGCCTCCGGAAGCCTCCAGGGGATAGTTGCTGTCGCTGGGGGCATATCCCAGCCCACCATGTCCCGCTGCCTTAGGAGTTTTCTGGATGCAATGCTGACCTGGCTACACCACTACATTTCATTCCCAACCACCCAACAGGACTTAAAGGACACCAAGCTGAAATTCTACAGCATTGCACATTTTCTGCATGGTATTGGATGCATATCCACATCTGCCCACCAGCACAAACGGAATACATGAACTGCAACCGCAAGTCCTACCACTCCCTCAATATCCAGATGGTGTGCAACGCAAAGAATTATATCACGGACATAGTGGCACAATATCCGCAAAATTTGCGGACGTAACGTATTTCCCGCTCATGCCTATACCAAGCGCATGATACCAGTGGAGATATCGGGCAGTGAGTCTGAAGGTGACAACCGGCCACCTCCACATGTACATCATGCACGCAGAGAAGATCCTGCTGAAGGACACAGGCGCCGCAACCACATCACTACAAACTATTTCTAGTGCACACATTCCCCTATCACAACACTGCACCCATGCATGACAAATGTAATAATGACATGAGTGTGTATCAAGTTTGACCATTACTCTTTATTGTCAATTCACAATAAATTGGCCTTTAAGTATTCAATTGTCTGATGGAGAGAGTATTGCTCCATACCTCCCCATGCTGGGCTAGGGGGTTTGCAGGGGTTGACTGCATGGCCTCCCTCTGAGTGTCAGAGTCCTCACAGACGGTGACGACGAGACGCCCCAAGTCGTCTCTCCGTATCCTGAGGAACGGTGTTGGCCCTACTTGCTGATGTTGGCCTGCTGCTGTGGCGACGTGCAGGCATCGGTGGCAAGGATTCGCTGCTGTTGGTTGATGCAGCCTCACTTGTGTCTTCAGCCCCCTCTGCTTCTTCATGGGCAGTGGCCTGTCTGCCGAGCACTGCTGCGGTGAGTAGGTCTAGTGACCTGGCCACATCCTGGCAACACTGCACCATCTGGGCCTGCATGGCAAGTGACCTTCGTGCCAGCTGAGATGTAGCATTACCAACTACATGATTGGATCTAGTGTAGGCCGATAGGCGGGCCAGTAGTTGGCAGTGGCGTCGACGGGTCATGTCCTGCTGGGCTACAAGCAGCTGGTTGTTTTCACAGACTGCAGCGGTCATCTGGACTATGTGTTGGCCGTTTGCCTGCATCTGTGTAAGAATTGCTGCCATGTGACGCGCCTGTGTGCGATGCACCGCCAGCATGCGGCATTCGATGGCCAGGCCTGGATCTGGTGTTTCAAGTGCCCTGGCGGTGCCTGCTGGGCCCTGGTGCTGCTGGCGCCTCAGTGCGCTGGTGTGTGACCTGGCACCAGCTGTGCGCCTCGTCTGCCTCCGAGGCGCTGGTGGTGGAGCCTGTACCAATGCTGTGACTGTTTGCTGGGGGGTTGGCTGCACAGCTGTGGCTGCAGGGGTGGCCCTGTCCGCACGGGGTGGTGGTGGTGTGTGGTACTGAAGATTTTGAACCAGTGTTATAAAAATCGTCGTATCATGACGATTTTGGTATCAGCAGACTGGTAATGATTGAGATACCATGTATGAGCATTTCCGTCATATTCGAGTGACGAAATCACCCTGAAATCACAGTTTCCGTCCTGAACCCTCGGGTTCTATTTTGTGAACGGCAGCCATTTTGTGATTGCCCTCACCTAGGCTCAATAACTAAAGCCGAGATCGAGTCAGATGGACACGTATAACTTTGCTGACTCCTCTGTGACCTTGCCGAGCTGAGTCCACTGCCTCGAGCCAAACCTATTCGGCCGGTACCTTTCCCAGTGGCCCAATGAGATTAGCATCGAAGCACAACATATCATAAACCTTTCATCGCACACAAACCATGCCTAATCTTATACACGCCTGTCCCTGTTTCTTTCTTTATGACTTGATTTACGAGGAGGAGGTGCCCGTTTTTATTGGGGGTCCATCGATATCTGATGAAAATACTGGGCCTTGCCGGATAATTGATTATGGGCTGGACAAACTGAAATATGGGCTTGTCATCATGACTCTGCTTTTTCTTTGTAGTGAAAATATGTGAATGGTCAACTGTAAAATAAGGAATGTTTGCCTAAAGCATAATATTTTGTATAAAAAGAGAAGGCTGGCTTTGTAAGATTGAGCAGTCTCCTGAGAACATACACCGTGTTGTACTTCTAGGATACCTGTTACTTGCTGCAGCCAATAAATACGATCTTTGACTTCACCTAGAAGACTCTGTGTTTCTGTAGTCTGAAACAGGAAGAACTCGAAGTCTTTGGGTGTTTTCCCTGGCACCACTGGGTTCTTAAAAACCCAGTACTTCAGTTGGCGCTTGCAACGTGGGGAGATATCAGCGGTACCGGTCCAAGCCAGAGGTTCGTGAGGAGCTTCGTGTGAAAATTCTGGAGGAAGGCTGCCACTTCATCGACCCCTGTATGTCGACGTGGTCTGAAAGTCTTTGCTGTGAGGTTCCCTGCTTCCCGACAGCTACGAAGGACTGCTGCCCTGACTATCGCCCTGTTTTGGACCCTTGATGATTGGTAGAGCGAAACGATAGACAAGTCTTCTGGTGACGTCATCGGTCATCGATACCTCAGTTAAGTATAAGTGGAGCGTCTCCCAGTCCTTAGTTTGGTTCTTAGTTTTTGGTATCCCTTTAGGATCACTTTTATTTGGAACTTGCAAGTCCCAAAGCCGAGGGACGCGTGTATTCACGAGACTATCGTATTCGATAATCCTTTGAAGTTTGAAGCTAGACTAGAGAGCGAAGATGCCTGGTCTTAGTAGACTTGGAAATTTGTTTTGTCTTGGTTGTAATAGGGATTCCCGATTGGAGGACTCGTGTCTGTTTCCTCCGATTGGAACTCCAACCTACGAACTTTATGTGAAGCATGGCGTAGGCCCTATCACATATAATGAAGCATGGATCCGATACACCAGGAAAGATGGTGTTTTAAAATGGCCCCAATATGGTAGTTTCGACACGGAGATTCTGGATAATCTGGAGGTTAAACTTTTTAAGATTTGGCTGGCAATGTTTGACTCTTTTCGCATATGGCGCAAAGAATCCAAACAGAGAGAAATGAAATTAGCGAAGAAAAATAAGCGAGAACGAGGAATGTCAATGGTACAAGCTGCTGTTGCATTTAGGGATAATGAGGAAGAGCAAGGAAGCGAACAGATGCTTAGGGTGAAGAAGTTAGCAGTAGATAGATGCTACCCAGTTTTGCCACGTAAAGAACTGGAAGAAAGGAAGGATCTTGAGAAAGATCCTTTAATGTTACATCTCTTGAGTTCGCCACCCCCTTATGCACAGAGTGCTACGGCACTACCGCCACCAGCTGTGATTGTACAACCCCCGGTTGTTGTGCCGCCTGTGATTCCACCACAGCCAGCTCCTTTTCTGTTGGCTACTACTCCTTTGGCGCAGCCTCCTCAGGGGCCGCCACCTTTGCCTCTTTCTTCATCTGCTACTTCTATGCCTGTTCTTGATGTTCCCTCCATTCCGAATTTGGATACTTCTGCTACTGTTTCATCTTCTCTTATTCTTTCACCTTTTCCTTCGGCTAAACAACGAATGACTACTGCAGTTACTGGTTTCTTTTCTCCTTTGTTGGGACAACTGGGTATGTCCCCTGTTACTGAACGTAGACAGTCATGTAGTCAGTTGCTGAATATGGATGAGCGTACAATTTTGGATCATATGGCTCATAAATGGATTATGTACGATACGCGGTATGATCTTGAGGTTGTTATGCATGTTTTCCTTCAATGGGAAGCACCAAAGCAACGGTACGTTTTCGATACGATGTGTGCTTTTCTTGTTGAGAAATGGGGTGAGGAAGTAGGGCAAGCTCCTGACAAGTTGTATAGCATACGTTCCGAATTTGCGAAGGGAACGATTGTGAGTCCATCTGATGTTGAGAAAGCGGTTGCGACGTTGTTGTCATTTAGGAGTGAATCCACTTCTCGACACTTGTTTGGGCCTGATTCTTCAATTGGGAGAAAGGCACAACAATATCCGATGAGAGAAGTTCCTCCTGTGTGGAAGGAAGAAGTAGGTGCGGGTCCAGGTGATTATCCCCCAGCTGTACTGGCTCATTTTCAGCGTGTCTGGGTACATGCTCCATGGAAACGTGCTGAAGTTTTAGCTATTAAGCAGTCTTTGCCTGATCCACACAAAAATCCAGCTGGGTACTATAAAGAGTTGACTCAGACTGTGAGTTTGTGTATTATGAATTTGGTGGATATCGACATGTTGTTTGGCAATGTTGTTCCACAACCTATTTGGAGTAAGATCCGTCATACAGATCATGCGGTTGAATTAGGTGATACATGGGTTAATCTTAGAGACGCCGACAATAGACAAGTAGGCGGTGCTAAGCCTGAGGATTTGATCACTGAACTTCCTGATAAAATCATTACGTATATGAAGACTTTAATGCCCGAATTGCGTGTCAATTGGGACAAGTTGTCTGCATGTAAGCAGAAGAAAGACGAGACGGTGTCTGACTTTTTCACGAGGTTCAAAGAGACCTTCGTCGATCATAGTGGTCAGGATATGGCTACCGAGGGTGGCCAGAGATTGTTTGTTGACAAATTTGTGCATAATTTGCTTCCTGAATTGTGCAATAAGTTGAAGGATTCTGAGAGTGCTTGGGCTGTTTCTACGTCAGCGCAGATTTTAGCTACGACCCAAATAGGCGCAAAGATGAGTTAGAGAAAGTGGATAAGAAGACTAAGGAATTGAAGACTAAAGTTCTTCTACAGCAAGCTTATCCACCCCGTATTACTAGTCAGCGCGATTTTCAGCAACCTTAGCAATATTCGAGGAACTCTCAAGGAAATGAGTCTTCTCAACAGCGTTTTCCATATGGGCCTAATCAGTGTGCGTATTGCAAAGAAGAGGGTCATTACAAGAATAGTTGTCCGGTTTTGTTGCAACGCACGAATGGTGCTTCTGGTGTACGTGGTAGAGTTGCTCAACAAGCGCCTAGAGGTAGAGGTCGCGTACAGAATGTACGTCCTGTGCCTCAGCAGAACTCGATGAAAAGTTTTGATCAACAGCAGAGTTCGTCAGGTAGGACAGCACAGTACTACGTGGATGATTACTATGTTGAAGGTGACAAAGCAAATGGTAATGGTTGTTAGGACAGCCATGGACAAAGAGAGGGAGTTGTTTCAGTTCCAGTAGATCAGAGTGGACCTTATGTTGAAGTGATTGCATCAGGTGTGTCAGAGCCTTTTCTGTTGGATACTGGTGCTACAAAGAGTTCTATTATGCACTCTAAACTCCCTGGCGCACCTTTGTCTGGTTTGAATAATGACTCTGTAGGTTTTTCTGGCGCCCCCGTTACGAATCCGATTTCTGCTCCGTTGTCTCTTTCTGTTGGTCCTCGTAAGTTCGAAGCACCCCTCATTTTGACTACAGGTTGTAATGAGAATTTGTTAGGATTGGATTTGTTGATAAGATTTTATTCTACATTGTATTGTTCTCCATCAGGAGTACATCTTACTTTGGGTAAGAGTGTGATCTTTCCGATGTACGTGTCGAAAGAAAGTCTTCCATCTGAATTGTCTCTCTTACCAGATTCATTGTGGGCTACTGGTCCAAATGATGTGGGTCTGTTGGACATTCCCCCATACGTTGTGATACTAAAGGCGAATGCTAAGTTACCGCGCATTCCACAATATCGCATCTCGAATGATGATGAGCGTGCACTTTAAGCGATTATTTATGATCTGATTGAAAAGGGTGTCATTGAGGAAATGAGAGGTAATGTGTGCAATAGTCCTGTTTTGCCTGTTCTGAAGAGAACTGATCCTTCACAGCCTCCTGTATATAGATTTGTCACCGATCTTCGCGAAGTGAACAAGATTGTTGTTCCACAATTTCCAGTTGTGCCTGACATTACAGCTTTGTTGACTCTGATTCCGGCTACTGCCACCTGGTTTCGGTGGTTGACTTGAAGAATGCTTTCTTCAGCATCCCGATTGCCATGGAGAGTAGGGACATTTTTGGATTCTCTTTAGGAGGTCGCAGTTTTCGCTTTAAATGCGCTCCTCAAGGCTATTGTGAGAGTCCATCGATCTATAGTCAAGCTTTGAAGACACAACTTGATCTTTTGATATTACCTGATGGTGCAGCCCTTATTCAATACGTTGATGATTTGCTAGTTGCTGCTGATACTGAAGAGATTTGCAGGGGAGCCACTTTGTCGTTACTACGTCACTTGTCTGATTGTCATCATAAAGTTTCTCTCTCCAAGTTGCAATTTTGTTGACAAGAAGTAACTTACTTAGGTCACCTCTTATCGAAGGAGGGAAGGAAACTGACCCCAGAAAGAATTCAAGCTATTGCGAAAATGAGTGTGCCTACGACACAGAGAGAAGTACGTGCGTTTTTGGGTATTACGTCGTACTGTAGACAGTGGATTACTAATTTTTCTTTGTTAGCGAAGCCTTTGATAGCTCTTACTGTTAAGAATACTCCAAATCCTATTCCTTGGACTGATGAATGTCAGAAGAGCTTTTCTGAATTACGCAATGCGTTGTGTTCAGCTCCTGTGTTGGGTACTCCCGACTACAGTAAGCCTTTCACATTGTACGTTCACGAGAAAGAAGGATGTGCATTGTCAGTTTTGACTCAGCAGTTTGGCGATAAGCAACGTCCATGTGCTTACTTTTCGTCGACTTTAGATCCGGTAGCTAGAGCGTTGCCGAGTTGCTTGAGAGTAAGCATGGGCGAATTTTGCGAATCTGGCGTTTGCGAATTTGCGTATTTGCAAAGTCGCAATCAGCAAAATCCGCGAATTCTCGCGAATTTACGAATGGTTTTTTTTTGTGTTCGCAAGGGTTTCTGCCAGTTCGCGAGGGTTTGGTACCAGTTCGCAATTGCAAACTTACTTGTCGGCTCGCAACGGTCGCGACTATGTTGTTTCTACGTCTGGTTCATCATCACAGGTTCCCAGCACCCTCTGTTTCACCACTGCCACCCTCTGTTTCACCCATGCCACCCTCTGGTACATTAATGCCACCCTCTGGTTCATCATCACTGTAGATTATGGGGGGGAAAAGCAAGCACACCTGCCCTGCTTCAACTGACATGAATTAATTTGGGGTTGGTTTATTAATGTGTCACTGTTTTAAAATTCCAGTCTGGCACCTGCTTCCTTATCAGTAATTTGCTTTCTGTTGCAGTGCAATTTTTTTTCCAGGACCTTTGTGGCCTACTTGTAGCTATTCTATGAGCCTGCAGTGAGGGTCAGAGCAGGGTCATACAATTGTTGCAACTAGCAACTGAACTCTGGAGGGGCCCCAGTCAGGAAGCACTACAGGGAATGGTTACTAATGATGAGTTTGAACTTTTGCACCTGCCGAGTGCTTTCAGTTTTTCAAAACTCATTTTTCTGCAATTTCGCGGGATTCGTGGGGCGCGAACTTGCGCAAGATCGAATTCAGAAGCCGTGAATTCGTGCGAATATGCAATTTGTTTTTTTGCGGCGTGTTAGTTTGCAAGGTTTTGTGCGTTTTAGCGAGCCGCTTGTAGCGCAACAGCGCGAAGTTACCCTCGCGGTCGTTCATGGGCGTGGCCATCTTGTTTGCATGACGTATTTCTGTTTCCGGGCGCGATGTGTAATCTCGCAAAGTGTGTGGCTCGCTAGTACAATTTTGCGTGTGTTCGCGAGGAAAATCTCACGCGAACTTACCCACGCGGTCGTGAACGGGCGCGCCATTATGTTTCTCATTCATTGCTATGGTTCTGGGCATGCTTTTTGTATCCTTTCTGAATCTCTGCCATCCTTTGCTTGTTTCAATTTTTTTTTTTTTTTAAAACCTTTATTGTGCAGTATCAGCAAACAGTTACGGGCCTACAACCACCTGGCCGGCCTCGGCTACGATATGGAGCACAGTATCAAAGGAGAGGGTTGACCCAATAAAGTCACTGGGACCTGGGTATCTAGCGTTAAGAATAGAGGGGTCCCAGTGGGGGAGAACGTATTATTTAGAAACAATTAAATGAATCCAGTAAACAAAGAATACATCTATAATGTTTAATTCACATTATAGGAAAAAGGCAATCATAAGCAAATTCACAAGTTGTAGTTGTACTAGTGCCCCTGGGGGTAAGGGGGACGTGAAGTCGTGAGGGTAGTGTGGGAGGGAATTCGTGACAATAAAAAACACGTATCTATCAAACATTAGTATGAATTCAATGTCAGATACACAGTAAGGCGATCATAAATCAACATGAAAGTTCAGAATACACATGCCCCAATGTCCATACTATACAAGCATCGTGGGTAGGAAGAGGCTGTGTTTGAAGACAAAGAAGCGTGTCGACGTTTCGACCCTATTAGAGCAGGAATAATTGGAATCCTTGCAAATGGGTCTTCATCAGGACAGGCGAGGGGTAGTGGAGCGGACAACCTAATATTAGAAAGATATTAAACCCATTAAATGTCATTCTTAGCACTGTCCGAATCTCAAGTTATATGTGGGTAGACACATTATATTAAAAGCATACCTGAATAAATCAGTGTTGGTGAATAGTAATCAGGGTAAGAGTCGATGAGGGATATTCAATCCTGAGAGAAATCATTAATGTACCCATTAGAAATATAGTAGAACGAATTGCATCATATCATCAAAGGCTGGGAAAGAAAAATTGTTTTCAGACTTACTTGATAAGTAAAGTCCGATATCCCAAGGGGATAAGGTAGAAGATCCGGGCACTGGGCGGCGAGGAACCACTCTACGTATCTGTATAAAGGGAACAGTATTTAGAATGGGCCAACCAGTGTAGAATAACTCGGAACGAGAATTCAATGGTCGGCAGGGCTTACCGAATTGCGTGGAGGTTCTCGTTATCCCCGGTGTTTGAAGGATTACGTCCGATTAAATTTGGATGCGTATCCTAAGGCGGGGGAGAATAGAGGGGCACCATTAATATTGGGTTGGCGGGTTGGAAGCGCCATCATTGTGGTTTATGTCGGCAGCCGATTGTGAGGAGGGCTTACCGGTCAGTGAAGATTCGGCGTCTCTCTGCGGAAACCTCGAGGAGAACGCCGAACTTCCTGATACGGTCGTTGACATAGCAACAGGAGGTCACATGGGCAATGGTAATGGAAGAAAGACACAGAAAGTCATCCGTTGCCGGGGAGATCAGAATAAACACTCATATAATAAGTTATGATTAGAAATTATCGAAAAGAAGGACTATCATCTCATATTTATCGGCAGAATGGGAAGCCGTGGGGTAGGTCATTTAGGGGTAACTCCTTCGTGGTCTCGGCAGGCAGTAACAGTTAGACATCGTATGCCTATTCCATGATAAATAGGGTTAAGTTGTAACGGATTACGTTTTGTTAAAAAAAAATGGCTTGGTGGTGAAATGGAACATGCGTGAATATACTGCGTACCTATCGCAAGATGGTAAAGGCAGTTTTCATTGGGCACAAATTAACCATTTGTAAAGCATAATACAATGAAAAATGAGCGGTTATACTGCGTACCTATCACAGGATGGTAAAGGCAGTATAAATTACTCCAGGACATGGAATTATTACCTAATCATAATATACATCTGTAAAAAGGTAGATTTCAGCCACGCGTATCAAAAAACAATCAGGTAATAATTAATCAAGAAATGGACTGCCTACCTGTCACATGATGGTAAAGGCAGTATCAGTCTATGAGATGATAGTCCTTCTTTTCGATAATTTCTCCTCATAACTTATTATATGAGTGTTTATTCTGATCTCCCCGGCAACGGATGACTTTCTGAGTCTTTCTTCCATTACCATTGCCCATGTGACCTCCTGTTGCTATGTCAACGACCGTATCAGGAAGTTCGGCGTTCTCCTCGAGGTTTCCGCAGAGAGACACCGAATCTTCACCGACCGGTAAGCCCTCCTCACAATCGGTTGCCGACATAAGCCACAACGGCGCTTCCAACCCGCCAACCCAATATTAATGGTGCCCCTCTATTCTCCCCCGCCTTAGGATACGCATCCAGATTTAATCGGACGTAATCCTTCAAACACCGGGGATAACGAGAACCTCCACGCAATTCGGTAAGCCCTGCCGACCATTGAATTCTCGTTCCGAGTTATTCTACACTGGTTGGCCCATTCTGAATACTGTTCCCTTTATACAGATACATAGAGTGGTTCCTCCCCGCCCAGTGCCCGGATCTTCTGCCTTATCCCCTTGGGATATCGGACTTTACTTATCAAGTAAGTCTGAAAACAATTTTTCTTTCCCAGCCTTTGATGATATGATGCAATTCATTCTACTATATTTCTAATGGGTACATTAATAATTTCTCTCAGGATTGAATATCCCTCATCGACTCTTACCCTGATTACTATTCACCAACACTGATTTATTCAGGTATGCTTTTAATATAATGTGTCTACCCACATATAACTTGAGATTCGGACAGTGCTAAGAATGACATTTAATGGGTTTAATATCTTTCTAATATTAGGTTGTCCGCCCCACTACCCCTCTCCTGTCCCGATGAAGACCCATTTGCAAGGATTCCAATTATTCCTGCTCTAATAGGGTCGAAACGTCGACACGCTTCTTTGTATTCAAACACAGCCTCTTCCTACCCACGATGCTTGTATAGTATGGACATTGGGGCATGTGTATTCTGAACTTTCATGTTGATTTATGATCGCCTTACTGTGTATCTGACATTGAAGTCATACTAATGTTTGATAGATACGTGTTTTTTATTGTCACGAATTCCCTCCCACACTACCCTCACGACTTCACGTCCCCCTTACCCCCAGGGGCACTAGTACAACTACAACTTGTGAATTTGCTTATGATTGCCTTTTTCCTATAATGTGAATTAAACATTATAGATGTATTCTTTGTTTACTGGATTCATTTAATTGTTTCTAAATAATACGTTCTCCCCCACTGGGACCCCTCTATTCTTAACGATATGGAGCACAGCAGCAAATTTACGGTTACTCAGTAGCACATCGATAAAAGTAGCAAGCATATCAAGCAACACTATAACCAGAGCAACCACTGAGAGTCAGGAAGAATTAAGGTTCATTTTTAAAATTTATGGAATATAAAGAATCAAATGCCGCACAATCTAGCAGGGAGTACCGAGTGGGCAATGCGTGCAACATAGCAATTGAGCAGCAAGCATTTTCAGAGTACCGGTGCTAAAGACTACCAACGGGTTAAGCGTAAACCATAAAAGCTACATACCAGTCATTGCCCATCCCAGGTACATAAAGCAACCCTGATACCTCCCACAGAACCGCAAGAAGCGGAGAACAACGAGAGGCACCCAACTAACCCAGCATAACGATCCAAATGAAATGAGAGAAAAGAAAAAGAAAGTAAGAAACACAAGAGAAAAGAAGAAGAAGAAAAAGGCCCATAGTAACTAAGGGAAAACAAAACAAGAACCCTAACCCCCAACCCCCCACCCTGCACCCCTGCAGAGGCTACGGCCTACCCCCCCCCCTAGCAGCGTGCCTGTCGCCCTCAAAACGAATACCCGAAATTTAGAGAGAAAGACGTAGACAAGAAAAGGCCATAGAGTGAAGAACAGATAAACCCAAGAGCCCCCCCCTCCAACCCCCCACCCTGCACGTCAAAGAGGCTATGGCCCACCCCTCAACTAACGTGCCCGTCACCCCAAAGGTGTCCCAATGAAAGGGAAAAAACGGGGGAAAGTCAATAATTCCAAACCCCTGCCCTCCCCCCACTCACACCCAGTAGCTCAGGTTCAAACACAAATAGATCAACAAGTCAACAAACAATAGTGGCGTCGTAGTACAGTTCGGAAAAACTTTCTCATCCCAATGATTGACCGGGCATCCGTCCCTCAAAACAAGGAAGAAGAGTTCACCCCTGCCCCATTTTGACCCTGCCATCAATACGTGGCCACTGATAGTTAGCGATGCAGTACCACTTCGGACGATCAAAGTGACCAGTCAGACAAAGTAGAACCAACTCCATGAGAGACCCCAGCATCAATGGGCCAAGGAAACAGCACTTCCAGCAATGTAGGCGCAACAGCAAGGGACCGGGCCAATCTCCCAAATCGCAGCACGCCAAAAGCAACGTTGGTTGGATGGACAAAGGAACAATGCCCAGGAAACAATCCGCCTGCATTCCAGTTTCAGGCCCCAATGCCTCACTCACGCAGTCGATCGACTCCGACTCGTACTCAACACTAGGCAGGGCCCCCCGCGGAGCCATCAGTAGGTACACAGCAGCTTCATCCGGTGGCAGTGGGGAGCCACTAACAACAGCACACTCTTCCAGATCGTCGAAGCCATCATCCAGCAATGGGGTAAGAATGGCGTCCAATTTCCGTCCAAGGTCCCTGGCTTCCCTTACCCAGGCAAGGTGGAGAGAGCCCAGGGCAACAATAAGGTCCCGAACCGTGGGTTCCATCGCGCATGGCCGGCACAAACTCTCTCGCACTCAGAGTAGTTTCTTCTCCAACCGGCTCCAGCAGCCCCCACAGTTTCACCTGGCCAGAGAGCTAGTAAGAGAGCCACCAAAAAAAGGGGGGACCGTCTCCACACTAAACTGCTGCGAGCAATCCGCCATTCCCAGAGTAGCCACCAGCAAGTCACTCAGTCTGTGGGCACCCGATAGAAGGCACGGGCAGTGGTCGCACTGTGCTGCTGGTAATCATATTACCAGGGACAGACCCGCCAGCCGTATCCAAAATTACCGACCTGCAGGACACTGGGGCCCGCGAAAGAAGCACAGTTCTGTCCCCGAATACTTATTGCTTTACACACGATCTAAAATGGCGACCACCCGCCCGTCCAGCCAGCCCACGCAAAGCTGCCTCGAGAACAAATGAGCAGTCTTACTGGCCGATGGTGTGGAATCTTCCGAGCGTGCGGCCGTATCCTGGGCATCGCTCGTCAACCACGGCCGTCTGAGAGGTTCCGATGCTGCCTCCAGCAATTCGAAGCCTCGGACGACCTGGCCTGCAGAGCCGCGTCCTCGAGTGTCGTCAGCAGCCGGCACCAACCTCCGGCCCTTCGGCCAGCAGGCGGACTCAGTCGCGGTCCAGGCGGAAAGGATCAAAAAGGGAGGGTTGCCGGACACGTCCAAGCTCCGGAGTTACAGCCGGTCAGTCACCAATTCTTCCGACGCCGCATCAGGTGAGCCCCGAGCTTGTGCAAGCAGGGGAAGGCAGGATGATAACAGGATTTGTGTCGTGGCGAGCGGAGCTCGCAAACTAAGCAGCCATCTCGCTTCGCGCTCTGCCACGCCCCCGTTTCAAGTTTTTTTTAAATCTATTTTACTTATTATCTATCCCTCTATTTTTCTAGCTCTATATTTATGTGTTTTCTGCTACTTTTGGTTAATTTTAAACTACTTTTTTAAACTCTTTTCTTTTCTTCTCTTCCCTATTGTATTTTCTTTATTATTTAGCTTCCTTTCTGCCCAGACCATGGTAAAGGGAGCCGGGAAGCATCCTGAGAAGGGGAAGGGTCCCGCACCCCGTGCCCGGCTCCCATGCGGGCGTTTGAGGGGGGAGCAGGTCGCACACGGGAGATCTTCAGCCCGGAGGAGGTGGCCGCACTAATTTTTTATGTTCAGCGCCGCCTCCCCAAGACCATCATGGCAGGCGGCAAGATCGCTAGCGGGTACGGGAACCAGGAGCGCCGGAAGAGGTGGGAGAAGGTGTGCCGGGCCATGTACCACCACTCTCGGGTCCGGCGCACCTACAACCAGGCCACCCACTGCTGGACGGATGTCCTGGACCTGGAAAGCGATCTGATCAACCTGCTCGGACTTGAGATCCCCGGGCTTGGTGAGTAGTAGTAGCTATTTCGTTACTATGTTTTCTCCTGCTCTGTGTGTTAATATCTTGCAAATTTTTGTTTCTTACCAAGAGCAATAATGCTGCTGATTACATTGTAGGTAAATTATATTTCAAAATCTTCTGTGCATTTCAGGTGCACTGCTCTCCTTCTCAGTAGCGCTGCTACTATGCTTATTTGTTTTCGATTTTGTGCTCATTTCATTGGCCTGTGAAATTATGCATGAGTGTAGTTTAAAGAACTGCCTAATGATAGACACTAAGGGTCAGATTTTTAATTACCGCCGCATCCTTGCAAAGTAGCAGGGATGCGCCAGTAATTGTGCGCCACGCCACCACCACCCATGGTGCGCCGTATTTACAATGCGGCGCACCATGGGCCCAAAACGTCACCAAAGCGTTACGCATCTGTGCCGTAAAGACGGCGCATTGCTGGAGTTGCGTCGCAACGATGGCGCAGATCCAGCAATGCTCTGGGGTGCCCTATCTCCCCAATGCTGCGTCAAGCCGTACTTCTGCTTCAAGCAGGCGCAGGGTTTAAGTCACGCATCATTGTCCTCAAAGTGACTGATTGAAATCTTCTAGATTTCCCTCAGCCACTTTTAGGATGCGTTCCTGCGCAGGAACGCCCTCCCTTGCGCCGCAACGCCCCCTGATGGCGCAGGGCTTTACAACGTGATGCATCTCCCATATGCGCCACGTTGTTAATATACGCCGCACCATGGCGCCTCTTTTGTTCTGCCGCTGCGTCACAAAAGTCACGCAACAATGGAGCAAAAGAGTCGCAAGGGGCTTCGAAATCAGCCCTTACAGACTCAAGTCCAGTCCTTCCTTTGTACACATGGCGATAAGAAGAAATAGTGGTGGTTGATTGATAGTTTCAGTATTTTAATGACTGGTTAATGTAGTAGGAAACTTTAGTGTTGTCGCTGATCTGCAATCACGATGGACTTTGTCTGCCACTTCGCGTGCTGCGGACTGCTGCCTGCCAGTCCTAGGCAAACCTTTTTAATACTTTGTTTAGTGAGTTACATAAGAACTTTCCAAGTCGACGGTCCGCAAATCAAGCAATACTAATAACGTAGTAGACCACATGAGATCGGTCAATATATCCCGTGGAATAGTTGTCTATTTGCTATTTCGCCAAAATATGTTGTTATTGTTCTTTTGAAATGTTTGATTTAATTGACAAATTTCATCCATGTTTTCTGGTCTTTCTTTCTTTCATGTTGTACATCAGCTCCCCCCAGGGGCAAGAGGACACAGGAGGAGGAGGCTGATGTTCGCCAGGATGCAGGCCGGAATCGGGCAGGCGAAGGCTCCTTTGCTGGCCCAGGTAAGTTTTAATTTTAATATAGAGTACCTATTTTTTCCTTGCGTTCCTCATTTGATTTTTTCTAAATCGTCTTTGATCTTCTTGTAGACTGGATCTAAATTCTTATCCTGCCTCGACTATGACTCCCTGTGGTATTACTAGATTATTCTTATTAGTCTGTTTGTGTAGCTAACTAAGATTGCACATTTGGCAATTCCATTGGACTCCCATTCTAGTCAGCAATAGCTCTATGCACTGAATGCAGTTCTCTGGGATTGTCCATACTGTCTTTTCAAGTCTTCTAAATGTTTATGCTTTGACAATTGCCAACAATAAAAAGGTGAATGACCACCAAGAAAGAATAAGATACTACTTTACTTTTGGTTTGGATAGGAGGAAAATCCATTCTACTACTGTTGCAGGGACAAATCTGCACAAACAGAACTATGGACACTAAATAATGCATTGCTTAGCTTGTCAATTACAATAGGCGCTGTTAGACTTTCCACATACCTCAGTGATAACAGACTTTGTAGTTGAACCCCCAATCTCCTTACTGACTAGATAGTGTGGCAGAGTCATTTAGCTCCGAAAGTCACCGATGATTGATCCCCAATGATGATTAGATTATCCAACGCAGGACAAGAGTACGGAGTCAGAGTCAAGAAGTGTCAGAGGCACAGACTCATGCTTGCAAAAATTCCCAAACCTTTAGCTCAGCCACTCTATTCTGGAGGACAAAAAAACCACAGAGTCTATTTAAGTTTAAAAGCTTTATTAAAAGTAAACACATTTAATAAAATCAAGTTTGTCATAAAAGTAAACGTTTAACTGAAAATGGAAAAGTGCCTAGTGCTGACGATTAATTGGATACATTTCTTGTGGTCGAGCTGAGCTCTCACCTGGTTTGAACTTGATCTTGCTCGTGTTCTTAGAAGTCAAGCTTCTGTCTGTTAGGAGAAAAAGTGGTGCGTGTTAAAAATAAAAAGCAAGCATTCATCAGTTGTGCCAAAAAGTGCAGCAAGACAACAGCCTTACCTGGAGAAAGGGACGTTTTTACTTTAGAGTAGACAGCCACAAATTATTACATTGTTTGCTGTTTTTTTTTAAATTTCTTTATTCCTAGACCAAATATTATATAGTAGTGAGTGGTGTATTCTAACATTCTTAAATGTTCTTTGTAGGTGGAACATCTGGTGGCGGAGCCAGAGCGGAAGTGGTGGTGGTGGATGAGGGGAACACTTCTGGGGAGGATGCGGTGCAAGTGCCGGACGACACCAGTGTGCCTGTGAGGGTTCACATGGTGGTGGCGGGCAGAGGTAAGCTATATATTCCTTACTTATTGAGATTGAAGACTGCAGAGTGTGCTATCTGGGGCTCTGGGAGGAGGAGGGGGCGCACCAGCAAGTGCAAGGAGCCTGCGCCCGCTATCTGCACAGGTGTATTATAAATCAACCAGGTAGTAGCCTCCTCTAAATGTACTTCGACTTAGCTGTGTAGTTTTTGGCGAGAAGAATCTCAATCAGATCTGAGATGAACTTGATGGACGGGATGAACGAAAAGCGAAAGAAGGGTGTAAGTAAGTGTGGAAGGACGAGAAATTTAATGATGACTGGCAAAGAAGAATGATATGTGTTTGCTTGGTCCCCGTGGTGGCTGGGAAGGAAAGAATATGGTGTGGTGCATGGCTGGGTGAATGATAAAGCAAGGATGGGTGGAAGGAGAACAGCCTGGGTGGGTGAAACAGAAACTGTATGTGTGCATATACTTTGAATGGATGGGTGCCTGGATCATGGTACTATCTGACTCTTAGATAGCATATACTCTTGGATAGCATATGTGTATCTATAGAGAGTAGACGGTGACTGGATGAACTAAGTGTTACTTTGAAGAGCATGTAACACCGCACCCGCACGTCCGTTCCAGTGTATGAAAGGCAAGGAAAAGAAGTTGTAATTTTGTCCAAATACTACCATGAATAGTAGCAGTAGTTTGTATTGCAACTGCAAGCACAGCATATATCCAGTTCTTACGGTGGACACTCCCTATCTCTCTTAATACCTTTAGTTTAGTAGTAGTAAGTCATTCATGTGTGGGTGTATCACTGTTCACTCAATAATAAGCAAAGCACCTAAAGTCATCCCATATGTAATCAAATACATCCCATGTGAAGTGATAGATAATCAGATTATTTAGCTTCTTTATTTTCCTTTTCTAGTACTCATTTGCACTGTAGGGTGAAAGTTAAATTAATTAAGCAGTAGCCCTTTTAACAGAGTATTCTCAGTGCCACCCGTAATAGAAAAGTAAGAGCTTCACCACCTGCATGTACTGGACCGGTACAGTAACGCAAGTCTGTCTCACTCATCATGGTGTGCGTCTGTTTTTCTCGTGTGCAAGTTCACTGCGCTGGCATTATGCCGGCTTGCATAAGATAACGTGCCAATTTTCCAAAACAAGAGAGAAGAAGAAGAATAAGACTGGTGTACTGTCATAGTCGACTGTAATGGAAGTCCATAGTGCTCGTAGAATTTGTTCCTTAAACTCCCACTAATGTTAGATCAACGATGAAGAAGTGGGAGGTTAGATAGATACTGTCCTCAATAGTTATGTACTGTGCTTTCAATTTGCTACTTGTACTGTGACACAACTTTCTGCTCAATCATTTTGTGTTAATCGTAAGGAGCATTGGTTACAGACTATGTCTTTCTTTCTTCATATAGTTGCTCCTTCCAAATCAAACAGACCACCAAGGAAGTAGCTGGCTCGAATGGCCCGGCAACGGAGGCTGGATGCCACTGTCGCCGAATATCGGCGGTTGGTGGCCCTGTAGGAGGAAGACACGCAGTCTACCGGGACAACATCCACTGGGACAGCTGTATCCTCCTCCGTGCCCCCACGGGTTGCCGGCCAGCTCAGTGCTCCAGCGGTACAGAGTCACTCTACCAAAGCCAACCACCACCGCCGAGCAGCAAAGACAGCAGCTGCCCCCCACAGGAGTTGCAAGTCACGCCAGCACCGCTTATGCCTCAGAGTGTCCTACCTGGAGCAGGAGATTCTAACGTATAAGACCTTGGTGGAGGGCCTCCGCTTCGAACATGCCACCCTCCGCAAGGAGTATGATGCCCTGGCCGCAAAAGTGAACAGCAGCCTGCCGTAGTGTCCCTTGCCCCTTTTTTAGAGACATTTAACGGGTGGGAATTGGGAGTTGGGTTGATTTTGGGACTTTTGAAGGACAATTGTTGGGGGTAGGGAGGGTCTTGCGGGAGATTATTTTGTTAGGGCTACAAAAATATACTTTTTGAAACTTTATCTGAGCATACCTGTTTTTTACTGCTTTTGAGTCTGGTGGGTGGGGGTTTACAGAAAGTTTGTGTTCCTGAAACTTAAGTCTGTGTCATTTTCCTCCTTTAAGTGTAAATGGCTAAATGTTTTCAACATTAAGTGCCTCTCACAGAGTAAGTGAATTCAAGAGTCCTAGGACTTTAGTAGTACTACCGTCAATCTCTCGTCTCTCCTAATACTCCATTATACTACCTCCGACCAAACGCTTACCTTACCTGTAATTTGTGTTTGAAAGTAGGGCTAGGCCCAGGGCTGGATCAACGGGAAATGGGGATTAAGGTTGGCAATCCTGGGCGGATGAAATGTCCTCCTCATTGCGGTGGTACTAGTGGTGTGACACAGTGGCAGTTGCATGCCTATGGAAAAAAGAAAATGAAACCTGGTTTGTCTTTACTGTAGCATTATAACGGTACGATAGAGAATATAGCAGGTGACAGTACACTAGAACAGTGCCACAATGTAGCCTAACAAATGGTAAAGTATTGAAAGTATAACTAGTACTTGAGTTGAATTTCTTTGACATTGGCTACTATTACAATAAATAGTACTGAAGCTGAGTAAGTCTAGAATATATCCTCGGATTCCTTCACCAGCCTGTTGCTATGACCTCATCCTCCCCAGCAAGTGTGTGGAATTATTGTTGTCATTTAGTCACACATCAATCAAAACCACACAGCCCGGGGGAAGAGGGTTAGGGTTTGGAAAATGGATGGGAATGGGGGTTTCTTTTAGGGTAGGTTTTGTTGAGAGAAGTAAAAAAAAGCACAGGATGGACAAACAATAATTGAAGATAAAGAATTTTTGGGGTACAAAGCTAACCATAAATCTTTTAAGTGACGTAAAGGAAGTGCATGCACTACTGCATGCATTGTTACTGAAAAGTAAGTAGTACTTTCGACAACTGTGAATGACAGAATGCGAAAGTACAGGGCTGCAGCGTTTTCACTTGCCTATCTCTGCACTCAGAGAAACACTTCCTACATTAAATTAGTTTTAAAAAATAGCTGAAGTAAAACCTATAGAATGGCTGTAGGGATCAATTTAGAAGAAGAGAGAGATCCAAGAAATGCAGTCACACTCATAGAAGAAAACAATGGATACTGTATCTGTATGTTGTTGTAGTTGTCCTGGTGAATTTGGTAAGTAAGTTGCATGCAGCAAACAATTCCTCTTATTAGCAGCACTTCTCCATCAATGTTGGTGAAAAGAAGACACCCTGTCCACTGTCTGCCTGGCGGATGCTGAATTGCAGCTCGCTAATGTGAAGCCTGACTCCATCCTTTTTTGCCCCATTGCACAGACTGAAACCCGGCCTCTAATTATTGAACGAAAAACAGGAAGTGATATTACAACACCACTGATAAATAAATATAAGGTATGTACGCTGTGTAGTGCAAAAAGTCAAACTTTGAGTTTCCTAATAGACAGTACAATATTTTTGAAAGTGCGTACTCTGTCTGAGTCTCCTTTTGAAGGATAAATAAGTATGGGCAAATTAATTTAGCAGAGCTTTCCTCTCAAGCTAGGTGTACTGTAAACTGTGTTTTAGAACAAAATTAGACCTTCCCAACAGTGCTCCAACCCAGACCCTTACTAAAGCCAGTCGCAAAAATGTAGAAGACCCCCAATCAGATCTCAAAAAACGAGGCCTAGCAGAAAACTGGTGACAAAACGTACTTTGAAAGTAAAAGTAGGCCCAAATACCCCTTTACCCACCGTGGATTGTGTTCAAACCACTTGCAAGCAAGCAAAAGTATCCATAGCCAGCATCGCTCCAAGACTCGAAAACCCTCCACCCAAACACATGCAATAGAAATACTGCTAACCCTAACAAGCCCTAAGTTAAGAATAGTGGCAAAGGCTTTCTTTAACTATGCCAAATCCCCCCTTTCCAACCATGGATTTTCTTCAAATGACTTGCAACCAAAATTACACATTCCCATGAGTGCTCTAAGACCCTAAAACTCAGTTGCAAAAATCTAGAACACCCCGAAACACATGCAATCCTGCTGCTAGGGCTAACCCATATGAACCCTAAGTTACAAAAAGTGCCGAAAGGCTTTTCCTTATGGATTTTGTCCAAACCATTTCTATCCGGTATTAGACCTTCCCAGCAATGCCCCAAGACCCGCCAACCCACCCGCAAAAAAGCACAACACCCCCAAACAGCCAAAAAGGAAAATATCATACTTACTTCGGTCCAAAAGCGCTGTGCAGCTAGGTCATAACTCCTGTTTTCCACCACAGAATTCCTGAAAAGCAAATGCAATCAAAATTAGACTGTCCCAGCAGTGCTCCCAGACCCCGAAACTCACCCACAAACACCCGGAACCCCCCCCAAAGAGCACTTCAAAGACAAGCAAGTCAGCAAAAACGCAAAAACAATTTCGCCTCCGATTTGGTCCAAACCACTTGTATCCAGTATTAGAGCTTCCCAGCAATGGCCCCAGAGGCATCAACCTCGGCGAAAACTAGTAGAAGACCCCCAAACAGCCAAAAAGCAAATGTACAAAAATGGGCACTTAGTCATTTTCTTGGCAATTTCCAAAATCACTCCGCGCGCTCTCTGCAGCTAGGCCCTAACTCTCCTCTGCCACCATGGATTTGCTTCAAACCTCTTGCAATCTAAAGTATCCATAGCCAGCAGTGCTCCCAGACCCCGAAACCCACCCACAACACCAGGAAGCCCCCCAAACAGGCCCCCGCAAACGCGTCATTGAGCAAAATGTCAGAAATAGCAAAAAAAATTCTGCATGGATTTTGTTCAAACCACTTCTATCCGGTATTAGACCTTCCCAGCAATGCCCCAAGACCCGCCAACCCACCCGCAAAAAAGTACAACACCCTTAAACAGCCAAAAAGGAAAATCTCATACTTACAATATTTCTCGGCCTTCGGTCCAAACGTGCTGTGCAGCTAGGTCATAACTCCCGTTTTCCACCACGGATTTCCTGAAAAGCAAATGCAATCAAAATTAGAGTGTCCCAGCAGTGCTCCCAGACCCCAAAACACACCCACAAACACCCGGAACCCCCCCAAAGAGCACCTCAAAGGCAAGGAAGTCAGCAAAAACGCAAAATAAATTTGGCCTCCGATTTGGTCCTAACCACTTTTATCCGGTATTAGAGCTTCCCAGCAATGGCCCCAGAGCCGTCAACCCAGGCGAAAACTAGCAGAAGACCCCCAAACAGCAAAAAAGCAAAAGTACAAAAATGGGGACTTAGTCATTTTCTTGGCAATTTCCAAAATCACTCCGCGCGTGCTCTGCAGCTAGGCCCTAACTCCCCTCGGCCACCATGGATTTGCTTCAAACCTCTTGCAATCTAAAGTATCCATAGCCACCAGTGCTTCCAGACCCCGAAACCCACCCACAAACACCAGGAAGCCCCCCAAACAGGCCCCCGAAAAAGTTACATTGAGCAAAATGTCAGAAATAGCAAAAAGAAATTCTGCATGAATTTTGTCCAAACCACTTCTATCCGGTATTAGACCTTCCCAGCAATGCCCCAAGACCCGCCAACCCACCCGCAAAAAAGCACAACACCCCCAAACAGCCTAAAAGAAAAATCTCATACTTACAATGTTTATGGGCCTTCGGTCCAAACGCGCTGTGCTGCTAGCTCTTAACTCCCGTTTTCCACCGCGGATTTCCTGAAAAGCAAATGAAATCAAAATTAGAGAGTCCCAGCAGTGCTCCCAGACCCCAAAACTCACCCACAAACACCCGGAACCCCCCCAAATAGCACCTCAAAGGCAAGCAAGTCAGCAAAAACGCCCCAAAAAATTCGCCTCCGATTTGGTCCAAACCACTTTTATCCGGTATTAGAGCTTCCCAGCAATGGCCCCAGAGCCGTCAACTCAACCGCAAAGAAGTAGAACACCCCCACAAGTGCAGAGTCTTTCTTCATTGGGCGTAATCCAGCCCTCTGCTTTGAGGGAAATAGGAGTCTGGAGGAGGAGGATAGAGGAGCATGTTCTTCTGAACTTGAGAACCTGAGTAAAGCAGACTGCGGCACCTTCGAATCAATAAGCAAACAAGTGAAGACAGTTCTGCTGATGGGCTTGTTTTTGTGATTAGGTGATTAAAGTTTGAAATATATTAACTGTGCACAACAAAGAAAGACAGACACACAGGAATAAAAGTGAATAAGGACGAAAAAGAAAGTTATTGATTCATTGTCTCATTTTCAGGGCTCAGTGTCAGTGAATAAGAATAAGGCTTCGTCATCATACGCTGCGAATTCAGGCAGGGTGAGGTCAGTGTCACCTAACAGAGAAGAAATTCCCTCATCTACGTTGCTGTCCACCTCGTCTTCATCCGGCGTGCTTTCTCGTACTTTGTAATCTGGTGGTATGAGGTGCTGATTCATCTTGATCATTGTTAACCTCTCCACATTTTTGGGCGAGAGGCGGCTCCGTTTGGAAGTTACAATGCCACCAGCAGCACTGAAAACACGTTCAGAAGGCACGCTTGCGAGTGGGCAAGACAAGTAGTTTATAGCCAGGTTGGAGAGCTGTGCCCACAATTCTTGTTTCCCATGCCAATACGCCAATGGGTCAGCATTAACATAGACCTCTGTTTAGTCATTCAGATAGTCCTGCACCATCGACTCAAGATCCTCCAAGGTTCCTCCACTTTGCTTACTTTTTGCTGTGACCTTTTGAGAACCAAACCCAAGCCGAATTAGCCTATCCTCTTCTGCATCCAATGTTACTGTTGTGTCTGGGGCAGATGATCCGGTTGCCGGTGTCTTTAACGGCTGAGAGGTCACTTGTGCCACAGCCACAGGTGCAGAAGTGGATTCTTTTGACTTGGGATAGCCTGCTGATGCTGATGTACTGCCTTTTCCTTCAATTTGCTGCCGTTCTCTTTCAAACCTCTTGGCTGACAAGGCTAGCCAACGTTTGTACTTTGTAACATCTTGATCACCAAAAGGAAAGAATGCTTGGCCTGCCAGCGCCTTTTTGTAGCGTGGATCCAGAATAGTAGCACAAATGTAATGCTGTTCTTAGTGGATCATTTTAAGACGTTCATCACCAAGTAGGCGCTCTAATAATTTCTCTGCCAAAAGAAAAGCGTCTTTCTTTTCTTCATCTTTTTCAAACATAGAAAACACCGCCTTCAGTTGGTGCTCCAGCATGCGCAACAATGGGATAGCTTTTCCCTAATTACAGTCCTCCTTGCTGACTGCACGCGTGAAGACCTCAAAAGGACGAAGCATGTCTGTCAGGCTTTTAACTAGGTTCCATTGCGCCGCATCTAGCCTCAGGTCCTTCTGAGCTGTACCCAGTGTTAAGAAATAGTGATCGAGTACCGTATACTGCTCATACAGACGCTCAAGCATGTAGAAGGTTGAGTTCCAATGTGTTGCCACCTCCTGGATGAGTGCTATCACTGGCATTCAACGTTCATGTAGCAGGCTCCTCAGATGCTTCCGGGCCTTAAAAGAATGGCTGAAATGGTTGCACATTCTTCGGCAGGTGGCCACTAACTCGCACGCTGGACTGTCTTCATCACTCAAGAATTTTTTAACAACCAGGTTTATACAGTGCGCCAAACACGGCACTCTGAAATATTGACCCAGCTCACTGGCCTTAACTACATTGGCGCCATTATCCATGGAAACATAACTAATCTGGCGTTTTTTTGGGGACAGCCAGTGAAAGACCTTTGTGTTAAACTCATTCAAAATGTTTTCTGCTGTGTGACGTTTCTCCAAGCCAAACATGGCTAGTGTTGCATGTTTCCGAGCAGCTTCAAAAATTCGGTCAGGGTCAACACCTGCGTTTAGCTTTGCTTTAACCCCTGAAAAAGAAACCCAGTGTGCAGTGATGCACATGTAATCAGCGCCTGCACCACTGGTCCACATGTCTGTTGTCAGATGTATAGTGTGAACAGCACTCTTCTGCAAAGCTGCCCCAATCACCTCCAGCACATCTTCATGTAGTGCTGGAACCGCAACTCTGGCAAAATAGAACCAGCTAGGAACCTTCCATTTAGGCAGAGCGCTGCCACTAATTCCAGAAAACCAATCCCTTCTACAAAAGAAAAAGGGAGAAGGTCCAGAGATAGCATTTTAGCCAGCTTAGTGTTATAGAGACGCGTCAGTGGGTGGTTGCGTTCATATGGCGCTTCTGTAAACAACATGGTTCTAATATTACCCTGGACCAAGCATTTACGGGATGATGATGATGACTTCTTTGACCCAGTTACGCTCACCGATGAACTTTTTCGCATTGGTGTCTCACTCTTTCCCACTCTCTTAGTGTGGCTCACATGGGGTGTGCTGCTGTCAGGGGTACTGGGTGTAAGTGAAGTGTTTGACACGTCTTCTTCCTCCTCGTCATCATCAGATGAAACATCAATGTTTTCTTGACTTGCAATTCGGGCTTCCTTGATCTCGTTTAGGTGGGCAAACCAATGGACAGCGTGCTGTCTCTTAAGATGACCTCTCTGGCCTCCGGTACCATAGTTGGTACCAAACTTACCACGACTAACTGCAAGCTTACAAATGCTACAAATGGCAAAGTTTTCCTTTTTTGGGCAAACACTAAAGAAGTCCCAAACTGCGGACTTGAAATGTCTTTGGGGGCCGGAGGAGGCGGCAATACTGGTGGTGGTGGTCCTGCTGCTAATGCCAGATGAAGTGGAGGATGTGGATTGCCAAACTTTAGTACGTTTTGCACTTTCACCACCACTAATTGAGGTCGAGGTGGATGGAGGTCCCTTCTGGCGAGGAAGAAATATGGAAGCGGTACGTGTTGGTGTACTAGTTAACTTCAATGATTGTGGTGTTTCTTCCATTGCCTCCTCGTCGACAACATCATCACGCTCAGCAGCTTCTCGGGCTAGGGTCAAAATGTCTGTTTGCTGCATGCCCACTGGGGCTGCAGTGACCTTTGTGATGACTGGGTCGTCGTCGTGAGAGTCTTCATCAGCAGCAGTATCCGCCACTTCTTGTTGAGCCTCATCACACTCCTTAACTATGAGACGTTGGACGAGCTTCCTTTTACGCTTAACTACCTTTGTCAGATCATGGTGTGCCTCACTCTCAGACGGCAGTGGTGCTGGTTCCCAATTTTGATCCGTATCATCAGAAGGAGGTGTGCTTGAAGAAGATGTACAAACCACCCTTGATCTTTTCCTTGCTAGGGATGAGGAAGACAATGAATGATCAGGAGGAGAGGCTTCCTCAAATGATACCTCGGCTTGATTGTCGATTTCCTGATGTGCCCCTACTTCTGGAGGAACAACTATTGTGGGCACTTGTGACCCTCCATGCACCTCTGCTTGCGCATCTCCTTGCGCTACCTCTCCTTCCACAAGTACTTGGGCTTGTACTTGCACATGTGGTTGTTGTTGCGGCTGTGGTTGTTCAACACTTGTCAGATGAGTTACAACAACCTGTGTTGATTGAGGGACATTGGGCTACTTTCTTGCGATGAGCCAACACCACTGGTCGATGGTGATTGAACAACTAGACTAAATGCCTCTGCAGCACTCAAGGGCTTGGACTTCATTTGGCGTGGTGGTGGTGGTGGCACTGAGCCAAATGGAGCGGAGGTGCTGCTCCCAGCTTGGTCCCCAGTAGTACCCGCTGCTGCTGCAGGCATACTTTTTTTTTTACTCCCAAAAAATGTGGCGGGCGGCACACCAGTCTCCTTGGTAACTTGCTTCTTCTTCTCCTTACTGGCAACTTTCTTGCTAGAGGAGCTACGGGGAACTTTTTTGGGGGCCATCTTCTTCAGAGGTCAGAACAGCAGGCCGCAGTTGCATGAGTTGCAGAGTTGTCTGTGGCCAGACGTGACGTCGCGTGACGTTATGCTGCACACACACACCGCTGCAGGACTTCTTCCTGGCACTGGTGGTTCTCTTGAGTCGTGCGCACCTAAAAGCAATGGAAGACAGAGGAACATCAGTTCAGTTATATAACCCAAAAAATCGAAAAACACAGAAAAATCAGCACAATCCCATGCCATCCATGATGTTTAAATTCAAGACACCCCACAGAAAGACTAGGCCCATGCACCACTCACTACCCCTGGTGAAAAGGCCACAACAACAGCCCAAAAAAACGAAAATCACAGAAAAATCAGCACAATCCCAAGCCATCCAGGCCCTCCATGATGTTTAAATTCAAGACACCCCACAGAAAGACTAGGCCCATGCACCACTCACTACCCCTGGGCATAAAGGTTGAAAGCTAGGCAAAATGGTTGCAGACCTAAGAACACTGCCTGCATTCAAAATGGCCCCCTGCCTCCTAGCACATGGCCAGGGCCTGCCTGCAGCAGCACTCAAAATGGCACCCACCCACGTGGCCTGTCCCCATGAACACCCAGAAAATCGAAAACCACAGAAAAATCAGCACAATCCCATGCCATCCAGGCCCTCCATGATGTTTAAATTCAAGACACCCCACAGAAAGACTAGGCCCATGCACCACTCAATACCCCTGGTGAAAAGGCCACAACAACAGCCCAAAAAAACGAAAATCACAGAAAAATCAGCACAATCCCAAGCCATCCAGGCCCTCCATGATGTTTAAATTCAAGACACCCCACAGAAAGACTAGGCCCATGCACCACTCACTACCCCTGGGCATAAAGGTTGAAAGCTAGGCAAAATGGTTGCAGACCTAAGAACACTGCCTGCATTTAAAATGCCCCCTGCCTCCCAGGACATGGCCAGGGCCTGCCTGTAGCAGCACTCAAAATGGCCCCCACCCACATGGCCTGTCCCCATGAACACACCAAAAAATCGAAAAACACAGAAAAATCAGCACAATCCCATGCCATACAGGCCCTCCATGATGTTTAAATTCAAGACACCCCACAGAAAGACTAGGCCCATGCACCACTCAATACCGCTGGTGAAAAGGCCACAACAACAGCCCAAAAAAACGAAAATCACAGAAAAATCAGCACAATCCCAAGCCATCCATGATGTTGAAATTACAGACTCCCCACAGAAAGACTAGGCCCATGCACCACTCACTACCCCTGGGCATAAAGGTTGAAAGCTAGGCAAAATGGTTGCAGACCTAAGAACACTGCCTGCATTCAAAATGGCCCCCTGCCTCCCAGCACATGGCCAGGGCCTGCCTGTAGAGCACTCAAAATGGCACCCACCCACGTTGCCTGTCCCCATGAACACCCCAGAAAATCGAAAAACACAGAAAAATCAGCACAATCCCATGCCATCCAGTCCCTCCATGATGTTTAAATTCAAGACAACCCACAGAAAGACTAGGCCCATCCACCACTCACTACCCCTTGGCATAAAGGTTGAAAGCTAGGAAAATTGGTTGCAGACCTAAGAACAATGCCTGCATTCAAAATGGCCCCCCGCCTCCTAGCACATGGCCAGGGCCTGCCTGTAGCAGCACTCAAAATGGCCCCCACCCACATGGCCTCTCCCCATGAACACCCCAAAAAATCGAAAAACACAGAAAAATCAGCACAATCCCATGCCATCCAGGCCCACCATGATGTTTAAATTCAAGACACCCCACAGAAAGACTAGGCCCATGCACCACTCAATACCCCTGGTGAAAAGGCCACAACAACAGCCCAAAAAAACGAAAACCACAGAAAAATCAGCACAATCCCAAGCCATCCATGATGTTTAAATTCAAGACACCCCACAGAAAGACTAGGCCCATGCACCACTCACTACCCCTGGGCATAAAGGTTGAAAGCTAGGCAAAATGGTTGCAGACCTAAGAACACTGCCTGCATTCAAAATAGCCCCCTGCTTTCCAGCACATGGCCAGGGCCTGCATGTAGCAGCACTAAAAATGCCCCCCACCACGTGGCCTGTCCCCATGAACACCCCAAAAAATCGAAAAACACAGAAAAATCAGCACAATCCCATGCCATCCAGGCCCTCCATGATATTTAAATTCAAGACACCCCACAGAAACACTAGGCCCATGCACCACTCAATACCCCTGGTGAAAAGGCCACAACAACAGCCCAAAAAAACGAAAATCACAGAAAAATCAGCACAATCCCAAGCCATCCAGGCCCTCCATGATGTTTAAATTCAAGACACCCCACAGAAAGACTAGGCCCATGCACCACTCACTACCCCTGGGCATAAAGGTTGAAAGCTAGGCAAAATGGTTGCAGACCTAAGAACACTGCCTGCATTCAAAATGGCCCCCTGCCTCCCAGCACATGGCCAGGGCCTGCCTGTAGCAGCACTCAAAATGGTCCCCACCCACATGGCCTGTCCCCATGTACACCCCAAAAAATAAAAAAACACAGAAAAATCAGCACAATCCCATGCCATCCAGGCCCTCCATGATGTTTAAATGCAAGACACCCCACAGAAAGACTAGGCCCATGCACCACTCAATACCCCTGGTGAAAAGGCCACAACAACAGCCCAAAAAAATGAAAATCACAGAAAAATCAGCACAATCCCAAGCCATCCAGGCCCTCCATGATGTTTAAATTCAAGACACCCCACAGAAAGACTAGGGCCATGCACCACTCACTACCCCTGGGCAAAAGGCCACAACAGCAGCCCAAAAAAACGAAAATCACTGAAAAATCAGCACAATCCCAAGCCATCCAGGCCCTCCATGATGTTTTTATTAAAGAGACCCCACAGAAAGACTCAGTCCACCCACCACTGAGTACCCCTGGGCAAAAGGCCCCAACAACAGCCCAAAGATCGAAAATTCCAAAATTGTAGTTGCAGCAACTGTAATGCCCCAAACAAACTTACTTGTGAAATTTCTAATCCAAATGTGATCCAAAGAAAGTCAAGAAGGCCTCAAATCCAAATATCCAGCAGAATCCACAAAAAGTAATCCTTCCAGGTGAAGAATCCGAATGAAAGTGACCAGCACATGAAGAAAGCACTGGGAGGAGCCTGCTGGACAGGAACAGGAAGTTGGAGACTGTGGGGCACCTCCTTCCTCCCACCCCCCCCCCCCCCCCCCCAAAAAATAGACTCCTTGCAAAAAAAAGTGCAGGCAAATGTCAACCTGAGGAATTATTCTGATGATTTCCAGAAGGTTTATGCTGCTTGCTGGTGGATTTCTTGTGCAGAATTGCAAATTTTGTAGTTTCGCGAGTGCAAGATTGTTGCTGCCCACCACATCTACGTGTTCGCAATTGCGAACTCTAGCGATACGTGATCACGACGTACTCGCGTTGACAAACTCTCGCTGTGCAAGGTGGCAAGCCGCAATGACGTAATCGCGGTCGCCAAACTCCCGCGGGATCCCGCAGCAAGATCCAAAATGGCGCAGCACTCGCAAAATATCGAGAAAAACAACTCGGCAAACGCTGAATAACGGTAAGTGAACGCCGCACGCCGCAAAATTGTATCACCAAGAAAAAAAAATCTGCGTGCGAATTTGCAGATTTTGCGGGAAATTCGTGAATCTCGCGGATTACGAATTTACCGAAAATCTGCAAAATCCGCAAGCGGAACAGATTTTCCGCCCATGCTCACTTGAGAGCTACGGCGGCAGCAGCTGCATCAATTCGACAGTCTGCTGGTTTGGTTATGGATAACACGTTAGTTGTCATGGTTCCACATGCAGTGGATACCTTGTTGAAGCGTACGAAGACACAGCATTTAACTAGTCCTCGGTTGTCAGGTTACGAGTTGACGTTGTTAGCGAGCCATGTGCACATTAAATGATGCAACACGTGAATCCAGCCACGTTGTTGCCAATTACGGCTGAGATAGATAGTGAAGAACAGCATGACTGTTTTCTGAGAACTGAAGAAGAGACGAAAGGGAGAATATATCTTAGGGACACTCCTCTTCCTGAATGTGATGGTACTTTGTGGGTTGATGGTTCGTGCTTTAAGTTGCCGAATGGTGATACGACTGCGGCATATGCTGTTACGACTTTGCATACGATTGTTGAAACTGCATGTATCCCACATAACTCAGCACAAGCAACAGAATTGATTGCACTTAAGAGAGCGTGTGTGTTGTCGAAAGGAATGAGAGTGACCATATATACTGACTGTCAATACACATTTGGCGTGGCTCATAGCTTTGGACATTTGTGGCGTGAACGTGGATTTTTAACTTCGCATGGGATGAAGATCCAGCATGGTCAGATGGTGAATGAGCTTCTTGAGTCTCTGACCTTACCGTTACAAGTTGCGATTGTGAAATGTAGTGCACACAAAAGGGTTACGGATGATGTTGGTCGTGGAAATGCCTTTGCTGATGAAGTTGCGAAAGAAACTGCGAAAGATGTAATAAATCGAATGTATGTTGCAGGCCCTGCAAGATGGATTGGTGACATTGGAATGTGTGAAGATACAATTGAGATTGTGAAATCCATTCAAGCTGAAGCTACAGAGAAAGAGTTGAATGAATGGAGAGAAAGTAAGGGTAGAATGGTTTCGAATGGTTGTTGGACTGATTTGTCAGAGCATCAGAGATGGTTGTTACCCAATGCGTATGTGTTTGCAGTGGTGACAATGGCTCATGGAATGGCACATATTAGCGTGAGTTTAGGTTATTGCCTATGTAAGGGCAAAAGGAGGGTCTGTGGTACTGAAGATTTTGGACCCGTGTTATAAACATCATCGTATCATGACGATTTTGGTATCAGCAGACCGGTAATGATTGAGATACCATGTATGAGCATTTCCGTCATATTCGAGTGACGAAATCACCCTGAAATCAGAGTTTCCTTCCTGAACCCTCGGGTTCCATTTTGTGAACGGCAGCCATTTTGTGATTGCCCTCACCTAGGCTCAATAACTAAAGCCGAGATCGAGTCAGAAATACACGTATACCTTCGCTGACTCCTCTGTGACTGCCTGAAGCCAAACCTGTTCGGCCAGTACCTTTCCCAGTGGCCGAATGAGATTAGCATCGAGCGCAACATATCATAAACCTTTCATCGCACACAAACCATGCCTAATCTTACACACACCTGTCCCTGTTTCTTTCTTTATGACTTGCTTTATGAGGAGGAGGTGCCCGTTTTTATTGGGGGTCCGTCGATTTCTGATGAAAATACTGGGCCTTGCCGGATAATTGATTATGGGCTGGACAAACTGAAATATGGGCTTGTCATCATGACTCTGCTTTTTCTTTGTAGTGAAAATATGTGAATGGTCAACTGTAAAATAAGGAATGTTTGCCTAAAGCATAATATTTTGTATAAAAAGAGAAGGCTGGCTTTGTAAAATTGAGCAGTCTCCTGAGAACATACACCGTGTTGTACTTCTAGGATACCTGTTACTGGCTGCAGCCAATAAATACAATCTTTGACTTCACCTAGAAGACTCTGTGTTTCTGTAGTCTGAAACAGGAAGAACTCGAAGTCTTTGGGTGTTTTCCCTGGCACCGCCAGGTTCTTAAAAACCCAGTACTTCAGGTGTTGGTGGTGGTGGGTGCACTGCTGGTGGCTGTGATGGGCTGGGTCGTTGGGAGGACTGGCCCTCACCCTAAGTGTTCTCCTGGCTCTCGGCGATGTGCAGCGCCTCGCTGTCTGTGCTGGCTTGCTCACCTGCACCTGTAATGTGAAAGGGTGCATGGTTAAAGTTATGTATCTTGCGCAGGCAATGTTGATACATGCATGCAGCCTTGCTTTCCCTGACTGGCTTTTGGATTTACTTTGCATTGAGTGCTCTGGCAGTGTTGGGCTAACTGCGGGTACTTGATTACTCTACAACTTCCACAATGCAATGGGGCATTTTTGGTGAGCATGGGCTGCATTGTTGGGGATGTCATGTTGCTAGCTCAGGACTCAAGGGCATTGTTAGGGGACTGAGTCGCAGTCGCATGGCACTTACCTTCAGGTTGTTGGCTGGGTGGAGATAAGTCCAGCTGAAGGACCCCCACGCAGGCTTCTGGCACAATGGTGTCCTCAATCAGGTCCTCCAATGGGGTGTTCGGTGTGGCTACAGGTTCCCCTCCACCGGTGGCCAGTCGCTCCCCAAGCCTCTCAGCAATCCGCTCCTTAGAACGACCTCTCAGGTCGTACCAGCGCTTTTTTATGTTGTCAATGAAGCGCTGGGTCACACCAACAGAATTGACCTTTGCGCGGATGCGCTGCCAGATCCTGCGCTTCTCTGCCTCTGGCACCCTCTGGGAGTCTTTTCCAAAGAGCCTGGCATGATCCTTGCAGACCCCCTCAATTCGGTGCTCCAATTCTGATTCTGAAAACTTTATTTTCCTCTTTCTCTCCTGCCCACTGCTCCCTGCTGCATCCTGGGACATCTTTGGATTCTTTTTTCTGGCTGGGGTGCTGCACAGTGTTGGTTTTGGTGCTCCTCAGTTTCCTGCTGCCACTCCCTGGCTCTGTGTTCTGTTTGTGGGTGTGGTGAGCCTACTTCCTGGTTGTGATGTCATCAGTGGGCTCGAAATAGAACTTCCCGTTTTTGCGATCTCGCAGTTAGCGGGATCGCAATTAGTGATATCGCAATTTGCGATATCGCAATTTGCGATATCGCTATTTCTGCTTAGGAAATTACCGATTCTGCGATTATTTTGCGATTGCGGCAAGATCGCAATCGCCAATTGCGATCTATTGCGAATCACATTTTTTTATCGCATTTGTACATGAATCCCATTCTGCGATTCTCAAATTGCGATTCGCAAATTTTCGCAATTTGCTAATCGCAGAATGGTAGCTTCATGAATCTGGCTGTAAATATCATTATTCTCATCCTTCCACCTAGTTATTAGCTCCCAGATTTTTAATCCAAGCTTCCTCCCCCTCCTTCCCTTTCTAGCGTAAATTGCCTTTTCCAAACTATGTATCCTAAGTATCCTAGCTAACCACTGTTGATATATTGGTGGCACTGGGTCGAGCCATGCTGCAGCAATACACAATCTTAGTACTGCCATAGCCACAAAGACAAAGTACCCATCTTCACTCAGGGTGCCATCCGCCTTCACACCCAACATAATTATTGAGGGTGTTAAGTTAAGTGGTATGGCTAGTGCCCACTGCATCAATGTCTCAATCCCTTTCAAAATCATACAGAGATGTGGGCATGTTGAAAATATATAGATAATATGACTTAAACTCCAAGTATGGTCTATTGACTCCTGACTCAAAATGCAATGGATTGGCCTGTAGTAGTACAATTTTGTTATTGAACAAGGAGAAGGGAAAGATTGGCTTAACTGAGTTACTTTTTGTGTGTAGGATAGACTAGAGTACACAAGGAGGTATATGTACAAGAATTTAACACTGCTGTAGCTTCAATTTTCAGACGTTACAGTGGCTTTTCTATTGCCCTATGTACAAGTTGCAGCTAACTACAGTTAGCAGCACTGTTCCACCATAAACAAAAAATGTCCACTTCAGTTAGCGGGACTAAATGAAAATGAGAGGCAAGGTGGTCGTTTCCATAAAAAAACTGCCACTAACCCCACTTCACAATATTTACAATGAATTTTCCATCTGGTGATAATCCCCCAAAACTGACACTGAGTCCAGTTAGTGGCAGGTTTTTAAGACCAGAAAAAAGCTGGTCTAAAAAATGGTGCAAACACACTTTTATAAAAGGGTGACTAACCCTGACCCTCATTTGCGTTAACAGCAATGCCATAAAGGTACTACTCTTGCAGCATTGAGCTCCAAAAAAGACCACAACCGCCACCAGCACCACCACAGGGGCAGAGCTGCAGAGGAGAATGGATCTATCACCAAAGATTCACCCTTATAGACCTCCGGCCAGAGGATGTGAGAGCCCACTACAGCCTAAAAAGGCTACTCACTCAGATAGCGCTAAGGCGGCAGGTACCATCCCAGCACTGCACAAACATCCCTCCACAGACAAAGATACTTTCTCTGCTGCACATGTTAGCCTCTGGTACCTTCCAATCAACCACTGCCACAGTGGGTGGAGTCTCAGAGTCATCCTTCTCCAGGTTCCTTCTGACTGTTTCGTATGCCATCATCAGCCTGACACCGCAGCACCTATGCTTCCCCAACACAGCACAAAAACAACTTGATAACAAGCAAGGCTTCCAAGCCATTGCTGGTTTTCCTCTTGTGTTGGGTGCAATTGACTGCACCCATGTGCAACTTGGGTCTCCTGCGGACACTGCGCATAGATAAAGGAACAGGAATCACACATACTCAATGAATGTACATGTCATCATGGACCACCGGGGCCTGTTCATAAATGCTGTTGCAATGTTTCCATGGAGTGTGCATGACTCCTACTTCTTCCGCCAATCAATCGTCAACCAGCAGTTTGAGATTGACACCTATGGACATAGACTGCTTGTTGGTAAGTACAAAATGAACACACCACACACATCAAGCCCCCAATTATGTAGCTCAAATCTGTGAGAATGCACATGTAGCAAATGTATTGAGTGGGGAGTATGGACTGGACTCCCCACTCTGTGAAGTGGTCCAAATGATGGAAAGGGCAGTACAGTTTGAGTAACTGATGGATATTCTTCCACTTAAGTGTAATATCCTGTTGTATGCCTTGGTAGTATATACATTGGACACAAAGAGCATTTTCAGACACACATAGGTTTCTCGGATATATTTATATCCTTTCTCGTAGACCCACAGTTATTCTTTTGTAGTTTATTTGTTCTAGTCAGGGGGCTGTAACTGTGCCCAGGTCTATAAATATTCCCTTTGAACCTCCTCCCACCCGTTTGTTGTTATTAGTCTTCCTACTGTGGCCACTACGCCGGCCACAGGCTTGACCCGGTCTTCTCCTCCAGCAAGCACATAGCCTTCAGCCACTCCACCGGACTACACTGGACAGACCACAGCTGCGTTCACTTCAACTTCAAGAGAACCACGACCCACTAGCACCTGCAACAGGCTCCCTGCAGAAACTGGAGCAAGAACACCACTGACCAGCTCACCACCACCCTCAGCGAGAAGCCGCCCACCAGCACTACAGACCCAGACGAAGCAGCCCGCAACCTCCCACAGTGGCTCACCGACTGCGCCGAAAAACTCGCACCTCTGAAGAATCCTCCCAGCAGACCCGGCAGCCGGAAAGACTTGTGGTTTACCAACGACCTCAAGAATTCCAAGAAAACCTGCCACACCCTCGAGAAAGCCTGGCGCCACGACCAGAAAACGGAAAACATGACAGCCCTCAAGAACGCCACCCGCAAACACCACTAGCTGATCCGCACCACCAAGAAGACAGCATTCAAAGAACGACTGGACAACAACACCCACAACAGCAAGGAACTCTTCAGCATCGTTAAAGAGCTCTCCAACCCCAGCGCCTGCAATGACATCCCACCCCGCAAGACCTCTGCGACTCTCTCACCTCGTTCTTCCACCACAAGATCGCCGACATACACAACAGCTTCAGCATTAGACCGCAATGACCATGCACCCTACCACGGAACCGACACCCACCACCACCACCCTCTGCACCTGGACCCCTATCAGCACCAAAGACACCTCTGGCCTGATGAACACCATCCACTCCAGCTCACCTACCGTCACCTGCCCGCACCACGTCTACAACAAAGCCGCCTCCATCATCGCACCCCAACTCCGACTGGTCATCAACATCTCCTTCGAATCCGCCACCTTCCCAGAGAGCTGAAAACAGGCTGAACTGAACGCCCTCCTGAAGAAACCCACCGAGGACCCCACAGACATCAAGACCCCATCTCGCTCCTCCACTGTCCAGCCAAAGTCATAGAGAAGACCGTCAACAGACAACTCTCCACCTTCCTTGAGACCAACGGATCCCTCTACTCCTCACAGTCTGGCTTCCGAGCAAACCACAGCACCGAGACCGCCCTCATCGCAGCAACCAACGACATCAGGTCCCTGCTCGACAACGGGGTAACCACGGCCCTCATCCTCCAGGACCTCTCAGCGGCCTTCGACACCGTATGCAACCGCGCGCTGTTACAGCGCCTCAGCAACACCGGTATCCAAGGAGCGGCCCTGAAATGGATCATCTCGTTCCTCACCGGAAGAACCGAGAGAGTCCGCCTCCCCCCGTTCCGCTCCACGGCCTCCAAAATCATCTGCGGCGTACCACAAGGTTCCTCGCTCAGCCCCACCCTCTTCAACGTCTACATGAGCCCTCTCGCAGCCATCGCTCGCCAGCAAAACCTCAACATCATCTCCTGCGCCAACAACACCCAGCGGATCCTCTCCCTCACCGACGACCCCGCCACCACCAAAGCCAACCTCCAGGAGGAAATGAAAGACGTCGCAGAATGGATGAAGACCAGCCGCCTGAAACTGAACTCAGAAAAAACAGAAGTCTTCATCCTAGGACCATCTCCCTCCGCCTGGGACGACTCCTGGTGGCCCCCTGCCCTGGGCACCGCACCCAAGCCAACAGACCACGCACGCAACCTGGGCTTCATCCTGGACTTCTCCCTCACAATGACCAAGCAAGTAAATGCCGTCTCATCTTCCTGCTTCAACACCCTTCACATGCTTCGAAAGATATTCTGGTAGATCCCCACCGAAACCGGGAAGACAGTCACCCAGGCCCTCGTCACCAGCTGTCTGGACTACGGAAACACCCTCTACGTGGGAACCACAGCCAAGATCCAGAAGAGACCGCAACGCATCCAGAATGCCTCAGCACAACTCATCCTGAACATCCCTCACCTCAGCCACATCTCTACCCACCTAAGAGACCTGCACTGGCTCCCGGTCAACAAGAGGATCACGTTCCAACTCCTCACCCACGCACACACGGCTCTCCACAACACAGGCCCGAAATACCTCAACAGCCGCCCCACCTTCTACACACCCACCCGCCAGCTCCGTTCCGTCAGCCTCGCCCTCGCATCCGTCCCTCGAGTTCGGAAGTCCACCATCGGAGGAAGATCCTTCTCCTACCTGGCGGCCAAGACATGGAACTCCCTCCCCACTCACCTACGGAACACCCTGGACCATCCCTCATTCAGGAAATAACTCAAGACCTGGCTGTTCGATCAGTAGCGTCCCCCCCCCAAGCTCCTTGATACCCTCTCGGGTGAGTAGCGCGCTATACAAATTCTATGATTGATTGATTGATAATACCTTATTAAGGGGTCGATTAGGATCGCGGACGGAAATGTGTGCCGTCTGCCGAGGAAGGTGTCAAGATACTTCGGACCTGTCCGCGGAAAAACCGCAATAGCGATTAGGATCAAATCTGATAGAAACGCCGATCGTGGCGGACGGAGCACAACAATCTCCGTCCGCGGCGGTCGAAGTACACCTGAGGCCGGGGCAGGCGGACGGAACCTAAATAACACCGACCGCCGCGTACGCACATGACCAGGATAACAACTACCTCCCCCGCGATACCTGCGTAGTGTCCGTGTCCGCAATTAGGATAACTCCGCAAGTACCCCGGTAGCCACCACGATCCACGTCCGCGGCGGTACCAATGCTACGAGAAACCGTGCACCACAGCGGAAGTCCAACACGAACAACATCCCTACTGTCAAACCAATGCCATACATTGCGACAGAATTCATCACCAAACACAGGAAAATGAACGACCACCCACCTGACACATCTAAACCAAACACAAGACACAATGACCCACCCCCAAGAACCGCATAAACCACACCTGCCAACACACCCACCTATCACCTGACTGCCAATCAACATTCACACAGGGCCAACACACAGACCATAAATTAACTCCCACCCACTCCAGAAATCCTCTGCATCACAGCATAGCTGCTAGCAGGAGACACCACTGAGCCTACAGCATAAAACAGATATCATATGCATAACCCACACCCAAACACACCCTGTACACAAACACCCACCACACTATCCCCAAACACCACACACCAGCACCTCCTAATTCACACAAACACACACCCCGAGCACCATGGCACCCAAGAAAAACCCTAAATTCACCGACACCGAGTTAAGGGTTATGGTCGATGAGATTCTTCGTGTCGAACCCCACATTTTTGGGGCCCTAGTGCAGCAGACCAGCATAGCTAGGAAGAACAGCCTGTGGGACCGGATCGTCACCAGGGTCAATGCCTCCGGGACCGTCCCGAGGACCAAGCAGGAAATTCAGTGGCGGTGGCACGACCTCAAGACCCGGGTAAAATCAATCAGAGCCAAGAACTTCCTCCGGGCCAACCACACAGGCGGTGGAACCCCCCCGGAGCCCCTACCGTACACCGAGTGGGAGGAGAAGGTGCTGACCATCCTGCACCCTGAGACCCTTGATGGACTTGATGAGGGAGAAGAGGCTGGTAAGTACCAACCAAGCACCACAAACACAACAACACGGTGTGCCTCACACAACTCTGAAGACACATCTCCCAGACCCCAAGCCATGCATGCAGTCCACATACTCACCAACGTCTAAACCACTCCTACAGGCCCCCATGTCCATAGAGAGAGTGGTGGTGGTGGGTGGGGTGTGTGAGGGGACGGAACTACAACTCCCAACAGGCCCCCATGTCCATAGAGAGGGTGGTGGTCGTGGGTGGGGTGTGTGAGGGAACGGAACTACAACTCCCAACAGGCCCCCATGTCCATAGAGAGGTTGGTGGTGGTGGGTGGGGTGTGCTACAGGTCACTAGACCAACTCCCAACAGGCCCCCATTTCCATAGAGAGGGTGGTGGTGGTGGGTGGGGTGTGTGAGGGGACGGAACTACAACTCCCAACAGGCCCCCATGTCCATAGAGAGGGTGGTGGTGGTGGGTGGGGTGTGTGAGGGGACGGAACTACAACTCCCAACAGGCCCCCATGTCCATAGAGAGGGTGGTGGTGGTGGTGGGTGGGGTGTGTGCCAGTGCCGACTGAATGTCAAATATAAATAAATGCACACGTAATGGCCACATGACTCATACTCACATTTTTGTTTTGCAGGGGATCCTAATCTGACAGCTGCAATAAACACCAGGCCTCCAGCCTCCCCACACTCAGAAGTTTCAGGGGACGATTGGCCAGCCACCTCCGGGGCTGAGGATGGTGCCGGCTCAAGCAGCCAGCCAGGGACATCTGGCTCCCAGGTCACACCTGCACCAACAACTACTACGGCCTCTGGCATAACCACAACACCGGCTACTGTGACCTGCACAGCTACCTCCAGCACCACCTCCACCACCACTACTACCGCCACTTCTGCCCCTGCCACCCTGCCCAACCCACCGCCCAACGCTGGGCCCGCGCCATCCCAGCCACGCAGGGAGAGTGTGAGGCAAACCACAAATGCAAGGCCAAATCCTGCAGGCAGGAGCACAGGACAAACAAGGCATGATGAAACTACACCCAATGCCGTGCAACAGTGTGTAGAAGCACTAGCCAGGGTGGAGGAAAACTATCTACGTGACCAGGCACAGGCAGACCGGGCCCACCAGGACTTTGTGGACAACACAGCGATGTTGAGGGCCATCAAGAGGCGGCTTGGACAACTCGTGGACATTTTTAGCACCAGGATGTCCGCCAACACCACCCTCACCACACCCCCTCAAACAACGCCACTGCCACCAACACCGCAACCGCCACCGCCACCTGCGCCCCTGGCGGCGGATGTGGCACCTGATCAGCCCGCGCCCCCAGCTGACTCCGTCCCGACACAAAGACGGAGGGGCCGTCCGAGGCTGGAAGTGGGCGAGAGCAGTGTCGAAGCTCCTGCCACACGCTCCAAGAGGAGCCGACAATGACTCTTTTGAGTACCTGAGCCTGCCATTCACCCTGCCAACTATCCGGTCCCATCAATGGAACACACAACTTGTGGTATGCGACCCAGTGCATAGAAGTCTGCTTTGACCGCTGCCAACTCTGCCGCCTGTGGAAAATGTATGTAGTCATTCTTGTACAGCATCATGGCTGTCAGTACATCCCGAAGTACCGTGCTGAACATGGCCTGTGACATTCCCACGGCATGTCCAACAGTGTACTGAAATGTGCCTGTTGCAAAAAAATGGAGTGCCGCCATCACCTTTTGGGTGGGTGAAATGGAGCCTGGATAGGTTCTTCGCGGCTGCAGGTGAGGAGACAATTGGTTCACAAGCTCCAGCAATCGACGTCGATCCAGCCTGAATTTCCTGATCACCTCCTCGTCCACCATATCCTCCAGCACAGTGTATGGGCGATGGACATTTGGAGCCCTCCTGTGTGTGAGTAAATGGAATGGAAGTAAAATCACATACAACGCATGTCTGTGCAACTCACTCACATGTCATCGCACTCTATCCAACATGTAATAGGCAGTGTTCAATTAGCATATGTGTGACATCTCTGATTGTCACAACAACATGGATTGACGTAGCAACAATGTGCACCCACTAGCTACATGATGTGTTGCTACATGTGCAATGCACTTTGTCTCACCTCAACATTACTGCCAACAAGACATGTGACATGACCCACATGTGTATGCGCAACATGACATACACACATGCAAGTGCATGCACACAAACGAAAATATACACACACCATTTCTTGATGCACCAATGGCAACACCAATATTGGTGACCAAACGGACATCACATGCATGGTGACCCAATAGGCAACACGCATGGACTGAACACAAGTGAACCCCCACCATAGTCAATATCACACATATACCAGTCACAGAATAATGAATGACAATGTGGCAATACATCCGGGATCTACTGTGTAGATGTGAGGTACGATAAACTTGTGTATGGAAATAACCGATGTCGACATGCACATGTGATGGACATTTGTGGCACACCGATGGGCATGGTATGGACACACATGGGATAGAGCATGAAGTGTGGACTCACGCAATCACGCACACAACCGTCATCATGCAGCTGCAGACAATAAAACAACGTGCATCGTCAGCTGACATGCAATCATAGACCCCGCCATGGCGGTGCACTGCTTCCGCTGTTTACGTCTGGCCATACGTGGCCCGCCTTCAACATTCCCATTGTTTGCATGTGCACAGACCGTCACGCTCACACACCGGCAAGTGCATGTGCTAGACTCCGGGACGGATGCATCATTTGCAACAAAGTTCTAACAGTGGCGCCACCATGGCGGGGCACGTATTCGGCAGGGGAGGTGCAGGCCAAAACCTCCATAAGCTGATGTCAATGCACATGGCAGTTCATGACCCCCCTTACAGTGACATTGCATCAGCCAGCCTACAACGGCCGGCCCAGCCCTGCCCATGACCGCCGTGGCGGCCATGCCAGCTACCGCCGTTTCAGGCCCACTCCACTACCGCCGTGCCCTGGCGGGCCTGGCATGGCCGCCACAGCGGTCATGGGCTTCTAGGCCTATGGTGCCAACGTCTTTACATGGTGCACTTTTGAATCTCGCACACGTTTTCCTCCATGTTTTCTGGCCTAGTCGAGCCAGACCCTTAATCGAGGCTCCAAGTTCTTTTCTGCCTCTGAAAGTTGCCGTTTAGGTATGCATCCCTGACCTCTGCCTTACTTCCTGCTCAGACGAGCGGTGCCCGGCTCGGCCTGGTCTGCTTGCCAAAGACGATGTTTTACCTACAAGTTATCTGCTCAGCCTCCTCGAAAACACATTCCAGTCTAGTGAAATAGGTAAACATATTCCCGGCTGCAGAGCAAAGGGCCCTGCCTTCCTGTCTCCATGCAAGTAATTTACTGCTCCCGTTACCATGGTAGGCCCATGGCCCCTGCACCCTACATGAAGATCCATATGCACGCACTAGCATTCAGTGATGAACGGCCTCTGCCCGAGAGACCTTTTACTCCAGACACTACATCCTCAAAACATGCGATATCAGATATGCTGTATGTGCAGGTCGTTCTGACATCCCAGACATTAGTCTCCTCTACTAGTGCTAAAGTCAAAGCCCCCAGCTCCCCCAGTCATGCTCAGTTGCGCGCGCATCTGTAATAACAAATTTCTGCTGATTCTGCAAATCTACCGTACAGCATCCTCCCACATGTGACGTTTCTTGTGACGATCCTCTGACATGTCAAGTGCACGCCCATGTGTACGCCTTCTTACACGCCTCCTGTTACGCACATGTGTTCTTATCTCTCTCTTTTCACCTGTTACGCCTACTGTATTCACTTCAAGTGTACTGTTTTACTATATATAATGTGTGATGTTAATAAAATGTTGAATGTCCCTTCCTGAACCTTAGTGGTGATGGAACCCGATGTCCCATGCTTCGAAGCATTTCATTAAAGCCCGTATGACTCAGATACCACGGACTCTGCCTCTCATTTGATTGAGCTATCCTTTATGTAATTTAATGTACTCAAAAATTGCACGGTAAAATATTTACCACATACTTTGGCGCCCGACAGTAAGTCCAAAGTTTCCCAAGGTAATTGGATATGGGGGAACCTGAATACAGTCATGAATAAAGTATGTTTCCCAGACGCAGACGGTCTTCCCCAAAGGAGAGGGACCGACCTAGAAAATGAAGTGTATGAATTAGGTAACTTTTCCCTCAATCTCATGATCCTGAACGTCCAGTCCGAGACTAATTCGAACTTGCTGTTTATAACAGTTTTGCCAGTGAAAGGTGAACTATGTGTTAGAAAGAATGGTTCAGTACATCTAGGACACAGTCATTGTAATACTGTGGTCGAATTCAGTGACAAAGGAAAGTCTAGGTTTAAAGCCTCTCGCCATTCTTATTTCATTTGTGGTCACATTGCTTATGTACATCTGCCCCCTGATTGGGATGGGACGTGTTACATTGCGTTCCTATTACCACCTGTTTTCCTAGCCCCACCTGATTATCATCGAAATACACGCCTTATGCATGTCAGACACAGAAGAGACCTTCCTCCTGTTATTGATGATTCCGGATCTGCATGGGATTATGTTAAAGGATACTTCTGGTTCTGGTCTGTCCAGAACAGTAAAATAATACGCAGGTTAACAAGAACTCTTGAAGTGGTAGTGAACGAAACTACTTTTGCTTTAGGTAACCTGACCGAAGAGCAATCTGCTATGAGAATTGTTGTTCTTCAAAATCGCCTTGTCCTTGACGTTATCCTGGCCGATAGGGGCGGGGCCTGTAGAGTGATCGGATCTAGTTGTTGCGTCTTTATTCCTAATAACGCGCCGTCCGTGTATAAGGCCATAACACAGCTTCACGAAATTGCTCACCTGATACACCAGAATCAAGGCACCTGGACTTGGTCCGGTTGGCTCTGGAGTGTAATGTCTGCCTGGGGATGGAAATTACTATCGTTCCTAGGAATAATACTGCTTATCCTATTCAGTTGTTGTCTCTGTCTGCAATGTGTACCAGGGCCTGGCACGGCGGTAGTGGAGGGGGCCTGAAACGGCGGTAGCTGGCATGGCCGCCACGGCGGTCATGGGCAGGGCCTGGCACGGCGGTAGTGGAAGGGGCCTGAAACGGCGGTAGCTGGCATGGCCGCCACGGCGGTCATGGGCAGGGCTGGGACGGCCGGTGTAGGCTGGCTGATGCAATGTCACTGTAAGGGGGGTCATGAACTGCCATGTGCATTGACATCAGCTTATGGATGTTTTGGCCTGCACCTCCCCCGCCGAACACGTGCCCCGCCATGGTGGCGCCACTGTTAGAACTCCTCTCCAGACAGCAAATGATGCATCCGTCCCGGTGTCTAGCACATGCACTTGCCGGTGTGTGAGCGTGACGGTCTGTGCACGTGCAGCCAATGGGAGGTGTGGACATAGGCCACGTGTGCCCAATAGTAAGTACCGTATGCTGTTCACCGCAACACCAGGGCCAATCATTGGCCCAATTCCAAACACGCTTCCACAACTGACCAATGGCTGGCGCCGTATGCCACTGACATGGCCACAGGGCCCTATATATGTGTGATGTGCAAAAGCATACCTTCTACGATGACCGCCGACTGCTGCCTGTGACCATCACCTCCACCTGCTGCTGCGGAGCTGACCACCGACTGCTGCCTGTGACCATCACCTCCACCTGCTGCTGCGGAGCTGACCGCCGACTGCTGCCTGTGACCATCACCTCCACCTGCTGCTGCGGAGCTGACCACCGACTGCTGCCTGTGACCATCACCTCCACCTGCTGCTGCGGAGCTGACCACCGACTGCCGCTGTAGTGCCATACTCCGTGACCTTGGCATGTCGAGAGTCAAAGAGAACCGGTCTCGTCCCTTCACCGCCGCGGAGCTTGATGTCCTCGTGGACGGTGTGCTCCGCAACTACGGACGCCTGTACGGTGCACACAGACAGGTGGTAAGTGCAGTGGGGGATAAGTTGTTGTGCATGAGGTGTCCTATGACACCTGGGCTCTGGAAACTTGGCGGTGTGATGTGTGACCAACAAAAGAATCGAAATGTGCATGGCTGCAGAGAGAAATGTGTTGCCCCTATCTGTGTGACTGGCCAACTGTCCACTGACTTCCACCCTTTTGTCTCCCATCATGGTAGGTCAAGCTGCACCTTCGCAAGGACGTGTGGAGGAGCATTGCACGTGATGTACGAGCAGCGGGGGTGTCCAATAGACGACATACACACTGCCACAAACGCTGGGACGACATTTCCAGACTGAGCAAGAATGTAGCGGAAGTGACACTAGGGATGATTCCAAGGACGGCACGTCTGGCCCGACGCTCAATGACCCCTCTCATGCACCGTATCATAGCTGTGACGCATCCTGACCTGTCCGAGCGGTTGCATGTGGATGAACAGCAACGTGGCGGTAAGCATACTGTCAGTGTATGTTGCTTGTGAGTGCAATGCATGCATTGTTGCCCACACACATTAGGGACTTCCGTCGATCGCGAGGCTCGTTCCAATGGCATGTTGGTGACATTGGCGCAGTAAAATTTCACTTCCCGATGCGGTATGTTGAGACCCAACCCGCTAAGCAGTTCAGTTTTCATGCACATGCTGTAGTGCTCCGTCACCCCTTGGCAACACTTGTGTGCAAATGTAGTTCCTCATGCCCAGTGTGCATGCTGTACATGTTTTACGGCCAACGCCACTTAATTCCTGTGAGGATGACTGGTTGGGGTGGGCCGTGTGCAGATTGGGGGATCGATGGACATTGTCATCAATGGCTTTAGGGATTCCGTAGCAGTACTGTACGTGAGTGTGCCCATGACTTACACCAATTTCCTGTGCATTTCAGCTTTGGCAGAGGGCACTCAGCCACAGACGGCGGAGATGAGAGAAGGCAATGCATCCGGATCAGACGTCGCGCACACGCAGACTGACACCGAAGGGGCCAGCCCCGGAGAGGGGGACAGGACCGTCCCGGAGGACTCGCATGTGGAGACACCATCGTCATCATCTTGCGACAGTGTTGGTGAGTCAGCACTGTTGTCACAGACTGGGAGTGGGCAATCTACACCTTCGGTCGGGACACAGCACACAGGGACCACCCTGCTGCCAACTGCACCATGTACTGTTCGTGCACGCAGGAGTAGGGGGAGCAGAGTGGCGTTTGGTGTCGGCACCGCTGCCCCAGCCTCGGTGAGCCAAAATGCTCTTTGTGCAGAGTCTGTTGATCTGCTGCGACAGCTGTGTGTGGGGCAGACCAATATGATAAATGCTTTCCAAGACCACAATAGGAAGTTGGGGCAGGTGGTGGCATTAATGGAAGGTATGCATGGTGATCTGGCTGGTGTACACAGGACAGTGCAGTCGTTGGCTAACAGTGTGTCGTCTGCCATTGTACAGTCGCATGGACTGGGTGGTACTTCTGTTCCACCATCTACAACACTGGATGTCTCAGGGGGGAGTGAATATTCTGACCAGGACTCTAATACAGGTTATTGCACTAGAAGCAGCGTCAGCCAGCACGTCAAGGCACGGAGGCCTCAGACCCCATCCCCTAGGTCAGGTAAATCTGTTCACAAGGACAACGTCAGATATAGTGGAGTACACATACGTGAAGCAAAAGAGGGGTTGGGTGTAATGGCTACACATGCTGCACAGCCATCCCACACACAAGGTACTACCAAGGCAAGCCTCACTCCCACTTCCATTGACACTACCTTGGACGAGGATATTGAGAAGACGAATAAATCTCTTGAGGGCTCGCATACTCCCAGTGCCAGGGAGACTAGGAAGGAAGGAGCCACTCCCAAAGGCAGGGAAACTAGGAAGGAAGGAGCCACTCCCAAGGGCAGGGAGACTAGGAAGGAAGGAGCCACTCCCAAGGGCAGGGAGACTAGGAAGGAAGGAGCCACTCCCAAGGGCAGGGAAACTAGGAAGGAAGGAGCCACTCCCAATGGCAGGGAGACTAGGAAGGAAGGAGCCACTCCCAAGGGCAGGGAAACCAGGAAGGAAGGAGCCACTCCCAAGGGCAGGGAGACTAGGCAGGAAGGAGCCACTCCCAAGGGCAGGGAGACTAGGCAGGAAGGAGCTTCTACCAAGGGCAGGGAAACTAGAAAGGAAGGAGCCACTCCCAAGGGCAGGGAGACTAGGCAGGAAGGAGCTTCTACCAAGGGCAGGGAAACTAGAAAGGAAGGAGCCACTCCCAAGGGCAGGGACAAGGACAGTCACAAGACAAACGCACCTAGGAAGAGCACGGACACTCCCAGGGGCAGGGACACACACGGGGAGAAGGTGTGTCCTGGGGATATGTACACCACACACGACAAGTCTGCTGCCTGGAACAGGGCACCATCCAGGGAACAGGGAAAGTCCGCAGACAACAGTACTCCTACGGAAATGGAACATCCAAGGCCCAAGGCATCTCCCATGGACAGTGGCGCTGTCAGGGACAGGCATACATCACCCATTGTTGCACTGAGGCAGCTGTTTTCTGGGAAACGGAATACAGATGTCTCCGCAGTGGAGTCACCACTTACCTCCACTCCCATCAGGGCCCGTCAGGGACGGATGCAGGTGGACCCTCTAGTAGCATCCCCCATGACACATGTTGCAGAGGCCACAAGGCAGCCACACAGCAAACGACAAGCAGGCTCCAGCACGTCCCCAGAGAGCATTCCCCCCCCAGCAGATGCACCTCCCATGGTGGGTAACATTTCTTCTCAGTCCGGCCCACTTGTCAGTCCTGTCCTGTCCAGGGTGCAGGCACATGTCCAAAAGGAACGTAGACACACAGCATTGACACATGCACAATCCGAGGTCGGACAATTGCAACTATCCCCCGCTCCCAGAGCCACCCTGCCTCCTGGACCATACAGCCCTGTGGCTCATCATTTCAGTGGTCCCAGTGGCGCTGGTGCAGTTGACTCGCATGTGTCTGTTAGTGGCAGTGTATCAGTCGAGACCTATCCTGTATCAGGTGCTGGCAGTGTATCTGGGTCTATGGGCCATGTGTCATTCACTCGGTCTGTGGCTGTGTCTCACACTCCTGTATCAGGTGCTGGCAGTGTATCTGGGTCTATGGGCCATGTGTCAGTCACTCGGTCTGTGGCTGTGTCTCACACTCCTGTATCAGGTGCTGGCAGTGTATCTGGGTCTATGGGCCATGTGTCAGTCACTCGGGCTGTGGCTGTGTCTCACACTCCTGTATCAGGTGCTGGCAGTGTATCTGGGTCTATGGGCCATGTGTCAGTCACTCGGGCTGTGGCTGTGTCTCACACTCCTGTATCGGGTGCTGGCAGTGTATCTGGGTCTATGGGCCATGTGTCAGTCACTCGGGCTGTGGCTGTGTCTCACACTCCTGTATCAGGTGCTGGCAATGTATCTGGGTCTATGGGCCATGTGTCAGTCACTCGGGCTGTGGCTGTGTCTCACACTCCTGTATCGGGTGCTGGCAGTGTATCTGGGTCTATGGGCCATGTGTCAGGCACTCGGGCTGTGGCTGTGTCTCACACTCCTGTATCAGGTGCTGGCAGTGTATCTGGGTCTATGGGCCATGTGTAAGTGACTCGGGCTGTGGCTGTGTCTCACACTCATGTATCAGGTGCTGGCAGTGTATCTGGGTCTGTGGCTCACGTGTCAGTCACTACATCTGTGGCTGTGTGTCACACTCCTGTTTCTGGTGCTGGCAGTCTGTCCGATGCGGGTACTTCACGCAATCCACCTGATAGTGTGATGTAAGTTGCTGTTGTGTGCCCTCAGATGTACTGCCTCTGATGTACCTGCTCTGATGTCCACTATGCCCTGTTGCTGTTCTGATACTGCTGTATGCCCTCTCATGTGCTGCCTCTGATGTACCTGCTCTGGTGTCCACACTGCCCTGTTGCTATTCTCATACTGATGTACTGCCTCTGATGTACCTGCTCTGGTGTCCACACTGCCCTGTTGCTGTTCTCATACTGCTGTATGCCCTCTCATGTGCTGCCTCTGATGTACCTGCTCTGGTGTCCACACTGCCCTGTTGCTATACTCATACTGATGTACTGCCTCTGATGTACCTGCTCTGGTGTCCACACTGCCCTGTTGCTATTCTCATACTAATGTACTGCCTCTGATGTACCTGCTCTGGTGTCCACACTGCCCTGTTGCTGTTCTCATACTGCATTGTGCCCTCTCATATGCTGCCTCTGATGGACCTTTTCAGTGCAATGGACTGTTGGTGCACTTAGCCCCTCTCATGTGCTGCCTCTGATGGACCTTTTCAGTGCAATGGACTGCTGGTGCACTTAGCCCCTCTCATGTGCTGCTTCTGATGGACCTGTGCCTTGCCATGCACTGTTTGTGCACCTAGCCCCTCTCATGTGCTGCCTCTGATGGACCTTTTCAGTGAAATGGACTGTTGGTGCACTTAGCCCCTCTCATGTGCTGCTTCGGATGGACCTGTGCCTTGCCATGCACTGTTTGTGCACCTAGCCCCTCTCATGTGCTGCCTCTGATGTAGCTGTTCGATGCCATGGACTGTTGATGCACCTAGCCCCTCTCATGTGCTGCCTCTGATGTACCTGCTCTGGTGTCCACACTGCCCTGTTGCTATTCTCATACTGATGTACTGCCTCTGATGTACCTGCTCTGGTGTCCACACTGCCCTGTTGCTATACTCATACTGATGTGCTGCCTCTGATGTACCTGCTCTGGTGTCCACACTGCCCTGTTGCTATTCTCATACTGATGTACTGCCTCTGATGTACCTGCTCTGGTGTCCACACTGCCCTGTTGCTATTCTCATACTGATGTACTGCCTCTGATGTACCTGCTCTGGTGTCCACACTGCCCTGTTGCTGTTCTCATACTGCATTGTGCCCTCTCATGTGCTGCCTCTGATGGACCTTTTCAGTGCAATGGACTGTTGGTGCACTTAGCCCCTCTCATGTGCTGCCTCTGATGGACCTTTTCAGTGCAATGGGCTGTTGGTGCACTTAGCCCCTCTCATGTGCTGCTTCTGATGGACCTGTGCCTTGCCATGCACTGTTTGTGCACCTAGCCCCTCTCATGTGCTGCCTCTGATGGACCTTTTCAGTGCAATGGACTGTTGGTGCACTTAGCCCCTCTCATGTGCTGCTTCTGATGGATCTGTGCCTTGCCATGCACTGTTTGTGCACCTAGCCCCTCTCATGTGCTGCCTCTGATGTAGCTGTTCGATGCCATGGACTGTTGATGCACCTAGCCCCTCTCATGTGCTGCCTCTGATGTACCTGCTCTGGTATCCACACTGCCCTGTTGCTATTCTCATACTGATGTGCTGCCTCTGATGTACCTGCTCTGGTGTCCACACTGCCCTGTTGCTATTCTCATACTGATGTGTTGCCTCTGATGTACCTGCTCTGATGTCCACTATGCCCTGTTGCTGTTCTGATACTGCTGTATGCCCTCTCATGTGCTGCCTCTGATGTACCTGCTCTGGTGTCCACACTGCCCTGTTGCTATTGTCATACTGATGTGCTGCCTCTGATGTTCCTGCTCTGGTGTCCACACTGCCCTGTTGCTATTGTCATACTGATGTACTGCCTCTGATGTAGCTGCTCTGGTGTCCACACTGCCCATGCTCGATCCTAGACTGTGATGTTACTCCGATTATGCGTAAATAAAATTGTCAATCATGTGTAGTGGGTTGTCGGAGTCATTCTTGCGTGTGTGATGCTGGTGTGGATTTGTATTTACTTGAGGGCGGTGGGTTCAGATACATGTCACTCCCCCCTACCTGGGTCACGACCCTTGGAGGCGTTGCCGTACACAAGAAAATGTCGATTCCGTGACATGTCACTCCCCCCTCCCTACGTCACGGCCCTTGCAGGTACTCCTCTCCAGACAGCGAATGGTTTGTAGCCTACCTGCGTCGTCCTCGATGGTGGGCCAAGACTAGGACGTAGTGGATCGCGAAGAGTATCGGGTAAGCTTTAGTGCAGGGTCCATGTCGGCGAGCGGCTCGTGGTGGGTATGGTCGCTGTGGGGCATCCGCAGTGTTCAGGCAGGTTGTTTTTCCGCAGCGCTTTTATGTGTATTTTCCGCCATCTTGATTTGGAGGACGGTCCTAGACGTCAGTCCGTACGGCGGAGTCTCTGGATAGGTTACGTCCGCCGCGTGGTTGGGTGTGGTGGTGCGGCGGACCGTGTTCTACCGCCGCGGACGGATTTTGGCCCGTATTTCGTATCCTGATTTGGCGGACGGAGTGTCCGCGACGGGCGCACGGAAAATAGGCATGTTCCGCATGCTCTGGGTCTGCGGAGGCACTTCCGTCCGCCATCCTAATGAGCCCCTAAGTGTCCTACCCACTTCATTCCAGAAACCGTCGAGCTGAGGGCACTGCCGAAACATGTCTAGATCATTTGGCTTCTCCAATCCACATTTTGGGCAATTCTTTACTTTTGCTCTGTTGAATTTGGAAAGCCTCTTCTGCGCCCACCGTCTCATGCACAATGCGGGCATTGACATCAACGTCAGTCTGCAGTAACTATGCAGTATCTGTGTCTAGCCACCTGGGTCTCATACAAAAGCATAGTATGGTCTCCAGACTGTTTGCGCTTACAGGCATCAGTAGCTTTGCTGTTGTTAAGATTGTATCAAAAAACAAAGAACGCCAATGCTGCCCTTGAATGATTCTCACTATCTTAGTGTTAGACCTGTCTGGCTTTTTGCGTAGTCCCTCCAATTTATTATTTATTTTGTCCCCTTTTTGCCCCTCATACCCTTAATACATTTTTGTGTCCACTAACTTTTTCTAGGTGTTGGTCAAGGGGATAGGTGTTCTTTTTCCCCTCATAGTTTTTCACCTCAGGCCCAGAGGCCTGTTCTGACAGGAACAGTTGGAACCACAAAATGGTGGCTACCAACTGCCCTAACTGCCAAACCCAGAACGTGCCCATAGACTAGTATAGGGCGTTCCAGAACCTTCTGGTCCCTTCTGGACCTCTGAGGGTCAGCCTATAAAAGGCGGAATGCTGGGCAGCCATTTTGTCTACCTGAGAGAGTCAGCTGGAGGACAGGCTATCTTGGAAGGTGGGGGGAGGCTAGTGGAATGGTTGATCTCCTGGACTGGGAAGCAGCCTAATTAATCCACTTCTCTACTCCTCCTTTGGGATCCTTGTCTTGTCCCCGCTGTGGATGTTTAAGGGAGACCCTGGGCGCCTGTCTAATCCCTGGACTGAAAGAATAGGGTGGTGGACAGGAGAAGGAGAATACAGCACTGTGGGGTGCAGTCCTCTGCCCAGTGAAAAGACTTCTGCTGTGATTCCCTCAAACGGAGGAGGGCTAATTCTTGTGGCCCCCCACCCTTTTATTTAGTCCTCAATACCATCCTGCCCTGGTTACAGCGACTGTCCCCTCGTTCAATCACCCCACAGAGAGTCATCTCTCACCTGCTGCGGAGTGAAGCCAGCGCCTGGTGAGCTGTCCTGGTTCAGTGGTTGAGCGCCAACTGAGAGGAGCAGCGGGCGCTGAGGGAGCAGTGGCCAGGAGAGATCGGGCTGTTCTGTCCCTGTGACAGCGTGGGGATCCGCGCCGAGTTGTGGCTGAAGAGGTGAATGGAAGGTGAGGAGCGGTCCTAGAGGAAACCCTGCGGACTTCCTGAGTGGGTGGAGTTGAGGAGAAGAGCAACGGTCGGAGAGCGCAGGCTTCAGCGGGGAGACGCTTCCCCTTCGCGCATGCCCGGTGGTGCGCTCGACTCCCTGAGGCGGAGCCAGCCGTGAAGAGCAGTGTTACCCTCCGGTCAGCGCGAGAGAGTTGTGGAGAGTGACGCCGGGAGTCCCACGTTGGTAGAGGCGAGTAGCTACTTCTTTCCCCCGCTCAAGCGCCCCACGGAGGAGCCGGCGCGAGCGGGAGGTGAGAACTGAGGAGCCCGGCAGCCTGCGGTAAACAGAGATCTCTTTTCCCCGCTCGAGCGCCACCGGAGGAGCCGGCGCGAGCGGGAGAGGGGAGCGAGGTGCCCTGGAGGCTGGTGAGCCTTATCAGCGCTTGGCCCCCTGTTCCCTGTCAAGCGGATACCCCTACTCTCTGGCACCTCAAGACCACAACCACAAGTAAGGAGAATTACGCGAGGGCAGGGGAGCGAGACTTAACAAGAAGGGGAATAAAGAGTCCCTTCCAGAGTGTGGAGCGCCCTTGGTTAATTCCTGAAGGGTCTATATGAAACGTTGCTCTACTTTGAATAGACACCTTTACAGTTGTCAGCAGTGAGGAGGAAGGGAAGCAGACCCCTTTGCTAGAGGAGTACAGACTCTTCTGCAAGAAAACTAATGTTCTTTGATGAAAGTGATGCTCAAGCTTGTAGGGAAATATCTTAGCTTAGTCATTGCTTGTTTCTCCAACATTGTCATATGAAGAGGGGGTTGTAGGTGCTGTGGGAGACAAGTATAGTGCACTTAGTAGTAACCTTTTCTAACTAATGCTGGAGTCTGATAAAATGCACTATTGGTGTTGAGTATTGATTTAATTAAGCAAATCTGAAAGTGTTATCACTGATTTCATGACAAAAGAAATGTACTGTTGAACATAGATGATAAATTGCTCAGTAGTTTAAAAGTATTCTTGCTATATCCCAGACAAACTGAAGTGTAATTAGTTGTGAACTCTGAAAGTAAAAGTGCAAAGATATTATTTTTATAAACCAGTACATATTTTCATAACAAATTGGTGTAGTGTCCTTTTTAAGTGTTATTGCGTGGATTTACTGCTGGGTGGTTTGCAACCTTCACACTTGTGCCTCTAGAATTGCATGTCTCACCCCTAGGCCAGGCTACCCTAGGTGTCCTGACTTCCCAGGTTCTACCAGATTGGTGCCTAGCGGTGGGATTCTGACTTGGTTGCAGCTACTCAATAGTAATTCAACGCAATACACTGGCCTACACCAGGAGTTTTTTCCTAGCGGCCCTCCTAATTTGAATTTTGTTTTTTCCAAATTTCTTTCTGGTGGTGGGTGGAGGTTAACCTCAGGTCACTTCTTGGTTTTCTCCTGTGTGCTTATTTTATTCCATAGGGAAAGATGGAATTAAATTTTGAAGAGCTAGAGTCTTACACCGTGACCCAACTCAAGGAATGGTGTCAGCAACAGGGGGTATTCTTTAAAAAAGGTGCCAGGAAAGGCGAGTTGCTGACAAGCATAAGGGCATGGGTGGAAGCTCATTCAGGGGAGGAACCGGATACAGAGGGGAGTGACAGGGACACTGTCCTTGAGACTGCAATGTTGTACCAAGCTGAAGGGGGGAATCTGCTGACAGATCCCAGGACACCTTCGAGGGTGGGCAGCAGCGTCTCGGAGAGGGGTTTGACCGACGCCGAGCTAGAAGATAGGAGGGAGGAGAGGAGAATGAGGTTGGAATTAGCTAGAATGGATATGGAAAGGGAGGACAAGAGGTTAGCCTATGAGCGAACCATTAAAGAGATGGACCTACAAGCTTTAACCCTAAGGTCTTCCAATTCAGATAATGGTGGCAGCGGAACTAAGGTGAATACCAGGGAATCCAGACCCTATCTACCCAAAGATGTCGTTGCCAGTTACACCACAGGCGATGACATTGCCAAATGGTTAGCTGCATACAAAGTTTCTTTAAGGGCTCACGGGATCCTAGAAACTGACTGGGGGGGTGGGCTGTATAAATACATGCCACCTGCTGGCAGAGACACCTTGTTGGCTCTGGAGCAGGATGAGCAAACCCACTACCCTACAATGAAGGTGGCACTGGTGAAGAAGTATGGACTTACCCCTGAAAGATACAGACAGAAATTCAGGGGAAGTCACAAACTGAGTACCCAGAATTGGGTAGATTTCTTGGATTACGCCAAGAAAGCTTTGGAGGGTTGGGTCAAGGGCAGGGAGGTGAAGGATTATGAGGGGCTGTACAATCTATTTTTGAAAGAACACCTCCTCGAGAAATGTTTTCCCGAGCTGCGCCAACACCTGGTGGACAGCAAGCTGACCAATCCCCGGAAGCTTGCAGAGGAGGCGGATACCTGGGCAAGTACCCGGGTGTCCTCAAAGGGGACTGGAGGGGATTCTCAAAAAGCCGGACAGGGCGCCCCCCAGAAGAAGGAGGGGGGAGGTAAAAAGAAGGAGTTCTCCAAAGGTCCCCAAAATAATTTCCAAGGAAAGGGAGCAGGTTTCACCCCTAGGGCAAACCCTCCCAGAAACCCTAATCCTGGCCAAAGCCAGCAGCCAAGGGTTCTCCACTGTTTTGAATGTGGTGGTGTTGGACATTATAAGGGAGATGTCAGATGCCCAAAGAGACCACCCCCTCCCACCGGAGGAAAGTCACCGGGAGTAGCTAGTGTAGCGCTCGGGGAGGAGTTGCCCTTAGATAAGGGGGGTGAGTGGGCGGGTGTCACCTTAGTGTCCCTGGGAGAGCGGGAGATGGTTCCAAAGATCCAGGTGCCCCCAAATACTACAAAGTATGGGCAATGGGTCACCATCAATGGCCAGAGAGGGGAGGCTCTGAGAGATACAGGAGCCAGTATGACTATGGTGAGAAGTCAACTGGTGTCTCCAGAGCAGGTGGTTAGTAATGTACTTCACCCCGCCGCGATGGCTGACGGCAGAATGGGCCACTATCCAGTGGCTGAGGTTCCCTTTGAGTGGGAGGGGGTTGCAGGTTCACTTCGAGTTGCCGTAAGCCCTGCCGTGCCAGTCGATTGTCTGTTGGGGAATGACATGGAACACAACACTTGGAGAGAGGTGGAATACCGGACGCATTCTGCGATGCTGGGTACACCTGACTGGGCCTGTGTGAGCACACGGTCTGCGACTGCCCGGAGAGGGAGTTCGCATGGGTTGGAGCCTGGAACAATGGCCCAACCCGCTGCTAAAAAGGGACAGACCCGGAGACAAGAAGAGCCTGCTCCGGCTTCCAAACCCCATGAGACGGATCGGCCACCTGCGGTGGTGGACCAGGAGTCTGTGGAGGGGGAAGTAGACTCTCTGGAGGATTTACCCATCCCTGCTGAGTGGCATGTGGAGGGAGGTCCTACCAGAGAGGAATTCTGTAAGGGGCAGAGGGAGTGCCCCACCCTTGAGGGACTGAGGCGACAGGCTGAAGCCCAAGCAGCAGGTGATGTTACGGGACACTACCATATTTACTGGGAGGATGGACTCCTCTACAGTGAACCCAAGGCACCCTTACCTGGTTTGTCAAGGGCCTTGGTAGTCCCGCAACAATACCGAGCCTTTCTTCTGGAATTGGCTCATGCTATACCCCTGGCAGGACACTTAGGCCAGGACGAGATCTTTGCACGGCTTGTCCTCCACTTTTACTGGCCTCAGATGATAGTGGCGTCCAACACTTACTGTCGGACATGTGTAACCTGCCAGGCCAGTGGGAAAACAGGGGTGAAGCTAAAGGCTCCCCTGGAACCACTTCCAGTCGTTTGCACACCCTTTGAGACGGTGGGCATCGACATTGTAGGGCCTTTAGATCCACCAACCACAGCTGGTCACAGGTTCATCCTGGTTCTGGTGGATCATGCCACACGGTACCCAGAGGCAATTCCTCTGAGGACAGTCACTGCACCTGTGGTGGCTAGAGCCCTAATGGGGATCTTTACCCGAGTGGGATTCCCCAAGGAAGTTGTGTTCGACAGGGGGACCAACTTCATGTCAGCTTATATGCGGGCAATGTGGAAGGAGTGTGGAGTGACCTACCGGTTCACCACTCCTTATCACCCCCAGTCAAATGGACTGGTTGAGAGGTTTAATAAGACCTTGAAGGGCATGATCAGAAGTCTGCCCGAAAGCCTGCGGAGGAAATGGGACGTCCTCCTACCCTGTTTGCTCTTTTCCTACAGGGAAGTGCCACAGAAGGGAGTGGGCTTCAGCCCCTTTGAACTTCTGTATGGGCACCCTGTACGCGGTCCTCTCAGCCTGGTGAAGGAAGGTTGGGAGAAGTCTCCCAGGAAACCCCCCCAGGATGTGGTGAGCTACATGCTGGCCTTCAGGAGCCAAATGGCGAAGTTGTGGAAGCAGGCTTCTGACAACTTGGAGGCCAGCCAGGCAGTCATGAAAGAGTGGTATGACCACAATGCTCACCAGGTGGAATTGGCGCCTGGCCAGAAAGTGTGGGTGATGGAGCCTGGAGAGCTTAGTGCCCTCCAGGATCGCTGGACAGGCCCCTTTGAAGTGTTGGAGAAGAAGGGTAAGGCCACATACCTGGTGGACCTTAAGACCCCTCGACAGCCCCTACGGGTGCTGCATGCCAACCGTCTCAAACCCCACCATGAGAGGCCAGAAGTCATGTTGATGATGGTGACTGACGGGGAAGAGGAAGCGGAAAGCGAGCCTCTCCCAGATCTATTCTCGTCTCAAGAGAAGGATGGGAAAGTGGAGGGAGTGATTCTCTCTCCCACTCTAACTCCTGAGCAACGGGAGGACTGCCGCCAGATCCTGGAGCAGTACTCTACGTTGTTCTCCCTTGTCCCGGGAAGGACTCACCTGTGTACCCAGGGGACAGCCCACCAGTGAAGTTGAAGACCTACCGGCTGTCCGACAAGGTGAAGGCTAGCATCCATGGAGAGGTTGCCAAGATGCTAGAGCTGGGAGTTATTGAACCTTCTAACAGCCCTTGGTCCAGTCCGGTGGTGCTCGTGCCAAAAGCCGCACCACCAGGCACCACACCCGAACTAAGGTTCTGTGTGGATTACCGAGGACTGAACTCAGTCACAAAGACTGATGCTCATCCGATCCCTAGGGCGGATGAATTAATTGACCGGCTAGGAGCTGCCCAATATCTGAGTACCTTTGACCTCACTTCGGGGTACTGGCAGATCTCCTTGACAGATGGAGCAAAGGAAAGGTCAGCCTTCTCCACACCTGAGGGACACTTCCAGTTCTGTGTGATGCCCTTTGGGCTCAAGAACGCCCCTGCCACATTTCAGCGGCTGGTGAACCAGGTCCTCTCTGGAATGGAGAGTTTCTCTGCTGCTTACTTGGATGACATTGCTGTCTTCAGTAGCAGTTGGGAGGACCATTTGCAGCATTTGCAAGCAGTTCTCCAGGCCCTGAAACAAGCTGGATTGACAATCAAGGCCAGCAAATGCCAGATTGGGCAGGGGTCGTTGTGTACCTTGGACACTTGGTGGGTAGGGGGACTGTGCAGCCCCTGCAGGCGAAGATTGAGGCAATCATGGCCTGGGAACCCCCCAAGACACAGACTGAGGTCCGAGCTTTCCTGGGCCTCACAGGCTATTACCGTCGCTTTGTGAAGGGGTATGGCACTATTGTAGCGCCCCTCACAGAGCTCACCTCAAAGAAACAACCTCGACGGGTAGTTTGGACGGGAGCTTGTCAGCAAGCTTTTGAGAAATTGAAGCAGACGATGTGTGCGGCACCGGTCCTGAAGGCCCCAGACTTCTCCAAGGAGTTCATTGTCCAAACAGATGCATCAGAACATGTCATTGGGGCAGTGTTACTGCAACTAAATGAAGAGGGCCTGGATCAGCCTGTGGTCTTCTTATCCAGAAGACTGCTTCCCCGGGAACAAAAGTGGAGTGCAATTGAGAGGGAAGCTTTTGCGGTGGTGTGGGCTCTGAAGAATCTGCAGCCAAACCTCTTTGGCTCGCACTTCCTGGTTCAGACTGACCACCGACCCCTTCGTTGGCTGATGCAAATGAAGGGGGAAAATCCCAAGCTGTTGAGGTGGTCCATCTCCCTACAGGGAATGGACTTCCGGGTGGAACATCGGCCTGGAGTGGACCACGCCAATGCAGACGGTCTCTCCAGGTATTTCCGCCTTAGTGATGAGGACTCCCAAGGGGTTGGGTAGTTCTCCCCACTTTCAGCTGGGGGGGACGCGTGTTAGACCTGTCTGGCTTTTTGCGTAGTCCCTCCAATTTATTATTTATTTTGTCCCCTTTTTGCCCCTCATACCCTTAATAAATTTTTGTGTCCACTAACTTTTTCTAGGTGTTGGTCAAGGGGATAGGTGCTCTTTTTCCCCTCATAGTTTTTCACCTCAGGCCCAGAGGCCTGTTCTGACAGGAACAGTTGGAACCACAAAATGGTGGCTACCAACTGCCCTAACTGCCAAACCCAGAACTTGCCCATAGACTAGTATAGGGCGTTCCAGAACCTTCTGGTCCCTTCTGGACCTCTGAGGGTCAGCCTATAAAAGGCGGAATGCTGGGCAGCCATTTTGTCTACCTGAGAGAGTCAGCTGGAGGACAGGCTATCTTGGAAGGTGGGGGGAGGCTAGTGGAAGGGTTGATCTCCTGGACTGGGAAACAGCCTAATTAATCCACTTCTCTTCTCCTCCTTTGGGATCCTTGTCTTGTCCCCGCTGTGGATGTTTAAGGGAGACCCTGGGCGCCTGTCTAATCCCTGGACTGAAAGAATAGGGTGGTGGAAAGGAGAAGGAGACTACAGCACTGTGGGGTGCAGTCCTCTGCCCAGTGAAAAGACTTCTGCTGTGATTCCCTCAAACGGAGGAGGGCTAATTCTTGTGTCCCCCCACCCTTTTATTTAGTCCTCAATACCATCCTGCCCTGGTTACAGTGACTGTCCCCTCGTTCAATCACCCCACAGAGAGTCATCTCTCACCTGCTGCGGAGTGAAGCCAGCGCCTGGTGAGCTGTCCTGGTTCAGTGGTTGAGCGCCAACTGAGAGGAGCAGCGGGCGCTGAGGGAGCAGTGGCCAGGAGAGATCGGGCTGTTCTGTCCTTGTGACATCGTGGGGATCGGCGCCGAGTTGTGGCTGAAGAGGCGAATGGAAGGTGAGGAGCGGTCCTAGAGGAAACCCTGCGGACTTCCTGAGTGGGTGGAGTTGAGGAGAAGAGCACCGGTCGGAGAGCGCGGGCTTCAGCGGGGAGACGCTTCCCCTTCGCGCATGCCCGGTGGTGCGCTCGACTCCCTGAGGCGGAGCCAGCCGTGAAGAGCAGTGTTACCCTCCGGTCATTGCGAGAGAGTTGTGGAGAGTGACGCCGGGAGTCCCACGTTGGTAGAGGCGAGTAGCTACTTCTTTCCCCCGCTCAAGCGCCCCACGGAGGAGCCGGCGCGAGCGGGAGGGGAGAACTGAGGAGCCCGGCAGCCTGCGGTAAACAGAGATCTCTTTTCCCCGCTCGAGCGCCACCGGAGGAGCCGGCGCGAGCGGGAGAGGGGAGCGAGGTGCCCTGGAGGCTGGTGAGCCTTATCAGCGCTTGGCCCCCTGTTCCCTGTCAAGCGGATACCCCTACTCTCTGGCACCTCAAGACCACAACCACAAGTAAGGAGAGTTACGCGAGGGCAGGGGAGCGAGACTTAACAAGTAGGGGAATAAAGAGTCCCTTCCAGAGTGTGGAGCGCCCTTGGTTAATTCCTGAAGGGTCTATATGAAACGTTGCTCTACTTTGAATAGACACCTTTACAGTTGTCAGCAGTGAGGAGGAAGGGAAGGAGACCCCTTTGCTAGAGGAGTACAGACTCTTCTGCAAGAAAACTACTGTTCTTTGATGAAAGTGATGCTCAAGCCTGTAGGGAAATAACTTAGCTTAGTCATTGCTTGTTTCTCCAACAGTGTCATATGAAGAGGGGGTTGTAGGTGCTGTGGGAGACAAGTATAGTGCACTTAGTAGTAACCTTTTCTAACTAATGATGGAGTCTGATATAATGCACTATTGGTGTTGAGTATTGATTTAATTAAGCAAATCTGAAAGTGTTATCACTGATTTCATGACAAAAGAAATGTACTGTTGAACCTAGATGATAAATTGCTCAGTAGTTTAAAAGTATTCTTGCTATATCCCAGCAAACTGAAGTGTAATTAGTTGTGAACTCTGAAAGTAAAAGTGCAAAGATATTATTTTTATAAACCAGTACATATTTTCATAACAAATTGGTGTAGTGTCCTTTTTAAGTGTTATTGCGTGGATTTACTGCTGGGTGGTTTGCAACCTTCACACTTGTGCCTCTAGAATTGCATGTCTTACCCCTAGGCCAGGCTACCCTAGGTGTCCTGACATCCCAGGTTCTAACACTTAGCATCTCACAATCGATTTAAACACAAAGTGAGGAGATCAATATCTCTACGCGTTTCGAACTCCTCCTAATTTTCGAGTTCTCATCAGGACCACACTGTAGAAATGAAAATGGGGGGAGATCTAGATTAGATTCTAACTTGCGACCATATCTCAAAGCTTACAAGTGGCTCAACACCCGTCTTCTACCTCTTACCTTTATAACAGTGTATCTCAATCACTAAATCGTGTTCGTCTTGGTACCCGGCGTGTAACCACCTAAACAACAGTAACATAACAAACCTCAGCCGAGCTATTCAAGGGAGTTCTATTTTCCACTACATTGTTACACACTCACATAATCTCACTCACCGGTGAGTGAGATTATGTGAGTGTGTTCTTTGGCGTTCTTTGTTTTTTGATACATTAGGCTGTGGCTTGGCCTTGCTGCTTGGGAGCCCATACCCAGTAGTTTTCATTTGTTGCTAAGATTGTGACATGCAAGGTGCTGGTATGCTGTCCAAAGTAACAATGTCATGTTGACCTGTGAATCTGGTTCTACAACATGTTTGTACATGGCTCTGTGGGGCTTATTGACCTATGCTAATTTGGATTTGACTGCTCCAGTCTGCCATCTGTCACACACATATAAGTATTCATTATTCCAGGTGTTCCTGTATGCTCTTGTAGCCATTCGGGGATAAAAAAAATAGGATGGTACACCAACATCAATAAAATGTACTGCTATCTGTTCAGCTATAAAATCATTGTCTATACCAGCTACTATTTTCTCATTGCTGTCATGCTAGACTGATCGTAAAATGTTGCATGCACAAGAAGATCCTTACACCATGTAACATCTGGTTTTCCATATTTTGTAATTGTAACAATGGATCAAGACAACAGACACCAGTCATAGACCATGTCATGCATAACACAGCATGGAATGCATAGACCTATCTCTTGAAAATATGACCATCAGTGCCTTTGCACAAACCATAGTCATGTGCACCTCTGTGCCTCCAGCTAATCAAATACACAAATGCGTATGCAGCATCCCTAAACTCATATACAAGTAGGGACTGCCTCTTGGTAAAGTACGTGCGTGTAGCAAGCCGATCTAACTGGCACAGACATTACAGCAATGTATGAAGTAAGAGTCTCACATGTAGTGACACATACCACCAATGCTAACCCTATTGAATGACACTGAGGCATGCTTTTTCTTACACACATTGCCAGGCATAGACAGACAACAATGTGAGTGACTAGTCCTACTTGACAGTTCAGGATCACTCATAACAGGACAGTTCAGATGGACTACACACCAGTACACCACACAGATCACATCACATATCCATAAAGTGTTGTTAAGCCTGCTAAATCAGGAAAACTAGTACATATACTGATTAAGTAGCAATTTATGTATAAAGTTTTAAAGCAATTCCATGTTAGTGTTAATATTGTTAATATCCGTCATGGAAAATATTTGCAAAATACATGTATATACATGGTAAATTCCTGCTTACCCCGTAAAATTTATTTCCAAGTTCCGAAAGTCAACCGCAAATGGCTAGGAAGTGATGTTAGTCTGCATCCTGTTCCATGGAGGAGTACTGTACACTTTCACTTTCTCTTTCAACCACACTGTTAGTGTCTGTTGAGAGTTGTGGAGGTGTTGAGAGGTGTCTGCTGGTGTTGGTGTGTTTGGAGAGAGTTTCTGTGCCTCGTCAACTGTCTCTAATGTCCCTGTTGAGTCCTGTGTCTTTGTCTCTGTGGGTATACTGCGTCTTAGTGATTGTCTTCTAGGGTGTTTTTCATAAGGGTATTTTCAACTGTTTTGGGGGGATTTTGTGGGGTTTTATTTTCCTATTGTTGTGTTCTATTGTGTTTTGGGAGATGTTGGGTCAAGGTAGGAAGGGCAGGATGTCTGAGGTGACCTGGGGGGTGGGGGGGTCCTAATATTAGTAAAGTTTCATTTGCCATGGAAGGTTGAGGCTGGGGGACGTATCCTCCAGGGATACAATGTAAATATACAGAAGGTCAGGTGGGAGCACATCTGAGAAAAGATGATGACAAAGTGTGATGTGGACAGGACTGTCCAGCAGTGGAAGCACCGTTGGCAGGAGTGGGTTGGGCGTGAGGAAGACCTCATGGATCGCCTGGGAATCATTGTTGGCAGGGAAGTTGGTAAGTAAATGACCAGGTTTCTTTCAGATCAGAGGATGAATCCACTGGCCACTAACTAGGTTCTGGATGACATTTATGCCCCCTCGTGGAATGTGCTTGTCATAATGTACTGTCCATCGCTACGCGCATTGATATTGGAACAATTCACCTGATTAACTCTGTGTCAAACTCTGTATGAAACACAATGCAGGATATTAACATGTCAACGGTTGTGGTACACCTTTGGGGAGGCAAACGTATGTTGACGTTGTTGAGGTAAACATTTAGTCATGAAGCTGTAGATCAAGTTGTAGTCTGTTTTGTCTCAAAGATCCTGGCAGGAGTGGCTAGTAGGCCACAAGGCTGCAATTGTCATGTGTTTGGTGTCAGACAGGCAAAGTACATTGCCACATGTATTTAACCTTGACACACATATGACTGTTACAGTGGACGAAATTGTATCAAGAAGACCTCAATGATGTATGTGAGACATGTGAAATATGATGTTAAATACATACATCTTTCTTGCCATACATTTGTCACAGCTGGAAGACCCTTGATTACGCAGGGAGATGTGGATGCCTTCATAGACCTACATGCCACTCGTGCCTTACCCCTACCAATGAATTGTATGTGTTGACATATATTATGTCATGCCACTGGCCCTGTATGTTGTTGTCCGCAGTCTGGATGTGCATTACATGGACCTCACCTCTAGTGTGATGAGGCAGCATCAAGTCAAGAGTTAAGCTGATCATCATCATGCTCTGATGGTGAACAGCATTGGCCTACTTGAATTGATATTGCAACTCCTCAAATGATTTACTGCATCCCAGCCGCATACAAGCAAATACTCCATGATTTTGAGAACGTTTTTGCAAATTGTATTGAGCCTATCATGCAGTATTACAAACATCTATGCACCCTGACATGATTGTGCAAGGGGGCCTGATGTGGTACAGGCCATTGCAAGTGTACACTGTTCTAAATGATGATATGTGTGTACCCCTGATCATGTCACATCTGTTGATGACCATCATTTGCTACTTGTTGTAGCATATTGACATGAACTTTGAACAAACATGAAAACACAGCCTTATTTCCAAACATTGGCCAAGTACAATCATTCCCATATGATGTTTGCATTCATGGTATCAACTGTGCCACCACAATTCAAATATTGTATGTAAGCTATGGCTCTGGGTACTTGAATGGAATATGTAATTTAAAAAAACAATGGCCAAACACTTTTGTGATATATTGTGCGCATTCTTATCGAAAACCTCCAAATGATTATGGCTCCTTGTCATGGTATATTGTATACAGGGCAGCTTGGGGACTATTTTAATTTAAATATTTAAACTGGGCATGGAATATATTTTTTCATGTGAATATTGTATAGTTATGGATACAGTAAGTCTGAGCCCATTGATGCAACATTTGTATATCACTCCAGCCAATGCAGGTACATTTCAGAGTGTAAATACTTAAGAGGATACATTTGAGTAATGTTGTTGATGGGTATGACCAGACATGGAATCTATTGACACCAAGCACTGATGTGCCTGTCAGCAATTGACAGATATAAAAAACACATTGGTCCAGCACACTTAGTTGTATATATACACATAACATGGAGCAATTGCATGAATAACTCTTTTCATTCGTAGGTATTTCCACTTGCAAAATTAAGCATAAGTACAATTCAGCAGGAATGCTTCAATTTATTTCTTCATGACTTCTTTCTTCAAAATTGATAAGACTGTAGCCAATGTGTTTCGTCCATGTGGATTACTTCAGGGCAAAAAATGTTTTATATTTGGCCTCCTATCCTGAATATATTGCATTTGGTCGGCTCCTTTTCTTGTAATAAATGTATTCAAAGTTTATCCGTGTTTAAGAAATAATTAATTCCAGTTAACTTAGTGACATATGATTCATAAACTGTAACAAGCTTGATAAATTGGGCATGGTAGTCACTTTCTGGATGTTGACCATTTTTAAACTGTCCTATGTGACTGAATATGGAGGTATTTACCAGTGGGTAATCTAAATAGGAAAATTGGGGGCATATTACCAAGCAATAGCGATAATTATCGCTATTGCTTGGTTAGAGACAAAAATTTACCGGCGATTTTTACCGCAAATAAACCTTGGTATTACCAAGGTTTAACGCAAATGCGGTAAAAATCGCCGCAAAGCATGAATATCGCTGAAAAGTCAGCGATATTCATGCATTAGCGAGCTAATGCTCTTAGCCATGTTATCCACCTCCCATTGGATAACATGGCTAAGAACTGCTCAGGGCAGGTGTTAGCTTTTGGAGATATTCCCGCTTAGCGCGAATATCTCCAAAAGTTGGTAATAGGAGATAGCGATGTTAGCGACTGTTTTCAGTCTCTAACATCTTGGCACACCCACTTTGCATCTCATTAGTGATAAATATCACTGACATGCAAAGTGGGGTCCAAGATGGTCGCTATCTCCTACTAGCTGCGGCTAACTGGTGTTAGCGGCAGCTAGGTAATAGGGAGATAATTTTATCTCCGCTTTCTTGGCTTTTAAAGCCAAAAAAGCGGAGATAAACCCCCTTGATAATATGCCCCTTAGTTCTCTGTCATCTGAGTTCTCCCTTGAGAATCTGCCATTACATCAGGGAGCACACTGCTAAGTAAAATTTGACATAATTTTACCACCATCTGCTTTTTTTCTTTTGAGCTAGGGTTTATATATATGTTTATGAGGATTATTGGCGATTTGTATTCGAATGAGTAGCCTTTGATGCTGAAAGGACAACACCTTCAAGTAGAAGTAAGGTATTTATTCATCTGACAGTACAGACAGTCAGGCAGAAACTGCCACCTGTGAAATCCTCCTCACATATCAATCTCTCAAACTTTTCCCTCAGCATTTCACAGCCAATGTTCTAAGTGAGTGCAACCCAACAAAAAACAACACACTACAAATGTACACTTGACATTTCTTGATAAGTTTTCTGTAGACACTTAGAGTACAGCATATGACGCCGTTATATAGCAGAAGTCAGAGTTGTAGGTGCTTGTCAATGTACTGATGTAAGGAGCCCTTTTAATGGCAAATGTTTCTTACCCACTTAACTCAACGGCTCTTTCAGTCGCAGCAGCTTGTGTGCCCCAAGTGCTTAATGTCCGCTGTCTGTGTGTGTCTCTTTCACTCTGAGGTATTTTCGATCAGGTGGGAAGTCCTGATTTGCCATCTAATATTCTCTTTTGCATAGGCATAACAGGAATACATCTAAGTAGGCATAAACTTGAGTAACTCAACTAACGAATGTTAGGGGCCTAGAACTTATGTGAAAGGCAATTCAAGGGCAGAAAGACTTCTGGGGTCGTTCCAGGTCGGGACAGGCCCAACCCGCTGTCATGTTGAATGCATTCATGTGTTCCATACCACAGCACACAAGAGGGTGTGGGGGGTCGAGGGGAGGGGAGGGGGTCGAGGCAGTAATCATGTTCGACTCGTACAGCTACCGTAGGCTACCCCACCTTATCCCCAGTGTTCTCAATGTCTTCGTCCGTATAGGACCCACCGTCGCTGTCTGTGATATTAGGAAGGCTCAGGTGTTCCCAAGCAAATAAAGTTTCCCTCCAGAGTTCAGCAATTGGGTCTGGCTTTGGCCTTTCAACTCTACTGAGAGCTCTCCCCTCAAATCCGGCCCACCTAGTCACCTCCTGTGTCCAGGTGTTAATCTGCGGCTCTATCTTTGACTTCCATGTCACTGCAATTCGTCTCTTGAACAGTGCCAAGGCCAGGTCTATAAATCTATTCCCACCTTATGCTTAGGGGGTCTGCGGATTAGGCCAAGCATGCAGACTTCTATTGTTAGAGTAAGTGTTATTCCTAGCACAGCATTAATCTCATCCAACATCGCTTGCCAGAAGCCTTGTAGGTTCTCACAAGCCCAAGTCATGTTGCCGAAGTCTGCGTCAGTTGACTGCACTGCGGGCAGCTCATTAGTTTTCCCCTCAAAGGCAGCAAAATTATGAGGGGTAATGTAGGACATATGGATATAATTAAATTGAATATATTTTAGCCTGGTATTGTGTGATATTTTCTAAGGGGATTCTAACATTCTTACCCATTCTGCATCCGTAAGCTATCATACTTTCTTCAATATGACTACTCTGTGTCTGTAGTCCTTTCTTAGTCTTTCTATCTTCTAACCTAAGAGTGTTCTAGTGAGTATGTGAAGATTCCAGCTTTGGCAGTTGATGGTCTGGTCAGCTGTGAGGTTTACTGCTCTGCTGTCTTATCTTGTGTAATTTAATAAACCTATCTTAACTCCTTCGATGCTCATGACGGAACGGTTCCGTCATGAGCATCGTCGCGCTGTTGTCATGACAGAACCGTTCCGTCATCACCACGCCCGTTTTCCTTAGGGCCCAGCACCGGCGGTAAATCTGCACCACACGGATGTGGTTAATATCCTGAAGATGTGTCTTGCTGCCTACCTAATTTATTTACAACATTTTGGCGACATTCTGCGCTGACCAGACCAGACCAGAGGAGCAAACCAGAAGGCAAATCAAGAACAACAGCTCAGCATGAGCAAGACCTCACAACCAAGAACCCACCAAATTGCAGTCAGAAACATGAAGTAATGAAACCAGAAACCTGTGAAACACAAGAATCACATTAAATTTGCCGGAAGTATGTATTGCGACTTATATAGCGCACGTATCACCCAAAGGCATCAAGGTGCTTGCCTTGGGAACCCCTCCTGGCTTTTTCCCTGTGAGATAACCCCTACTGGGCATCCCCAAGGTGAAATCCAGGCATCCCGCAGCGGGTGGGCCGCCGTAGTGGAGATTAAGCAAGCTATTGCCCAGAGTTGCAGCATGGGACCCCATGATTAGAGTAGGCACCGAGGCGAGAATTATCGAGTCCGTGGACATTTTTGGGCTCAGGACCCTGCCGCGTCGGGAATTAAACCCTGGTCCCGGGTCAGACCTCTGCATCAGGGTCTGCCACTCTAATCAGTGAGCCACACTCACTAGCTGCATGTAACAGACAATCCCAAACAAGCCATCGTGCCACTGCAGCAAGAATCTTGAGGTAAAGAAACTCATCTCGAAGAAAACCAACTATAAGAAAAGAAACTGGTAAACAGTAATACTAGCCACTGAAAATCTGAGTAACGCAAGAAAACTTGGAAAAACGCAACGAAAATTATCCAGAAACTTGTCAAACCCTAAAAAACAAGAAGAAACCAACCGTGGAAAAACATAAACTAAAAAGAAGAAATCTAATCTCATCTTCACAACATTTTCACCATCTGCTGTCAGTAATGTGTTTGACCTGATTAACAGGTGAGTTTGAAGTGAAGTTATCTTCATTTTGCGCAGAAAGTAGAAGGAAACTGTTCCAACTACTCCATGCTGCTGCGACAAGAAGAAAGCATCAGTAGGCACTTTTCACTTGATTTGGTTCAACTGCTGCAGAAAACGAGAGGAACTAAAGCAAAAAAAAAAAAAAATAGAAACTCATCGCAAGTACCTATGTCCTGTGTAGTAAGTAAAGAAGGATAAATATACAACATCCTGTCAGCCAATTCCTGGCTGAGGTTTCTGCTTTTCTGGCGAGTGCCTACTCGTTCTCCTCTGCTGTTATGCATGGCCATTTGTCCATTTCAAGCCTGTTCCCAGTGTTTCCTTGACGATCTGTTCTTCCCTGTGGCATTTTTCCTTCTGATGACGTATTGGAATCTCCAGGAATAAGTATGTTTCTCTTAGTGCGTCTTCACGTCAACGCAACGTTGTGAAAAGTGAAACGTCATGTCAGGAAGCCATTTTGAGGCTCTTTTCCCTTTACATTCTGGTTTCCCATGGTAACACATTTTACAGAACTACAGTAGACTGTCCGTTTCACTTCATAAAGCCCAAGTTCATCACTTATCACCGGCAACTATAATATCCCCTAACTTCTTGAAATAACAAATGGTGAGTGGAGCGCCTTTAGTTCCCAGGTATGCGAATATGTTTAAAGAGAAGGAGAATGAATGCACACAGGTTATATATTCTGAGGCCAAGCGCGTCTGTGTTTTTTTTTTAAGTTTATTGGCGCACTATTTGACAGACACAGGTTGCGCAATGGAATGTCCTTTGAGCACAGAGATCGGAAAAAAAGTTAAATCATTTGTAATTGGAAGCACGAACGAGTTGAAATTAAAGCTTTCCTTTCTTTTACAAGTGTGCCATCTGGTGGAATTTTAAAGTATTTCATGAGTTTTTGTTTCCTTATCTAAGACTGATGTTGTAAATAGGATGGTGAAAGATGACAGGATACTTCTAGTTGATTACATGTAGATTTATTCCAAGACACAGCTGAGTACAAAACCTTGCCAGCTGACCAGACCATCAACTGACACTGGTAGAACACTCTGGTACAGATTAGAACACTCACAGGTATTCTGGGAAGCTGAGAAGGTGAAAACACTGAGGAAGGGCTAATGACTACTGTCAGCCATATTAGAAGAAGAATCAATATACAACACATCTTCCTCCTTTACAGAAAAGAAATGAAGCAACATAAAAATAAAGCTTAAAGTATGGGAGACAGCAACAATAATATTAAAGACAGAAAGGAGGTCTAAGACAACTTGAACTAATTTTAGTTCATGAAGGCAAAAGAGCATTTTGGGGCAAAGAGTGTAAAAGTGAAGTGTGAGGTGAGACACAACACTCAAAACAACTAATAGGCATCACCACTACCTACTCCTACTCCCCTCAGATTGACTAAACAAGAAAGGTAGTCCACTCTCTCCAATCCGTCTTTTACCAGCAAAACAGGAAGAAACAGTCAACTGCCTCAAATCTGTTTCCGTCCATCAACACCTTACCCTCTGAGTTAAAGGTAGACAGTTCAACATACGCGTTTGTGCTCTATAGATACCACATTCTTAGATAAACTTTGAAGATTCCCAACAAAGGTACTCCTGAAGATTACTAAGTGCAGTATAACAAGAGATGTAAAGAGATTCATTTATTTTTTTGGGATGAATACATAGTCCTAGATGTGATTAGCTTAGACGCAATCTGGACCACTGTCCATTCTCGGTGTTGATCCTGGAACCTTTGTCCCAAATTCAGGCTTTCCGACTTAGCCTCCGTTGTGGACATACTGTCCAAACACTGACCTGGGACCTTTGTCCCCATTGCGGACTTTCGGTCCAGACTCTCACCTGGGACCTTTGTCCCCATTGTGGACTTACTGTCCAGACTCTCACCTGGGACCTTTGCCCCCATTGTGGACATACTGTCCAGAGTCTCACCTGGGACCTTTGTCCCTATTGTGGACATACTGTCAAGAGTCTCACCTGGGACCTTTGTCACCGTTGTGGACTTACTGTCCAGACTCTCACCTGGGACCTTTGCCCCCATTGTTGACTGACTGTGCAGACTCTCCATTTTGATACTGGAATATTCCACTCCTTGTTCCGAGACAACCATGTCTCCTCTCGCACAACCACAGTCCATACTTTGCCTTTAGTAACGACGTTTATCTCTGACCTCTAGCTTCTTCGGAACACTTTTGGACTAGTTTTGCCCTGCACTTCGGTTTACTGACGATGACAAGTGTTAGTTGTGGAAGAGTCAACAAACGCGCTACTGATAGATCAATTACTTCCTACAAATTCTGTACACTGTTAGCTATTGGACATATGTCAGCTGCAGAATATGTTGGAAAACTCTTTATTCCCCTCCTCTAGGTAAACAGACTCCATCCTTGTTCTAAGGCACGTTTCTGATTCATAAACACTTACTTCCTGCGGGTTCTGTTCACAGTTAGTAATTGAGCATTTGTCAGTAGGTTCTCTGTGTTTATTTTTTAACCTCAGGTACAATTATGCGCTGCAATGTACTACTCACAAAACTGCAGTGGAAAATGTCTTGCTCGGATCTTAAATCCAACAAAAATACTAAATAAGACCACAAGCTGGCACTATCGTTAATGAATTGACACCAAAACTGTATTCAAATACACATTCAAATAAATATTCCTCCATACAGCGTGAAACTGACAATACCTAATTTCTCCACGTGTTTATGATTTCCGACACGCATCATACCTAAACAAAACAGCAACCTTTCCGCTTCTCTCCCCATCTGAACATCATTCAGTCTGCTCATGACCGTTTTTCCCTCTGTTGGCGTCACGTTGAGAGCAGGCTAGACACCAAGATAGTGTTGTCAGTTGAAGCAGCACTATACGCCGCACCTGGATTGCGTTGTGTTATAATCACGAAACCAGTTGCCATGAGAACACAATGCATGGAGCTACAAAATGGCTGCTTTACGTCGCAGAAAAACGTCACACGCTGCGCACAGTACGTGATGATGTACCCAGGCTTTGTCCACAGACTGCAATGGCTCTGCCCTGACGACCTCTTAGAACAGGCTGGTTCTCCGCTGAGTCTCACGGAGATTCCAACACGTCATCATTAGAGAGAGTGCCATGGTGAAGACCAGATCAGCGTGGAGACAGACACACAGAACCACAGTCAACCGGTACTCTCAGTCAACAAACATTTAACTAGGTGTCAAACTCACAGTAAAAAAACTCGAGTATAGCTTCTTTTCCCTTTCTCCGATTATGTGTATAGTTCACTCATTTATGGCAGCATGTTTCCGATTTTCAGGCGAATCGCCCTTTTCTTTACAGCAGCTGTGGGTTTAGCTTTAAACATACTTCACTCCAATAAATTAAATTTCTCGTGTTCAACCCTTCATTTGTAACATAACAGGAAGCATATAATAAGTACTTTGGGGCTTTTTCTTAAAGTTATTGGTTGCGGTTGACAATTTCTTTTGTTGTTGATTGACTGCAGATGAATAAGTAGTTTTACTGTCTTTAGCTGTCGATTGAGACAAGTTACATAAATTTCCAAAGCACTGCAACTACTTGAAGTTAGTTTCTTCCGTTTTCAGTTTCTTCAATCTTACTTTTTTGTTGCAGTTGAATGGTAAGGAGTCTTAAGTATATGTTGCGCAGCGCTGCCAGGGATCAGTAATAGACTCATGCTTGTGAAAGGTAAGCTTTCCTTTAGTTCCCCTTCTTTTTATAATCCCTCCTCTGTCGTCTTACTCCTCCCTCTTTCATCATACCTCCCTGTTAACGATCCCCCAGTCAGTATACATGCACTGCTGCATACACTCTTGGGCAGATTTACAAGTGCTTGCTCCTCTTTGTTGTTCTATTGTGTCACATTTTTGATGTAATGTTGGCAAACATAATGCAGCAAATTGGAAATGTATTTGCAAAATGAGTCAGGGTTGTCCACTGAAATGTAGTAGTTATATACATGGAATGTGTGCAGTCACTTAACCGTTTTAGTGTAGTAAATGTGTTTTGGTAAAATGTGTGGTCTCATATTTTTTGTCTAGAAGCACACTGAGTGTCTGTGAACATTAAGGAATTATACTTGCCCCTTTTTCCATAATCTCCCCCTCTCTCCTAACAGTCTACCTCTCTCTGCTTATACTGTCTCCTCTCTTCTGATATTCCCCTCTTTCCTTATTCTCACTTCTCTCTCCTCATAGTGCTCCTTGTCCTCATGGTCCCCCCTGTGCTCATATTCCCCCTCTGTCCTCATTGTCTGTTCTGTCTCCTAATACTCTCTCATCTTTTTATATTCCCTCCTCTGTCCTCTTACTCCTCCCTCTGTCATCATACCTCCCTCTTAACTATTCCCCATTCAGTATACATACACATGCTGCATACACTCTTGGGCAGATTTACAAGACCCTTGCGCCGTTTTGCTTTTCTATTGTGTCACTTTTTGGATGTAACGTTGGCAAAAATAATGCAGCAAATTGTAAATGTATTTGTAAAATGAGTCAGGATTGTCCACTGAAATGTAGTAAATATATACATGGAATGTGTGCAGTCACTTAACCGTTTTAGTGTAGTAAATTTGTTTAGGTAAAATGTATGGTGTCATATTTTTTGTCTAGAATCACACTGAGTGTCTGTGTACATTAAGGAATTATACTTGCCTTTTTTTGCATATTTTCTCCCCTCTCTACTCACAGTCTACCTCTCTCTCTTTATACTGTCCCCTCTCTTCTGCTATTCAGCCTCTTTATTTATTCTCAGTCAGTTCTCTCTCCTCGTAGTGCTCCTTGACTTCATACTGCCCCTTGTCCTCATATTCCACTTTCTGTTCTGTTACTTCTCCCTTTCTACTCATATTCCCCATTGTCCTCATAGTCCCCCTGTCTGTGCTCATACTCACCTCTTTTTCCATATTCTCCCCTCTCTCTCTTCACTCTACCTCTCTCTCTCCTCATACTCTTTCTTCTCTCCTCACACCCCCCTTTTTTTCTGTTACTCCACCCTCTCTCTTCATTTGTCCCCCTTTCCTCATACTCTGTCCTCTCATTATACTCTCCCCTATTTTCTGATACTTCTCCCTCATCCTCACGCACATCACTGTCTACTTATACACATCTGTGTGTTTTTATACTCCTCTCTATTTCTTCATTCTCATTCCTCTCTCGTCATATTCTTCCCTGTTTCCTCATACTGCTTGTGTGTCCTCATACGCTGAAGCACTTATAAATTCAATCAGTATTGATGAAGTGAAGTAGGGTTTAGCAGATGACCTGCTTAATTTTCTTTTTTAATGTTATATATGTGTATTTTATTACAGATTCTGTTGATCAAAAGTAAATTAAATTCATCATGCCTTTGAAAGTGAAAAGAGGAAACAACGTAATAAAGGTTATTATTTAAAGAGAAGTCATTCACAAGATTTACCTGAACAACAATGTGTGAACAAAAAGAAAAAAGTTCTGGTAAGAGAACTAAGATATTTTTGAAGAACTTATCAAATACAAGGAGTAGTGTGTACAATGTTAAAAATACAAATTTGTATCTGCAACTAAAAATAAAAGCAAGAGAAAAGAGAACAACCATGGGAATTCATCTTGTAAAAAAACTGTGTATAGTAAAAGGAGGAAGAATCAATTTGAGGAAATTAGAAAAAGAATGTTTTAAAATAGAGTTTTGTCAAATTTGATTAGGTAGGTGGAGAAATTTAAAAAAACAGCATTTTATAAGAAGAAGAAAAGTATAGAAAATGTAGTTGAGAAAGCTTTGGAATTAAAAGAAAAATTGTTTGTTTTAGTAATCAATAGAATTTGATCACTAGATAAGCCAATCCATTAAATGTAGGCCAAAAGTAAGTGGAGAAGAGTAATTAATAGAAGAATTTTTCTGATGTTTTTTGGGTGAATGGAAACATAGTTCAAGTTCTGAGCCTTTTTTAATGAAGAGAGGTATTGTCAGAGTAATGATTTGTTGCATGCAGTTGACACCAGTGGTCGTGCTTATGAGGTTACAAATGGTTGTCCTATTGAGAAATTGAAAATTGTTCCTAGAAATGCAGAAGAGGTGTTAGCTGATGAAATTTTAGATAGACGTCCTAAAGCTCCAGTATACACTTGGAATTGCAGTAGTATTTGTAGTGTACGGCAGGAATCTATAGATTTTTTACGCAATTTGTTACGTAACTATACTAAAAATAGTGTTAAACAAAAGATTAAGTTTCAAGGAGTAGACCATTGCAGAGTGAGAGAAAATACTGGTTTTGCAAGGTCATTTATTTATTTATTTATTTATTTTTAATATTTATAAAGCGCAGCATATACCCTAGGGCGTCTTGGCGCTAATAAAACCAGTTACTTGTGGTGAGAAACGTGGGGACAGAGGAATCATTGATCGAACAGCCAAGTTTTTAGGAGCTTACGGAAGTGAAGGAGGGAGGGGCTCTGCCTGATGTTTAGGGGTAGAGTATTCCAGAGCTACGGGGCTGCCACCAAAAAGCGTCGATCACACCAGGATACCGTCTTTGTACGAGGAATGACCAGTTGGCAGAGGGTAGCTGAACGTAACATTCTACTAGGTTTGTATGGTTGCAGCTGCTCTTTCAGAAAGTGAGGTCCTTGGTTATTGAGCGCTTTGAACACGATACAAAGGGACTTGAAATAGATTCTGTTTCGAATGGTGAGCCAGTGGTAATCCTTTATGCTTCTTGATATTGATTCATATTTTGTTTTGCCAGAAAGCAGGCGTGCTGCTGCGTTCTGGATAGTTTGTAGTTTGGTTATTACTCTGGATTGAGCGTTGAGAAAGAGGCCGTTGCAGTAATCCAGAGCAGAAAATACTAGGGAGGTGACCAATGTTTTGATGGCCGACTCCGGGAGAAAAGGTCAAATTTTTCTGATCATCTTCAGTTTTAGATGTGCTGTGGAAACTGTTTTATTGGCATGATCCATGAAGTGTAAACCTTCATCGAAAATTATTCCGAGGTTCCTAACTTTGGCGGTTGGGGTGGGAGGGGTACCGAAGGCATCTGGCCACCAACTTGATGGTCAGGCTGGGAGAAGCGGTCCAAATATGACCACCTCAGTTTTATCTGAGTTTAATTTGAGGCAATTAGTGGCCATCCATTCTCCTATGTCGACAAGTCCCTTCTTAAATTTTTCAGCCTCTTGATCTCCGTCACCTTTGATTGCCAGTACCAACTGGGTATCATCGGCATAGGCGGTTAGGCTCATCCCGTGTGCTTTGATGGTTTTAGCAAGGTCCGACACATAAATGTTAAAAAGTGTCGGACTAAGGGATGAGCTTTGAGGAACTCCGCAGGGAGATGAAAGTTGTGCTGATTGAAATGGGCCTAAGATGACAGCCTGCATTCTTTTGGCTAGGAAGGAGGCAATTAGGTCTTTAGCAGAGTGGCAGATTCGAATCCCTCGACACGATCGACCAAGATGGTATGGTCGACCGTGTCGAAGGCAGCTGATAAATCCAGCATTACCAGGATGGCTGTTCCCCCCTGATCCTGGATTACCCTGATATCATCGGCAGCCTTAATCAAGGCTGTCTCTGTCCCATGGTATTTCCAGAATCCAAATTGCGTGTCATCCAGGAGATGGTATTTTTCAATGAATTCAGAGAGCTGAATGTTCATGGCTTTTTCGATCACCTTAGCCACAAACGGGAGACTCGCAATGGGCCTGTAGTTTTTTAGCTCATTTTTATCCAGGGAAGGTTTTTTTAACAGGGGTTTTAGTAGGGTGTTTTTTAAGGGGTCTGGATAAGTGCCTGCAAGTAGAGTGGAGTTGCAGACTTGGGTGAGTAATGGGACGATGGAGTCCATTACCGGCAGAAGCACTGAGAGTGGACAAGGGTCCAGGGCCGATCCTGATTTAATAGTGGACACTATGATTTTGATTTGGTCAATTGTGACTGGTTGAAAGCTGGGGAACGCGTTGGCTGGAGGTAGAGTGAAGGAATTAACTGTCCTAGGGAGTGATTTTGCCGAGAATGCCTGATAAATATCGTCAACTTTGGTAAAGAAAAAAGAGGCTCAGGAGTCACATAAAGATTGAGACGGGGGGAGTGAGATCCGGGGAATTGCCTGACAGCGATTTTGTGATTTGATACAATCGTCTACTGGAATTTTTGGATTTCTCTGGCTTGTCTTTCTAAAAAAGTATGTCAAAGTGTTTTTCACCATTTCAGGATGTTAACAGAACATCATACTGAAATGAGGAAATTAGTCAGAAGAATGTATATGCAAAAAGTCCAGCACTAATGTTCAAACATTTGAACAGTGCTCTTTTGCATGAATCTGTAACAGATGTAATAAACGTTTGAGATGAAATTCAGGTTAGTTAGATTGGTCCTGAGGAAGACTGTGCAGAAATTGATATATTAATAGAAGGAAATGTAGAAGAGAATGTACAACATTGTAGTACAGAAAATTTTGAGCAAGAAATTACTAAGTTTAGGGAGATTTCAGGTGAAAGGCTAAATTATTCTTGTGTTTGTTGTTGACAAACTCATTATAAAAATCAGACCATGACTGTTAATCTGTATTTAAAAAGTGAAAAGGAAAAAAATAATGAGTGGATGGAATTTGCAACTTATTTTTTGGTAGAGAATTGTTTTGATTTGATTTCTGATCAGCGTATTTATAAATATTGTTATAACAAATTAGCTGAGAATAAAATGCCTGCTAGAGCTGTGCATAATAATCTTGAGTTAGTAAATAGTCCTTCTGAACTGATGGATTTAAATACTTATGAGTATTTTCTTATTCAATGTGTGCATCCATTTCAGGCTATGTTCGTTTTAAACCAGGCTTTAGGTTAAAATTCGGGGGACTACGGGCCATTACAATCATAACGCCTATAACTGAATCCCTAGAACAGTGCACGGAGAGAGCAAAATAAACATATGCACAAGCTACATTAAAAACAAATAACCAAACGCTAATAGAACACCCCTGATTCAGAAGCGGGCGGGGGAGGAATCTCTCGACAGTACTTATGAAAGGCTAGACAGCAGAGACATTGACAGGATAAACGAGAACAGGATAACAGTTACCAGCAAAATAATAGTCGCTATGCTAGCATACTAAGAAGGGGGTAGTTTAAGAGATAAACTGTAGAGTGAACAAAACCAGAAATGAAATGCGGCAATCTTACTCTAAAGAGGCACACAAACATCAATGTATTTACTTACCTTCACAGAACATATCCAGTTCACAGACGGAGTTGTACAGACATATGCCCGTTCAAGAAGGGTTTTTATAAAATTTTAAGGTAAGATGCTCTAAAATTTACCGCAACTGACTATATAAACAGACCCTTACAACAATTAAAAAGAGAGGGGTTCCAATCCTAACAGTGCTCTCTGTCAAATGTAGATACCAATAGAAGTGGTCTAAAGACTTGGAAAATAGAGAAGAGGCTCCACAATAGTTGACCCCTACAAGTGTGAAAAGGTAAATGTTTCTGATAAACTGCCTGTAACAAAATAGTCTAAATCGATAGTTTCTAGATCCTGACAGTGTCCGATGTATCCTGTAGGATCAACTATATCCCATATTTGGTGTTGGGATTGGAGAGTCGATAAAAACATCCACGCAAGTGCTTTACCCTATATCTTTGGGGTAAGAACGTGCATGAATATAATAACTTAATGTGTGAGCGAAGTCCACACAAAGTGTACTTTTATTTATTTCCACACCAAACTGGAAACGGAGGGAATAGATACACCTATGGTGTACTCCTGTAATTAAATGTATAAACCACGAAGAGAAAATACATGTATAGAAATGTAAATGAAAGGTTTTTTAATTGTGTATGTGTATAGGTAACTAAAGGAACCTTACTAGACAATAGTAGGAAGATACCAGATAAATGGAAATATCCAGATCAAGATATGTTTGACAAACTGACATAGGTTGGAGAACCATCTGCACTTAGGTTATAAGAACCGTAGATTACGCTATGGCAATAAGAAATGTGCAAATATAGTGATACCTTGCTTTTCTTCCCGTATACCCACAGAGAGGGCGATAAGCACTATTCACTGAAGCTAGTGACCCCTAAATACAGAAGTCCTGAAGAAGGTGCTACAGTATCGGTTGTTGTCTGCACCGAAACACGTCGACGCATTTTTTCTACACATAGAATCCAAAGAGGGTCCAGTGAGCAACTGATACACATGTATAAATGTTACTGTTGGTGTCACTTCCATATTAACTAAAGACCTTTGGATCCAGACATTAGTAGTGGTGAAAGTAACAGTAGGCCACAGCCAATATAGGGGGTTGATTTAAAAAAAGTCTGTTTTTGTTTGACCTGTGATTCAATGAAATATATGTTTATGACATTGTTTTTTTCATGATTTTCTTGCCTCTAAGATTATGTTTAATTTGCTTGTTAAGTGTAATGAATTAATATGATTAATTGATTTTATCTTACCTTTTTCAAAGATTGTTCTTTGAAATTTTACTTTGTGTCAAACTTTTTATGTACATGTTTTTATTAAAATAAGACTGTGAACGTAATAATTTTGGTCTGGAAATTAATATTTTGCTAAAATAGTGTACTATACTAGTCTTCCCTGTTTGAGTCGGAATGTATAGATTGAGGAGTATGAAAGTAGAGTAAAACCATACGTGAATGTGTACCCAGGGATTTCTCTTTGACTGATATGTTCGTATGGAGCCTAAGACGGGAAATTTGCCTCTTTCAGATTTACAGAGAAGAATAAAGGGAAGAGTTGTATATTTGCCTCTTGATTTAAAGAAAAATATTTAAACAATTGCTGTAGAAAATGTAGAAGATGAACCTTTAGTTATTCTTGCCAATGGCGTTCCTACTAAGAGTAAGAAAATCTGGCAAGAATTAGTGGATGTTAGGAAAGTGAAAAAGGCAAAGTTGTATCTGGTAAAAATAATCATTATTATAAAAATGTGTATGTGAGAGGAGAAGAAATAACTGTAGAAGAAGATAGTGACTTGCCATCTGAACAAATTGAAAAAGTGGATGTGTCCAGAACTGAAGAAATCTACGAACATAAGTGTTCATCCACTTCATTCTAAAAAAGTGATGGGGAATACTATACAGTTATTCCAAATGAAAGAAGCAAAGGGAAGTCCCATTAGTGTATGGGAAAAAAGCTTGGAAGCTCATTGTTTACCTCAGTTGTTTCCAACAGGAACGATATGATGACCAACCTGTGCAGATTCCTGCATCTGAATACCGACATCAAGATTGTATGCACAAGATCCAAGATTTCGACAATGTATTCCGTATTTGTTTCATCTTTTGTTTCAGAGTGATTTGTCTGGACTTTCCTATGCAGTAAGCCATATATTGAAAACAGGTGTACATCTGCAAAATGTTTCAACAAAGGAATTTATGGATAAAGTACTGCAGAAAGATAATGTTTTGGAATCTCAGCTAATTAATCTCATGGCATGTCAGCGTGGTACTAATGAGTACTGGTACCGTCGTCATGTAGACCTTAAATGTATGCTAAGGAACTTAGGAACTCCTACATGGTTCCTTACTCTAAGCTGTGCTGGATATGCTTGGGATGATTTACTTCAATTTGTTCGAGAGGCAAATCCAAATATATTAAATATTGAATACAAGACACCTGGAGAATTGTGCTCTTTGGATCCAGTTAATGTATGCAGGTATTTTAACCATAGATTTGAAGCTATGATGTCTTTTATCACCAATAAAAAAAATCTTCCTCTTGGAGAGGTTCTGAATTTCTTTTGGAAAAAGGAGTATCAAGCGAGAGGTGTTCCTCACATACATATGCTTACATGGATCAAAGAAGCCCCCAAATTTGGAACAGACTCAGATGATATTGTGTTGTATTTTATTAAAGAATATGCTACATGTGATATACCCAAAAGTACACTAGATAAGGACAACAAGACGTACGATTCCGAAACCATTGTTGTGGGAAATACTGTCGTTGAAAAGTACAAATCTAAGGACAAATTCTACACCAAATGTCGTTTTGGATTTCCACGTCCTGTAATATCGAAAGGAAGAGTGAACAGTTTTATGTCATCTTTGCGACATACTATTACAAGAAAGTCTCCAAAAAATACCTAAAACTTAAGAAGAAATGAAGAGTCAAAATACATAAATGACTACAACCAAGTCATTTTGTCCATGTGGAATGTTAACATGGATATTCAATACGTTGCCGTCAATTCCATTGCTGTTGCTCGATATGTAACATTCTACATAACCAAATCAGAAAAGACAGAATTGAAGGAAATGTGGGAAGAGATTTCCTATGAGAAGAGTCTAAGTAAGAAATTATATAGATACAGTTTGAAGATGTTATCTCATCGAGAAATTGGAGCTTATGAATGTTCGGATCGCCTATCATTTGCAAGTCTATACTCCAAATCTAGAAGAATCATTTGTGTGAGTCTAGGTCTTGCTTCAACACGAAATTGAGTACTTAAATCTGTGCAAGAAATTTAATATTTAGCTGAAAAAGAGCTAGAAAGAACAGATATTGTGAAAACAAATTTGTTGGATACATATTATCCAAATAGAAGTCCTCATCTTGAGAACATGTTTCTCTTTGAAGTGCTTCAAAAAAATATTTTTTAACAAAATATTACCGAAAGCATAAATAATGGTATGTATGCCGTGATTGGTTCTGAAGGATGTTTGGTGAAACATAGAAAAGGACATTTCATTAATCACCGTAAACTGAGTTGCGAAACTCCTGACAAAAGGGAATTTTACTATTTAGCTCTTTTTCAAGCCGTGGCGTTCAGAATTGGAAATACTTGAAGATTTTGAGAGCTATGAAGATTCGTTCAACGCAAGTAAAGATACTACAGAATGTCCTGTTTTTGCTAATTATGTGAAAATGTTGAACGACGAAATTGAGCAAGAAGCTACAATTGCAGCTGAGATTGCTAGAGACAGTTCTCAAGATAGTCAAACTTCTGCTCCATTGAGTCAGGATCCACTAGGAGTACCAATTGTTCAAAATGAAGCAGCAACTGCTATGTAAGAGGTGGAAACAGCAATGTATGAAGCTCAAGAAGATGTAACAAACTTAGGAAACTTGGAAGAACAACTAAATGTTGAGCAGAAAGAAATATATGAGCAAGTGAGAGAACAGATTGACCATGGATTACTTCATGAGAAGAAAGAGTGCTCTTGCTCATCATTTCAACCTATCCGAATGTACAGGAGTGGACAAGCTGTAACAGGCAAAAGTTTTTTCATTAAAGTAATCACAACTTTTCTGCAGAAAACAACTGAGTCACATTTGTCTTGTGTTGTCACTGCTCCAACTCGATTGGCAGCACACAATATTAAAGGAACTACAAAGTGGAATACCACAAGCTATCTTGAGAAGCTTGTTGTGAAGTTTAAGAGTTGTGAAGAAAATGAAACTTCTCAATATTGATGAGGTAAGCATGGTATCAAACTTAATGCTTGCCTTTGTGCATTTAAGAATGCAGCAAATTCTTAAAACAGAGTGTGACTTATGATTTGGAGGAAAACACATCATCGTTTTTGGAGATCTACTACAACTTACTCCTGTAAAAGGACAACCAGTGTTTAAAACATTGGTGCATGAAGATACCAGAAACTCTTTGGGGAGCATGGGAAATGTTAACATTTGGTCATATTTTGAGTAGAAGGAACTTATTACAAATATGCGACAAACAAATGATGCTGATTATGGAACTATTCTTCAAGATATAAGAATTGGAAAATTGACTAAACATGGCAAAGAAGCTTTACAGAGAAAACTACTTTTCAATTTGTTTCCAAATGAAAATATTGTGCCTGAGAAAATGTATATGAGAATTGCAGAAAACAAATCTGTAATCTGCTTAATGCCACCACTACGTGAATGTTCTATATTTAATGAAGAAATGTTATCCCCTTAAGTGCTGCGTCGGTGCATTGGCCGACGGCAGCACTACCTCCCCAGTGCTGCGCACGACCATTGGACGTCCATTCAGCACTGGTTCCAATGGACAGCGCAGCACTGGGGAGGGATGTTTACTAGCATCTATGAGGTTAAAGTTGGAAAATGAATAAATTATAAAATTGTAAGCTATTGATAAAATAGAACATGAAGGAATCACGATTATTTTGACTGAAAACTTTGAAGAGGAAATTGGATTTGTTAGATCCGGGACCCCCGGCTGGCCAAGGCTCACGCCAAAGTCAGTCAGAGACCACCATGTCTAAGGTCAGGGCAAGGGAGTTACACCCCAAGATAACCCCTGCTCACCTTCTAGGTAACGTGACGCGAGCAGCAAGGGTAATCTCGGAGGCGATGTGTAAAGCGTTTGCGCGCGCACCCAGCAACAACACCCAAGGCCCACCACAAAGGAAACTCCACACAAGGTTATATCAAAAATAGCCTTTGTATTATAGCAAAAACACATTAGATAACACACACGCTTTACAATGTGCCAACAGGCACGGGCAAAATTTACAAGGGATTATGTGCAGGACAGGGCCACATGGACCACTGTCAGGGGTAGGCACTTGTTAGAAATAATACTTGCAGGTATAACACTTAGCACATAAACATATAATGACTGTAGCACCAAAATAGAAAATGCAGCACACAACCAGTAATCACTGGTAAGGGTAAATACCTCCTACGCAACCCTAAAAACTGTAGGAAAATCACGCAGGGAACTAGGGCCCTATCATCAGGACCTATAGAAGGAAAACCATCACCTAAGCAAGTCACATTTAGCAAAGGTAATAAGCATAAACAATCCTCTAAGCAGGTCACTTTTAGCAAAGGGGATAAAACATAAACACATTGCACATGAGGCATTAAAACATATTCAGAGGTGCAGGTAGAACATTTGCGCAGGAATCAAAATAAGCAAGTAAATCACAATGCGCAGGGTGCACATAGCACCACACTAGAACTGTCCCTCAGGCCAACTGGCCTCGCAAGGGCTGAAATGCCCTGAGTCCAAATGTCAAGGTAGGCTGCGCAGACAGCACAGAACACAAACCTAAACGTAGCAACTGCCCACTAAGTGCTGGACAGTTGTAAATACAGATGATGCCAACGTTGTAGCCTTGTGGGCTCAAGAACAAGGTTGAGGGCAAGTACTGCGTGGGAGCCTCAGGGCTCTACCACACTCGTGTCCCCTAAGAGCCTCTCTGGGCTCGCAAAACAAATAGACTGGCACTAAAAGAGCTTCAGCGCTCTTAAACGATGAAATGCCCCCTCGAGCCTTCTGTGGGCTCGCAAAATCACTGTGGGCGCAAGAGCCTCTCAGGGCTCGAAGAACAGGAACTGGCACCCGAGCCTCGTCGGGCTCGTCAAACAACTGAGGGCGGGGGGAGCCTCTCGGCTCGAGAACGGGAATGCCCTGAGCATCTCGGGCTCGAAATACACAGATTGCCCCCAGGAGCCTCGGGGCTCCTAATAACGAATGTGGGCTTCGTTGGAGTCCCTTACGGGGGACTCAGAATGAATGCAAAATGCCCCATGAGCCTCGTGGCTCTAATCACCAAGGAATGCCCCAAAGCCTCAATCGGCTCTACACTCTGACGGGGAGGGGCGGGCACCGGCAATGTGCCCCGACGCCCTCCTCCCCGATTCTGCGCTTTAGGCCCCACTCACCGGCTGTCTCGCTGGCGAGACGGTTCCCCTCTCCGGCAGCGCAGGGCTCCTCTTCACTCGGGGAGCCTCGTGGAGACGGCCGGCTGCTTCCTGCTCCTCCGGCCTGGCCCCGTCACGCTGCAATCTGCCTGACTTCCGCTTCGGGGACGCCAATGGCAGTGCTGCCCTGGGGATATGGAGGCGGGACTTCCGGGTTGCCGTAGGCAGCGCGGCGACTCGGCAGGGTCTCCTGGGCTGCGGTGGCAAAACACGGGGCAATGCCGGGTGGGATCCGGCTTACAGTAATTGAATAAAACACAGGGCAATGCAGGGTGGGCACCGGCTTCTAATTAAAATATAAAGCGAGGTGGGCACTCGCTCTGCCAAAAATCGGCAAAACTGGTCCAATGCCGGGGGGGCACCGGCTTCTGTAAATAAAGTGCTTCTGAGCGCTATAAGCAAGAATCAAGCGCTCCTAAGCGCTAGAAGCAGAACAGAGTGCTCCCAGGCGCTGGTGACAAAATAAAGCGCTCTCTAGCGCTAGAGGCAATCCACAGCGCTCCCAATCGCTTAAGGGGTAAAGGAAAAGCGCTCTCAGCGCTGAAGGCAACAGCAAAGCTCCAGCAAGGTCTAGAGACAGGCAGGGGGCAAGGCTGGGCCCAGAGCCAGCTCACTGGGTCTCCAGGCAGGGATACAGTCCAAGTGGCGGTCCTCCTGGCCCCAGCAACAGCAGCAGCCCCCTCAGCTAGGATCCAAAAGCAGAACAACTTGTTAGGGGACACAGCCCCTTCTTATACTGTAAATTTCTTTGTCTGTAGGTGCAGGGTGGGGGAGAAACCAGTCATAGCTGGTTTTGGAGCACCCTTGATAGCTCAACCACCCATTTCATTCACTAGCAGGGCTAGGGTCATCAGTCGCACCACAGGGGGCGGAGCCAGCATTGTGTGGGGAAAGTCCAGCCCCATCAGGAACCAGGTGCACTCCTCCCCAGCCATCAACATGCTAATCTCACACTCACCACCGGGCAGACCCATCCAGACTTCCTGGAGCCAGGCTTGCCAGCCAGCTCCAGCCAATCACACGCCAGGAAAATCTTACATTAATATGCCAACTCCTAGAAGTGGCACTTGTACACAAGACACACTCATGCCACATACATCATTGCGAAGCATTCATTCTCAAGAGCTCGCACATACCAAATTCGAGCCTGCACTCCCCACGCATCAGGAACTACCAGGGACACACAGATTAAAAGCAAAAAGATTAGGGGTGAACCTACCAGAAGGGCCAAGTCCAACAGGATTCTTTAGAGAAATCGATAAGTAAAATTGCTGATTTAGAAAAGAAGTTATATGCATTTGTAAACTGTAGGGTAATTTTACCATGTAGTTTGAATGTGGAAAAAGGTTTAGTAAATGGAGCAATGGGTAAAATTGTTGATTTCGTTAATTATGTAAATAGAGATGGTGTTGAATTTTTGAAAATCAAATTTGATGAAATTGCAGAAGTACAACAATTTAGTCATTGTACAGCTCGGTTTTTGCTTGTAAAAGTTTTGTATGAATGCAGAAAACAGTTTCCTATTTCTTTGGCGTATGCGGTGACCATTCATAAATCTCAAGGTTTAAGTGTAGATAGTGCTTTAGTGAATATTGGAAGTACCGTGTTTAAACAGGGCATGGCATATGTTGGTTTGTCTCGAGTGAGAACTTTATCTGGATTGTACTTGATTGATTTTGATGAGACAAAGGTTAGTGCAGATGCAAATTGTGTGAAAGCGTATAATAGGTTAAGAAGAGAATATGCACCCAATGTAGGTCAATATCCAGTATTTGAAAAGCGTGTGGTAGGAAGAAAAAGAAGATTTGAGAATATCCGTAATGAAACTGTAAAGAAAGAAAAAAAACAAGATGAAGTTGTGGTTGCAAGCAAAAAGAAAAAGGACAGTGTTGAAGAGAATGTTGGTTATCAGTTTGAAAGTAGTTCTGGTGTCAACTGCTATGCTAATGTAGTTGTTAATGTTGTTTTGTTTCTTGAAAGTTTGCAACAGCAAATTATTGAAAATCAGAAAGAAAGATTCTGTTCGTTGTTGAATTCTGTTTATGATGAATGTAGTAGTGATAAAAGTAAAATTCAAATTGTTTCTAATATTCAAAATGTTTTGGACATGTGTTCGGGTTCTATTCATTTTACACAGAATATTCAGCAAGATTGTCAGGAATTTGTTTTGTTTATGCTTGTTGTATTGGAATATGAAGGTATAGATATTGAAAACCTTTTTGACCTTTCTTATAAATGACAAAATGACTGTGAAAATTGTTTGTTTACATGTAGCACTAACTGAGACACTGACAGATTCCTATATTTGACTTTACCTGACTGGGAATCAGTGACTTTTAACAATCTAGTTAGAGGTGCAAGTCAAAACATGGAGTGTAGCCAATGTAAATCAGAAATTTCATCAACATTATTTACACAAAGATATGGGGGCATATGTATCAAGATTCCAATTTGCGAATTCTAAATAGCGTTTTTTTGCCAATCGCTATTTAGAATTCGCAAAATGGAATGTATGTACAAAATCGCTATTTTTTAGCGATTCCTTAATATTCTTCATTTGCGAATTCGTATTTTGCGAATTCGAAAATAAGGGATAATTTCCATTCAGGACTAATTGTTGTATATTTTGTCAGCATCTATTTGCAGTGTATGAAGATTAATGATTGTGTTTTGTTATTTTAAGATTGTTTTTTTTTTTTGAAAAACTTTATTGTGCAAAACAACATCATTACAAATATGGGACTACGACCACAGGGGCCGGCCGCTAGTGCATGCAAATCAATTACTTGACGTCACGAAGCAGCGACTGATCCCCAGAGGTCCAGCAGAATTACAGGATACATTTTCGGCAACTCAGGAGATAGGCAGGATATAAATATTTTAAATTTTTTAGAGAAGGAACAAAGAGAAAAACAAGGAAACAAAACTCAAGGCGAGAACCGTTCTAGACGATGACGAGCTCCGATGGGGGGGACCTGCCGTACCGGATAGAGAATCAGGAGGACAATAGAAATGACCAGGGGGGGGAGGCAGTGGGGAAGTCAGAACCATCAGCAAAAGGAGTAAAGTATTCCAGGAACCTCAAGGTCAGGGAGACAGAGAAATGGCCGGAGTGTCTTCAAAGGGGGGCATACAGATGTTCCCTCGGTAAGTGTTCCACTGGCCCCAAATTTTACTCCACGCCCTAGGCTTGCCCCTAGCCAAATATACTGTCTTCTCTCTAAACATGCACCAGTCCATATTTTCCTTCCATACTGACACGGTGGGTGGCCATTGGGAACCCGGAAGCTGTGCAATATCCCTCTTTGCAATCATGTTCCCAAGTGCCGCCCACCGGGCCTGGGCAACGTTGTAATCATTCGGCTCCCACACATTCAACAAACATCTATGAGCCTCAGGCAGCAGAGCGACCACAGTGACACACTCCATTACCGCATGCACACGGTGCCACTATGCCGCGACCTCACGACACTCCCAAAGGATGTGAAGGAAGGTGGCACTCATTCCACATCCGCGCTTACACAACCCATCTGAGGAAAAACCCATAGCAACCAAACGAGGACCCGTTACATACACACGGTGAAGAATTTTGAGCTGGACGAGACGGAGACGGGCAGGAATGGCGACCTCTTTCGGGGAGGACAGTGCGGACTGCCAGTCCTCGTCATCCAACTCCAACCCGTCTCTGGTCCAGGCCTCCCTGAGACGCACAAGGAGATCCGCCCTATTGTTGATTAATTTCTTAAAAATCAAGGAAATTGTACTGTTGGGCAGATGACCATCAAGTATACAATCTTCGAGTGGGGAAGATTCAGGGACAGTTGTACCGGCCATGAAGACCGACAGCAAAGCGTGGCGAACCTGTGCATATCTGAAGAATTCCCTCTCACTCAATTCATACTCACTCTGAAGCACCGCAAAGGATTTGACCGCACCTTTCACCCAGAGATCACCCACTCTGCTAATGCCAATTGTATCCCAGTTCTCAAAACATTTCGTTGTACAGAGGCATCCCAATCTTTCCGAAACAAACAAAGGGGTCGCTCGTGTCAATCGATCATTCCATCCCATGGCCGCATTGGCATCTTTCCACACACGCACTGCAATCTTAGTGGGTCCCGTTAGGTTCCTCACCGCCGTCTGAGAGTAGAGCGCTCTGTTAAAGTTGCCACCAGGCAACTGATATTTATCCATCTCGAAAGCCGGATTTGGACCAGGTGCATACGTAGCATGATTGATGGCGGACAACTGGGAGGCCCAATAACACCTCCTGATGTCCGGGAGAAATCAGGGCAGGGACATAATTTTAAAGAGTGACGCTCGACCAAGTGGCGACAACGGCAATCTACGCCACCGAGCCACGTCCAACTTCAATCGTCGGAGAGGAGGAAGGAGATTATGATCGTAGCGGACAGCCGGGTCCAACGATATGTAGATCCCCAAGTACTTGAAACTGGATTGTGAAATTTGAATGGGAAACCTACTCGTCAAGGGGGGAAGGCCGCCTGAGATGACATACACACACGATTTATACCAATTAATGATGAAGCGTGAGTTTTTACCGAAAGAAGTGAGGACGTCAAATATGACGTTAAGGGATTTATGAGGGGAGGTGAGGTACAAGAGAATATTGTCGACGTACAACGAAACCCAGTCTTCAAAATCGGGGGCCCACTGAATGCCCTTTATCAACGGTTCCCATCGGAGCCAGGCTGCAAGCGGTTCTAGAGCAAGAGCAAAGAGCAGGAGGGACAGCGGGCACCCCTGCCTAGTACCCCTCCCGAGAGCAAAGGACTGGGACACCCTACCATTGACAACAACCTGAGCCAGCGGATCCGTATATAAAAGTCTCACTCAACTGATAAATCCCGCACCGAAACTGAACTTCGCCAGGGTGGCCCAAAGATATGGCCATTCTATCGTATCAAAGGCTATTGTGGCGAACAAGGAAGCCAAGATGGCCGGCTCCGACAGAAACTCCGTCCTAGCGAGAACACCATGTAAGCGCCGCAAATTGAGAGCAGTGTTCCGGTGCGGAATGAAACCGGATTGATCCGGATGGATCAGGTCAAGGGGGGCACAAGTTTCAACTTACCTGGCAATTTCCTGTGTCCGCTGGCTGTGAGGGGAACGGCACTTGCACTTTCCTGCCAGAAAACATCAAGGCAGCAACACCGGCAACCGGAGCACCGCGAGGGCGGGAACTACAATTCCCAGGTGCCCCGGCGTATTTGGCGCAATACTGACATCACCACTGCGCCCAGAGGCGCTAGAAAAGCGAGGAGGGCCAAGCACTCTGTGGGGGCACAAATTTCAACTTACCTGGCAATTTCCTGTGTCCGCTGGCCGTGAGGGGAATGGCACTTGCACTTTCCTGCCAGAAAACATCAAGGCAGCAACACCGGCAACCGGAGCGCCGCGAGGGCGGGAACTACAATTCCCAGGTGCCCCCGCGTATTCGGCGCGATCCTGACATCACCACTGCGCCCGGAGGTGCTAGAAAAGCGAGGAGGGCCAAGCACTCTGTGGGGGCACAAGTTTCAACTTACCTGGCAATTTCCTGTGTCCGCTGGCCATGAGGGGAACAGCACTTGCACTTTCCTGCCAGAAAACATCAAGGCAGCAACACCGGCAACCGGAGTGCCGCGAGGGCGGGAACTACAATTCCCAGGTGCCCCGGCGTATTCGGCACGATCCTGACATCACCACTGCGCCCGGAGGTGCTAGAAAAGCGAGGAGGGACACGGCCGGGCTGAGCCCGGGCAGAGGGCGGGCCGTCTGTGGCCGTCTGGGGTCGACCAGGGTCGGGTCGGGCCACCTCCCTTGATCCAAGGTACTGTTACTTTAAAAACTTCTTCTTTAGCCACTGCACTTTTGTTTCACTGGACTACTGCCGGTCCAAGAGTGTATACTGTAATCATACTGGGTCCTGCTACATCCCATAGTCATCAGTACAGTATAACTCCCCTAGCAAAATGAGCACCGTAACGAAGAAGTCTTGATTGCCTGCATCTCGCCCAAAACACCAGACTCCAGGCTACACTACCACAGTTCTTGCCTACACTGACGGCCATTGATAAAATGCTGCAACAAACCATAGGGGTGGTGGCCAACGCAATAGAACACACTGAAAGAAGACTATCCTTCCCAGCCTCAGCAAGCACCAAAGACCACGCCGAGGATTTCTCTGTCATAATGAATGATCCAATGGTCCTGGATTCTTATCTAACATCAACCTATGCTGAGCTGCCTTGTGCGCAGGTGCCTGCTGAGACTTCAGTTGATGTCGAATTTGTACAGGTCTTAACAGGGTCCCCAACTATTAATGATGACGTCCAACCCTGTACCCTAACCTCCCCTTCCCCTGTAACAACTTCCAAATCTGGCAGAACCGGCCCAAAGCCAAAAAAGGATACTTTCGCTAAAAACAAGGGTAAAAATAAGCAAGCCAACCATAATCTAGTGACCCCATCTGTAAACACGTCCCACTTACCTACAGGGATACCGTGCTGGGACACCAATATGGTGGCCGACCTCCAGGCAAGCCTTGAGCAAATGATCGTCTCACATCTTAAACCCCTTGTTTCCAAGCTAGACAGACTAACTTCTATTTTAAATAATAAAATGCCAGCGCCAATGAAGCCAGCCAACCCCGAAGCCAAACTGACACCCTTAGCACCTGTTGTAGCTACTTCAAAACTACCCTGCCCAGTTATAACCAACACTACTGCTCCAGTCACATTGAACCAAAATCCAGGGCCCGCAGTAATCACTGCAAAACTTGCAAACTCTGCTCCTCCCCCACCGCCAATTATCAATAAATCTGGGCACACCATCCCCCCTGCAGGGGAACCTGTTGGGAAATCTAGTCACTACCACAAAGAAGGTAAAAATGTGGGAACTAATAACACAGCAAATTTATCAAGACCTCCTGTGGCAAAACCAGCTCCTAGGCAATTGCCATCAATCAATCTACCCCCGGAAGCCCAACCATATGTAGTTGCTCTTGTGGGTGTCCCGGCTCTTAGTGGGCGGAAAAGAGAACACGAGGCAGATCTATATAACAAGTGTGTACAAATGCTGGACCTAAATAGACCGCTGCCCCCAAATGTCTCGGGGGAAATATTAGCAGTAAGAAGAATTGGTTGGATTGGGAGAGGCCCCAAAACAGTGGCAGGGGATGTCATTACCATTAATTTTAGGGACCCCTCTGCTGTGGATTACATCTGTAAAACCTATTCCTACAGGGAATCCCAATTCTTCCCCCTACATTTATCCTATTTCTATCCCACCCATAACTACAAATCGACTTCCCACAGGAGACCCCAACCGATTAGAAATTGCCACCTCCCTCCTAATAGGGTTAACCATTGGCAGTCATTTAGGGAGGGTACCCCTCTTTTTCCTACTTATCCATTGCTACTCAACTGGAATAGGTTTAGTGTTCTTGAGGAGGTCGATTGACTGTCTTCTAAAGGCACCTGCCCAGTGCAGTCTATTATTACAAATTTAGAGGAAGGGATAGGATTCAAGGAGAAGACCTTACCAATGATTTCTGGTGAAAATTTCTCCCATACTGTAGTGATAGGGGAGGGGCCTGGTGTAGAGCATAGATTAGGCTCGGAGTCCTTTTTGGAATATGAGGGCGTACAACGCACTGGAGAGGCCATGGAAGAAAGCATAAGAATTCTTTCTTGGAACGTGGCCGGGTTAAAGAGCAAGATACTTGACCCAGAGTGGCTCTCTTTCATGGCTTCCTGTGACATTTGTTTGATGCAAGAAACCTGGTGCTTAGAGGAGAGTGCTAGTCCTGGTTTTACTACCTACGACACCAATGCAGTATCTGGTGGGAAAGGCCGTCCTTCTGGCGGCCTATCCATATGGGTGGGCACACACCTTGGTGTGCAGGTCACCCGTGTGGACACAAAATCACCCGATATACAATGTGTCGTATTAAAGACCATTGACAAATCGCGTGTGGCTATTATAAATATCTATTCGAGGCCCACTGCGAATGGGAAGGAATCAAGCACTATTAAAGTGCTCACCCATTTTCTCCAAACACTTGACCCAGTAACCTCTATAATTCTTGGTGGCGACTTTAATTGTCAGTTCGAGCCCCGGGTGGACCTGAGATATGTGATGACGATGAGGTTGACTTGTTTTGGCATATCTCCGCACCAAGGATTACTCCAGTCAGGGCCTGGACCCGGTTAGCATTGCAAATTAAATCCCTGACCCTTGCAACGGCCCTGCGAGCATGTAATGGGAAGGTTAAAAATGATAGCTTGGGTTTGTTTACATACAACCGGGCCAATCGTACTTCCACCATTGATTACCTTATGTTGGAAGCCAAACATTGGGACCAGATTAAAGATTTCGAGGTGATCCCAAGGCATGACAGCGACCACAATGCGTTGGTCCTGACGCTTAATCCTGGATCTTTTGGACTAACCAACCCCGCCCCTAGTAATAACTTGGCAGTACCTCCCTATATTATATCCAATAATAGGAGAAGGGTCAAGTGGCCTTCGTGTGCGGATTCACCTAGTCGTCTTGCAGAAATCTATCAGATTGCTACCCCACTCATAAGCGAGATGGGGAGTGCCACTTCCCATGGACAAATTATTGAGTCACATGGAAAGTTAGTACAGGGCCTAGGTGATGTATTTTATCCTCTCAGTAGAACGAAACTGCGCAGGACTAAAATACATCCCTGGTATGACCATGCCTGTAAGAAATCCAAGAAAGACCTCCTCATGGCAATTATATCTAAGGACACCCTTAAAATCAAAGCCACTAGATTGTTTTATAAGAAGGAACTAAATAGGGCTAAAAGTGAGTGGGAGGAAGCTAGATGGGGGGAAATGAGACAGTCCCTGCTCCAAAAAAAACTCTAATACCTTCTGGGCTATTGCTACCTTATCAGTGGGCGGCGAGCGAGACGGTGGGGTCTCGAATATTGCTCCCATAGTTTGGGAGACACACTTTAGGTCACTCTATACTGGTCCTGAGTTAGAGATATCCACGGCCCCAGACCCCCTGCATGAGCATAGACTGCCGGGGACCTGGGTTACCGGGGTTCCCCTTGGTAAGGTCCAAGATACTACCCTTGCCTTTGGGATTCCTTCGACCCCATACTCCCGGCACGATTACCCACTGCCTGGGGACTTGGGTCTCGGGGATCCAGGGAACAATGACACCCAGATAGCCCCTGGGGCCTTAATGGCCCAAAACCCCCTGCACGAGTATAGACTGTCGGGGGTCTCGGGCCCCGGTGACAGGATGAGACAAGCGGGTGCCCTGGAGAAGATCTTCACATTTAATCCCGATTCCATTTCCCTTAAAGAAGTGGAGTCGGCAATTGAGAGGCTGCCCCCAAACAAAGCCCCTGGCCTTGACAGGCTCCCTGGAGACCTTTTTCGCTCCCAACCTAAAATCTGGGCCCCATACCTGATGGTCTTGTTGAATGCGGTCTTGCAAGGCTCGGCATTGCCCGAGACCTGGCTTGGAGCTGAGATCGTTCCAATCTTTAAAAAGCGTTGTCCGGTTGTTCCATCTAACTATAGACCAATCAGTTTAATTGACACCACCCAGAAGCTGATGGGGCGAATCCTACTCGATAGATTATTGGGTTGGAGGGAGGAGAACAAAATCTTAACTACCCTTCAAGCCGGATTCAGATCAGGGGTCTCGACCATGGACCAGATCTTTCGACTTCAGGTCCTATATTGGAAAACTACAAGAATAGAGGGTGGCAGCCTCTATCTTGTTTTTGTGGACCTGCGGCCCGCATTTGATCTGGTTCCCAGGGAGAGGCTCTGGACGGTCTTGGAGGAGCTTGGCCTGCCTCCCTATTTGCTGAAAGCCCTTATCAGACTCCATACGGGGAATTATGCTCAGGTGAGATGTGGAAGGAACGGGGAACTATCAGCCCGTTTCCCCGTTACCCGGGGAGTACACCAGGGCTGTGTTTTGGCCCCCACCCTCTTTAGCCTGTACGTTAATGGTCTGATTGATGTACTTTCTGGCATCAAGGATAATGATTCTCCCCGTCTGGCCACTGGTAGGGTGCCCGCTTTGATGTTCGCGGATGACACCCTGTTGTTATCGCGGACATCAACGGGCATCCAGCAGGTTCTGGACGGGTTTGTGTCCTTTTGTGCCTCACGGGGGTTGGAGGTCAACCTGGAGAAGACAAAGTTTATGATCTTCAATCCCCTGAGACATACTCGCCCAAATCCTATGCTTAATGGAATTTCCCTGGAGCGTGTCAAGACTTTTGTATACCTGGGGGTCACATTGACTGAACATTTCACATGGGACCACCAAGCTTCTAAATCATCCCTGAGACTGCCCCAGATCACGGGAGGCATTGGCAGATTTCATAGCGCTTCGATCTTCAAACCTGTTACTCCTGCCCTTGAGATTTACAAAATGCAGGTTAGGCCAGCAGCTTTGTACGCCGCAGAACTTTGGGGACATATGAAAGTACATGAGCTATCGAAGGTTGAACATGCCTTTATGCGCCATCTGGTAGCTCTCCCACAAAGTACTCCCTTAATACCACTACGCCTAGACTTAGGCTTGGAATCCATCGATGAGCTGGCAGCTGCACGACCGCTGCTCTATTGGAGAAGACTCTGGTCCGTGCCGGAGCTGGCATCCTTTAGGGCAGAGTTCACTGCAATTTGGGGCCAGCTACAGCACAAGAACATACCTTGGCTGGCCCATGTCAAGGCTTTTTTCCATCAACTTGGTATGTCACAACTTTGGGATGCACCGGAAGATTGCTGTGTGAAGATGCAAAGGTCCCAACTAGTGGCGGCTGTTAAGTCCTACAACCTTAAAACTCTACTCTGTTTGACCACCTCGGGAAGGCTGACCACAGAGTTTCTTCTGACGAAAGTTAGCCCCAGGATGGTGGTGTTTTTGGACTTGGTGCAGCCCCCATTCGCAAGAAAACTGTACACCCAACTGAGGCACGTCTCCTTACCAATCGGGGCACTTACATTCAGATGGTCACTACTGCTAGAGGCCAATTGCCCTGCTTGCAACTATTGGAAGGAAGACATTGTACACATATTCTTTTTCTGCCCCGCATACTGCAGAATTCGGAAATGCTGGATCCTTCCACTGTGCAGAAATTTGGGGTTTAGACAATGTGCCCAAGCCACAAGAGTTTTAACCTATGACACTGCCCCTCCCATTGTTTTTGCTGTTTCCCGTTTTTTATTTGGAATGTGGAGGAGTAGATCTCTTTTTCCTAGTACGAAATAACGCCCAACTATGCATTTATCTGCTTACTCCTTGATAACTCACTGTTTAATATCTTTTTAATTTAAAGATGCTAAGAAAGGGGTACAGGGTAATACACTTGACTGCACTCTATTCTCTATATCTTGGTCTAGTTTTATTTATTTATGGGTGCCAGAAACCAGAGGCCACATACCCCTAGGCCTCCAAAGTCAGTGCCAAGGCACTATATACAATTCACCACAATGGTACAGCACACCACACAGTATTTAGTAACAGTAATAAAAATATCAATAAGCCATGGAATTTCTCTTTTCTTGTTTTTATTCCAAATCTTCACACATAAGTAGCCAACGCGTTTCGTCCGAAGAAGTCCTTCGGACGAAACGCGTTGGCTACTTATGTGTGAAGATTTGGAATAAAAACAAGAAAAGAGAAATTCCATGGCTTATTGATATTTTTATTACTGTTACTAAATACTGTGTGGTGTGCTGTACAATTGTGGTGAATCTTTTTAATTTAATTGTATTTGTGATTTTATTACTGTGCTTGTACATATTTTATTGCACTTTTATGGTCTTTTGACCAAAATAAAGTTATCAAATGGATCAGGTCACAAATGACAGTGAGTAGACGATTAGCAAGGACCTTGGCAAGAATCTTCGGTTCTGCATTCAGTAGGGAAATAGGCCTGTATGAGGCACAACGATCACGAGGCTTGCCCTCCTTATGAACTACAACTATAGTAGCCAGACGCTGGTCACAAGGGAGGGAGCCAAGATCACGCGACTCCATAAACATATCACGAAGATATGGTGCGACTTTATCCGGGCGCAATTTGTACAATTCAATAGGCAAACCATTTGGGCCCACAGCTTTGCCAGAACGGAGGGAACGGATCGCGGTCGCAATCTCGTTGACCGACAATGAGGCCTCCATGCACTCTCGATCCTCTTCAGACAGGCAGGGCAGCGCGATGTCCCTCTGCAATAAACGAGAGTCGTCCTCATCTCTATCGGACACCGGGGAGTAGACCACACGAAAAATAGTCAGCAAAACACTCCACAATCTCGCCAGGGTCAGTCACATTCACACCGTCAAAATTCTGAATCACAGGGACCACACGATTCCCTCTCTCCTTCTTATCAAGCCAGGCAATCAATTTACCCACCTTATCCCCAACATCATACAGTCTACCTTGCTGTTCCCTATACATTGTCTTGGCAGCATCCGTAACAAGGGATTTATAGTCAAACTGTTTCAAGCTAAGGGCTTGGAGTCTATCCTGGGTGACACCTAAGTCTAGATCAGCCTCCAACTCCAGTATTTCGGCCTCTAGGCTCATGACCTCCCCATTCCTAGCTTTCTTGGTCTCAGCTATTAAAGATAGGGCCTGTCCACGAATAACAGTTTTGAAGGCTTCCCACAGGGACACAGAGGACAAAACAGACCCCTCGTTCTCCAGGAAGTATTGGTCGAGCGAGTTTATGAGGCTGTAACGGGTCTTGGGGTTACGCAGATGCCAAGGATTGATAGGGGCGATCCGCCCCACGGCATGTATCCCCGTATCGAAAATAAGCCACACAGGAGAGTGATCTGAAATGCCCCGGGCCAAATGTCTAACCTCCCCTACGTAAGAGGACTGGACAGCGGGCATGAGGAAGTATTCAAGCCTGGAGAGACTCCCATAAACCCCGGAGTAAAAGGTGTATTGACATTGCGTCAGATGCATTAACCTCCAGCAATCCACCAGACCAAAGGTGTCCAAGAACCCACGAGCCATAATTGGGAAACAGGAAGGTCCCTGGGGGGGTGGCGGTTCAAATCGCCGGATAGCACAGAATTAAAGTCCCCACCCATAAGGAGAAGACTATCAGGGAGCTCCAGCATCACCCGACCAACATCCGAGAAAGTGGAGGTCTGGAGGCCTGGGGGAACGTATATCGTAACTAAAGAAAGAGTCTTACCCTCCCACCTACCGGTTAGGGCGGCGTAACGCCCTCTGTCATCAAGGATTACATTATCAATCTCTAGAGGGAGGGAAGACCGGACCATAATATCAACCCCTCTGGAACCAGTGGTGAACCCGGAGTGTGCAACCAATCGGTAACCCCACCTATTCATAGCATGACACACATTGCCGACCAAATGCGTCTCCTGCAAGAGTACCACATCAGGAGACAAATGACACAAATATTGCAGTACAACACCCCGTTTTATACGATCCCCCAATCCATTGACGTTCCAAGATATCAACCTCAACCCACTACCCCCCATCCCCACAAGTGTTGCATGAGTCTCCCCACAAAGAGCAGGACACCTGAAGCAGAGAAAAAAACAATATGCCGCCTTGAGAAAGGAAAACACAGACACAAACACCCCCTCTCTCACCCCAACCGAAACCCGTTACAACTCCCCCCTCCCTGCACCCCTGCAGTAGACTAAAAAGCCACCCCAAAATGCAGTGTGCCTGTCGCCCTAACAATCCCATGCTACAAAAAGACCCCGGAGGAGGAAAGAGGCCCGCCCCACCCGCCACCCAGACGTGGACTACTATAAGGCAAAATATACAAAAGAAATAGCACTCAGCTGAGCAATGTCCGATGTTCGGAGATCAGGGACCGAAAAGTCACTTCTGTGTAGGTTTACCACCCTCGGCACTGCCAGGGTGCTCCGTCCGATCTCCTCGGCCAGGCAGGGAATCCAACCAGTCACTCACATTATCCGGTCGATCGAAAAAGAAGGTCCGTTCCTCATACTCCACTCGAAGCCTAGTAGGAAAAAGCATTGCGTACTTTAGTCCCAGGTCCCGAAGACCTCGTTTAACCCCCTGAAAGCCCATCCTTTGTCTCTGGACAAGTTGAGTGAAGTCCGTGATCGCATCACGGTCTCTGAAATGAAAAAGTTTTGCGATGATAGGCCTCGGAGGAGCGCCCGGCTTGGGCTCACTGCCCGGAACACAATGTGCACGCTCCACAGCGAAAAACTTCTTCAGTCCAGAAGGTGCAAGATGGGTGAGGATTAGATCTTCAACCAAGAGGTCAACCGAGTGAGTCTCTGGATTTTCTGGAACACCTATGACGCGAATGTTGTTGCGTCTTGCCCTGTTCTCGAAATTCTCCAGCCAATGGGACATCAGGTCATCGGCCGATTTCAAATTGCCAAGTTCGGTTTGGAGTTCCGACACATCGACCGTGAGGCTGGAAGTCTTCAAATCCAATGACTTCACTTTCTCATTAGTCTTGGACAGGTCGGCCCTGATTAGAGTGACATCAATGGCGACCGTGTCAATTTTACGAGCCAGAGCCTCATATTGCTGGCCGATGGTCTCCTTCATGCCGGTGATGGTGCCCATAATGTCCTGCAGGGACAAGTCGACAGGAGCAGAAGGGTCTTCTCTGGCGTCCTCCGGGGTACGGCTGGAGAGCCCGGGGGATCCTTTGGCTTGAGTGTACCCGTCCATAACGTTTGTCTGGACCGGTCCACCACGAAGAGGCGTCTTGGTCTTCCGCTTCTCGGCTTCACCCCTGCCCGCCATGCTGGAAGATGCGCCCCGGAGGGGCCCGCGAGACCTGGTGAAAATGGCCGCTGGCAGGCCGGGCTCCAACAAACCACAAAAGCTGGCTCGTACGGCCAAGAGAAAGTCACGACTTGGCCCAAAAGGCTATGATGAGAAAGCAGCGCTGACGCTAAATGGAGGCTGGATTGGTCCCCAGCTGAGCGAAATGGTCTCTCAATCAGACCATGCCAGGTTCCAGAAATGAAACCGAAAGTGGAGGTACGGCCACCAAGGAGGCCCCACTGCCTTGTTGTTCAACTTCGTCCCAGATCCACAAGTCGCAAGTCCCCGGCATGGCCTCCAGGTGGGCCTCAAAAGTTCAAAGCGCTGTAATTTCGGTTACCCAAGTCCGATTTAAATTCTGAAAAGAGTTATGGACTCAGTCGAGGTTCAGCTTCGAGAGTCCGTCTAAGAATACAGGATATCATCAGGATAAATTGCGAGGAGTGGCGAGGGTCCGGGGAGCCCTGTGCTCACGCGACCATCTTGGATGCGCGCTAAGCTCCTCCTCCTATTTTAAGATTGTTTGACATATCTCTAAGTTACGTAAGAAATTGCTGTTTGAAAAAACATTTAACATATGTTTTATTTCTATTTTTTAGATTGTTATTGAGAATGTTGAATGGGTTTTTTAAGAAAATCTTATTGATTGTCTTTTTTTCCCGCTGTTATGTGATGAGTACTATTGAACTCACTGTTTCTAGTGAAATTCAATATAATCTGAGAACAGCAAAAAAGGCAAATGAAATGCTTTACAAATTATTTTGTGTTGTAAAAGATATATTGTAACTGTACTTTTTTTGTCTTCCACAGATGCTAATTTTATAATATATCATTTATTTATTATATTTAAGGTAAGTATAAGTAACTGCTAAAAATGGTTGATGGAATGTGCTTCTACAGAGCTGAAATAAGAAAACATGGATGGAGTACATAAGTGTGTAAAGATGGTTTGTATATTTTGAACATATTTCAAAAAATTAATATATATATATATATATATATATATATATATATATATATATATATATATATATATATATATATATATATATATATATATATATATATATATATATATATATATATATATATATATATATATATATATATATATATATACTGAGTGTACCAGTATTCTTTGTAGTTTACTACAACACATCTACTAGTTTAGAGCAGGTAAGGTGAATAGAGATGTTGTACTTTTTTTAGTACTGCATTTTATTAAAGCAGCCTGAGTTTTTTCCTATAGTGATAAGGAGTGATTGGTTTGAAAATTTAAGAACATTTAAAAACTGAACATTCATATAGTCATATTGATATTTATATTTATATAATCTTGTAAAGTAGTTGAGAATGGTATTTGAATAATATTTTTTAAAGAGCAAAATAGTTGATAAAGCTAGTTTTGTGTTAAGTATTAGGAAAAATGATAAAATGAAGCGTCCATGTTTTTGTACAAGGACCTACAACATAAGAAATTCACTATAGAAAAACAACAGAACAATATGGACGACCATTTTGAAATTACTAAGAGTCTCATAGAGGAACTAAACATACCGTTCACGGGCAGAGAGAATGAAGAGGAAGAAATTAGTGCTGCAGATATCAGCTGTGATTTCCTAGACAAAACCTTGGATGCTGATTTTGCGGAAGCATTAGATGACATTGAGTTTGATCATATAACTTTTGAAATTCATAACCAGGAAAATAAAATACCTGATGAAATTATTTTAGAAGCTTTATTAAATTATGAGATGTTACAAGAATACATTTATTATTATATATTATTAATGGTTTGAGTATTATGTATTAAAGCATTCACTGTAATAAAAGTGTAGCACTTATATATTCTCTTATACACTTTTTAAATACTTTGCCCAGTCTGTATCCTGTACACTTCCTTCAAACACTCTGTTACTGTTGTTTTAGTATTGTAGTGAGCCATTTAGCAGAATGTCCTTATCTATGCACTGTGCTAAAAATGAAGCTTTTTTAAATTCAGTCAGACACCATCCTTGCAGAACTGTAATTATCCCGTCAGTACCCAAGTAACCATGGAGCAAAGTAGGCCTTGGGTCATGGACGGCTTTAAACCCCTATAGACTATGCATGCAGTCTTCTATGTACCTGCAAACTTGTTTTTTATACCTTCAATTCCTTAGTCTGTATCCTTAGACTTTCACCAAACACTGTCATACTACTGTTTCAATATTGTAGTGAGCCATTTAGCAATATTTGCTTATCTATGTGCTGTGGTAAAACTCAAGCTGTTATAAATTCAGTCAGACACTTTCCTTACAGGGCTGTAATCATCCACGCAGTACCTAAAAACTCATGCTTTAAAATAGGCCTTAGGCCATAGAGTGCTGCAAACCCCCATAGACTGTGCATGCAGTCTTGTATGCACCTGCAAAAATGTGTTTTATACCTTCTATTCCCCAGTCTGTATACTTACACTTTCATGAAACACTCTGTCTTTGCTGATTCAGTATTGTACCGAGCCATTCAGCAGAATGTCCTCATCTATGCACTGTCCTAAAAATGAAGCTCTTATAAATTCAGTTAGTCACTCTTGTAGAATTGTGATCATCCAGTCAGTACCCAAAAAATTTTGGAGCGAAGTACACCTTAGGACATGGACTGCTTAAAACCCTTATAGACTATGATTGCAGTCTTCTATGTACCTGTACACTTATTTTGTATACATTCAATTCCCCAGTCTGTATCCTTACACTTTCACTAAACACTGTCACACTACTCTTTCAATATTGTAGAGAGTCATTCACCAGTATTTGGTTATTTATGTACTGTGGTAAAACAGAAGCTGTAATAAATTCAGTCAGGCACTTCCCTTACAGAACTGTAATCATCCACTCACTACCGAGGTACTCATGGATTAAAATAGGCCTTAGGCCATAGACTGCTTCAAACCCCTATAGACTGTGCATGCAGTCTTCTATGCACCGGCAAACTTGTCTTTTATACCTTCAATCCCCCAGTCTATGTCCTTACACTTCCAGCAAACATTACCATACTACTGTTTCAGTATTATAGTGAGCCATGCAGCACTATGTGCTTATCTATACACTGTTCTAAAAGTGAAGCTGCTATACATTCAGCCAGACACTCTCCTTGCAGAATTGTAATCATTCAGTCAGTACCCAAGTACTAATGGGCAAAGTGGGCCTTATGGCATGGACTGCTACAAACCCCTATAGAATATGCATAGACTGTTCTATGCACCGACAAACTTGTCCTTTATACCTTCAATTCCCCAGTCTCTATCCTTACACTTCCACCAAACACTCTGTCACTCCTTTTACAGTGTTGTAGTGACTCACTGATCAGTGTGTAGTAATCCATTCACTATATTCAAACACTAATCAGCAGATGTACAATAAGTGGTACATCCCTAGAGATATGCCAGTTATTGTGCACTGTGACATCACCACCATGGATGCACCGTATTTACAATGTGGTGTATTACAGGGCAAAAACAACACAGATATGTGATATATTTGAGTTGTAAAGGCGGCACATTGCTTGACTTGTGTTGCAAGAGCAACACAGCTCCAGCAATGCTCTTGGGGCCCTATGCTCACAATGCTGTGTCAATCCTCACACCTGTTTCAAGCAGGTGCAGGGTTTTGATGCAGCATAAGCCCAAAAGTGACTGAATGAAATCTTATAGATTTCACTCAGTCACTTTTAGTAAGCATTCCTGCACCAGAACACTTCCCCTGCTCAGGAAAGCCTCCTTCTGGTGCAGGGCTTTACAATGTAATGCACCTTCTATATGCCTCACATTGTAAATACCACACGCCATGGTACATCTTTTGCACCACCGCTGCGTCACAAAAGTGATGCAACTGCTGTGTAAAAGAGGCACAAGGAGGTTGTAAATTCGCCTAACACATACAAATTCACCTAGGCAGTTTCACCAGCAGTGCAAATTGAAGCATAGACTTGTAACATATTTATGGGCATATGTTACAAAAGATGTTTTATATGAATTTTTTACTTTTTAATAGTAACTTTTTAGCTTATTAACTTGTTTTTAATAATTTGTCTGTATGATTGAAAGTGGTTCTGTAGCATACTTTTATGATTTTAAAATAATCGAATAAAGTGTTATTGACTGACAATACATTCAAGTGCTTTGGAGGTACTACAGTATACTATAGGTAAACACCTTATAGATTGGTCACCAGCAGACTCGACTACGGCAACGCACTCTACGCCGGAATAAACAAAAACCTCATCCGCAAGCTACAGAACATCCAGAACGCAAGACTGGTACTCAACCTGCCAAAACACTGCCACATCTCCCAGCACCTGGCCACACTACACTGGCTCCCCGTCGAGGTGAGAATCACCTTTAAGATGCTCACCCACGCACACAAGGCCCTCCACGGCACCGGACCAGGATACCTGAACAGCAGACTCAAATTCCACGCACCCCAAAGGACCCTACGATCAGCCCAGCTTTCCTACGCCGTGATCCCCCGCACCAGAAAGACCAGAACGGGAGGCCGCTCCTTCTCCTTCCTCGCGGCCAAAGCATGGAATGCCCTTCCGCTCCACCTCAGACAGACAACACCGCGCCCCATCTTCGCAAGAAACCTCAAAACCTGGCTCTTCGACAGACCCCCTCCTTGATGGAATGGAACCTGCGCCCCCCCACAACCCCCCCCCACCCTTGGCGCCTTGAGACCCTTACGGGTGAGTAGTCGCGCTTTAACAAACTCCTGATTGATTGATTGATAGATTTATGCTGTAGCACTTCCTTATAGCTCTGCACTTTTACATTCGCCATACACTAGTAATGTATTCATTCATTCATGTATGCACTACACATTCATTTAGACACAGTTTTACAGACTATCATAGAAATATAGCTCTTTCTTTGACCAGTGGAGGTAGTTCTGAGAAGAACTATTTTTTTTGTCTTTGTAGTTTTATTTATTTTTTATTTTATTAACACGTTTTTTTTGTTTTTGTTTTTTTAAACAAAATGAAACTAGACCCCAAAAAAGTGTGGAACATCAACAAAACAGTACTACCGTTTCATGCGGAGAATGAATTCAATGGATTGTTCTCCATAGCACAGTAGTTTGTTGCAATATTTACAACGAACAATCAGGTCTGCAAATTCAGGTTGTATATTTGCGTGCATACCGCTTGGTGGTAGTGGTGGTGGTGCACTTGATGTACTGGGAAGAGCAGATCCCTGGTCCTCCTGCAACCTTTGAGTTTGAACTCTGGCATAGTTGTTTTGATGACGATTCTTGACATGGCGCACCATGCTCGCAGTGCCGAAAGAGTACTCCTTGGTCGGGTTACCCCTTGAAAGAGTAACCTGACACATTTTGCAGGTCACCTTGGGAGCATTGACCTTTTTTTGTTCTTGAGGAAATGTAAAACATTTCCAGATAACTGCTTCCTTGCACTTCTTCTGAGGCTCCTCAGGTAGACAATGTTCCTCAGAGGAATATTCTGAAGAAGGGTTATCCCGTGCAGTCATGGTGATTTATTCTTCCAAATGACTTGAGATCTCCTGAGGAAGTCGAAGTAGAATTATTAAAATGGGAGGGGTCTTTCAACAGTTGGAATAGGAAGTGTTATGAACCAATCAAATCTCTTCTTTTAAAGTCACATGGCTTTGCGTACACTTACGGTGCTCTTACGCTGCAAGTACTTACGACTTACCGATACGATTTGCGTAATTGCTTTTAAAAGTAATGTACGCTTATTAAAAGTTTAAAAAACTATTTTCATGATTATCCCAGATAATGTCTACCCTTAAAATGTACATTAAATACATAGATATATAATTTTAAACATCATAAAACTTTCATGGGGTACGCGTATGGGGCGCCGTACAAGCGTACATGACATCACGCGGAAGTGCTGATGCGCCGCATAACGTCAAAATGTATCAGTGACGTATACGCGCGTACGCGCTGATTATGATTTACTGTACATAGTATGGTGTGATCAAAGTACGCGTATGGTACAATTATCAAAAAATCTGCTACGCTTACGGTGCTCTTACGCTGCAAGTACGTACAACGTACCGCCGGGATTTGCGTAATTGCGTTTAAAAGTAATGTACGCTTATTAAAAGTTTAAAAAACTATCTTCATGATTATCCGAGATAAAGTCTAACCTTAAAATGTACATTAAATACATAGATATATTGGTTTAAACATTATAAAATGTTCATGGGGTACGCATACAGGGCGCCATACAAGTGTACATGACATCATTCGGAAGCGCTGATGCGCCGCGTAAAGTCAAAATGTATTTGTGACATATAAGCACGTACGCGCGGAGTACGATTTACTGTACAAAGTATGGTGCGATCACAGTACGCGCACGGTACAATTATCCCAAACAAACAATGAAAATGGAATTATATAGAATATCATTTTAATATATTGAAAAAAATGTAATTAAGAAAAAAAAATATTTTTGAATTTACTGTTGTTATTATTTTACATTAAAAATATGAAATACAACTTAAAAAATAAAATAAATATACATATTTATAATAGAAATGTAGGAAATTAGTATAAAAATAAAAAAATATAATAATTAATAAATTTAGAAATTATCATTTTTAAAACCTTTGAAATTCACTGGAAAAACCATAGGTTTTACACACGTTATAGTTAGGAATTATCATTTAAAAAACCTTGCAAATTCACTGAAAAAAACATAGGTTTCACACACGTTATAGTTAGGAATTAGCATTTAAAAAACCTTGCAAATTCATTGAAAAAAACATAGGTTTCACACATGTTATAGTTAGCTGGACATTTCACTCATAGAAAACCATTGAAATTCCCCCGTTATAGTTAGTTCAGCTAACTATAATTCACTCGCCCGCAATGCACTGCTGATGATGTCACATATTACATCACTCATGACATGGTCAGGGACATCACTGATGACATCACTGATGACATCTCAAATGACATCACTGATGACATCATCCTTGTGAAAGAGTGGCAGAGCTCCTCTCACCCTAATATAACCTTTGATACACACATTGAAAAATAGAAACTAAAATTTTCAAACTAATGGAGATACCAATACCAGTTAGAACAACTTAATCAGTAATTCCAAAATCTACACACACATCCACTCATTCACCAACAGTTCTATATAGTCACTCATATATGTAGTCACTCATCATATGTACTCATACACCTATACATTCTGTTACACACCTACACTCATACATAGAGTTACTCACACACATACTCACACATGCAATTAAACTATCAAACATCCATTTACTTGCATATACAGCTATACACACACCATTACACTTACTTCTACAGAAACGTACACATACTTACTCTCTTAACCTCATAGCTGCTATTACACATTCCTCCCCAGTGCTGCGCTGTCCATTAGAACTAGTGCTGAATGGACGTTCAATGGTCGTGCGCAGCACTGGGGAGGTAGTGCTGCCGTCGGCCAATGCACCGAGGCAGCACTTAAGGGGTTAAACAATCACTTATAAAAACACATACTTATTTATACAGGAACTCTTCCAATCTGTCACTCTCACATATACTCACTTATATACATCAATACTCACATATACTAGTTTAAAACATATGTAGTTTTTCATAAAGATACTATTGAGACAGTCATTCACTCACTAACACACCCATACACACACTCATCCACACATACAGTCCTGCACACATGCTGTCTTCAAAACACATACAGTGAGTCAGTCATTCATGCATCTGTTCACTAAGTAATATCCCCCACCAAACCATACAGACACTCATTCTGATACTCAAAAAACCAACTAATAACCCACATCGACACTCATGTAGCTACTCACCAACCCATGCAGCCACTATAGACAAAGTGAGACACTGATACAGATATTTACATATTTAAACATTACTCGCTAATACATGTATTTGATAGAGCGCGCAGGTCACCCAGCTAGGAAATTTTTACTAATACTCACCTGGGCCCATAATACCAAAATTGTAATACCTTACCATTTATTTTAGGCAACTCAGGCTCTACTATCAGTCTAATTTGTGATTTCTATTCTCTAATTCCTATATCTATAATCTAGCAATGTAGATACTAGGATCCCAAACACACAGGATCAGGGAGTTGACTTATTAAGTCAGGTACTCAATAACATTTATAACATTTGTAATAAATGAAATAACCACAGACTCTGAGTAAGTTTAAACTTTTATCTAATCATCTTCATCATCATATGTCATGAGAAGGAAAGTAATAAGACTATCTTTAATCAAAATCAAAATGAACGTATAGCTATGCAGAATATAGAGAATATTAATCATTTAGAAACTTAAAAGAAAAAGTAACCCCAAGGAACATGCTACTTTAGATCACGGGCTTTCGCAATGCTACTAAAGGCGGTTAAAGAGAAGGAACATACTAAATCGAAATCGACTTTCGCAAATCTGATGACAGTTTAATAGGAAATTAAACTTATGCAATTCGGTTTTTCAGTTTTAGCTTAATCACTATAGGGAAGGTAAGATTTGGAACATACTATTAAATTCAGCTTATCTCCTAAAAGGGAAGGTAAGAAAAAAGGAACATATGCTATGTAGAAACGATTTAGTATTTGGCTAAAGGTGGATAGAAAAAAATGGAACACACTAGCAATCAATGAAAACACGTGAAAATCTCATTTACCAGGGGACGGGGAAAGAAAAAGGAACATATGCAATTTAAGCAAACTCTGTAAATTCAGGTAGGGTAAGAGATAGGAATTCAAGATAATATATCAACATCCACACAGATTTATATTTACCTAGGATAGAGTGAAGACCAACCCTGGCCACGGGTCAGTTGGAAAAGACGGGAAGAACCACAAGGACGTAAGTGCCAGTAGGCGAGCAGGTGCAGCTCATGGACAGTCAGGACAGGATAACCCAGAATTTGGATCAGGACTGGTTCACCAAAGGTTAAGACCAACACCTGCTGCCTCGTGCAACACCTGCGCTACTCCCTCTCTGTAAGGAATCTGCCAAAACCCCAATTGGGTTCTCGAACCTTTTCAGCAAAGTGCTTCGAAGCACTTTCACTTCCCAAAACCCTGATTGGGTTTCTCAAACCTCCCAACAGAGTGCTTAGCAGCTCTCTGTTTTCATTCACCTATTGAGTGCGTTGTGTCAGTGACAGGTCAGCTTTCGGACAAGTCGGACAATTTCTCTAGCTAAACCTACTCTAGTTATACTGTTTTTCGGGTCAGTGTTCCATCCCCAATGTTGCAAGTGTAAGGATACCTAATTTGGATTGGACAAAGGAGGAGGACAGGTCATCAAACCACCTATCTTTTAGACTTTCTCAGGCTTTTTACTCCGATTCCGTACACGCCCCTTAAATTCCAGGTTCTCATGACATATGTCTTTGGCTAACAATGGTGAATATAACACTGTATACAATTGTTACAATTGCAGTACAGTTCAGCTTCTTCTAGCTGGGTCACAGTTCAGGTTCCCAGGAGCATCTATTAAGTCAGTCAGCTCCTTGGCTGCAATTCAAAGGTCACTGCTCTGCAGATTCGCGGATCTCGCAGACGCAGTTTCATTCAAGATGGAGAACAGCATGATATGATAGGCCAAGTTTCGAAGTGTTACATGAAATGGAAAAGAAACATTTTTAGAACACAGAATAAATGATTTCACTGTATACCATGAATCACTTCACTACTCCCATTACTTTATAATAAACTATAGCATTAAGATTAGGCAGAACGAACAGCTTAGCAAAATCAGCAATGCAAGCTTCAGGCATGTGAGAACACAGAGCAGCCATCTTAGCTCTATTACGCATGTGCAAATCATTTCCCACCAAGACATCGAATTCGTCACGTCACATGGTTATGACCGACGCATGCGCAGTCTAAATTCCCGCGTAGCTGCAGCCATTTTAAGTTGCAAGCGTATTAATGTTAATAGACACATAAGCAAGCTTCACTCGGTTTCAAAATATAGATCAAGAAAGGGTAAATTAGTAAGACAAACAGTTTGGTTACGAAGTTAGGGTTATTCGAGGTTCATGAATTTAAGCAAGTCGCTTAACGTGCGAATCCTTGCTCCATCAATCCCCTCTTTGATGATATTTACTATCATCACCATTAATGGAACCAGATTAAGCATGGGCGGAAAATCCGTTCCGCTCGCGGATTTTGCGGATTTTCGGGAAATTCGCAATCCGCGAGATTCGCGAATCTCCCGCAAAATCCGCAAATCCGCGAGCAGCGGATTTTGCTCGCACTGCTCGCACTGTTCGCGTGAGTTCGCGCCCCGCGAATAAGTGCAAAATTGCAGAAATACGCTCTTAGCAAAACTGAAAGTAACTACTTACCAGGTTCAAAAGTTCAGGCTCATCATTAGTAGCCATTTCCTGTAGTGCTTCCTGAGGGGCCCCTCCAGAGTTCAGTTGCCAGTTTAAACTATTATGTGACCCTGCTCTGAACCTCAGAATAGTTACACATATGCCACAAAGGTCCTGAATTACAGCTAAGGGAGACAAGCAGGAGCCAGGCTGGAAGTTAAAATCCATTAATCAGCCCCTAATTCATTATTGTCAGTTGGGGCAGGGCAGGTGTTGTAACTAATTTTGCAACAATGAAAGCACTTAGCAAGTGCAAAAGATCACTAATCAGGGCGCACTAAGGAAGCAGGTGCCAGCTAAAAAAATATTCTGTGACACATTAATCAGCCCCAAATTAATTCAGGTCACTTGAGGCAGGGAAGGTGTGCTTTGCTTTGCCGAAAATAATGTACACTGGACAACCAGAGGGTGTGGTGATGAAACAGAGGGTGGCATGGGTGGGCCAGAGGGTGGCATGAGTAGTCAGAGAGTGGCAGTGGTGACAGAGAGTGGCAGTGATGAAGAAGAGTATCCCAAACAGGCTGGACACGTAGAAACAACAAGTTCGCAAAACTTGCGACCCGACAGGTAAGTTCGCAAATTGCAAAATTGTAAAAACCCTCGCGAACTGGCAGAAACACGGGCGAACACAAAAAAAAAAAATCCGCAAATTCGCGGGAATTCGCTGATTTTGCGGATTGCGAATCCGCAAATCCGCAAAATTCGCGAACGCGAGATCCGCAAAATTCGCCCATGCTTAAACCAGATGCCAACTTCTCACATTTCACCCATTTCAATTTCTTCAAACTTTCTATTTAGTATTTTCTCAGCACCTTTATTTGGTTGAGAATGTTTCATTTTTTTATATATTTGATTATTCATTTCTTCTAATTCGAGTTCATCGACATTCCTTTTTACTCCTCTCTTATTCACAGTATATTTCTTTTTTTGCTTTCGACATTTGCAGCAAATTATTATTATGAACACTAATAAACCTATTCCCACTATTGGCATCAGTATTTTACTCACAAGACTCTTACCTAGATTAGAAAACCTACTACCTACAGAGGCGAGACCATCAGTTAGTCTCTTCAAGGCACTATCAACCTCCAGTGGTTTGAGCTCTCTTTCCAAATTAGTAATGTTTTTCACGTACTTCTTGATTTTAACACTTTTGTCTGGAATGTAAGTGCAACAATGTTGCGCTTTCAACATTCTACAGACTCCGCCCTCTTTTGCCAATAGGGTATGAAGAGCAAGTCGATTTTGTAAAACCATAGATCTGATTGCAAACCAATTCGGTATTGACCATCAGGAAACCTCCAGCAGTTGATAACCGATCTACTACTGTTGACATTTTGCAGATTCTGTGTGTATTCAGAGCCTCTCCCACAGTAGGTATCAATGCACTAAATATATCACCTATTATTTCTCCAACATTTTCTCTTTTACTACGTATTAATCCATTAGTTCCTTCATTGCTTCCAGTGACTTCATTTACATGGTATATCTTTGGGAAGACAATACCAAAATAACAGCTTCCATACCAATGGTCTGGCAATTTGAAATAAGCCTTGTTCCCACATATAGAATAAATTCAGGGAAACACATGTTCTGAACCATTTTTGAAACCCCAACCTCCAATTACCTTGTAATTGTGTTCGCATTCACTGGAGCCAATGAATATATTATTATAATAACTAGTCTTCTCTATGTGAAGACAAAGTTTCCCCTTCTTTTCGAAATCCAGCAACATAGCAGCATTAGCTCCACCATTTGAGGTGCTCCCTATATTTTCAGCCCATTTAGTGGTTTTCTGCCTTTTGTCATTTGTTTTTCTTTGGAAACTTTCTCTTCTTTTCTCTGCCATATTTAAAAACATTTTCTCTTCTTCATGTAATGAACATGTTAGGTTATTTCTGTGCGCCTCACCTAAATCTATTGTACCTATAGTTAGAAAGTATTCACCCATATAACGTGTTACATCACTCTTAGTTAGTACAGGATTTAGGTTACTACATATAGAAAGTTCAGAAAATATCACATCTGAGTTAGAGTAATAATACTGTAAAGGTCCTCTCTTATAGAATAAACTAGCTAAATTACTACAGGAAATTCCATATGTTAGTGGCAAGTGATGGTATGTCACACCCTCAGCTACTGATGTAGGCAGCTTCATACAGACGTAACAGTCTTCTATCTCCATTGCTTCTATGTAATGTACTATAAGGTTTGCAAATACATATAAATGAGTTCTCTTCTTAATTTTATTATAGTGCAGTTCTTCCTCATCTGGTGCATCTACGTCCATTCTAGTTTGTCTAAGGCTAAGTGCTTTCTCCTGTGTATCTACTCTTTGTGGTGCATCTTTCGTTTGTAGCTTTTCTGTGTCCGTTGTCACTGGCTTGGTAGGGTATAAATTAGTATCTTTACTCATCATGTAAGGAATAGTTATGGTTAGTCCTATCCATAGTATAAGTACTAATGCTACACTACATAAACATACTTTGCAGCATGTTTTTAAACAATTTCGTCTCTGTCTTCCATTCATAGAGGAATCAGACATTTTGACTCAAAAGAAGCTTCAACCCCTCTTTGTAACTTTGCACAGGTTGCTTACTCAGGGCAACTTTCAGGTTGGTTTCACTTCTTCGTCAGTCTGGTCAGTAATCAATTTTTCATCACTCTCGTCACTTATTTCCCAGTTTTCAAAGTCCTCCAACACAAGATAAGTCCATTCAGGACTCTGATACTTGTAATTCAGTCTCTTTATTCGGGCACTTCTTCTCCTAGTTCTAATCACAGACGGATCAGTTTTACTGGAGTCTTTGTTTTCCTGTTCAAGTTCTTCGTCAATAGTTTTTAGTCATAGCCTCAGTCTTTTGACAAATCTAGGTACTTTGTCTCCTTTTCTGAGTCTCTTAACTGGCACTGTGCTTTGGCCTTTTTCAAAGGCTCTTTTAGTCTCGCTCAGTTGTGGCACATCTACTTCAGTGTCTTCTTCTTCTCTTCCTGTCTGACTAGTTTCAGGTCTTATTTCAGTATCTTCTACCTGGTTACTAAACTGGCCTTGTTCAGGTGTATGCTGGTTCTGGCTTTGGTTTGTTTCAATTTCTTCTTCCTGAATACATTTGTCTAGTCCTATCTGATCCTGTTCAAGCACTTCGAACTTTTGATTTTCTTCCACTTGAACTTCCGCCCTAATTTCTATCTGTCCCTTTTCAGGCTCAGGAGTTCTTGGAGGTGTGGCGATAACCTGTAATTTCCCTATCTGGTCTTCCTCATCATCAGATTTGATTTGGATTTCGATGATCTGATTATCTCCTTCTATTCCTGTCTCATCCTCACTATCCCACTTTCTATCTAAATAGGTTTGTCTTCTTGTTCTTATTGGATCTATAGTCAGGTCGATTATTGGGACCCAATCATCTTGACTGGAGCTCGGTTGTTCTTCTTCAGCTACTTCAGGACCAATCTCTTGAGACCCATCAGCTGCACAACCTTCAGCCTCAGTTTCTTCAGGTTCGGTCACTTTCTTCGTATGGCTGACATGGATCCACTGTGGCACACCTGCACACTTCACAGCTGTGGTGGTAACCAGAATTACTTGTCGTGCTTTTCCCTACTTCGGTGCAAGGCTACTCCTCTGAGTATGTTTCTTTATTACAACCCAATCACCAGGGTTCAAGTCATGTGATGGAGTTGTCGGTCTGGTGACAGCCTCTTCCCCAATCTGGTAAGAGATAGAACACACTTGGTCAGCCAGTTATTTGCAGTATTCTAGTACCAAATCATCAGATATGCTTATCAGTTTGTATCCTGGCACCCATGCTTGCCGCATTGCTCTTACCATCCGTAGCTCATGTGGACTCAAGCCTGTGTTCCGGTCTGGAATACTTCTGAGTCCCATCAAAATAAGTGGCAAGGCATCTGGCCATTCCATTTTAGTAGATTCACACATGTTTTCCCAATCTTGATTTGATAGTGCCTTTCAGTTGTTCTACCACTCCAGAAGCCTCTGGGCGATATGCACAGTGCAGTATTTGCGTAATTTTGAATGCTTCACAAATTTGTCTTATTACTTCGCTATCGAAATGCCCTCCTCTGTCTGATTCAATTGTGACTGGAAATCCGTACCGTGGTATCAGTTCCCTAACTAACAGTTTGGCTAAAGTGATGCTATCATTTCTGCGAGCAGGGTAAACGTCCACCCACTTTGAAAACAAACAGACAATGACAAAGACATACTTCATTCCTCGACAAGGGGGTAATTGAATAAAGTCGAGTTGTAATCATATGAAAGGGCCTTCTGCCTTTCCAATCTTTCCTGGCAAAACTACAGTTTTCTTTCCGGGATTGAATTGTTGACAAACCAGGCACATTTGGCAGAGTGCTTCTGCTATGTTTCTGAATTTCGAGTTGAACCATGTCTTCCTAAAGATGCGTATCATGGCATCTCTTCCCAAATATGTGTCTCCATGTATCAATCTAGCCATAGGAGCAAGCAGACAGTCCGGCAAAACAGGCATACCAGCAAGGTAAACAATGACACCATCCTCATCTCTTCTCTGACAACCAAATTTCCTCCAATTTTCTTTTTCTTTTGGCTCTGCTGCATTCTTTAGATCTCTCACTTTTTCCCATATGTTTATTCCTTCTAGCATCATAAGTTGGCAGCTGTTTCCGTTTACCTCAATCTTTTTATTAATAGCCATTTTGTATTTTGCACAATGTTGGGCCAATTGGTCAGCATATCGATTACCTGCTGTCACTTTGTCATTGCCAGATTTGTGAGCAGCACACTTGACCACAGCGAATTCTTTTGGTAACTGGATTGCTTCCAGTAAGTCTTGCACATAATTTCCATTTCTAATAGGAGTACCTGAAGAAGTCAGAAACTCCCTTTGCATCCATAATAGGCCAAAGTGATGCACAACGTCATAACCATACTGGCTATCAGTGTATATGGTTATTCTCATGTTCTTTCCAAATACAGGCTTTTGCCAATGCAACCAATTCAGCTATTTGTGCAGACTTGACTCCATGCAAATAGGATCCTTCCACTGGACTTCCCAAAGAACATACTGAATAAGCAGTGCTTAATCCCCATTCCTCATGTCTCATGCATGAGCCATCTACAAAAAGCTCATAATCTTTGTCAGTTAAGGGCTCTTCCTTTATGTCAGGGCGTGGTTTTGTGCTGAACTCAGTCAGATCAAGGCAGTCATGCTCAACTTCTCCCTTCACTTCTGCTGTGAGTGAATTAGGTATTAGGGTAGCTGAATTCAAAATATTATATCAGGCAATGGTTACATTTTCTGCACCTACAAGGATTCTCTCTTAGTCAGCCGACTAGGTGTGAGATACTGGGTTTTTGTTCTGGTCAGCAAAATTACAACTGCATGTGGAACATACACAGTAACAGGGTGTCCCATAATGATGGATTCACTCTGTTCCAGACTCATGCACGTTGCAGCTATGGCTTTCAGGCATCCAGGTAATCCAGCAGCCACTGGATCTAAAGTAGAGGAAAAATATGCCACTGGACGTCTGGTCAAACCATGAATTTGAGTCAGGACTGAAAGTGCACAATTGTCTCGTGTGTCACAAAACAGTGCAAACTCTTTCGAGTAGTCAGGCATTCCTAATGCATGAGCTGTACACAGACATTCTAGTAATTTCACAAAAGCTGACATGCTTTCGTCATCCCACTCCACTGGGTCCTTAGCTCCTGTCTTTGTCATTTTTATCAATGGTCTTGCTAGGACTGCAAAACCCACAATCCATTGCCTGCAATATCCTACAACCCCAAGTAACATTCTTATTTCTTTCTGGGTATTGGGCAGTTCCATATTTAGAATTATTCTAATTCTTTCTGTGGTAAACTTCCTCACACCTCTCTCTATCTGGTGCCCCAAATATTTCACTGAGGTGGTACAGAACTGTAATTTGTCTGGCGACACTTTATGTCCTCCTTCACCTAAGGGGTTCAGTAAGGCAATGGTGTCAATGGTGTCAACAACTCAGTCTCTCCCACTTTTAGACGCCACCAAGAGGTCATCTATGTATTGTACCAGGACTGATTCTCCAGGCAATACCAGAGAATCAAGGCATTTTTTCAGGATTTGATTAAAAATCGAAGGACACTCTGTGTACCCCTGAGGAACACGATTCCAGACATAAACATGACTGTCGAATTCAAATGAGAAAATAAATTTGCTGTCTGGATGCAATGGAATTGAAAAGAATGCATGGCATAAATCAATAACAGTAAACCATACAGCATTCCATGGTATTTGGTACAAAACCACTGCAGGGTTTGGCACAACAGGACAGCAAGGAACAACGATTTTATTAACCTTGCGCAGGTCCTGTAGACCCTGTACTTACCACTTGGTTTCTTTATTCCAATTATGGGCGAGTTACAAGGACTGCTCATCACCTCTTGCAAAATGCCTGCTTCCATTAACTTTGTTATTTCAATAGCAACCCCTGCTTTTACTTCTGCACTCATTTTGTACTGTCGAGTATTTAGGTAAACTGCATCTTCTTTTATGGTTATTTTAATTGGGTCAATGTATGCCATTAATCCTAAATCTTTTCAGGTAAAGTCCCATACCTCTGGTTTCACTGTCTGTTGGAGCTCTTTAGGTAAGTCTTGTATTGTCATTCTTTTAATTTCTGAGTCAGGTCTTATTAGCATTAATTTGTATATTCCGTCTTCATCTGGGGGTCTGAATTTCTACACCCTTTGGAGTGCAAAAGATGATACAATTCATTTCAACAAATCTCGTCCTAGTAAGTTCACAGGACTTGAATCGCAGACAACAAATCTATGCATCTCCTTGAAATTCCCTATTTTAATTTCCATTGGTTCTGTAACTTGGGTACTAATTAATTTATTAGAAACACCCACTACTAGGATCGCTTCTCCCGAGAGGGGTAGGTTTGGAACGTCTGCTGTTCTCACAGTAGAACGGGTAGCACCAGTGTTCAACAGAAAGGTGACATCATTTTCTTCAAACTTTCCTTCAATGTATGGCCCTGACTGGTCTACAGGCAAGGAGGCGCCAAGCACGCACTCCTCATCCTCCCCCCTCAGGTACCCGTCAGTAAGGTTCGTCACAGAGGAATGTATCATTTAACAGGAATTGCGAGGTTGCTGCATTTCTAACCTCCCTTCCTGCCAAAATGTCAGTGTCTTCACCCTGTTGTGCGTTGCTCCTATAATTTTGCCTAGGTGCACGAGGCAACTGATTCTGTTTTACCTGTTGCTGGGTCTTCCGTGGTACCTCATTCTTTGTCTGTGGATTTAAATCTTTAATTTGCACATTATCATTCTGTACAGCCTTACACTTGTCCCTCCAGTGCCCCATCTTTCCGCACCCATGGCAGGGAAACTTTTTTCTGGCCTCTTCTCTGCTCATTTTTACCCTTTTACATCTTTCCCCCACTCCCATGGCTCCGATTCTGAGTATTTGTCAATTTGCTTAATTGCTGTTCTTGGTGCTCTGCTAATTTTACCTGTGCCCTCATGACTTTTTCTTTTAATTCTTTTCGCTTATTTTCCAGCTCATCTTCACAGTATTTAGCATATTTAATGACTTCATCAATTGCTTTAGCCTGCCAGCAGATTTTATTGTCTTTGATCCACTGTGAGATCTCAGGCTACAAATCGATAAATGAAGTGGGTCATGTCTTTCATTTCGATGTTGTCCAGGCCACTATACGAATTAAACACTTGTAACAGATGCTCATAATATGAATTTACAGTTTCATCTCGATTCTGAGTAGTTCTATCTATTCGAATCCAGTCTGTCTCTTTTGCAGGCAACTTTCCTTTCAGGTACAACATCACCTGATTGTACTTTCTCATGACATCTTTGGAAGGAGCCCCTGTCTTTGGGTCTCTAGGGTATTCCTCATTTGGCCAATCAACAGCAATTTTACATTCTGTCTACAGATCTACGGGAACTACAATGTCAAATAAACCATCTAGATCTTTCAGGAGGCATTTTGAAACTTTCACAAATCTTTGGACCGGTCTGTACCACTCCACAGGTTTCTCTCGTAATTTTGGGAAGTCATTTGTAAATGATACAATATCTTGTCGGTACCATGGCACATGTACATATCCTCCACCTGGTACTTCTCGCATGGGACATAATTTCTCTACTTTTTCTGTCTCTTTTAAGACATTTTCTGAAGCCAATTGCCTTCATCGCACTTCCTCTTTTTTTTTGCCTATCTTGCTTCCATTTCTCTAGTTCAGCTCATTTTTGCATCAAATTCATCAGCTCTCTGATCTGTACCTTTTTCCCTGACACATTCATGTTTTCGAAATCTTTGTCAGAAAATTCTACTCGATAGGGTTTTTGCAATACTTTAGATTTACCAATGTCGATTCCCATACTAGCTGCAGTGTCCATTAATTTTTCGTGAAACACCCTTGTATTTCTAGTGATGCTTTTGCAGACAAACAGCAATTCGTCTTCACTAAGAGTATTCAATCTTTCCAATCCCACATTCCCAGCCATCAATTCTTCTATTTCAATTCTTAATTTATATATGTCTAATGGCTTGGGCTGTATCTTTGGTCTCTCTATTTCTTGAGTCCATCTGTCTATTTCTTCAGGAGTTACTACAGTGGCACTTCTCGTACCTGATGACGTTTTTATCTGTCCTTCCTTTGCAGGTACAGGAGTGGTTTTCCTCATGGAACCACTTTCAGGTTCTCGTATTTGTAAATCTGTTAAGGATATTACTGATTCACATTCACTTGCCTGATCATCTATTATCAAGGGTTCTTTTCTTGGCTGTACTACGGATGTGGTCATAACTGGAGCTTTCGGACTAGCTTGTTTATCCCCGCAAAATGGAACAACTGGGCCAATAGTTACTGGAATTGTCAAAGCCTCAGGACTTGTATTTATATGGGAAATCTTCTGAATTAATTCACTTCTCTGTTTATTTATAGCTTCTTTCTCTCTTTCTTGTAACACCCTTTCGATAGACGTCTCATGTATCACTTGTGGAATTAAAGGTGGCTTTAAAAACGGGGCAGTTGGGTTCGATGTGATTGACCATGTGAGAAGTTGGCCTGATATATGATGCTCACTAGTTCTATTGATCACCTTGTATCAGTCCAAACAACCCTTATGGTGATTGGTTGTAAGTCAACCTTATAGACCAGCTATCCTAATGGTAGCATGGACAAAGCATTCTTAGGCTAAACTCTATTGGCATGTGAAGCCAGCTGTTTTACCACATATAACCCCTTGAATACCAGATGAAAGGACACCACACAGGTAGTTATGAAAATAAACAAGTATTTATTAACTAACATACACCTCTGAACTCTTTATGAGGTCAGAGGGCTAAGCACATGACAATCTGTAAAGATGAGGCGGAGGCAGGAAATAGTTGTTTGGGATTTATTCAGGAGAAGAGAGCCGTCCAGCATGAAGGGAAGACACAGCAGCTGCAACTGCCAAACAGGGAACACTGGGGAGGAATGCTCAGTACATGAAAACCCCATAGGTGACATCATAGAGTTCAGTGAAGAAATGACAACAGGCATTACACAATACAGATCACCACACACCTCCCCCCTTTAAAAAAAAAAAAAAAAAAAAAACAGAGTGAAACTACAGTGAAAAGTAAATCAGATATAATCACGAAATTTGTTAGGCATAACAGTCATTCTTGAGCTTTTCCTTAGCCCATTGTCAACATTGACGTTGGGTGAAGGAGCAGTTGCACGTGAAGGATCTTTAGCAACACGAGAAGTGCTCCACCAATTGCCATTTGACAATTTGACAGCATTCTTGCGAACTTCCACAACTTGCTGAGAATCAAGAAACTTTGAAAAGCCCTTTTTAACAGTGACAGGATTCTTAATCCTGACCCAATCGCCAGCACGAATACTGTGAAAAGACTTTTTACCTAGTTCCACATTGCAAGGCAGTGAGCTGGAAGACTTTTTGTTGGCACAATCCCACACCTCTTCCAAATCACAACCCTTGTGGAGACTTTTGACCATCCAAAAGGGGAAAGCCTGGGAACAGGCTTTCCTTCCTCTCATCAGTTCAAAAGGGGAAAAACCCGTAGCAACATGTGGAGAAATCCTATAAGACCAAATAAGATCTTTTACAGCTTGGAAAATACAGTTATTGGACCTGAAGGCAGACTGCACACATTCAACAATAACTCTATTAAACCTCTCGGTTTTGCCATTGCTCTGGGGATGGTACAAAGGAGTTCTGGTATGTTTAATACAGCAATTATTCAAGAAAACACCCATTTCCTTAGAAATGAATTGAACCCCATTGTCAGTGAGAATTTCCTCCGGACAACCCTCCCTCAGGAAGATTTTGCTCAAGCAATCAATAACACTCTTGGAATTGGGAACATTGATAGGTTCAACTTCGACCCACCTAGAGAGGTGATCAACAAGGACCAAGAAGTATTTGGAAGTATTGGGAAGAACATGAAATGGACCCAGGAAATCCAGACCAATTTTTTACCAAGCTCTAATGGGTGGGGGAACAACAGAATCACAAACACCTTCCAAAATAAGGACTTTATCACTGGTGTTGCAGCGTGTACAGAGTTTGATAGCATCCACAATTTGATTGTCCATTCTTGGCCACCAGAAATTCGATCTGACATTTCTCTTGGTAATGGTGGCTCCTAGATGTCCAGAATGGGCATCAGCAATAATCTTCTCTCGGTAAACAAAAGGGGGAATAAATTTATCACCCCTAACAATTTTGCCATTTTCCAAGGAAAGTTCTGAATTAATATTCCAATATATCTGAAGTTCGGGAGAAAGAGATTTTTCCTTGGGCCAACCTTTTTGTATGAAGGAAATTACATCCTTAAGTACAGCATCATTCTCAACAGCTTTGACCCAATCACTTTCAGCGAAAGAAATGGAATTTTGGGAAATGTTGGCTACAAAACATTCCTCAATCTCAGTTTCCCACTCATTTTCGTCAGGTTCTTGTATGGGTAACCTGGACAAACAGTCTGCACGTTTGTTTTTACCCCCAGGAATGTAGATAACTTTGAAGTTGAATTCTAACAATTTAGTAGAAAGTCTAGCCAATCGTGCGGTTGTACGTTTGATATTTCTACCTGACAGAATGTCGACAAGAGGTCGATGGTCGGTTTGAAGAACAAATGGTCTACCCCATAAGTAAGATTTGAATTTTTCAACGCTCCAAGCGCAAGCCAGCAGTTCTTTCTCAATGACCGAATATTTTCTTTCAACAGGACGGAGAGTCCTGGAGGCAAACCCCACGGTAAATTCTTTACCATAAGCCAATTGTGAGAGGACAGCTCCTAAGCCATATTCACAGGCATCAACAGTGACAACAGTTTCTCTATTCCCATTGAAAGGCTGAAGGGCAGGAGCTTTAGTGATATGTTCTTTTATGAGCTGAATGCCCATTTCACACTCATCAGACTAGCTGAAAGTGGCACCCTTTTTCAGTTAAAGTCTAAAACATTCAGTGGTCTTGGCGTAATCTCTCATGAATTTTGAGTAGAACTCACAAAGACCGAGAAAGGACAAAAGTTGTTCTTTGTTAGAAGGGGCGGGAGCCTCAATAATACTCTTGGCCAGACCTGGTCTGGGCTTGATGCCACACTCAGAAATGGTATGACCAAGATATTCTACCTCTCTGGTTTTGAATACGCACTTACTCTTTTGTAGAGTTACACCCCTTCGTTCCAGGATGTTAAAAACTTGGTCAATGACTAAGTTATGCTCGTTCTCACTTTGAGTAAAAATAAGAATGTCATCCTGGAAGACGACTACATTAGAGAGTTCCTCAAACATTTCGGACATGATTCGCTGGAAGACAGCGGCGGCAGAAGCCAACCCAAAAGGAAGGCGACGAAATTGGAAAACCCCATCAGGAGTTACGAAAGCGGTGAGGTGTTGTGAGAGAGGATGCAATTCAATCTGGTGGTAGGCCGCTTTTAAATCAAGTTTGGAAAACCAAGTAGATGAGCCTACTTTTGCTATCAAATCCTCAATGCGAGGAAGGGGAAAGCCATCGACCCAGATAGCTTCATTAAGACTGCGTAAATCCACACACATCCTAAGATCACCAGACCTTTTCCTGGCAAGTACAATGGGAGAAAGCCATAATGTTGATTCTACTTTTTCAATAATTTCTTGTTCGCATAGCGATTTTAGGTGTTTAGATAAATCTTCTCTAATACTGAGTGGGACATTTCTGAGTTTGTGTTTAACCGGGGTAATACCATCTTTGACCTTGATAAAATGTTGGAAATCAGTGATCTTACCAAGGCGATCTTCAAAGATTTTTTCATATTTGCGCTCCCAGAATTCGCCATTCAAAATGTTGCATACAGGGACAGAAGATGAAGAACAGGGAAGATTGCACCCTTCAATAAATACAGGGTTGGGTAAACCAGGTTTAATGATAACACCAAATTCTGCCTGATGTATGAGACCTAGAACATTGATGCCTCGCTTGGCAACATAAACCTTCCCTTTAATAGATTTGCCAAAGATGGAAATTTCAGCCCAGAAATAACCTAAAAGGTTAATTCTGCTTCCTTCAAAGGCCACAGAAAGAACATCAGGGGGAAGTAAATACTTATCTTGCCAGAAATGAGAATATTTTTCATGGGAAACAATAGTGATGCGAGCACCGGTGTCTACAAGTAGTTGGACATGATGTTTTTCAATGATAGCGTCAACTTCAGGATCAGGAACAAGAAAAGTACGACTAACAATATCATTGTCTTTCACCACAACTACATACTCCTGATTAGTTACATCACATTCTGAATATTCAGTTGAATGCTCAAGAGAATTTAAATCAGGGGAGGAATCATTCTCATTCATGACACAACGCACACTACCTCTTCTACCTCTCATACAGACCCTAGAGAAATGACCATTTTTGCCACATTGACTGCATTGTTGGTTGGCGGCAGGACAATTTTTGAAATTCGAAACTTGGTAAGAGGAACCACATCTAAAACAAAAAGTACTTTGACTGAATTGTCTATTAGGCATAAAGGGTCTTCTAGTACTGGTGTTTCCCATTCTTCTGAAATAACCACGAGAGTCACGAGGAATGAAATTAGAAGGCTTGGTAGGAGCAGGCGTTTTAGTGGAAACAGCACTAGAAATAGAAGTATTGGAGAGAGAAACTTCTAATTGTTTGGAATCTTCCAAGGATGTTTCAATACTTTTGGCTATGTCAATAGCTTTATCTAGAGAAGGATCTTTGCAGGATAGTAGTTTCCCTTGGATTTGTTTACAGGAACAGGGAGCAACAAGATGATCCCTAATAAGTTGAGAGGTGAAGTTGTCAAATTCGCATTTAGAAGCAAGTATTTTTAAGGCAGTAACAAAAGTGTCAATACTTTCTTCGGGTTTTTGAGCTCTGGTGAAAAATTTATAACGATGTACAACCATGTTTTTAGTCTTAACAAAGTACTTGTCCAATTTAGCTATAGCTATCTCGAATTCATCTGGAGCTTCACCAGTAGGTGGAACATAGAGAGGAAGGTGGTCAAAAACGTTCTGCCCCTCCACACCAAGATGATAATACATTAGACTCTTTTTTCTTTCTGCACGATACCTGAGACCATCAATTGCACCTAAGTAGGCCATGAAAGATCTCAACCAAAGCTTCTATTCAAGAGGAGGATCTCCAGGAGTCTGAAGAAATGGAGCAGGAGGAGATACGTTTTGCATTGTAAGATCTTCTATTTTTCCCTTTGGAATAAAAGGTTTAAGTTCAATGAAGCGAACAAAACGAAAAACATATATATATTTAAAGAAAAAGAGTAACTATTGTAAATACGGTAGCATAAATGTGTAAGTAACCTTTTGCCAAGTGCAAGATGTGTGCAGATGCTGTGCACATCAGTGTGCAGAAGCTGTGCACATCAGCGTGTAGATGCTGTGCACGTCAGCGTGTCAAGTGCAAGATGCGTGCAGATGCTGTGCACATCAGCGTGCAAAAGCTGTGCACATCAGCGTGTAAGCGTTGATATATTAAACGTTGATATGGTAAGTATAGGCTGTGCGCGTCAGCGCGAGAAAGTATTTTTTTTTAAAAGATATGAGCGTAAGAAGAAAGAAATTGTTTACTGTGTGCATGTTCCGCTGTGTGCTTGAGCTGCGCACATCAGCGTAGTGAATAAATAAGGCGAAATATCAAAGGCTGTGTGCATCAGCGAAAGCAAAAGCTTGATGACTGATTGGCTGTGCACGGTAGACTTGAGAATGGCGATTGAAGTCTTAGGGACGTATGGAAGCTGAAAGGCACAGCAAACACAATGAGGACTAGAGTAGAACAGACGAAGCCTTTGTGACGTGAAGACGTTGAAGGTCCGGAAGAACGTCGTGGTGACGCGGTGACTGGCAAAGAAGAGAAGCGTCTTGACGTGCAGGTTGTTATGGAGACCAGGATGCGTGATGCGTGATGGCGCTTGATGAGGTGAGTAGGAAGTTCTACTACGTCATCATTCTGAAGCGCAGCTTGAAGGAGGAAGAACAAGCGGTGAAGGCACACGCAGCGCTGGCAGAGCAGGAGTGAAGGTAAGAAGGTCTTAAAAAAGACGGTAGAAAAGTATTGTAGAAATCAGCTGGTAGAAGTAAGGTGGGTTGGCGCACGAAATGAAGCTGATAACACGCAGCCGAGTAACACGCAGCTTGGTGGTGCGCTTGGTAGCACGCAGAGAAGCTTGATTGGCAGAAATGGTAGCGGGGCAAGTTAAAAAGAAAAGAGTCTTGCGGCTGCGACGGCTCTCAATGGGTACAGCGCGTAAAAATATTTGTAAATGTACTCACATGAAAGTGGATCGTGAATAGAGAAAATGTCCTGAAATTTAAAACGCTTTGCTTGAAGACATTGTTCTGTAGGTTGAAACGACAGCTGAAGAACAGCTGACCATCCTCAGTCGCCAATGTAAAGATGAGGCGGAGGCAGGAAATAGTTGTTTGGGATTTATTCAGGAGAAGAGAGACGTCCAGCATGAAGGGAAGACACAGCAGCTGCAACTGCCAAACAGGGAACACTGGGGAGGAATGCTCAGTACATGAAAACCCCATAGGTGACATCATAGAGTTCAGTGAAGAAATGACAACAGGCATTACACAATACAGATCACCACACAATCTCTTAGGAAAAATAAGTTCAAGTTGCACGATTTACAAAAGTGCCCTAGGGGCACGACAAATCATATACTAGAAACAATGGAATGCAAGGAAAGGAAATACTGTAAGAAGATCCAGAGGCTGGAGGATCGCTGGGACTACGCTACTGACTAGGTAAGTAAGGAGCAGCAGGCCCACGGGACTCACGTGCAGAGTGGAAACTCTCACGCGGGATGCGTACCAACGTCTATGGATGCTACAGTTTAAAGAGTTACGGATTCTGGACGAACCCGGCTGGATGGAGGGAAAACAACAGTGGACCTGAACACTAGGATAGTGAACACTGACTTCAGCACCTAGAAGCTTTAGTTACCTAACCCACAGGCTGCGGGTGCATAGGGCTGAAGTGTTGTCAGGTTTGCTGCGTTGATCCCGATGAAGCCTGAAACAAGTAGTTGCTGGCAGGCGGCCAGATGGAGGAGTCCGGTGGTTCCCAGGATGGAACTAGGAAGAAGAAGTCCTGAAAGGGAAGGGGACAGAGTCTCGGTCACTAGCCAGTGACGGTGCTGGAACCAGGAGGGAACCAGTTGCTTTCGCTGCAGTCAGGTGGAGGACAGGACACTTCTCTCTGTAGCTGCGCGGACCAGGAGCTGTTCTCTACAACCAGGCTGGAGGCACGAGCTGTCCCACGTAGTCTGCTGCTGTTGGCGGTGTTGGATCGTCGATCTGGTCAACAGGCCTTGGCAAGTGCAAGCCACGCCGTGGAACAAAGGTGGCGTCTGGTGCGGACCAGGAGAGTCCGGGGTGCTTCTTGTTTACAAGGAAGCAAGGGCCAGACTGGGGGACCAGACCAGCAGTGTTGAAATCTTCGGGTCGTCGTCTCAGAGGTCACTAGCCAGCCGGCAAGTGACCAGACAACAAGAAAAGCAGCAACCAGGCAAAAGGGCCCCACGCAGATCTCGTGGATGCTGGGGGGCTGCTCTTTAGTGCAGGAGCTGCATGGGTGTGGGGCTTCTCAGACCCCAGTCACTCACTCGAGGATCCCTCGGCGGTCGTGCTGGAAGCGCTGTGCAGGTGTCTTCAAGATGGCCGTCTCCAAGTTGCTCGTCGCACCCATGGGTCCCAGCTGTGCTGTGGATGTGGGTAGAGGTCAGAGGAGTCTGGAGGTCCAGGTCTCGTCGAGCTGGGTCGTCGGGGTCCAGGAAGGAATGACTTGCAGCAAACCGCACAGGAGCTTGATGGTGCATGCGAAGCAGGATGGTCACTCCCTGACCATAGGAGAGATTCTTCAGTCTTCTGATGTTCAGGAGGTCGAAGGTCAAGAGTTCTTCGTGGAAGTTGTCAAGATTAATCTAACTGGGAATGGGACCAGCTCCTACCTTTATTCAGCTAAAGGGGGCTGCACTATGACTAGGTCCCTCCCCTGGGTGGGACCAGGAAGGGGGGTGGTTACACCCCCTATCCTTTGTCCGGTCTTGCACCAGCTCTGGGGCTGGAGTGCCCCAGGAACTGGTTTAGAGCGGAGTATGCACAGGGACACCTTGTGTGCCCCAGGCATGTCTCATTCCTTTCAGCCCTGTCCTACCTAATACACAAAATCCTGTCTGGGGTGGTGCTAGCACCTCCCAAGGCAGGAAACCCTTTGTCCAAGCCTCCCTCACAGGAAAGGACTCCCAGCAGCAGGAGGTCAGACTTGTGTCGGTGGTGGCAGCATCCATTTTGTGATGCTGAGGCTTGAGTTAACTTTAACTGGGGTTCACAGTTACATACATGTCACGTCCCTCTAGAAGGGTGGAATGCTACCCCTGTCGCCAGAATTGGCGAGGGGGTAGTAATCCAATTCGTATGACACCTTACTCGACATGTTTTGATAATGTTATACCAAAGTTAGCATTTGATCACGAGGTTCATAATGCACTTAAGAGTATATGGTATAGCGTTATCATGGAACAGCTATTAGGACTTGGTTCCGCAAGCTGCAAACGGGCTCAGCTCATGCCAGAGCACCATCTCACATAATTCCAAGCACTCTGCCTTCAGGGTTGATAAGGCCTGCCATAGGAGTGACTAATAGGAATATATGTGTCCATTTTAGGTTTAGATGTAGGTATACTATATCTAAAGCAAAGGGTGATTACACCACCTTGCCCCAGCTGATTGCTCAGCCAGTTGTGTCAGATTTGGATGGCCAGCCAGGGGTGGCATAATACATGCTGCAGCCCCTGGTAGGCCCTGGGTGCACCTATGCCCTTGGTACCTAAGTTCCACTGTACAGGGGCTGATAAGGTGACTCAGTATCCAATTAGATATGTACCTAAAGTACATGGAATCCATTTTACAGAGAGAGCAGTGGGCCTGGGGTCCTGAATAGCAGGGCCCCAGGTCAACTAAGTCGAAAAACCAGCAAAACACCAGGCAAAAAGTTGGGGGTAACCATAGTCAGATATCCACCTTCCTATATAACCCCCACCCCCCAAAAACGAAAGGAGATAAGGCTATCCTTGACCAGGTAAGCCTATATTGCCTGAGTGGCCATATGAGGAGGTATATGCACTGGCATGGTTACCCCCTATCTCATGGACCACTATGCAAGCCCTCACCCTAAAGGTATCTGAGGGTCTCCACCAAAGGGAATCCCTACCTGTGGTGTGTTTTGGCAAAGTAAAAGGCTGGTGCTGGATGGAGTACTGAAGTGAGACTCCACTAAGGTTGGGCTCCACTTCCTCCAATCACTATCCACCATATGTGCCTTTCTTTCCAGGACTGAGTTGCTGTGAGCTCTCAGGGTCAACCTCTGGCTACCTAAGGCTGGAGGCTGGGTCCCTCTGTTTGGCTTACTGGAGGGACAGGTCAGGTTTGGCTGTGCCTAGCAGTGTCCATCTGTGGGAGGTCCCTAACTAAGTTTAAGGGGGATCCCTCAGGAGTTTGTTTTATTGTCACTTAGCTAGGACTTCTAGCTTCAGTGCCCTTAATCTGCTGATTGGGGAGTTCTTTTGGACAGGGGGCCCTTTGGGGGTCCACCACTGGCCTCCCTGACCTCTACAGCCCTGGGCTGACTGAGGCAGGGTAGAGAGGGGCAGGTTACCTGCTCCAGACTGGGTCCCACCTTGGAAGGGTCCACTGACATCAGAGGCTCTGCCAGGCTGGGCCTGACTACCTCTGGGGCAGTTTCTTCACAAGGGGTCAGATCAGTTCCCTGAGGAGGCCGATCCTTTCCTAAAGTCTGGTGGGAGGGAGATTTCTCTTCCTCCTCAATGCTCTCTGTCTGAGTGGAGTGATCCATAGTTTCAGGCTTCACAACACTATTATCTGTCTGACAACCAAATTTCCTCCAATTGTCTTTTTCTTTTGGCTCTGCTGCATTCTTTAGATCTCTCACTTGTTCCCATGTGTTTATTCCTTCTAGCATCATAAGTTGGCAGCTGTTTCCGTTTACCCCAATCTTTTTATTAATAGCCATTTTGTATTTTGCACAATGTTGGGCCAATTGGTCAGCATATCGATTACCTGCTGTCACTTTGTCATTGCCAGATTTGTGAGCAGCACACTTGACCACAGCGAATTCTTTTGGTAACTGGATTGCTTCCAGTAAGTCTTGCACATAATTTCCATTTCTAATAGGAGTACCTGAAGAAGTCAGAAACTCCCTTTGCATCCATAATAGGCTAAAATTTTATGCACAACGCCATAACCATACTGGCTATCAGTGTATATGGTTATTCTCATGTTCTTTCCAAATACAGGCTTTTGCCAATGCAACCAATTCAGCTATTTGTGCAGACTTGACTCCATGCAAATAGGATCCTTCCACTGGACTTCCCAAAGAACATACTGAATAAGCAGTGCTTAATCCCCATTCCTCATGTCTCATGCATGAGCCATCTACAAAAAGCTCATAATCATTGTCAGTTAAGGGCTCTTCCTTTATATCAGGATGTGGTTTTGTGCTGAACTCAGTCAGATCAAGGCAGTCATGCTCAACTTCTCCCTTCACTTCTGCTGTGAGTGAATTAGGTATTAGGGTAGCTGGATTCAGAATATTATATCAGGCAATGGTTAAATTTTCTGCACCTACAAGGATTCTCTCTTAGTCAGCCGACTAGGTGTGAGATACTGGGTTTTTGTTCTGGTCAGCAAAATTACAACCGCAGTCAGGTGGAGGACAGGACACTTCTCTCTGTAGCTGCGCGGACCAGGAACTGTTCTCTACAACCAGGCTGGAGGCACGAACTGTCCCACGTAGTCTGCTGCTGTTGGCGGTGTTGGATCGTCGATCTGGTCAACAGGCCTTGGCAAGTGCAAGCCACGCGGTGGAACAAAGGTGGCGTCTGGTGCGGACCAGGAGGGTCCGGGGTGCTTCTTGTTTACAAGGAAGCAAGGGCCAGACTGGGGGACCAGACCAGCAGTGTTGAAATCTTCGGGTCGTCGTCTCAGAGGTCACTAGCCAGCCGGCAAGTGACCAGACAACAAGAAAAGCAGAAAGCAGGCAAAAGGGCCCCACGCAGATCTCGTGGATGCTGGGGGGCTGCTCTTTAGTGCAGGAGCTGCATCGGTGTGGGGCTTCTCAGACCCCAGTCACTCACTCGAGGATCCCTCGCGGTCGTGCTGGAAGCGCAGTGCAGGTTTCTTCAAGATGGCCGTCTCCAAGTGGCTCGTCGCACCCATGGGTCCCAGCTGTGCTGTGGATGTGTGTAGAGGTCAGAGGAGTCTGGAGGTCCAGGTCTCGTCGAGCTGGGTCGTCGGGTTCCAGGAAGGAATGACTTGCAGCAAACCGCACAGGAGCTTGATGGTGCCTGCGAAGCAGGATGGTCACTCCCTGACCATAGGAGAGATTCTTCAGTCTTCTGATGTTCAGGAGGTCGAAGGTCAAGAGTTCTTCGTGGAAGTTGTCAAGATTAATCTAACTGGGAATGGGACCAGCTCCTACCTTTATTCAGCTAAAGGGGGCTGCACTATGACTAGGTCCCTCCCCTGGGTGGGACCAGGAAGGGGGGTGGTTACACCCCCTATCCTTTGTCCGGTCTTGCACCAGCTCTGGGGCTGGAGTGCCCCAGGAACTGGTTTAGAGCGGAGTATGCACAGGGACACCTTGTGTGCCCCAGGCATGTCTCATTCCTTTCAGCCCTGTCCTACCTAATACACAAAATCCTGTCTGGGGTGGTGCTAGCACCTCCCAAGGCAGGAAACCCTTTGTCCAAGCCTCCCTCACAGGAAAGGACTCCCAGCAGCAGGAGGTCAGACTTGTGTCGGTGGTGGCAGCATCCATTTTGTGATGCTGAGGCTTGAGTTAACTTTAACCGGGGTTCACAGTTACATACATGTCGCGTCCCTCTAGAAGGGCGGAATGCTACCCCTGTCGCCAGAATTGGCGAGGGGGTAGTAATCCAATTCCTATGACACCTTACTCGACATGTTTTGATAATGTTATACCAAAGTTAGCATTTGATCGCGAGGTTCATAATGCACTTAAGAGTGTATGGTATAGCGTTATCATGGAACAGCTATTAGGACTTGGTTCCGCAAGCTGCAAACGGGCTCAGCTCATGCCAGAGCACCATCTAACATAATTCCAAGCACTCTGCCTTCAGGATTGATAAGGCCTGCCATAGGAATGACTAATAGGAATATATGTGTCCATTTTAGGTTTAGATATAGGTATACTATATCTAAAGCAAAGGGTGATTTCACCACCTTGCCCCAGCTGATTGCTCAGCCAGTTGTGTCAGATTTGGATGGCCAGCTAGGGGTGACATAATACATGCTGCAGCCCCTGGTAGGCCCTGGGTGCACCTATGCCCTTGGTACCTAAGGTCCACTGAACAGGGGCTGATAAGGTGACTCAGTATCCAATTAGATATGTACCTAAGGTACATGGAATCCATTTTACAGAGAGAGCAGTGGGCCTGGGGTCCTGAATAGCAGGGCCCAGGTCAACTAAGTCGAAAAACCAGCAAAACACCAGGCAAAAAGTTGGGGGCAACCATAGTCAGATATCCACCTTCCTATATAACCCCCCCAAAAAACGAAAGGAGATAAGGCTATCCTTGACCAGGTAAGCCTATATTGCCTGAGTGGCCATATGAGGAGGTATATGCACTGGCATGGTTACCCCCTATCTCATGGTCCACTAAGCAATCCCTCACCCTAAGGGTATCTGAGGGTCTCCACCAAAGGGAATCCCTACCTGTGGTGTGTTTTGGCAAAGTAAAAGGCTGGTGCTGGATGGAGTACTGAAGTGAGACTCCACTAAGGTTGGGCTCCACTTCCTCCAATCACTATCCACCATATGTGCCTTTCTTTCCAGGACTGAGTTGCTGTGAGCTCTCAGGGTCAACCTCTGGCTACCTAAAGCTGGAGGCTGGGTCCCTCGGTTTGGCTTACTGGAGGGACAGGTCAGGTTTGGGGCCCTCAGGTCCCAGGTTTGGCTGTGCCTAGCAGTGTCCATCTGTGGGAGGTCCCTAACTAAGTTTAAGGGGGATCCCTCAGGAGTTTGTTTTATTGTCACTTGGCTAGGACTACTAGCTTCAGTGCCCTTAATCTGCTGATTGGGGAGTTCTTTTGGACAGGGGGCCCTTTGGGGTCCACCACTGGCCTCCCTGACCTCTACATCCCTGGGCTGACTGAGGCTGGGTAGAGAGGGGCAGGTTACCTGCTCCAGACTGGGTCCCACCTTGGAAGGGTCCACTGACATCAGAGGCTCTGCCAGGCTGGGCCTGACTACCTCTGGGGCAGTTTCTTCACAAGGGGTCAGATCAGTTCCCTGAGGCGGCTGATCCTTTCCTAAAGTCTGGTGGGAGGGAGATTTCTCTTCCTCCTCAATGCTCTCTGTCTGAGTGGAGTGATCCATAGTTTCAGGCTTCACAACACTATCATCTGTCTGAGTTTGAGCTGTGGTCATCACAACTCCACCAACCTTTTCAGGAAGGGACTCCGTTTGGGTATGGGCTGTTACCATCACAGCCTTGCCAACCTGTTCAGGGAAGGAATCTGTCTGAGATTGGGCTGTGACTGGCACAGCCCTCCTGACCTGTTCAGGGAGGACATCTTGGACTGGGGCTGTGGCTATCACTGCCCCACTAACCTTACCATGGGGGTTTACCATTTTCAAATGGGTTTCTTGCTCTACCTCAGCCCAGGCTGAGATCTCTAAATCATTTCCCAGTAGGCATTCTACAGGCAAGTTTGATGACACTGCCACTCTCTTGGGGCCAGTGACACCTCCCCAGCTGAGATTGACTACTGCTATGGGATGATCTCTCTGCACTCCATCAATGTTGGTCACCCTGGTATGTGGCTCCAGGTAAAAGTTGCCTTGAGGGGACTAGGCTCTCAGCCACCATGGTGATGTTAGCCCCTGTGTCTCTGTAGGCCTCAACTTTTGAACCATTGATGAGGGGCTCCTGTCTGTACTTGTCCAAAGTGTTGGGACATGCTGTGAAGATGGCAAACCCCATGAGAGTCTCACAGACAAGAGTATCTAAGTTAGGGGACCTGGTTAGGCCAGAGTCCCCAGGAACTCCCAAAGTAAATGCACCCAAATTCTTGGGGGCGCTCCCACCACCTGGGGGATTACTACTAGTAGTAACAGGAGGCTGGGAAGTGTTACTTGGGGGTATGTTCTCCTTATTGTTGTTGGCCCTTGGGCAACTGCTGTCAGTTTTGCAATGGCCTACCTGTTTGCAGGTATGCAATAAGGTTTCTTCTGGGTATTGGATGGATTCTGGGACCCACCCTTTTCAGAGGATTTTGGGGCCCTGTGGTTTGATCTGAAGATTTATTCCCACCCTTCTCTTGAGGCTTGGTTGATTCCTTCTTTTGGTCACCACCTTGGTTCCTAGGCCTAATCCTGGTTCTGACCCACTTGTCTGCCCTCTTACCCAATTCTTGTGGAGAGGTCAGATCAGAGTCTACCAGGTGCTGGTTTAATAACTGGTTCTGACAATTATTTAAGACTTGCTCTCTCATAATTAGATTATACAATCCTGTGTAATCAGTAACCTTACTTCCCAGTAGCCAGCCTTCTAGAGCCTTAGTGGCACAATCAACAAAGTCAGTCCAATCCTGAGACTGAGTTTTCTGGTGGTCTCTGAACATCAACCTGTACTGTTCCGTTGTTAAGCCAAACCCATCAATCAGTGTATTCTTCAGGACTTGGTAATTGTTAGCATCCTCAGCTCTAGTAGTGAGGAGCTTATCTCTACCTTTACCTTCAAAGGAGAGCCACAATATAGCTGCCCACTGATTCTGGGGGATGCACTGGACAGTGCAGGTCCTCTCCAAAGCAGTCATCCATTTGTGGATGTCATCCCCTTGTTTAAAGGGGGGCACTATTTTACTCAGGTGTCTAGTATCAAAACTCCTGTCTTTATCTCTAATGATAATGCTGCCACCAGTTGGGTCTGCCCCACTCAATTTCTGCTCTCTGGCAAAGGCAAGTCTTTCTTTGGCAAGGGCAAGTTCTTCCCTCTCAATCCTCAGATTGACTTCCCTCATCTTGGCTTGATGCTCTCTTCTCTGAGGGGATGTCATCCCTCCTTGAGAAGATGCCTGAGAGACATGGGTATGAACAGATCTGTTAGAGCCTCTGGAGAGAGACCTAACTCGTCTAATCCCAAGGTTAAGCCTGCCTGAGGGTCGGCCTGGGGGTCCCCCAGTTCCATTCTCATGTATGCTTAAGTTGGTCCTGGTAAGCCTGCTGACTCCTCCCTGACCATGGATTACCTCACCATCAGATGAGTCTCCATCTCCCTCTGCTTCTTCAGTTTCAGGAAAATTGGAGTCCTCCTCTAGTGGGGGTATGTCTTCCCCTGTAAGATCAGATGGGCCTGGATTAGAAGCCCTTCTGGCATCAAATGTCTCTAAGAGACCTATCAGGAAGTTGATTGTAGGGTTAGAACCCTGTTTTAGTTTCCTGGAGGTACACAATTGTCTCATCTCCTGGAAGCTAAGAGCTGCATATCTTGACATGACCTGTGGAGGGTCAACTGTCACAAGGGGAGCCACTGAGTTCTCTCCTGTGATAGACATGCTTTTCTAGTGAGGTGTAAGTGGTGCACTTACATACACTATGGGTTTACCTACTGATCCCTTGCTAAGAGTTGTAGTCAGGGTGTGCTACTCCCTTTCTACTACAACAGCTGGTTCAGTAGAACTCAGAGTATTTCTAAGCTTGTTATATGTACCTATGGTACCTTATGTTATCTTTCAAATGATATCTCAAGATTATACTTGGTAAAAACAACAGCAAGCTCAAATCCCAACCGCGGCACACCAATGTGAGTAGTTGGCCTGATATATGATGCTCACTAGTTCTAGTGATCACCTTGTATCAGTCCAAACAACCCTTATGGTGATTGGTTGTAAGTCAACCTGATAGACCAGCTATCCGAATGGTAGCATGGACAAAGCAGTCTTCGGCTAAACTCTATTGGCATGTGAAGCAAGCTGTTTTACCACATATAACCCCTTGAATACCAGATGAAAGGACACCACACAGGTAGTTATGAAAATAAACAAGTATTTATTAACTAACATACACCTCTGAACTCTTTATGAGGTCAGAGGGCTAAGCACATGACAAACTCTTAGGAAAAATACGTTCAAGTTGCACGATTTACAAAAGTGCCATAGAGGCACGACAAACCATATACTAGAAACAATGGAATGCGAGGAAAGGAAATACTGTAAGAAGATCCAGAGGCTGGAGGATCGCTGGAACTACGCTACTGACTAGGTAAGTAAGGAGCAGGAGGCCCACGGGACTCACGTGCAGAGTGGAAACTCTCAAGCGGGATGTGTACCAACGTCTATGGATGCTACAGTTTAAAGAGTTACGGATTCCGGACGAACCCGGCTGGATGGAGGGAAAACAACAGTGGACCTGAACACTAGGATAGTGAACACTGACTTCAGCACCTAGAAGCTTTAGTTACCTAACCCACAGGCTGAGGGTGCATAGGGCTGAAGTGGTGTCGGGTTTGCTGCGTTGATCCCGATGAAGCCTGAAACAAGTAGTTGCTGGCAGGCGGCCAGATGGAGGAGTCCGGTGGTTCCCAGGATGGAACTAGGAAGAAGAAGTCCTAAAAGGGAAGGGGACAGAGTCTCGGTCACTAGCCAGTGACGGTGCTGGAACCAGGAGGGAACCAGGTGCTGTCGCCGCAGTCAGGTGGAGGACGGGACAATTCTCTCTGTAGCTGTGTGGACCAGGATCTGTTCTCTATGACCAGGCTGGAGGCACGAGCTGTCCCACGTAGTCTGCTGCTGTTGGCGGTGTGGGATCGTCGATCTGGTCAACAGGCCTTGGCAAGTGCAAGCCACGCGGTGGAACAAAGATGGTGTCTGGTGCCGACCAGGAGGGTCCGGGGTGTTTCTTGTTTACATGGAAGCAAGGGCCAGTCTGGGGGACCAGACCAGCAGTGTTGAAATCTTCGGGTCGTCGTCTCAGAGGTCACTAGCCAGCCGGCTAATGACCAGACAACAGGAAAAGCAGCAATCAGGCAAAAGGGACCCACGCAGATCTCGTGGATGCTGGGGGACTGGTCTTTGGTGCAGGAGCTGCGTCGGTGTGGGGCTTCTCAGACCCCAGTGCACTCACTCGAGGATCCCTCGGCGGTCATGCTGGAAGCGCTGTACAGGTTTCTTCAAGATGGCCGTCTCCAAGTTGCTCGTCACACCCACGGGTCCCAGCTGTGGTGTGGATGTGGGTAGAGGTCAGAGGAGTCTGGAGGTCCGGATCTCGTCGAGCTGGGTCGTCGGGTTCCAGGAAGGAATGACTTGCAGCAAACCGCACAGGAGCTTGATGGTGCCTGCGAAGCAGGATGGTCACTCCCTGACCATAGGGGAGATTCTTCAGTCTTCTGATGTTCAGGAGGTCGAAGGTCAAGAGTTCTTCATGGAAGTTGTCAAGATTTATCTAACTAGGAATGGGACCAGCTCCTACCTTTATTCAGCTAAAGGGGGCTGTACTACGACTAGGTCCCTCCCCTGGGTGGGACCAGGAAGGGGGGTGGTTATGTGTCCATTTTAGGTTTAGATATAGGTATACTATATCTAAAGCAAAGGGTGATTACACCACCTTGCCCCAGCTGATTGCTCAGCCAGTTGTGTCAGATTTGGATGGCCAGCCAGGGGTGGCATAATACATGCTGCAGCCCCTGGTAGGCCCTGGGTGCACCTATGCCCTGGGTACCTAAGGTACACTGTACAGGGGCTGATAAGGTGACTCAGTATCCAATTAGATATGTACCTAAGGTACATGGAATCCATTTTACAGAGAGAGCAGTGGGCCTGGGTTCCTGAATAGCAGGGCCCCAGGTCAACTACGTCGAAAAACCAGCAAAACACCAGGCAAAAAGTTGGGGGCAACCATAGTCAGATATCCACCTTCCTACAGACCCCTCATTACAAGGAGGCCTAAAGAACGGATTATTTGGATTTACTATTCTCGTTTCTTCATGATAGAGTGGTGGATTTTTCACTAATAAATCCTCCATGCAATCATCATCGGAATCACCACTGGTCATTAAATGTCTAGTTTTTTCAGTCCTTTTGCCTCCCACAGGCTCCTCTATTTATTTTATTTATTTTTTATTTATAAAATTTCTAGAGCGCACAAATACCTTCCGGTGTCTCGGCGCTAGAGTTCGTTGAGATTGCAGAGGGCTCCTACAAGACTTACTGGTTGAAAAGCCACGTTTTAATGTGCTTCCGAAATATAAATAAGGAAGAGCTTGATTTAATATTAGAGGGGAGCTTGTTCCACAATTTGGAGGCACCGTTAGTACTGGGTAAAGTCCTTCCACTAACATATTCTGTCTCCATTCTTTAATTCTTTTTTCTTTGGTTTCACTTTTAACCTCTGGGTAAAACTTACTTAACCCTTTATCAATTCTTGGTCTGTCCTGCTCGAAAGCTTCTATTTCCCATTCCTCTAACGCCTCATATTGTGTCAATCTAGGTCTGGGATGTAAATCATTCATTCGGGTTCTCAGGTTTAACAAAATTCTTCCATTAAAGGTACCTTCTAAGGGAAATGCTAAAATTCCATCATCTTTAGTATATTCCACCCAATTCTCTAACCATACACAAGAATGGTAACCTCTGTCAAACATCATAAAGGATGCGGGAGTGTTTGGTTGGGGAATAATAACTCCTTCTCTGGTCTTTATGGGCTTGTCTTTCTTAAAGTAATTTCTAACTTTGTCTACAAAAGTCATTTTTCCCTTGCCTCCGTATATTTTGCGAGGTCTACCTCGTATCGCCTGTTCTCTAGCAAAACCTTGGTATGTGGGATCAGGTCTAATCTCTGGAAAAGCTGGATACCACATATACTTTCCACAAAATTCCTTTGTTTACAAACTCACTTCCAATCCTTTTCTCAACAACCAATCCACACTGTGGTTGCAATAATTTTCAACCAATGAGTGCGCTGCCTTTCCCGTTAGTTAAGTTCTCACGCTCCTGCACTCACCCCTCCTTTACAGTGCTATCTCAGCTACACACCCGCTGTGTCGACCAATACCAGTGCGGCACTGAGAGACGTCAGCGCAGCTCCGCAACTGACTCCCTCCTTCACATGGTAACGGAACTCAATTTCTTTCTTTAAAGTGCAAGAGCTTTGTTTAATTTACAACGTAAAACATTCGCCACTGTACTCGAGTGTCTGGAAAGGAAAGATTTATTTCACTGCCAGTAAACCTCTTCTGTTTACTTTTCATATACTGCGGATAGATCCCTTCTGCCTACCCTTCACACAAGCATTAGAGAACCTGCTACTCCCTCAACTCATCCACTCAGGGATATATACTAAGTCTAAGGTTTCACCAGCGAACCCTTGTGCTGTCAATCAAGCTCCGATGAACCTGTTACTCCTTCCGTGTGACCCTACTAGGTTATTTCACATTAGAAGTTTTGCCAGCGAACTCTTTGCTATCACTTATTCAATCATTCACACAGAAAAACCCTAATTAGTGCTTCCAGTTCTGCCTAACCATGCACTAATTTTCCTCGAGTAAGTGACCTCACTGCGATGAGGCTTCTATTACCACCCGCTATTCTGCCCCTGGGGATTCCAGTCAAAACATATAACAGGTACAAACAAGTTTGGTTAATACGTAAACTTCAATATAGCAGCATCAAATAAACATTTGAATAATAGCACATTTGATCGATCAATAAAATATGAACTTAACCAACTAACTAACTAACTACCTAACTTTAACTAATCACTAACCATACCTCTGCTTACCAGAAAAGTATACTGATAGAGCGCACAGGTCACCCAGCTAGGAAATGTTTACTAATACTCACCTGGGCCCATAATACCAAAATCGTAATACCTTACCATTTATTTGAGGAAACTCACGCTCTACTATCAGTATAATTTGTGATTTCTATTCTCTAATTCCTATATCTATAACCTAGCAATGTAGATACTAGGAACCCAAACACACAGGATCAGGGAGTTGAGTTATTAAGCCAGGTACTCAAGAACATTTATAACATTTGTAATAAATGAAATAACCACAGAATCTGAATAAGTTTAAACTTTTATCTAATCATCATCATCATCATATGTCATGAGCAGGAAAGTAATAAGACTATCTATAATCAAAATCAAAATTAAGGTATAGCTATGCAGAAGATAGAGAATACTAATCATTTGGAAACTTGAATTAAAAGAAAGGTAAGAACAAGGAACATGCTACTTTAGACCACAGACTTTCGCAATGCTACTAAAGGCGGGTAAAGAGAAGGAACATACTAAATCAAAAACGACTTTCGCAATTCTGATGACAGTTTAATGGGAAATTAAACTTATGCAATTTGGTTATTCAGTTTTAGCTTAAACACTATAGGGAAGGTAAGATTTGGAACATACTATTAAATTCAGCTTATCTCCTAAAAGGGAAGGTAAGAAAAAAGGAACATATGCTATATAGAAATGATTTAGTATTTGGCTAAAGGTGGGTAGAAAAAAATGAAACACACTAGCAATCAATGAAAACACGTGAAAATCTCATTTACCAGGGGACGGGGAAAGAAAAAGGAACATATGCAATTTAAGCAAACTCTGTAAATTCTGGATAATATATCAACATCCACACAGATTTATATTTACCTAGGATAGAGTGAAGACCAACCCTGGCCACGGGTCAGTTGGAAAAGACGGGAAGAACCCCAAGGACTTAAGTGCCAGTAGGCGAGCAGGTGCAGCTCATGGAGAGTCAGGACAGGATAATCCAGAATTTGGATTAGGACTGGTTCACCAAAGGTTAAGACCAACACCTGCAGCTTCGGTTGCAATGCCTGCGCTACTCCCTCCCTGCAAGGAATCTGCCAAAACCCCGATTGGGTTCTCAAACCTTTTCAGCAAAGTGCTTCGCAGCACTTTCTCTTCCCAAAACCCCAATTGGGTTTCTCAAACCTCCCAACAGAGTGCTTCACAGCTCTCTGTTTTCAGTCACCTATTGAGTGCGTTCGGTCAGTGACAGGTCAGCTATTCGGACAAGTTGGGCAATTTCTCTAGCTAAACCTACGCTAGTTATACTGTTTTTCGTGTCAGTGTACCACCCCCCAATGTTGCAAGTGTAAGTATCCCTAATTTTGATTGGACAAAGAAGGAGGACAGGTCATCACCCCACCTATCTTTTAGACTTTCTCAGGCTTTTTTACTGCGATTCCGTACACACCCCTTAAATTCCAGGTTCTCATGACATATGTCTTTGGCTAACAATGGTGAATATAACATTGTATACAATTGTTACAATTGCATTACAGTTCAGCTTCTTCTAGCTGGGTCGCAGTTCAGGTTCCCAGGAGCATCTTCTCAGTCAGTCAGCTCCTTGGCTGCAATTCAAAGGTCACTGCTCTGCAGACTAGCGGATCTCGAGCAGACGCAGTTTCATTCAAGATGAAGAACAGCATGATATGATAGGCCAAGTTTTGAAGTGTTACATGAAATGGAAAAGAAACAGTTTTAGAACACAGAATAAATGATTTCACTGTATACCATGAATCACTACACTACTCCCATTACTTTATAATAAACTATAGCATTAAGATTAGGCAGAACGAACAGCTTAGCGAAAGCAGCAATGCAAGCTTCAGGCATGTGAGAACACAGCACAGCCATCTTATCTCTGTTACGCATGTGCAAACAATTTCCCACCAAGACATCGAATACGTCACGTCACATGGTTATGACCGACGTATGCGCAGTCTAAATTCCCGCGTAGCAGCAGACATTTTAAGTTGCAAGCGTATTAATGTTAATAGACACATAAGCAAGCTTCACTCGGTTTCCAAATATTGTTGAAGAAAGAGTAAATTAGTAAGACAAATAGGTTGGTTACGTAGTTAGGGTTATTCGAGGTTCATGAATACAAGCAAGTCACTTAACGTGCGAATCCTTGCTCCATCATATTCACTAAGATACACTTTGTAAGTCAGATATGCAATCTTTTTTACCCCAAAAAATCAATTTACACACTTATTTACCCATTTATTCTTCTGTCAACCTTTAGATATACATATATAAAAAATATTAATTTTTCAGAAAGACACACATTCACTGGATGATGTCATCAATGATGTCATCGGTGATGTCATTTGATTTGTCATCAGTGATGTCATGCGTGATGTCACTGGCCATGTCATGAGTGATGTAATATGTGACGTCATCAGCAGTGCATTTTGGGCACGCAAGTTATAGTTAGTTGAACTAACTATAACGGGGGAATTTCAATTGTTTGTATGAGTGAAATGTCCAGGTATCTACAACATGTGTGAAACCTATGGTTTTTTCTGTGAATTTCTACGTTTTTTTAAAATGCTAATTCCTAACTATAACGTGTGTAAAACCTATGTTTTTTTCAGTGAATATATATATATTCTTATATATATATATTTATACATATATATATATGTTACCTACTGGTGGTCGCCAGTAGGTAGTTATAGTTAGGACCTAGTTTCCATAGGAAATCCACCACATTCTATTGGAATAACTTTGGCGCCGGTGGACGAATCTTTGTGAATTTCTCCAAGAAAATGGCCTGCTTGGTTTCGCTCCTTCCCTGAAAGCTTGGGGGTGATTCGTCAAGCCGGGGCCGAAAAAAAGGGAGGTCCCAAAACATGTTTTCCCCATGCAATTTTCCATAGGGACCTTTAGCCAGGGCTACAGCCCGAACGGCTGAACGGATTTACACAAAATTTGGCAGAGAGGTAGAGTTCAGTTCGCAGATTGTACTTATTGTTAAATCAGTAGTTTCTGAGAAAATTGCAAGTAAAATCATAGCGATATCTAGAGACGGAGTTCAGCACGCGTACGGAAATCCGTTCAATTACGAGCGCGAGCTGCATGCTGATTGGCTGTCAACTGTCTGTCAACACTCGAAACCAGGAAGTGTTGGTGGCCATCTTGTGCTTTGGTAGAACCGAGTCGCAAAAAAACAGTAAAACAAAGTTGCGAAGTAAGGGAAGACACAGGCTAGAAACATTCTGACCCTCTAGGCTTGCTCAGGGGGTCGTACATGGATGTTTAGGCTCTATTTTATTTATATTTTTAAAGAAAAACCGCGGCGTACGCGTACGGAAATCTGTGGAATTACGAGCACAAGCTGATTGCTGATTGGCCATCAACTGTCTGTCAGCATTCCAAACCAGGAAGTGTTGGCAGCCATCTTGTTCGTCGCTAGAACCGAGTCACAAGAAAACAGTAAAACAAAGTTGAGAATTAAGGAAAGGGGGCAGGGTAGAAACATTCTGACCTTGTAGGCTTGCTCAGGGGGTCGTATATGGATGTTTAGGATATATATATATATATACATTTTCCTTTTTTTTAAAGAAAGAAGCTCATGAAATTCAAGAAAAATTGATAACCCTAGCCAAGTAAGGTAGCACGTGTACAAATTTTTAACTGCGTTTGGGTGGGGTAGTAGCTACATCACAAAGGCTTGATAAAGGGCCTTGAGTGAGCGGAGAATTGATTGAAAGCACTTCTCAGGACACATAGTGAAGAGAAATTTACATTAAAAGCTGAATTGAAGTTGTGAACCCCGCTGTCTGTAATGAACTCAAATCCAAGGCAAGCAAGTAAGGAGTAGACGCATGGGTGGTTATTGGTGAAACAAACAAAGGTTTGTTAAGAGATATATAAAAAAGAATGATAGACATTTACTTTGAATGGATGGATGCCTGGATGTATTCATCATAGACAGCATAGGTGGAGACTGTCATTGGATGCAGAGTCTTAGTTTGAAGAGACTGTAAAAAAAAACGCGCCACAGAAGCAAAGCCAAAGGGAATATAAGTTGTATTTTCGGAATACAGTTGACTCACAGTAGTTTGCAAGCACATCAAATATATATATTGTATATAGTTATCAAGCGCCTTCCACCGACTTCGAGGACAACTCCCTACCTATGTTAATTTGTGCCAGCCAGCCTGCAAAAGGGTGGTCTATCTGTTGGTTACACAACCAAACAAAACAAAGTCCCTTATGCAATAGCGGTCGTGGTGGGAGTGCTGCCGGTTGGTGATGTGGGGAGGGGGAGGAGCAGGGTGGGGGGTAGTAAACTATGGATTATGGCCAAATACAGGTAAGTAAACAGAAAAATAAATAAAATGAATTTCATTGTGTGCACTGCACCGCCAAATGTGGTGCAGTGCACGCAACACAGTTAGTTTTATTTATTTATATGTTTACTTACCTGTAATTGGCTGTAATCCATAGTTTACTACCCTCACCCTGCCCCTCCCCCGCCCCACATCACCACCCGGCAGAACTCCCACCACCTACCGCTACTGACCTTATGTCGTCATCCCATATATAAGCAGTGATCATTGGGTCACATATATAATCTGACTTTTTGTAGTAGCCAGGGCTGAGTGAAAGTGAAATTGAGCAATAGCCCTTCATGTAACAGAGAGAGTATGACCAGTGCCACCTGTAATAGTAAAATATGAGCTTCCCCGCCTGCAGACAGTAGTAAATGAAACTAACGTAAATGCGTCATGACTCGTATGTTTGCCTTGGGTGTAAGCTTAGCTGACTGAGCGTGCATGCCGGCTACAACAAGGTTATGTAATTTCGCTAAACTAGAGTTAAGAAGAAGACTGGTGTACTGTGTACTGAAGTCCATAGTGCTAGTATAATGCCTGAAAATCCAACACATTTTAGAGGCCGAGGAAGTGGGAGGATAGATACTTACAACAAATGTTATGTAGTGTGCTTGCTAGTGCTACTGTGCCACTATGTGTTGAATTCATTTTGTGATAAACCAACATGGAAGGAGTTGGCAGCCAGGGCCCGCCGCTGGAAACTGGAGGCCATCTGTCAAGAGTACCGGCGGCTGGTGGCTCAGGCAGAGGAGGAGGCGGCAGCAGCTGCAGCCTCCGCCAATGCCCTGTGCCCCAGCCAGGCCCACCTCCAGTGGTATCGGCAGCCGCACTTCTCTAACATCCAGCACTGCTGCCACCCACCCAGGATGCAACTGCAGGGCATTTCACCACCAGATGCTGCTCCGGATGGCACGCCTAGAGGAACAGCTAGAGGAGCGGGTCAAGATCCTCATAGACAAACACCTTAAAGCCCACCAAATCTAAGAACTATCTATGACCCCGTTGGATTGCCCCTTTCTTATTCCTTTTGTTGGTGGCTGGGAATTGGGCTTTGGGGTTAATGGACATTGTTTGGACTTTTTCATTTTGGACATTGGTTGGGGTTAGGGAGAGGGGTGGGTCATTTGTGGGATAGTTTATTTTTGTAAGGGTAATACATTATCTTTATACCTAAACATACATTTTTAATATTTTGTGGGGAGTTACAGTGTTACAAATTTATATCACATGATTTACTTGCTGCTGTAGGGCCGCAGCCAGTGTTTGATTTAAATAAACTGCTGATTTTATAACACACAAACAGATAGATGCGTGGTACCCCTCACTGAGTAATTTGTCCTACTACTACTGTCAATCTCTCCTCCTAGTCCATTATACCTCCCACCAAACTTATCTTACCTGTGATTGATGATGATTAAGTTCGGCACAGCGATGGCTGCATGGTTTCCCAAGAGAATGGAGAAGATGCCATGGTTGTGGTGGTAGTAGTAGACACTGGCAGTAGCATTTGCAACAAAAAAAAAGAGAGACAGTCACTTGCCTGAGAGAGACTGTGGGAGGAGTAGTAGAATGAAGTACAGTACAGAAGAAGACTGACAAACAAACAATATTGCAACTGCTAAAGTAAAATAAAACATATTGGTGGCGGGGACAGCCTAGTACATGCAGTTACAAACTGTAGTTGTGTCGAGTGAGTCACTTAACACAAACGTAATTCGTAACCTTTACTGCTGTGTGGTAGGATGTTGATGATGAATCCAATCAATGCCGGCAACTTATTATGATGTATTAGGTCCCTTTTAAAAATAAATTGGCTTGCACATAAACTGAGCATGGGTGGACAAGCAGAAGAAGGTCCTCGACCTGCCTTGAAATTGAATTAGTGTTGCTTTTACCACATCTGCCACAGCAAGCTGGTGATGAATTGTTGGTATACATTAAATGTAGTCACATCACACCTCAATATAAATCACACAGCCCAGGGGAAGAGAGTTAGGGTTTGATGAATGCATGGGAAGGGGGGTTTGGAATAAATTGACAAAGAAAAACAGTACGCATGAACACAACAAAAGCAAAACACGATCTTGGCAGTCAACCATGATCTTATCCAATAAATTCATAAAGGGAGAGAAAGGAAATGCATGCATGATGAAGAAGATAACTAGATGGTTAATGAGTAGTACTTACTAACTACTACTAGACAATTAGACAGTACAGGGCAGCAGTATATTAATATGCAATTTGCCTTTCCTGTATGCCCTCAGAGAGACCCAAAATACATGTTGTATCAGGCTTCCTTTTAAAGATAGTAAAGAAAATGAAAAAATAGTTGTAGGGATCAATTAACAAACAAACAACAACACAACACACAGTCGTAATGATTGAAGAGAAAAAAGGAATCAAATTAATTAAAAGATGAATGATGAATGATACTAAACTTACTGTATTATCCTAGTCAAATTGTGTAGTTGAATCTTGTCATTCCTCTTGGTCCTCCCTTCCATGGACGTTCAGAACATCAGTCTTGGGTGCCACTGCCTGCCTGATGTGGATTGGTAAGGTAAGTGTGAGTTGTCTCTGCCAGTATAGAAGAGGGTAAAGGCCGGCCTGTAAGTGTTGATTGCAAAAAACAAAATGGCATTGAAAAATCAATGAATACAAAAAAAACATCAATTACGGTAGAGTGCAAGAAGAGAAGAGAGAACACTTTCAGACTGAGGTGGCTTGGATACATCATCTCTACTCGGTTTACAGCATTATGCTACAAATAACGAAGTTACCGAAAGTCCGCAAACTCCACGAACATAGTGTAGTTCACCATCCAGGGCTATGTGAGTGTCTATATGGGTTATTCATTGGTTGCCTGAGTATTTGTATGGGAGACTGAGTGTGTGTGTGCATGGGTGGGATGTATGTGACTCTGTGCATAGATGTGTGAGTGGTTGATTCACTGGTTGTATGGGTTCAAGAGTGCATGTGGAAACAGCTGTAGGGGCGGTGAGTGTGTGTATGGGTGTATGGTGAGAGATTGGATGTCTCAGTGGTACATGTCCAAGTAACTACATATGCAAATGGAAGTGTATGTGAGACTTGGAGTATCTAAATGACTATAAATGAGAGTCAGTGATTGTGAGAGTGGCTGTATGGATGAGTGTGTACTTATATCAGTGATTGTATAAAAGAGTGAGTATATGTTAGTATATTTTTGAATAAGTGAGGTGATGTGTGTATAACTGTATAGGTGAGGATATGGGAGTGTGATTGATTCTTTGCATGACTGACTAAGTATGTGAGTAACTCCATGGAAGAGTGACAGTGTGAGTGTCTGTATAGGTGTATGAGTGCATATGATAGTGTTATATTGATGGGTGACTGTATGTATGAGTGACAGTATGGGTGAATGAGTGGATGTGTGTGTAGACCTAGGAATCAGTGGGTGCATATGTAGTAACTGGTATCGGTGTGTTGATGGTTTCGAAAATGGTAGTCTGTATTTTACAGTGGGTGTAACAAAGATTATATTAGAGAGTGAGGAGGTGCATCAGATTTTGACGTGGATGATGTCATCAGTGATGTCATCAGTGATGTCACTGACCTTGTCATGAATTATTTAATGTGTGACGTCATCAGTCTTGCATTGCGGGGGCACGATTTTAACGGGGGAATTTCTATGGTTTTGTACGAATGAAAAGTCCAACTAACTAAAACGTCCTTGAAACCTATGTTTTTTCAGAGAATTTCTAAGGTTTTTTAAATGCTAATTTCTAACTATACCGTGCCTGAAACCTATGTTTTTTTTCAGTGAATTTCAATGTTTTTTTAAATGCTAATCCCTAAATATGCCTACAAAGTTAGGATATGTGAAGAAAAGCGCAGCAAGAAGCAAGACAAATGCAGAAAGAGGCAACAGAAGACCAGAAAGATGAGGAAAAGTGCAGGAAGAAGCAAGAGATGTGCATAAAGAACACACAGAGGAGCAGAAATTCCTCCTGTGCCCGCAACATTTTAGTGACGGGTACTGGTGGTAACTGACTCTGACTAACCAGCACCGGAGCCAGTGCTGTGCTAATAGACATTTAGAATACAATGAAAATACACTAGGGAACACTATGCGTTGGTGTACCCCTGTAATTAGCATGACCTCCTATGTATTTGTCAGGAGTTAGTGCCTGGGTCATTGCATGAGTACATGGGTAGTGACTGGATGAGTAGAGCGCTGCAAGGACAGTGCGTAGTGATTTTATAACTGCTTGGGTTTTGGGGGAGTGATTGGATAAGTACATGATACTGGATGACTGATTTGAGGAGTCCATGAGTAGTGACAGAGGGATTTATGGAGTGCATGGGTACTACCTAGGTAATTGAAAGAGTGAATCAGTACTGTGTAGGTGGTTAGAGGTCTGCATGGGTAGTGCATAGGGGATTGTAGCAGTTAATGTGTTAGTGCCTGTTAGAACTGGCCGTCTCTAGTTGGCAGAGGTATGCACTTCTGACAAATAGGGACACACCTTTTCTAGTCAGGGCAAGGGGATCACACCCTTTGATAACCCCTGCTCACCCCCTTGGTAGCTTGGCAGAGCAGACAGGCTTATCTCAGAGGCTGTGTGTTAAGCATTTATGACCACATACAGTAATAAAGTGAATACACTACAAATGGACACGACACAGTAGTATTATAAAAATAAGGATTTTATATAAGGCTTAGCACAAGACCAAATAACGACAAAAATATACCACAATCTCAATAAGTACTCTTGGAAGGAAAAATAATAGTTCAAGCGTAGTTTCTTCTTAGCACAAAGTCTTTAGTAACAAAAGCAACTCTTCTTCTTGGAAACACAGTTCTTGGCAACAATGTAACCCACACGGAAGTCACACGACGTAGAGGCAAGGTTAATCCAAAGGTTCGGCGTCAACCGCGAGGAGCGCTACATCGAGCCTGGATTCACACGGACCCCCAACAACACAGTACCTTAGGAAAATGAAGCACACGATGATCAGCGGCGTCGAGCAATCCGGCGTCGCGTCGTCGGTGTCGATCAGGCCACAGTAGTCGTCGATGTCGATGATGCTGTTACAAGAGTGAGCAGCGCTCACGGCGTCGAGAGGGCACGAAGTCGATGCGATCAGCAGCGGTGCAGACACGAGGTCCTTTGGAGCTGGAGCCGAACTCACTACTCACTGGCGTTGCTGCTGGCGTCGATCGGGCCCGGCGGCCGCCGTCGAGGAAGCGGGACACTTGAGCCGTTACGATGTCGAGCTGGATTCGGCGACGTCGGTCGGCGTCGAGATTGCTGGTTTGTTCTTTAGAGGTGCTGGACTCAGGTTCCAGCAACAAGCACTTTTAGCAGATGAAGTCCTTTAGCCCTGTGACTTCAAAAGGAGGCTGGCACTCTTCCAACCCTTGGAGATTTTCTTAGCAACGTTTGAGAGTACACACACAGTTCCTCTCTCCTGGTTCCTTGGCAAAAATAAAGAAACAATGCCGGATTCCCCCCAGCAAACAGCACACTGGCAGAAGGGGTAGGCAAGTCCTTAGATCAGCAGGCTTCTTGTCCTTGGTTCAGGTTCCTTGTCAGAAGTGATCTGAATTCTTGTTTCAGGGGTCCTTCTATTATACCCCTTTTTGGCTTTGATCCCTTTGTCCATGCAGGGGAACTTTCCAACATCCTGGGTCTGTTGTGGGTGGAGCCAGGCAGAGGCACCTGGCCTATTCACTGAGCAGGGCTGGGTCCTCAGACGCCCAGCAGGAGGTGGAGCCAGCATTGTCACTGGCAGGAGCAGAGCTATCGGCTTCCTGGTAGGATGTGGGGCCAGGATCGTCCATGGCAGGCACAGAGCCATCAGTCGCCTGGCAGGAGGTGGAGCCAGCATTGTATCAGGCAGGGCAGGCTATCAGCAACTACTCTCCCCCTACTCTCAACGCAAGTGTCCCACTCATCCCACACTGACTCATTCAGACCTCTGGAGCCACCCAGCTCCTGTCACACACACACCAAACCGGCAGAAACCAGGAATAGTTAGACAAGAAAATAGCTACTTTCTAAAAGTGCTATTTTCAAACCCAGGGTCCAGAAACCATCCACACAAACGGATGCGTAATTAAACCCCGAGTTCAGGGATACCAAACTCGACATTGCACCATGCTCCCCGAGCCAGCTAGGATCATAGCATTAATAATCCCGGCGGCCCATTCTAACTAATGGAGAGCAGGTTACCTCGCAATAGTGAAAAACGAATATGGCTGTAATTCACTATTAGGACATGCCAACTTGGTCAGGCTTGTCCTACCTTATACTTCCAATGCACCCTGCCCGTGGGCCTACCATAGGGGTGACTAACATGAAGTTAAGGGGAGGTTTAGGGACTGGCAAGTAGGTGTACTTGCGCAGTCAGCGTGACAGTACTAGACTGCTTGTTGGTCTAGCAATGGCAGACCTTCAGACATACTTTTACTAGGCCGCTCTTGTGGGTGGCACAACATGTGCTGCAAGCCCACGAGCAGCATTTGTATTTACAAGCCCTGGCACTCCTGGTGCACTAGACTAGGGACTGACAGTAAACCAAATAAGCCAAACATGGAATTCAATCAATACAGTAATTTAACATAGGGAGCACTTGCACTGTGGCACTGATCAGCAGTGGCACAGTGCCCAAAGCATTATCCAGCAAAAACATTGTAAAACAGTGGAGGCAAACAGAAAAAAAGGAGGAGAGACTCGAGCCAATGATGCCAGGTCTAACAGTGCCCGGGTCACTCCATGAGTAGTCTTATTTTTATGTACCACAATGTAGCCGCTCTCAGTGTGGTGTCGCTAGTGCTAGTGCAGTTTAAGTTTGAGAGTGCAGGCATCTCACAAAAAGTGAAGGACTGGTTTCACACACTACCTGCTGTCATGCTTCATCATAGACCAGTTCACACCCTTTAAAAACTTGGTTTGAAAGAAGGAGGGCATGCACCTGATGACAAGGATGCACTTCTAAACTAAGTGGGTGCCCATGGGAAACATAGTGAATTTTAAAAGGCCATTAAAGGTGTCTGCTTAAATTTAATAGTGCTGGCATCTATATGGTAGTTTAAAATAAGGTGATCGGTGTAATGGGGATATTATTGTCCCCCCACCGCTGTAAATAAGATCAACATGTTTCTGTCTAAAGGCCCAGTTGGGTCTGCGGCATTCATCAGGACCGTGATAACGAAAAAAGAAAAAAAGAAGAATGGGCTCCACTTTTACCACACTATGGTGAGAGGATTTCCACTCAATGGGGTGATGATGATCACACTCCACTGTGAAATGGCTAAATTCTAAAAGCCCTGAGATGTGGTCAAAATGGCCCCATAGGAGGGAGAGGGCAGGAGACTCCTTAGGTCCAATATGTCAAACAATGTGGTCTCCACCTCTATGCCTAGGCCTGCGCACCTCTGCTCCTCGCTGGTCTTATTTTTAACCAAAGGATGGGGCCACATGGCCCGACCCAGGTGATTTTGCCCCCAGGTAACCATCCCCTGAGGCCCAGCCACTACCATATTGGAAAAGGGGGCTGCATGTCACACTTTCCAGGGCTAAATTCAGCCTCAGGGACCCCATCGCCTGCGGCCAAACCTTTTATAATTTAATGGAAGAGGGCGGCCACCTGGCCCCTTTCCCCAGCTGATTTCAGCCTTAGAGACCCACATATCCGGGGGCCCAATCCTTTTTAAATCAATTCAATAGATGATGAGGGCACTTCTTTCTGGGACGATATTGGCCCAGAGGACATGATCCTCTAGGGCCCAGCTATTCTATTTTAGGAAGGGGGCGATGCAGCCCCCCTTCCTGGGTGGATTTCAGTCAGAGAAAACCAAATTCCCTTGGGCCCCGGGCTTACATTATTTTATTTTTTAATAGAGGAGAAGGGCAGCTTGGCCCCCAGCGGATTTCAGCCCCAGGTACCCCATCCCCTGGATTCTACCCATTTCCAACTAGGGAGAGGTCCACATGGCCCCCCTCCCCAGGCTGAATTTGGACCCAGGGGCCCCCGTCCCCTGGGGCCCGGCGATTGTTCTCGGAGTGCCTCAAGGGCACCCATTTGGCACTTGGACTGTGAGGGAAGGCTGAATCCCCCTGTGAGCCCTGCCAGCTCCCCACCTCCTGTCACCTCCTGTCATTGCTTTCACACAGGGAGCTGCTAAACATGTAGCACCCTGTGTGTGGAAACAATTTGTCTGTTTCCCTGCTCGCTTGGCAGAGATCAGGGAAACAGACAAATTCCCCAATTCCAGAAAGCAAGAACATTTTTACTGAAAGCAGCGTGTTTGCTGTGAACTTGGCAGGGGTGGATAAAGCTCCCTCCAAGCCACAGGAAAAAGCTATCTTATGGGGGTAGGCACAGTGGGACATAGCTTGATGCAGCCATCTAAGTCTCCAGGAAGGGAATGCGTGATCCCCTTTTTTTGATGGAGTAGGGTTTGCCCCAGGGAGGTGGCAGTCACAAGGGCTGCGAATGGCCTGGGAGGAGAGGCGTGTGGCCCCCTTCCCATCTTCAAAATAGAATTTGGACCCAGGGAGTTGGTGATCCCCAGGGCCTTAGGGATTCATAAGGCCCCCATTCAAAGAAAATAGCCCTGGGAGGTGGTGATCCCTGTGACACGGTGGGTCTGTAAGTCCCACTGTTTTATTTTCAATGAGCCCCAAGGTGGTAGTGGTGGTTCCTGGGGTCCTCTGGCTCGGTGAGCTCCCCATTAAGCATCAGAATCCCTGGGGAGGTGGATGCCCCTTGGGGAATACAAATGACCACTGAAGGGGGTCCAGTGTCCCCCCTCTTATTTTATCTTTTGTTAGCCCACATGCCCCTAGGACCAGGCACAACAAATGGCCTATTAAGGTAAAGAAGTGTGGGAACCCACGCTAATTTTGGGGGGGAAGATTTTTCAGTGGGAGCCAAGGCTCCAGTGCAGCTCCCACTGAAATGTTTTTTTAATGCTTTTTGACACAGACCCTTGGGTTTTCCCAAGAGACCTAGGGGGTCAGGATATTCCTAACCTGCCCTTTTCTCTTTTTTCACAAAAAGTTTTGACTCGCCTGAAAAAGAGTCCCAAGATGGCTGCCGACATTTCCTGGATGAAGTTTTGGCAACCAATCATATTTAGGCACAAAGACTGTTGGTTCCAGGGAGGATCTGCGTCCCTAGATATATATCTGTCTACTTTTTTAATTCTCTAAAACGACCAAATATATTTACACCAAAAGCCCTCTTTCTGGAGCAAGAGGTAGCTTTCTGCCAAGTTTGGTGTAATTCCATCTAACAATTGTGATGTAGTTGTGTTCAAAATTCTTAATGGAAAATAACATTGGAAAAAAATCAACCAGCACTAGGCAAGTCAAAAAAGTATTTAGCACGGAAACATGGTTTTAACTAAAACCACCTCCGAACGACCATCCAGAAATAAATATCACAAAGAAACAAAGATTACAGTTGATGTTACAATTCAGCTTGCATTTCACTCACACAAACCCAGAGAAATACAGCACTTATAGTTATACGAGCTAACTATAAATTACATCCCCCGCAATGCACTGCTTATGAACTCATATATCACATTACTCATGACATGGTCAGTGATATCATTGATGACATTTTAAATGACATCACTGATGGAATCATCACATGTTTTATAAGAGTTTATGAGTATTAAACATGTATGCTAACCTACTACAAAAGTTAAATTAGTATCCTAGTTGAGGTACTAATGATACTAATTCTAATATAGGATTAGAGGGATTGTGTGAATGTCTGTATCAGCTTGTGAGTGGGCGTCTGAATGGCTGTATCAGTGAGTAACTGGGTGTGTAATTAGGTATATGGGTAAGTAAGCTATTATTTGAGTGAGTTAGTATGTGAGTGGCTGTATTGGAGAGCCACTATGTGAAGGGCAGCATGGCTGAGTGAGTAGATGTGTGAGTGTTTGTATGGATGTGTGAATGTAAGTGTAAGTATGTAAGTGGTTATGTGGGCGTGTGAGTGTTTGTCTGATTAAGTGACTAACTGTGATGAGAATCTCTCTGGGTGAGTGAGTGGCTTTGTGAGTGGCTGTATAGATGAATATGTCTGTGTGTAAGTAGCTGTATGGGTGAGAGCATGTCTGAGTGGCTATATGGTAAGTGTGGGCGAATTTTGCAGATCTATGGTACGCGAATGCGCGTGCAATAGCAAAAAAGTCTGCAAATTCGTAGATTTTCCAGTGAAATCGCAGATTTTTTTGCGATTTCCATCTACTCAACTGGAGTACTTTCTACTGGCTAATCAGTAAGTGCTACCTCGTTGGGTAAATGTATGGGTGTCTGCTTGTGAGGGCACCAAAACACACCATTCAAGACTGTTTGCCTGCCTACCCTGATCCACGGACACTCAGCTGACTAGCTCTGCTCTCCCCCGCTGCCGCTCACGACATCGCGGCCGCCAAGAGGGGGGAGCGAGGGAAAACTACACTCCCCAGCGTCCCCTGCTGTCAACGGGGACGCGAATAGCCGCGTCAGGTTCCAGCCCCCAGAGGCGCTTAAGAGCGGGCTGGTGCTGCGGCCGAGTGGGGGTGTCCACTCGTGAGGGCACCAAAACACACCATTCAAGACTGTTTGCCTGCCTACCCTGATCCATGAACACCCAGCTGACTAGCTCCGCTCTCCCCCGCTGCCGCTCATGACATCGCGGCCGCCAAGAGGGGGGAGCGAGGGAAAACTACACTCCCCAGCGTCCCCTGCTGTCGACGGGGACGCGAATAGCCGCGTCAGGATCCAGCCCCCAGAGGCGCTTAAGAGCGGGCTGGTGCTGCGGCCGAGTGGGGGTGTCTGCTCGTGAGGGCACCAAAACACACCATTCAAGACTGTTTGCCTGCCTACCCTGATCCACGAACACCCAGCTGACTAGCTTCGCTCTCCCCCGCTGCCGCTTACGACATCGCGGCCGTCGAGAGGGGGGAGCGAGGGAAAACTACACTCCCCAGCATCCCCTGCTGTTGACGGGGACGCGAATAGCCACGTCAGGATCCCGCGCCCGGAGGCGCTTAAGAGCGGGCTGGTGCTGCGGCCGAGTGGGGGTGTCTGCTCATGAGGGCACCAAAACACACCATTCAAGACTGTTTGCCTGCCTACCCTGATCCACGGACACCCAGCTGACTAGCTCCGCTCTCCCCCGCTGCCGCTCACGACATCGCGGTTGCCGAGAGGGGGGGGCGAGGGAAAAGTACACTCCCCAGCGTCCCCTGCTGTCGACGGGGACACAAATAGCCGCGTCAGGATCCATCGCCCGGAGGCGCTTAAGAGCGGCTGGTGCTCCAGCCTCGCGGTACGCCCGCGGACGACGCCGGGCTGAGCCCGGGCAGAGGGCGGGCCATCTGTGGCCATCTGGGGCCAGCAGAGGTCGGGCCGGGCCACCCCTCTTGGCTGCGGGATGAGGAAGCGCAAATTACACACCAAAGAAGGGGAAGGTAAGAAGGCTAAGGTGCCCCGAAAATCGGAAACCATTATTTCTTATCTAACTTCCGCTGTGGGGGCATTAAATGATCAGATTGCTACTGTCGAGAAGGAGTTGGGTCTTGACTCACGCATTGATACCATGCCCACTCTGAACGCTGTGACATCACCATGTGGGGCACCCCCCATCCCATTAGTACCAGACATTGTTGTGGTTAACCCGCCTCAAGGTCCCCAGGACCAACAAACTTGTATAAACACTTCCCTGAGAGCCAGCCCAAGGGAGTCTAGAACACACAATGACACCACAAAAATGACTAGTAAAGGTACCAAAAGGAAGAAAAGCGCCAATTTGACCAAAGGGAATGTGATCAACATTCCGAACCATGGGCTCACAACAAATGTTTTGGAACTAATGGAGGACCTAATTGAATCCCACTTGGAGCCTATTCTTGTGAACATTGGCAAGGATATTGTGGACTCTTTGAATCATTGCGTTGCAAATATAGTCAAGAAATGTGAAAATATTGACAAATTCCAAAAGGATGTTAGGTCCCACCTCACAGTTCTCACTGATGCTAAGGATATAGGAGTTAACCAAACCAGGACGTCTAGTCAGGTTATGGACACCCGGCCCTTCTCTGGGGGAGGTTATGCAGACTACGTCGGGAAATTCCAGTCATCAGATTAAGAGGCCAGTTTCCACACCTGAGGCACAACAACATTTGTTACATGATGAGGGCATACACCCAAGTTCTCCACATAAAAGTGGATATGTTACTAATCACCGTACCCCTAAATTATCTACACTACATCTCCCCCCACAAGCTGTTCCGCTAGTGGTAATTCTGACAGGAATCCCATCCCTTAAAATTGGAGCTGTAGAAACTGACAACGATCTCCTGATTAGAACTAAAAGGTGGTGCTCACAGTTTAGTAGTGGGAGTGTTGATATTGCTTCAAGTATCATTTCGGCCAGAAGGGTTGAGTGGGTGGGGAACGAAAAAAGACCATCCCAGGAGACTGTGTAGTTGTTAACTTCGACAGAGCAAATATTGTGGACACTTTGCTCTGGGATGGCTCAGACCTAGATGGGCAGGGTATTAGGCCACTTCCCCTGGGCTAGTTCTATCCGCCACCCAATTTCCTACAACCTGTAGCATGTCGGCCTATAGTCCCTATGACTCATTGTCCTATTCTGAAAGTCAATAACACTATGCGTTACTCCTACCAATCTTACCAGGCATCACTGAGGGCAGTAAAAACAGTCCCGAGTGATAGGATTGACACAGGTTTTAATCCTGACCTAGTATTAACAAACAGATTTTCTGCCTTATCAAGCCTGGACATAAATGATTGACAACTATTCACAGAAAATGACAACACGTCTAACATTACACCGGATAACCCATTGCTTCCCCACTCCACGTACAAAATAATTAGTTGGATCGTGGCGGGGCTTGGTAAAAAAATAAAAGATGCCAGATGGATACACTTTGTGGTACAACACAAGATTATTGCTCTACAAGAGACTTGGGACACAAATGATCTTTTTCATCTAGATGGTTACTGTAGCTTTCAAGTCAAGGCCACCACAGGACAGGGAGGTCTTTGTATTTTAACCTCACTTAAACTTCCAGGCTCATATAGAAATTTGGGGTTTCTGTCAGCAAACCTACAAGGATTAGAATGGAGTCGTCCCAAATACCCTAAAATTTTAATTTTGAATTTTTATAATGCGCCAGAGAAGGTCACACAAAATTTGCACCTAAATACACTGGCTTCTTATTTAGAACATTACAAGTAAACACAAACTGCTACATTCGATACAATCTTAATGGGAGATTTAATATCCATCCCTGCGTTTGGAATTGTCTGGATAAACACACTATAGGCCCTCCAGGCTCAATCTCCACACATTCCGAGCACTTGCCCCAAGGCGAGTTGTTACAAGATCTTCTTGCAAACACCAATCTTTGAAAAGTTGAGGGAAGTGGAGGGGAGGAAAGGGCCCCAACCTTTGTTGGTAGAGAAGCAGAAACTGTAATCAATTACATTTTCGTTTCCCCTGGTGTGGTACAGGTTTGTTCCTCCATAGAGGTCACAATTTCGATCTTCAGTGACCATAATCCTCTAATCATGACCATACATAGGGGGGAGGACACAGACAACCAGAAGGCAAATGAGGACTGTAATCCTGATAAACTCATTCCCAAAGATCAGGGGAGTAGGCTAAATTGGGCTAAGGTGGTACCAGATACTTTTATTAAGGATCTAGAGCATAACGTTTGGGAGGACATGGCAATATGCCTAGACAACTTGGCAGATGGGAAAATGGTCTTAAATTCTTTCACCACTATTTGCACACAAGTGAGACTTGACCTAAAATGTAACAAGAAGAGGGATTGCCCCGAACAGCCAAGGTGGTTTGATGAGTTGTGTTCAAAAGCCCATAAAGAACTATTGTTTGCTTTAAAACAAAAACCGAGAAACAAGGAAAAGGGGGCCGCACTTAGAAAAAATTATAAATTTGCTATGGCTAACCGTAAAAAATGTATAAAGGAGGAGGCTTGGGATAATCTCATGTCAACGGATGTGTTGAAGGACAGTTCTAAATTTTGGGCTGTAATAAACCACCCTTACTTTTCTGGTATAAATAACTCGGTGATGGACTCTGCGATCCCCGATGAGACATGGGTTGCCCACTTTAGTAAAATATATAACAGTGCTGAACACATTAATGATGGACCCCTTAGAAATTGGTGTAGAACCCCTTTTGCGATTCGAGGAAATGGAGGTACAAAAGGCCATTGTGGAGATGACAAAAAATAGACCCCGGGCCCAGACGGCGTGCCCGCAGACCTTTATAGGACTCCCCTGGAGTTTTGGACTAAGATACTCACGAATGTCTTCAACTCCACAATAACTTCGGGGTTTCCCCCGTCTTGGGCAACATCATCTATAATACCCGTCTTCAAAAAAGGTTTAAGATCTGACCCTGCCTGTTATAGGCCTATCTCGCTGATTGACTCTGCCGTCAAAATCTTGGGCAGGGTCATTCTGCAGAGATTAGGCGAACATCTGGAAGAGAGGAAGGTCCTCTCCGAATTACAATATGGGTTCAGGGCCAAAAGGGGTACTCAATGCCTTAACCTCCACATGTTAATTAGCAAATACACCTTGGCTAAGGAGGGTCTGCTACATATGGCCTTTATGGACCTAACATCGGCCTTTGATCTAGTCAATCGTGGTAAACTTTGGGCAATTTTAATTAACATAGGGATTGATCCCCCATTGGTACATTATCTAGCGGCTCTGCATCAAGATCTGCAGACCACTATTAGACCCAATAGCGAGGGTAGAACTACGAGTTCTTTTAAATCAAACGAGGGGTAAGGCAGGGGTGCATTTTGGCACCCCTCCTATTCACCCTATATATAAACTCCCTCAAAATAACCCTGAAAGGGTCCACTCCTGACATCCCACGTGTGGGGGAGTACTTGGTGCCGGTACTCCTATACGCGGACGACACGGTACTGCTCGCCCGTACTGGGGTAGGGCTGCAGAAACTCTTGGACGATTTTGGTGTATTTATGTCCTCCTTGGACCAGCAGGTAAATAATAAAAAATCACACGTTATGGTTGCAGGGAAGCGTTCCAAAAATGTAAAGTTTGGTAAGTTTCTTTGCAACGGTGAAGAAATCTCCAGAGTCCCGGTCTTCACTTACCTGGGCATCCTTTTTGACGAAAGGGGTACCTGAAGACCACAATTAATTGCTAAAGACCTAGCTGTCACCAGAACTAATTCTGCTCTATTGAGCTTTGCTAAACACTTGGGTTCATGTCCAATAGAAGCATTGTTGGCAGTTTATAAATCAAAAAGCCTATCAATAGCTAGGTATGGTGCCTCCATATGGGGCTATCTACCACAAGATAAAGTCCAGGTGGCAGAAAATAAGTATCTAAGATCTCTTTTAGTGGTCCCCCAATCAACCCCAGTATTATCAGTCCATACCGAGGTAGGTCTTGGCTACATCAGTGATCAACTACAGCTGGCACCTTTGACCTGCTGGGCCAAGACCTGGTTGAATCCCAACATCAGTCTAAATCATTCTATTCTCAAAGACTGTATGGCGCTGGATAAAGTCAATAAAATTCCTTGGCTGGCCTACATTAAAAACACCTTTCTTAAATTGGGGAGGCCAGAACTATATCTTGCCCCGAGCACCATCAAGAAGGATGATGTACTGTGGATCAAGAATTTTTTTTTAGAACATGTGATGATGGAACGGGAGGAATTAGAGGTCCACAAATCGGGGGTTAGGGCTAACTACATATTCAGACCACCCCTAAAGTGGAACCCTATTTGACCATTGTGACTCGTCCTTACCATCGTAATCTCCTTGTAAGATTCAGACTTAACATCATCCAGTATTCCCTTGGGAATTACCCAGTATGGGGAAAATCCAATACATCTATCCCCTGTAGCTGTGATAATTTCTCTGAACAGACACTGATGCACTTTATTATGATCTGCGGCCATTATGATGAATGTAGGAGATTGTTTTTAATACCTATCCTGAGAGAAGCAGGGTTCACACAAGTTCGTCCCGCTCTTCGCTACTTACAACTCCTGAGTAGCATCAAAGTTTTTTGGTTGCTGCTATGCATATTAAGTCTAGAAAACTGAAATTAAACAGTCCCTGAAATGTGTTAATAATTACCACTTGTTAGTCTAACTATTGAATGCTCTATTTTTAATGTAAATACATGAATTGTTTTTATAAGAATTGTTTTTTACTACATAAACTGTTGATTTTATATGTGATGTAACTGCTTTTATGATTTTAACTAATCGAATAAAGCTCGTATTGACTTGACTTGAGTTGACTTGTATAGTGCTTTTCCTACACTGCAGCTGCGTAAAGGGCCAGAAGATTTGTCTCCACTTACCATATGTGCCTGTAACTTTGCCACCGTGCCAAAAGGCGCGAGGTCCCTTGAGTGAGCTGTCCATCATAGTTGGGAAAGGGCGGGAAGACGTTTGATTCTGCTAGTGTGTGGTGCGGGTCAGAGAGCGAACAGGGCAGCAGGGGAGGAGGTAGCAGCCTCCTGGTCACAGGAACTACATGGGGATTGCGCTCGAGAAACTCATGGATTCAAAGACCTCCCTCGAGTATTACAGCTAATTTTCGAAGGGAGATATGGGGTTAAAGCACACTTGCCTAGCCTTGACCGTGCTCACTAATGTTTTGGGTTGATTAAAACGTTACTGAATTTGAGCTTCAACTCGGGCACCTGCTTTATTTATATCTGTAAGTGCTTCCTGTTGAGGTTTAGTTTTTGTGACAGGAGCCTCGTGCCAGAATGAATCCTGCCCTGCATAGTTATCCACAAGGATGCCACCATTTTGTGCAATACCTCTACTAAACTGGAGTACTTTCTATTGGCTAATCAGTAAGTGCTACCTCGATGGGTAAATGATAGTGCTTTTCATACACTGCAGCTGCGTAAAGGGCCAGAAGATTTGTCTCCACTGACCATGTGTGCCTGTAACTTGCCACCACGCCAAAATGTGCCAAGGTCCCTTGAGTGAGCTGTCCATCATAGTTGGGATTGGGAAAGGGCAGGAAGATGTTTGATACCGCTAGTGTGTGGTGCGGGGCTTCTATGGGTGTTCACATACCTCTTGTGTATGAGGGGTCAGAGAGTGAGCAGGGCAGCAGGTGAGGAGAAAGCAGCCTCCTGGTCACAGGAACGGGGATTGCCCTCTAGAAACTCAGGGATTCAAATTCCTCCCTCGGATTTTACAGCGAATTTTCTACGGCAGATGTGCGGTTGAAGCACACCTGCCCAGCCTCGACCGTACTCACTAATGTTTTGGGCTGAATAAAACATTACTGAATTTGATCTTCAACTCGGGCACCTGCTTTTTTTTTATCTGTAAGTGCTTCCTGTTGAGGTTTAATTTTTGTGACAGGAGCCTCGTGCCAGAATGAATCCTGCCCTGCATAGTTAACCACGAAGATGCCACCGTTTTGTTCAATATCTCTACTCAACTGGAGTACTTTCTACTGGCTAATCCAGTAAGTGCTACCTTGTTGGGTTAATGATAGTGCTTTTCCTACACTGCAGCTGCGTAGGGCCAGAAAATTTGTCTCCACTGACCTTGTGTGCCTGTAACTTTGCCACAGCGCCAGAAGGCACCGAGGTCCCTTGAGTGAGCTGTCCATCATAGTTGGGAAAGGGCGGGAAGTCGTTTGATACTGCTAGTGTGTGGTGCGGGGCTTCTATGCGTGTCAACATGCCTTTTGTGTATAAGGTCAGAGAGCGAGCAGGGCAGCAGGTGAGGAGAAAGCAGCCTCCTAGTGACAGGAACGGGGATTGAGCTTGAGAAACTTAGGGATGCAAAGACCTCCCTCGGGTATTACAGATAATTTTTGACTGCAGATTTGGGGTTAAAGCACACTTGCCCAGCCTCGACCGTCCTCACTAATGTTTTGGGCTGATTAAAACTTTACTGAATTTGAGTTTCAACTTGGGCACCTGCTTTATTTATATCTTTAAGTGCTTCTTGTTGAGGTTTTATTTTTGGCCACAGGAAGCACTTACAGAGTTAAGGCAGGTGCCCGAGGTGAAGCTAACTTTGTAACCATTTTAGAATGGTGCCAGCAAGCACTCTGGCAGCTTGCTGGCGCCATTCTAAAATGGTTACAAAGTTAGCTTCAACTCGAGCACCTGCCTTAACTGTGCTTCCTGTGGGCCCAAAAAAAAAAAATCCGCCTGCTCGCGAAAAAATTTTTTGCAACACCAGCTGCCTCAATGTTGGACTTGATGTTAATGTTACAATGAACTCTTCAAGGGCTCCTAGAAGTAACAATGCTAAATAATGATATCTCAAAGTCACAAAAATTGCATCTATCTAAGATTGAGGGGGAGCTACAAGGTATCAGGGGCCAAATGCCATCCATGTTTAGAAATGTCTCAGATCTCCAGCCCCCAGTACCGACCGAGGTGTAGGCCGTGAGTACAGAACCACCAAAGGCCATTCACAAGGTTTATATCTCGAGATGGCCGATTATGGTAAAAAGAAGCGGCGACTACTCTAGATATGGGGTACTCATATGAGAAACAAGCACCACGCCGACATTACCGGTGAGTTGCTGGCCACGCCCTCTTCTCAGGCCACGCCCCCTGACAGCCCTATTTAAAGAACGCTGAATACAAGCGTCTTTAGATCACATACCTCCTGAGGCGGAAGCCGGGAGTAGGACGAACGAACTGCTGCTAAAAACTTTTAAAACTTGTTATAATTGTGTATTTTACCTGTGTGCACCTCCTTGCCAGCGCGCAGCGGACCCTCATTGAGAAACAAGCACCACGCCGACATTACCGGCGAGTTGCTGGCCACGCCCTCTTCTCAGGCCACGCCCCCTGACAGCCCTATTTAAAGAACGCTGAATACAAGCGTCTTTAGATCACATACCTCCTGAGGCGGAAGCCGGGAGTAGGACGAACGAACTGCTGCTAAAAACTTTTAAACTTGTTATAATTGTGTATTTTACCTGTGTGCACCTCCCTGCCAGCGCGCAGCGGACCCTCATTGAGAAACAAGCACCACGCCGACATTACCGGCGAGTTGCTGGCCACGCCCTCTTCTCAGGCCACGCCCCTAGAGTTGTACCCTGACCATATAAAAATGTGTAATCCTAGGAAGCGCAGCAGACAAGCGCAGCGGGCGCGCCGGTTGCGCGCCGAAGGGGTGCCTAAGGCAAGCCCGTCTGCGCCGGTCCGCGACGGGCCGGGACCAGGGGCCACAACCTCTACATCTCCCGTCACGCAAACTCGGTATTACACCTCCGAGGAACTCCGAACCATCAACTCCCAGGTAACTCTGACCTGCGCTCATAAATACGGCCCACTCGACCTACCTCCTCAATGCATTGATTGCAAGACTCACCTTAAGCCTAAACCCCACACGTCAAATCAACAAATGCTTAGACTGTTCCTGTTGAATTGCAGGTCTCTTCCAAGACACTGCACAGAGCTTTCTCTGTTAATTGACGAGAAAAAAAAGGACGCTCTCTTTTTAACTGAGACATGGCTAACCCCTCACTCCGATCCTGAGTTGGTTCAAATCCTGGGGCAGGAATACCAAATTGTAAGACAGGACCGGGAAGGTGAAAGAGGGGGTGGTTTAGCCATCATCTTCAGAGACTGTTTCACCTGTCGCCGCACCCCCAACCCTTTCCCGGAATGCGAAAGCATGTCTTTCACCCTGGAATTCTCCCCCAATATAAGTTTCTCCGGAGCACTTATATACCGCCCACCAGGCACCCCCAAACAGTTCTACGAATCTCTGCCCCCGTTAGTCGCCGATTTGGCCCTATCGCCTTCTAACTTCACGTTATTGGGTGATCTCAATATACATTTTGATGACCCCAATAATTCCATTGCCAATAAACTAAGCGGGGACCTATCCGCTTTGCAGCTGCTCCAGCTGGTCTCATCTCCTACGCACATGAAAGGCCACTTGCTGGATCCAGTTTTCAGCAACTGTCCACATTTGAAGGCCTGTCCCCCTATAACGCTTCCTTGGACAGACCATGCTTCAGTCCTGCTGCTTTGGACAACTGAGAAATCCACATCCCCTACACCTATTGTCCAAGAAACCCGAAATTGGTCTAAAATACCGCTGGCCCAGTGGACCCAGGAATTGCAAAAAACTATTCCCCTAGTCGGTCAGACCCCCTCACAGGCCAATGAAACTTTCAATGAATGGATACAGAACTCTCTCAACGCCACGCTCCCCCTAAAGAAAACAGTTTTCAAAAGATCCAGAATCTCAGCTCCCTGGTACTCCACTGAACTACGGGAGAAAAAGCGCTTTTGTAAGAGCCTGGAACGCAAATGGCGACTGGATTATGCGGAAGCAGACAAAACTATCTATAGAGACGCCATCAGGACATACAAAAAAGACATAAAAAGTGCGCAATCTTTATACTATTCAAACAAGATTGCAGAGGCCAGCTCCAGCTCGAAAGAGATTTACAAAATAGTAAAAAGCCTCACCATCCTCCCCACACCCCCTCCTATCACTGAGAATCCTCAGCTCCGCTGCGAAGATCTGGCTAACTTATTTTCCCAGAAAATCAATCTTATTTACTCCTCCTTTCCATCCACAGAACAGACCGTTTTGACTAAAGCAGCTCCATGCCCCCCTCAAGAACATACATCCAACCACCCTCCAGTGCTGGCGGACCTCCCCCAGTTACAGGTGGATCACCTCACCTCCCTCATGCACCAAGTGAAGTCAGGCTCCCCTAGAGACCCAGCACCCCCACATGTCCTAGTCTCTGCTATTCAAACCATTCTTCCCACACTGCTTAGAGTACTTAACACCTCGATCTCTACCAGCATAGTACCAGTAATGTGGAAGCAGGCTATGGTGAGGGCTCTGGTCAAAAAACCTAATCTTGACACCAAGAACCTCAACAACTTCCGCCCGATCTCCTTGTTGCCTTGGGCAGCCAAAATCTTGAAGAAACACATAAACAGCATACTAACAACCTTTCTCGAGCAACACCATCTGCTCGATCCCTCCCAGACTGGCTTCCGCCCCAAGCATGGGACCGAGACGGCACTGCTGGCAGTCACAGAGGAGTCCAGGAGAATCTTAGATCGGGGAGGATCGGTGGCAATCATCCTCCTCGATCTGAGCGAGGCATTTGATACCGTCAACCACGGTATCCTCCTGCAGCGTCTCCTGGACACCGGAATATCTGACAGAGCTCTAGAGTGGTTCAGGTCCTACCTGAGTGACAGATTTTTCCAGGTGTATGAAGGCAATGTCACCTCCTCTAGCAAGCCTCTGGGGTGCGGAGTCCCGCAGGGATCATCGTTAAGCCCGACGTTATTTAACATCTACATGAGGCCACTGGCTGAGATCGTCCGCCCGTATGGTATTAAGATCGTTACCTACGCGGACGATACCCAGTTGGTGGTCTCCTTGGCACAGGCAGGCGGACCCTCAGCCAATGTAGATCTCGCTGGCTGCCTGGAGATGGTCAAGAGCTGGATGACCAAGTCTTGTCTCAAACTTAATGGAGACAAGACCGAGCTCATGCTCCTGGGTCCGTTTGATGCTCTTACAACGCAACTATTACAACGTAATGCTGTTACAACGCAGCTATTACAACGCAGGATCCATTACATCGGATGCCATTACAACGCATGGCATTACATAGCAGATGCTATTACAACGCATACCATTACATCGTAAGTATTGGTAAGTATATAATTTTTTTTAATTTTATTTAATATTATATAATTGATTTAATTATTATTAATTATAAATAAAAATATTTATTTCGTTTTTAAATATTATAAATTAAATATATTAATTTAAGTAATTATTTAAATAAGTATGAGTATAGGAGTATATGTTTTGGGGTACTGATGTATATGTTTTGGGGTGTTTGGGTATTTTTAGGTTTTAGGGCAGGGTTTGGGTTTTGGGGTACAGGGGTGTTTTTAGGTTTTAGGGCTGGGTTTGGGTTTTGGGGTACAGGGGTGTTTTTAGGTTTTAGGGCTGGGTTTGGGTTTTGGGGTACAGGGGTGTTTTTAGGTTTTAGGGCAGGGTTTGGGTTTTGGGGTACAGGGGTGTTTTTAGGTTTTAGGGCAGGGTTTGGGTTTTGGGGTACAGGGGTGTTTTTAGGTTTTAGGGCAGGGTTTGGGTTTTGGGGTACAGGGGTGTTTTTAGGTTTTAGGGTAGGGTTTGGGTTTTGGGGTACAGGGGTGTTTTTAGGTTTTAGGGCAGGGTTTGGGTTTTGGGGTACAGGGGTGTTTTTAGGTTTTAGGGCAGGGTTTGGGTTTTGGGGTACAGGGGTGTTTTTAGGTTTTAGGGCAGGGTTTGGGTTTTGGGGTACAGGGGTGTTTTTAGGTTTTAGGGCAGGGTTTGGGTTTTGGGGTACAGGGGTGTTTTTAGGTTTTAGGGTAGGGTTTGGGTTTTGGGGTACAGGGGTGTTTTTAGGTTTTAGGGCAGGGTTTGGGTTTTGGGGTACAGGGGTGTTTTTAGGTTTTAGGGCAGGGTTTGGGTTTTGGGGTACAGGGGTGTTTTTAGGTTTTAGGGCAGGGTTTGGGTTTTGGGGTACAGGGGTATTGTAGGGTTCAGGGGTAGGTTTGTGTTTTGGGATAATTAAATTATATTTACCATTTTTAAATTAATTAAAATATATTTAATAAATTAAATTAATTTTATTACATTAATTACATTTTTAAATTAAATTAATTATATTAAATACATTATTTCAATTAATTTAATTTAATTTCAATTATTTAAATATGTTAATTAAATTAATTTCATTATTTTAATTAAAATAAATGTTTTTCTTTTTTTATTAAAAAACATTTTTTAAATAGATATTATTTTATTAAATTAAATTAATGGCTATTTTAAAATGTATTTTAATTAAATTAATTAAATTAAATAAATTAAATTAACTTAATAACATTTTTTTAAAAAAGGTATACTTACCTATACTTACGATGTAATGCCATGCGTTGTAATAGCATCTGCTATGTAATGCCATGCGATGTAATGGAATCCGATGTAATGGATCCTGCGTTGTAAAAATTCCGTTGTAACGGAATGCGTTGTAATAATCCGCGTTGTACTGACACCAATCCTCCTGGGTCATACCGTACCATCTACCATAGACACTCTCTGGCCCTCCAGTTTAGGTCCTGCCCCTGTTCCCAAAGACGCCATCAAGAGCCTGGGTGTCTGGCTCGACAGGTCCCTGACTTTCGATTAACAGGCAACAAAACTTTCTGCCACTTGCTTCGGCATCCTGAGAGTCATCAGGAAGATCTTGCCTCTTCTCCCCTTTGAAGCAAGAAAAACCGTGGTTCTGGGCCTGATTCAATCGCGGCTGGACTATGGAAATGCCTTGTATCTCGGAGCCCCTGACTTCACCTTGCGCAAACTGCAACTAATACATAACTGCGCAGCCAGAACGCTCTTACAAATCCCCCGCAGATCATCAGCAACCCCGGACTGAGGAAACTGCACTGGCTCCCTATAAAGGAAAGAGTAAACTTTAAATCACTCTGCATTGCTCACCAGACCTTCTGGTCTCTAGGCCCGGCAATCACACCCTATCTCCCCACTAGACAGTTGCGCTCCACCTCTGCAAATCTAGCCATTGTGCCGCTAATAAAGAAATCAAGGTCTGGAGGCCGCTCCTTCTCCTACAATGTAGCCAAGAGGTGGAACGCTCTGCCTCAGCATCTAAGATCTAATCCTGATATTCTCTCCTTCTGCAAACAGCTGAAAACGCTCCTGTTCACTACATAACTGTGGAGCTGAATCTGCCTTTTCCTAACTCAAACCTCAGTTGGTATGCTTAGCACTTGGACGCCTCAGGGCAGCTAAGTGCGCTCTATAAATCTGAGTTCATTCATTCCTTCATTCACTCAACCCTGTGAGACGATTAGGAAAGAGGGCTCAAAAAAAAGGGTAAAGGCAAGCTTGGGAAAAGAAGTAGGATCGCAGTGGCTAGCTTAAGTATAGTCAATCCAGAGTCAATATAAATGCCCATTAAGCCCTCAAGAGAAATAAGGACAAGGAAGGAGTCAACAAAAGCTCCAAAGAAGCAAGCAAAAAAGGTTCAACCTGTTAGAAAGCCAAATATGCAGGTAAAACAAGTAAGGTATATAGTACCTACTGAGGCTAGAAATTCCTGTAACACCTCTTATCATGGAGCAAGCCACAATTCTGTAATAAACACGTGGCTGGAATAAGTAATAGCTACCAACCTCATATAATATCCTTTGAGGGAAGAAAGGAGTGCGTAGGGAATAAGTGGTTATACTTTGAATTGATACAAACAAGAAAGGGAGGGAAAAAATGAGGAAGAGTTCATCCCTAAATAGGTCAAAACTCCTACATGCGATTGCACAGTACCCAAACCTGAACGGCATTGGGACAAAAGATTTGCTGCAAGTGGGTTTTACACAAAACTATGAAGGGAAGGAGATTACCAGGGTATTAGTTTACTCAGACTTGGTAAAGTTGGCAATAAAGAAGGCAGAGAGTGAGGTAATCAAGTAAGGGGTATGGATAGTACCCGAAGTTGAAGTAGAAGTAGAAGTAGAAGGAAATGAGTCGCAAGGAAAAGATTTCTGAAGGTGTCATGCAGGGTTAGGGAAGAGACAGGTAAGAATAATAGAGAAAGAAGCAGGTGTAGGAATGGGAAGTCTTAATATAGTAGTGAATAGCTCAGATAATGAGAAAGCTTGGCGGAACTGGAGCCTTAACTCTAGCCCTGCAGGCCACTCCCAGAGGTATAACGAGGAGTATGTGATGAAGGATACCTTGATGATGTTGAATAGGTAAAGAGACGACGCATAGCATAAAGATGGCTTTTTGGAATATAAATTGTCTAGGAGACCAAATAAAACAAGAGAATATAAAGGAATTAGCAAAGAATACTGAGATCATTTGTATGCAGGAAACCTGGCTATGCAGCCATACCCCATTATTTGATGTCTTCCGTCAACTCCGTCGCCCAGAAAAGAAAAAAGAAACAAAGGTTTGGGCGCCCTGTGGGTGGAATTATGACATTATAATCCACCAAAATAGTGAATATTGTGATTCAACTTACTGTAAAATGTAAATGGTTGCTTGCCTGCAGGATATATTTATTGGCTGCAGAGAAAACGTATGAAAGTCTGTTCCTTTTAAATTTGTATATGCAATGGAGTAGCCAGGAGGAATATGGTGCAGAAATGGGACATTTCAAAGCAGATATGGATTTATTATGCCAAAAGTATGGCACAGACATAATTTTATTGATGGGGGATTTTAACCATAAATTAAACCCAAGGAAATTAGATTTTTGGTTTATAGAAATATTGGAGGCCTATGACATAAATCAAGTGACTTTCCCAAAGTGGGTCTTCACAACACAGGATATAAATGTGGGTAATTACTTGGGGACCAAAAGCCTGTTCTGTTTAAATGGTAGGACAGTCCGAGATTGTCCAGCTCAGAAAACGTTTAAATTGGGCACACAAAATTGCCCAATAGATTATGTTTTTATGCCAGCCTGCAATGTTGCCTTACTAAAGGTATTGCCATAGAGAAGGGAGTGATCATAATCTCAAGGAGCTAGAACTCTCAGACTTTTATCTAAAGCCTTGTGATAATGTAATTGAACAGCAGGTGGGGTACCGCAGGTGGATCACAACATGCTGACAGAAGACTATATAGCAAGCCTGGAAATGCTGCAACAGAAGCTTGACCTGGGAAGCGTGAGTGGGCTGACCCTAGAATGGTTTGTGGGAAAAATTAAACAAGTGGTCCAATGCCTTCGTGTTTAACTTAGAAATGATGTAAAGAAGGTAAAGAGCCAACAAAATGCACTGACTAGACAAGGCAAGTGATTCTCTAAAGATTGTTTAGAAAAGAAGAGGGAGATAAGGAGAGAAGCATGAAGACTCAGCCCAAAATATGAACAGGTTCGGGCCGACAAGCTTGTTAAACTAAAGAGAGAATATATCATGTTAATCTACAGCACGAAAAAAGGGACTATAAAGAATGCCGCTGTGGAAAATTGTTGGAGACAATTTAAACAAAGAACACGCATCAGTTCTGGAAGCTGATACAATCAGCAGCTGAACTCCAGGCTGTCTCAATGAATTGTGTGGTGGAAGAGGCAGCATGGGAGGAATATCTGCGGGAATTGTATAGCTCGGACAGAGAAATTGAAGAGGGGGAACTACAAGAATGGAGTGGAGTGGTCTAGTAGAAGACCTAAAACCAGACTTCTCAGCCTTAAATGTGAAAATACGCTAAATACTTTAAAGCTAACGAGAGCAGCAGGACCGCATAATCTCCCAGCCCTGATAATAAAGTCACAGCTGGACTGCCGGGCAGAATTCTTCTCACGTATGTTTCTAGAAATTTGAGACACTGGGAAGATCCCCAAAAATTGGAAGGGAGCAATAATTAGACCGGTGCACAAAAAACACAATATGCATGCCCCAAAGAACTATAGGCTAATTAATTTGCTAGACATTGGAGAGAAGATTTTTTCAAAAATAATCTTAGGAAAGCTAAACGTTTTGGTGGAGCAGTGTTCAATTGTACCGGTAGAACAGTGGATTTAAAGAAGGACACTCCACCATAGATCGCTGCTTCGCCCTCTGTGCACTGGCCCGGAAGTCGATAGAGCAAAAGGGGAAAATGTACTGTTGCTTTGTTAAGTTTGACTCAGTGGATCGCAAATGCCTATGGGAGTCTTTGACTAAGCATGGTATACTGGAGGGTATATTAGCTATTTTAAAGGAACTACATGGAGGGAATTGGGCTCAGGTAATTAGGGACACGCAAGGGTCGTTGACACAGAAAATAGCCGTAGAGAATGGCCCTAGACAGGGGTGTGTTTTGGCCCCTCTGGACTTTGCTATATTCCTAGCCGACCTACCTGTAGTTCTAGAAATAGAAAGAAGTGCAAGTCTCAGAATGGGTGGTAAGAAATTGTCATGCCTTCTTCATGCAGAGGATTTAGTGATACTTTATCAAGCGGAGCTAGGCCTTCAAAGGAAATTAAAATCTTTTAAGGAATATTGTGAGGCAATGATCTTAGTTGTAAATATGGAAAAAACAATGATTTTATGCTTCGGGAAAAAATATTAAAAACATTGCTGGTTTTTAAGACAAAAGAAATTGGAGATTGTTAAGGAATTTGGGGCCAAATGTAGGTGGCCCTATACCGGTCGAAAATCGGTAATTTCGGCCATTACCGAGCCGTATTGGGATTTCGGGATGTAGGGGACCAAAAAGTAGCTGAATCAGTAAATATACCGAATCGGTAAAGTTACCGAATCTGTAACGCTACCAAATCAGTACATTTACAGAATCGGTAAATTTACAGAATCAGTGAAGTTACTGAATCGGAAACGTTACCGAATCGGTATATTTACCGAATCGATAAAGTTTCCGAATTGGTAAAGTTACCGAATAGGTAAATAAGAAATGGTAAAAATGCATTTCGAGATGTAGGTCACCTTTTAAATACCGAATTTGCATGAAATTCGGTATTTAAGAGTCGGTAATTACCATGGATTGAAATCAGGTGGTAACCAGGTGGAGGCTATAAAAAAAGCCCCAAAATGCACCACTTACACCAGAATGGCGGCGTTCTATGTCATTGCGAGGCGGCTACGGCTCCAGGCAGAAGGAGAGAGGGTCTCGAGGAGGGAGGAGCAGGTGTATAGGCAGAGTTGTTGCTGTGGTAAGTGGGGTGTCCCAGAGCACTACATTAGCTTCCCTGGCACACATTGAGGACTGCTAAGGACAAAGACAGACTTCTATCAGATGGCGCAGTTCCCTAACATCATTGGCTTCATTTATGGTACCCACATACCAATATGCCCTCCTGCTGCCACAGAGTACATTTATCGGAACCGTAAATCCACCCACACCATAAATGTGCAGGTGATCTGTGATGCAAAATACGTGATCCCTGACATAGTAGCAAAATTCCCAGGGAGTACCCATGATTCCTACATCTTCCAAAACAGTGGGTTTTACGCACGCCTGACTGCAGGGGAATTCGGCGAAGGATACTTGCTAGGTTAGACACCGTGTGAAAATCACTTGCATCGTATTACAGGTGGATGTGTGTGAGCATGTCATTATTTTAATTTCTTATTACTAATAGGGGACAGTGCATATGCCCTCCAGTACTTCATCCTCACACCCTACCTCAACCCAACAACACCAAGTCAGAGGACATACAACAGGGCACACAAAACAACTAGAAACATTGTGGAGCGCACCTTTGTCATGTGGAAGAGCAGGTTTCGCTGCCTCCATAAAAGCGGAGGGGCCCGCCAGAACACACCAATCACCTGCTGCAAAATGATTGCAGCCTGTGCAATGCTGCACAACCTGGCGGTCAAGAAGGGCACAGAAGTGGAAATCTCAGATTATGAGGACCATGACGACGAGGAAGCAGTGCCTGAACCACACACATCTGGAGGAGCAACATCAACTGATGGCAGACACAGACGGGAAGAGGTCACACACAACTATTTCTAAGTAGGTAAGGAGACAAGGACAGGCGTAGTATGCTACAACACTAGCTTAATTTTGTAATGACGTTGTTTTTTTAAAGCACAAAAGTGCAACAAAAAGCATATAACTGCAATGCTCTCAGTTCCGGTTAACTTCACCGTGAACTGTGAAAGTTATTTCTTTGCACGCTTCCCAGTAACACTAGTAGGTGGTTCAACCTGCTCCCTGTCTTGCTGGGCTGTGGCCTCAGCATGGCGCCTGCTCCTCCTAGTTTCAGGTACAAGGGTGCTTCCAATGCTGCTCCTGCTCGTGCTCTCCTCACTCACAGGCACATCCAGAGCAGCTGTGTGTGCAGTTTGTGCATTCAACAGCGCCTCAAGAGCACTGGTCATCCTGGCCATGCCCCTAGTGACCTCATTTGTGTTTTGTGTCATGGCCTCCTGCATGTTGTTGCTTCTCCTGCATAACAGGGATGTGGCAGTGGCCAGGCGGTTGATGGCTGTACTTTGGACATGTGCACGATGCCTATCCTTGTGCCTTGCAGCAAAATCATTGCCTAGTTTGGTGCATAGTAGCTGCACCGAGTTGTTGATTCCCCGCATCACTGCTGCCATCTCCTTGTTGACCTGTACCAGCTCACTGATGCCCTTTCCTATCTCTCCCATGTTACTATTCAGGGACCTCAGCTGTCGTTGGCATGCCTGGATGGCTCTTCCCTGCATCCTTTGTATGCGCACCATGCTCCACTCCAGACCAAGGAACACACTTGAACCCTCAACTGGTGCATCTGCTGGCCTTTCTTGCACTCTGTGGCGTCTTGCAGTACTATGGCCCATCCCTGCACTGGAGTGTGTTGTGCCAGAGCTCACTGCTGCAGGCATGTTCTGTGGTCCGTCACCCTCCATGTCAGCTGCTACAGACTCCAAATCGGGGAGTGGACCCACGACATGCCTCCTGCCTGGTTGGGATGGGGGTATCACATCATGCTGTGATGCTGGCATTTCTGGTGATGACAGGAGGAGAGGGGACTGAGATTTGCTAGGGGATGCCAGCAACTCTTGGGCCATTTCTGTGTATTGGGCAGGTTGATGGCTACTTGAAGCACCTTTGTCCTGTGGTACGTTGGGGGTACTTTGTCCTGCATCCTGACTCTCCTCCCTCTCAGGTGGTGTCCCTCCAGCCTCCTGCGAACGCCTACGAGACGTTTCACCTGTGGACATATGAGCGTACATTAGCTAAGCGCTACTGTCTCACAGTCACTACAATTAAATAATTATCACATTGGCCATGTTCTGTATGCAGTTATTACATGAACTAGTTGGTTGGTGTGCTTTATGACTTGTCCTGACATTTCCTGTCTACATATCGCATCATGCATTGGCCCTATATATTGCTAGCAGTACTGGACTTGGGTTCACTTGCCCACTAAGGGTACAGGTAAGGATGTTGGTATTGGGGGGAATGCAGTGCATTTGTCTTACCTTTCTTGCTTGCAGCTCTGGCCGAGCTGTCTACTTCTCCCAGTCCGCAGACGCTGTCTGGTTCTATGGTTGAGGCCATCATCTCCTCCAGGTCAGTCAGGGGCAGTGCTGGGTTCTTGCCTCCGCCTGTTTTTGATGCCTGCTTGTGATTTTCTGCCATTTTCTTTTTGGTTTGGCTCCTCAGGTCATAAAAACGTTTTTGGAGGTCCTCTGTGTCCCTGGTGGTCACCCCAACGGCATTTACTTTCTCCATAATGTCCAGCCAGATTTTTCTTTTGGCTGATTCAGCCACAGTGAGAGACTACCTGCCAAACAATTTGTGGTGCACCTTCACCACCTCCTCCACAAGGACCTGTAGCTCCATGCTGCTGAATTTTAGTTTCCTTTCTCATGCTGCTCTTTTTCTTGGCTGCTTGTCATTTTTCACTTTTAAAAGTGTTCAAAGCCCTTTCTGCTGCTCCTGCACTCTGCTCAGCTCCAACTGCCTTTCCAGAAGCTTCTAATTAGTTGCAGCTGCCTGTCTAGCCACTTCCCGGTAGGGAGGGGGAGGGTGGTAGCACCTGCTTGGCTGCCTACTTGAGTTTCACTTTTGTTTGATTTCCGAATCGGTATTTACCGAACTGGTATTTACCAATTCGGTATTTACTGAATCGGTATTCCCTATTCATTCCTATGGGCCTTTTGGCCCACAGGAATGAATAGGGAATACCGATTCGGTAAATACCGATTCTGTAAATACCGATTCGGTAAATACCGATTTTTACCGAATCGGTATTTTTTACCGATTTTTTCCTACATACCATTTTCCGATTCTAAAATACTGATTCGGTAAAATTCGGTATTTTAGAATCGGTAAAATCGATTTACCTACATCTGGCCCATAGATATTTGGGACTCTGGTTCGACAGTGCTCTAAAGTGGTATACTCACCTAGAAGCCCAAAAAGCAAAAAGTTTTCTATCAAGTTTTGGGCTGAAAAAATGTAATAGAGAATCCGGAGACAAGTCCCATAAACCAATAGTAAAAGCAGTGATTCCTCCGCAAGTATTATATGAGGCAGAAGTTCTTTACCTAAGTGGTAAATGCAGGTGGGACCTAGAAGAAGACAAGATCTTAGAAATGTTACTGTCACTACTGAACGCCACAACGACCCAGGCTATTAGAATGGAGTTAGGAACAATAGCATGGAGCATTCAGATTCAAATGTCCCTGATAAGATTTTTGAAATGCCAAGACCCTGGTGGTGTAGTGTAGTTCCTAGTTTCCCACTAGGCCCTGCGCATTGGAATAACATAAACAGTAGTATCGACGTGGAACTGCGGATATTCCAGGCCTCCACTGACTATGCTAAACTTAATTGGGTGTGTTACCAACTAGCTCAGAGGTCACTGGAAACTTTCTTCTCTGCATGGGAAGTGATCAGCTTCCCTGGCACAGACAAGAAGGGATTCAGTTTTCCAACAACCGTGCAACATGACAACTTTGCTCCTCAGATTAAGAGTCAATCTCTAGGGTCGTGTGAAACAATAGACATGTATTTCACTCAGTCAGGTTAGTGCAGTTTACTTTCACAATATGTAGAGAATAGAGAGACGGGCGTTTGTCAATAAAGGGTTAACATTTATTGAACAGTCTTTCTTCTCGTACAAGAGAAATGTATTGCCACAATTGCAAGACTTGTTATTATAAAAAGTACGTACAGTAAGATAAGGATTGCGAAATAATACTGTAAAAGCATTGATATGGTTTCTTAGCCATACAATGGTTTAAAAGTAATAAAACATATATACAATCATATATACATTAGGCTAAAATACTCAACTGGTGCTTCTAACTAAGCCTACCCCAGTGTGCCTGACCTAAGCCTAACACGTGGAAGGGGAGTAAGTAAGTAGCTCTAAGTTAAGTTGGTTTTGCCAAGGTTTGCTTCAAGAATTCTCATCTAAGGGTTTAGTCAACACCATACCTCTGAATAGAATAATGGAGGTCTGGTATCTCCTTCAGGAGGAACTCGGTATCCCAGTCACCCGCGAGGGCAGACCAGAAACGCTGGCGCTGGATTTCTCAGCAGAAGAAATGCAGCGTCTCTCTTCAGCGCGTCAAGGAAGGAGGGGGGACAGCGTCCGCGGGCAGCTTGGCATCTGCTGGGCTCTTCGCAGAGGGACGGCTGTTCAGCTCCTAAGCTCACCACACCATTGTTCGCGCTTTAGCAGCGATAATGGTATCAGTAGCTTCACCACCAAAGGGACAGCAGCAGCATCAGCGTACTGCATACAGCATACAACAGCAATGGGACACCAGCAATTGCTTAAGGCAACGTTGGTAATATTTATACCTGACAGGTGCCTGGTTTGACGCAAGTTTGCTGGACATAAGACGTCAATTAAAGATGTCACTAGGAAGTGATAGCTATCAGTTGCTCATTAGAGTTCCATTACTAATCAAAACACAGCAAGCGGGGATTTCCAGGTTTGCTGAGTTTTTATCTTGTTGAAGAACTCGGAGTGTTAATCTAGGAATATCAGATAGTGACTTCTGCTCTGTCATTGCACTAATTGGTTGCAAAGGAAGTGGCAGAGAACTATGCTGGAATGTGGCTCTGTTCGTGTGAAGCCAGAGATGACTTTCTGAATATCGCACTTGAACGGTTATGCCAATATAGGGAATAAATGGATTTATAGCCGAATAGGGGCATAAGGTCACAGTATCGATCAGGAACCTAGATAAACACGCAACAGTGGAGTGCAGAATGTCTCACAATGGTGTAAAGAGGAGATTTATTCTAGTTGCCTAAAATGGGCTAAGGATGCTAGAAAGAAACTCCTGAGTATAGGTGAGGATTTAAAGGTGATACTGAATCAGCATTCAATGGAAGTAGACTTTACTAAGAGTACTCTCAGGTTCCAACGTCACGCACAGTCAAAGAAGTTGGATCTGGAATGCTTGAGTTTGAAAAAATCCATACAATATATAAGAAAATTAAGTATGGGAGAATTTTGCCGATCTGCGGTCCGCGAATTCCGGCAAAATTACAAACAAATCCACAAATTTGCGGAAAAATCTGTGAACTCGCGGATTTGCCGGAAAAGATAATGGGATACTTTCAACTGGCTAATCAGTAAGTGCTAGCTCATTGGGTAAATGTAAAGAGCTTTTCCTACACTGCAACTGTGTAAAGTGCCAGAAGAGTTGTCTCCAGTGACCATGTGTGTGTTACTATGCCATTGCGTCGAAGGGCGCAGGGGTCCCTTGAGTGAGCTGTCCATCATAGTGTGTAAATGGCTGGAAGACGGTGCACACTGCTAGTGTGTGGGCGCGGCCAAATGGGTGGGGCTTATATGCGAGTTCACATGCCTCTTGTGTGTATAAAAGGTCAGAGACCGATCAGAGCAGCAGATGAGGAGAAAGAAGCACCTGGTCACAGGAACTGCACTGGGGTTGCGCTCGTGAAAGTGAAGGATGCAAAAGCCTCCATTTTTCGCCCATACTTAAAAGAAATCATGGGTAAATGAAGCTTGGTACCCATACGTGGACACCTTGCCTAATTATGAGATAGGGTACACATTTTAAGAGTACGGACTAGTATCAATCCCTGGCTGATAGAGGAAAAAATAAAAGTTGAAATAATACAGCCAGATGGATTCTGCAAATGTGGGTTAGAACCAGAAACAATATTTTGCACATATTGTTCGACTGCATCTTGGTTTTAGCCTTGCAGAAACTTTTTTTATGTCCAATATTTTTAAAATATGATATAAGGTCATGATCCCAAGCTGCAGCATTACTAACAGAAATGCCAAATCTTGATATTGCCATTGCACTGGGAAAATATATGAAAGCCATAAAAAGTTTTTTAAGGGAGAAACTGAAGGGGAGTAGTAAATGCATTTTTGTTTTTAAGTTCCGTTTTCACATTTATATAAAATATGTTTTTATATTAATTTATACATTTTAAAAAATCTAAATGATTTGTGATTGTATGTTGGAGCTACTGTAGAAAGGATGCATGGGTTGCATCTTTTATGAAGTGTTGTATCGGTAATGTATTTGCATAAGGATTTAAAATGTCATTATAATTCTGGGTACCCATTGTGTTTAACCCCTTCGATGCTGATGACGAGCTCAGCTCGTCATCAGCCACGGTGGTCGTGTGCTGATGACGAGCTGAGCTCGTCATGTAACGTGGCTTTTGGAAAAATGCCGCGTAGCGCAATAATAACCCCCGCACGCATGTGGTTAAAGACTATGGTCTAAATAAACAAAGTATTATCTCTCTCTCTCTCTCTCAAAAGTACTATACTAGGTGTACTACTAATGAGTGATCCTAAAATCAAATATATATTAAATGAGTTGCTGTGTGACTGTATGTATCCTTTGAGAGGACCGTCCAGACAATATGAAGCATGAAAGAATAGCCGAAGGAACTGCCAAGAAGAGGAAAGGCAAGAAGCATGTGAAAGCTCCTACTGAAACTTCCATGGTCCAGGAACAGGCTGACCATGAGTGAGACACATCGTAGCCTAGAGCTATTACTGAATTGGGGAACCTACCTGAGCTACCCAAATGGTAGAAGGAAGGAGCTTCCACCATGGAGAGTTTGGTAAGGTGCAGAGGGAATGGTTTACACTTGTGGACCTACAGCAGCAGGCCAAGGCCCAGACAGGTAGGCAACATCACTGATGATCAACTGTTTTACTGGGAGAATGGTCTCCTGTAAAGTGAGCCTAAGGTTCCTGAGCTTGGAGCAAGCTGTGTGTTGGTGGTCCCCCAGTGATACAGGACTTTCCTACTGAAGTTGGCTCATGATGTGCCCCTGGCAAGTAATTTGAGGCAGAATAAGAAATTAGACTAGCTTGTCACCCACTTTTGCTGGCCTCAAATGAGGAAGGCATCAGATGTGTTCCAGAGGTACTGTCCTACTTGCCAGGCCAGTGGCAAGTTAGAATGGAAGAGCGAGGTTCCCTTGCAACCTCTTCCTGTTATTGGCACCCCCATTGAAAGGGTGTGAATCAACATCTTTGTACCTCTGGACCTCAAGACAGTCATGAGCAATAGGTTCATTATGGTCTTGGCGGACAGTGCTATCTGGTACATGGTGCCTATCCCTCTAATTACAGTGACTGCACTTGCAGTAGCCAGGGCATTGATGGGGATCGTTACCCATGTGGGTTTCCACAATAAGGTGGTATCAGACAGTCGTACCAACTCAATGTCAGGTTACATGAGTGTAATGAATGTATGGTAACATGCAAGTTCTCCACTACTTACAACCCTCAAATCAATGGACTTAATGAAAAGTTCAACAGGACTCTAAAGGTATGATAATGGTCCTGTCAAATTCCATATAGTGGAAGTGGGACGACCTCATGTTATTCCTTTTATTTGCCTAAAGGTAGGTGCAGCAGAAGGGAGTTAGTATTCAGCACCTCTGAACACCCTGTGGGAGGACCTATCCATCTGGTGAAGGAGGGCTGAGAGCAAGCTACCAGAAGGGCCCTCCAGGATTGGGGAGGGCAATATATGCTGCACCCTCTGTAGAATTGGCAGAATTTTGGCCACCCCACACGTAATGTTGAGTTCCATCATAATTTCTTCCAACTACAGCTTGTTGGAGATTTTTCTTATGTACTGCTCAAAAACTGTAAGTTGACAACTGTGAGCAAGATCTGGTGTCTCCTAGTGTAATTTGTGGTTGCAAGAAGGTAACCCCGCAAGATTTCTCCATGGTGGGCAGTCTAAAACTTTTGGGGGTAGACAACTGCTGCTTGCATGAAAAATCCACTCAAGTGGCAGTTAACTCACCTCAAGAAGGTGCATCATATGGCACTCTGAGTGGTGCTGTTATGCTGATTCTTTTATTGCAGACGAGCACCAGGCACTAAATCACAGCACGAGCAGTACAATGTGCCTACTTAAATCAACAGACTCTCACAGAGGTTTTTCTAACTTTGCAGAATTTAACAGAATTAAGCTGCAAGTTCCACCAAGACCTACCCAGGATGTGGTCAGCTACATACTGGCACTCTGTAACAAGAAAATACGCTTTGGAAAGAAAGTGCTGTAAAGCCTAGAAGCCAGAAAGCAGGACATAAAGTGGCGTTATGAGCAAAATGCCACTCTGAGTTTCCTATTGGCCAAAAAGTGTGGGTTATACAGCTCGTGAAGCCCAGGGCCCAAAAATACTGCTGGTTTGGGCATTATGAGGTGAAGGAGCACACAAGTGATGTCACTTACTTGGTGGACCACAAGACCTACAGGAACCCTTTAATGGTAATGAATAAATATCGGTAACCAGTTAAGCAATACAGGCGCACAGCGAATCTGGGAAAAGTAATAACATACAGTACAACAGTGGTGCTCTAGGAAGAGAGGTTGGTTACCACAACCTCCAAGTAAATCCACACTCGTGGATAAACAATAGATACAAGGAAAAGTCCTCCGAGCACTCTAAATCAGTAATAGGTTGTCATTAAAAGTCTTTCTTCAGATGTCAAGGTTCAGTTGACACAGTAGGTATGTATTTGTCTTCCAAAGTTATTTATTTATTGTTCCAATTCGTAATCCAATGAACACAGCTCCAATTCAAATATTAAGCATCCAACACGTGTTTCGTCTTGCTCACATTTAGCAATTGACTTCTTCAGGGCTGCAACCCAAATAATAATACATAAGAGTAGCTCAGCACAACATTTTAACATATTTCCACAAGTTCCATTATTACATCAAAGATCAAAAGGAAAATTTGAAAAGTAAAACATCCACAAACCAAACCAGTGTTATAAGAAGAGAGGGATAGAACCAAGTTCCCAACAAAAAATCACCCAATTGAAGATTGAAGGACCACTGGGTCCAGAAGGGAGGGGTGCAACCTCCCTGTTTGGTAGCAGTTTTTCTGCCCGAGGCCTGTCCCCAGAACAGTTGGCAGACAGGAAAGATAACAGGATGCATGAAATGGAGATGGATAAACTTGAGTTGAGTGGATAACTGGAGTTACAAACTAGGAAATTAGCCATGGAAGAAAAGAAAATGCAGTTTGAGCATGACTTGATAATGAGGAAGCTTGATTTGGAGCTCGAGAGGCTTGAGGCCATGAGTGGCTCAGCCCAGCAACAAGAAATTTGGGTAGCTCAGAAAGTGAGCTTTGCTGATTGGAGGTGGAGTCCAGCTCAGATGGTGGCAGCAAAATTGAGGTATCCAGTGCTGAGGGAGTAGTACACACACCTAGAGGTGTGGCGCCTGACTTGGAGGGGGTTAACATACACCAGGAGGTTCAAAGAAATGAGGTACCTCCAGTAGTGCGCAGCGTCCCTGAGGAAAATAGGGTAACTGGTGCAGGGGTTCATGGTCCTAGTGGTGGGAGGGACGCTCTACTGACTCTAGATGAGAAGTACAGGGAGAGGGGTTCCCCCAAAGTTGAAGTCCTGGTATGTGAGTGTGAAGAGACACGCCCACCTCAGTTGGCCACACCCCCTGATACAAGTATAAATAGTGCGCGCAGCTGGAAAGCGCGACACTAAGACCCACGAGACTCCTGAGGCGGAAGCCGGGAGTGAGCGAGACATTTCTTTCTTTTAAAAACCTTGTTGTGTGATACTCTGGTTTTTTTTTAAATTACTCACCTCTCAGTTCACGAACAGCGGATCTATCGCTGCAACGCTTGCCACTCTCCCATCGCCATTCTCGAGGGCGAGGCGCGACGAGAGACACACCCACCTCAGTTGGCCACGCCCCCTTGACGCCCCTTCCCCACAACATAAATCATGTGCCTCGCCAGGAAGCGCAGCGGACGAGCGCAGCGGGCGCGACGAATGCGCGCCGAAGGCGCGCCTAAGGTAAGCCCGTCTGCGCCCGTCCGCGCCAGACCAAGCCCAGAGCCCATACCCCAGGCCGGTCATAACTGCCCTCGAACTAAATATGCACAAGATACTCTGTACCAACTCAGAGAACCGTTAAACATCAGATGTAACGGAACTATTATTCCGGAAATTGATCCCCTAGGGTGCCCAAACTGCGACTACAGGCTATTGCCCTCCCCCATCCCGAACCAGCATGCCTTGAGATGGCTCTGCTAAACTGAAGATCACTCCCAAAGCACCAGGCAGAAATTAACCTACTACTATCAGAGTCAGACTTAGACGTCCTGTTCTTAACAGAAACGTGGCTTTCCGCAAGCTCGGATCCGGATATCAATCAAGCACTTCCTCCCGGATACCTTATTAAAACCCTAAATAGACCGAAGGGTAATGGAGGAGGCATAGCGATTATCTATCGTGACAATCTCTCATGCCAGTTTAAAGACAGCCCCATTTTAGACAGTGAAAATGTTCTGTTCTCCCTACACCTGCCGCCATCTACGACACTTTCTGGGGCCCTAATTTACCGCCCTCCAGGACAAGTAGGGTGTTTCATAAACTCTCTCATGGACGCCATCTCCTCTCTGGCTTGACCCCAAACTTCACAATCCTTGGAGACTTAAACCTCCACTTTAATGATCTAGGTCATAAACTTGCCACTGACCTAAAAACAGACTTGGCTTCCCTCAATTTACAACTACTTAACAATGAACCCACCCATATGAAAGGACGGCTACTGGATCCCATTTTTTCCAACCTTTCCAAACTCTCCGTGCAAACCCCTCTGCCCCTCCCCTGGTCAGACCACTTTTTGGTCCCTTTTAAATTTCAACTTCCAGGTAAAACGTCGGACACCCCCCTCCCCCGAGCCCCTTCACGTCCTTGGAAAAAATTGGACACAGTCCTATGGGACCGCTCTTTGATTTCCACTCTACCCACAGTAGACTCTGACCCCTCGAAAGCTGAAATCCAACTACACAAATGGATAATTAACTCCCTCGATACAGTTTTGCCACTTAAAACTCTCCCATCCAGCAGGAAATCGTCCAAACTACCATGGTTTACGGAAGAATTACGCGAAATAAGAAGGAAAGGTAAAAGGTTCGAACGCCAATGGAGAAAGAACTGGAACACAGAAGACAAAAGTAAATAGAGAACCCATATTAGGCTTTATAAAAACGCATTAAAAACAGCGCAGACCTCCTACTTCGAGGAGCAAATAGCCTCAGCGACTAACTCCGCAAAAGAGGCCTACCGAATAGTTAAACTTCTCACCAAAATACAAGACCCCCCATTATCCCCTGACCTGGATGGCGCAAAGTGTAATCAAATGGCCGAATTCTTTTCGGCAAAAATCGCAAAAATCTTGACCTCCCTCCCAGCTCCTTCTATCGCACAAGCATGTCTTAGTCCCTCTCCCCTCCAAGACACCCCGAGATTATCCTCTTTTCCCCAAATCACCATCGAAACGTTTCTTAACGTTTTACATAAAGTAAAAAGTGGTGGCCCATCAGACCCAGCCCCCATTAGTAAATTGAAGCAAGTTGCTTCCACTATAGCCCCCCTTTTCACCAATCTGATCAACGCCTCCTTTAAAAATGGCATAGTCCCGGCGAACTGGAAAAAAGCCACAGTTAAGGCTCTCATTAAAAAACCGCACCTGGATCCCACAGATCCATCTAATTTTAGACCGATCTCTCTGCTACCGGCTATGAGCAAAATAGCCGAGCGACTAGCAAATCAACAACTTTCGGATTTTCTAGAGACCAATCACCTCCTCCGTATGTCCCAGACAGGCTTTAGACCAGGACAAGGGACCGACACCGCATTGTTAGCCGTGGTCGAAGAAGCTAGGGGCATAATGGACGCAGGAGGATCAGTGGCAGTGATCCTCCTCGACCTGAGTGCCGCCTTCGACACGGTGGACCATGCAACCCTTGTCCACCGCCTTGGTCTGATAGGAGTGGCGGATTCCGCTTTAGCCTGGATCTCATCCTTTCTCGAAGACAGGTCCTTTCAAGTTGCTGATGGGTACTCTACCTCCAATGTTCAGCCTCTTAAGTGTGGTGTGCCTCAGGGATCCTCCCTGAGCCCCACACTTTTTAATGTATACATGGCTCCCCTTGAGGATGTTGTCAAGCCATTCGGCATTAAATCAATAATGTATGCTGACGACACTCAGCTCGTCGTTTCCCTCAACCAACCAGACAACGCCCTGTCCAATCTTAGCAGTTGCCTAGAGAAGGTGCATCAATGGATGTGCGATTCCAGGTTAAAACTGAATGGGGAGAAATCAGAAATACTTCTCTTGGGAAACCCTAACAAAATCCCCACACCGCTTCCCTGGCCACCATGCATGGGCACCCCACCTACTCCCAAAGCTGAAGTCAAGAGCCTAGGGATATGGCTGGACCAGGATCTAAGTTTCAAAACTCAGGCGAGAAAAACGGCGGGAACTTGTTTCGGCCTCATAAAGATGGCACGAAAGATCTTACATCTACTCCCTCTCCAGTCCAGGAAACTCCTGATGCAGGGGCTGGTGAACTCCAGATTAGACTATGGAAATGTTCTGTATCTGGGGTCCCCAGCCTCGGTAGTCCATAGACTTCAATGTGCACAAAATGCGGCGGCAAGAATCCTCACAGGAACCACAGCGAGGAACTCGGCCAAACCAGCCCTTAGAAGCCTGCACTGGTTGCCAGTAAAGGAGAGGGTCAACTTTAAGACCCTGTGCATTGCCCATAGAATTATGCACAACGAAGGCCCTCCCATCCTCAGGTCACTTGTGACTCAACAACATTCAAGCAGACTATTAAGATCTAATTCTCTTTCCCTTGCAAATGTCCCAAGAATTAGGAAGGCCAGAACAGGCGGTCGCCTGTTCTCCTATAATGTTCCTAGACTATGGAACGCCCTCCCTCTTTCCCTGAGGCAAGAACACAACCACCTCAGGTTTAGGAAACGCCTAAAAACTCTACTCTTCCCCTGAGCTCGTCTCCCCGTTCCTTTTTCTTCCTCAGTACCGTGGTCTTTTTAGCTCTGGGATGCCCTAGGGTAGCTGTGCGCTCTAGAAAACCCAAAATCAAATCAAATCAAATCAAATCAAGACCACTCAGAAGAGTGTGGGTTGAGTGACAGAGACAGTCAGATACTGTATTCCAAATCTCAGGAGAGTGGTTTGGAGTACTTGTGCGAGGCACTGGATGGTGAGGTGAAGGATTGTTTGGTTAACCCCTGTAGGGGGCTGTGTGATCCAATTGTAGGATGCATATTTTAAGTCCCTGTTTTCCAGATCTAAGCCAACACCTATTGGAGAGTGAGTTCTCTGACCCCAGGGAACTCACATTGGAGGCAGACCTTTTGGTGGATTCTAGAGGGTCTGGAGAGGCATTGGGGAGTGACTCTGTGGGAGTGGCTCAGGTATCTTCCAACCCAGAGTGGCGGAAGTGGTGCAGAGTAGCCCAGCTAGGTCCCAATGTAGCAGGAGGGGTGTAGGGGCTCACGTCCTGTCTCAGTGGAGAAGGAGTGAGTGTAGAGCTGCGTGTCCCAAGGTGCCCGAAACCCTGTCTCGGAGCCTGGATGGTTCTTTAAGGGAACACCAGGTGGGGACCCTAGGCTGCCCGATGGGTGCCCCGTTGAGGGGATCCCCTAGTGTCTGGTGAACTGGGAGTGTCTGTAAGGAAGCCTCCATAAGTTCTAGTGTCTGGCAGTGCCGCTCCTAAGTGTAGGGTGCAGAAGTCAAGATTGAGGGGTGAGATCGGGAAAGAGTCCCCAGTGGAAGAACCAGTGGGTCAGGTGCCAGCCAGAAGGGCTGAGTAATCAAGGAGTGACCATGGTGGAACCACTTCTGTCCTGGGGGATCTTCCTGCACTGTCAGAGGGACAGGAGTCGGGAGATCTGCACCAGGCAGACTGTCACACGACACATGAGTTATGTGTCACCATCGGGGAGGGTATAAGCGCTCCCCAGGAAGTCCTGGTTTGCCAGTCAAGTGTTCAACTGCAGGGGTTGGTCCCTGGGTTGGGAAGCCAGGTTCAGGTGTTGTATGACCTGGAGGAAGGGGCAACTGTAATCAGTGTCATGACCAATGTAGCTTCTAGGGGTACCACTCCAGGTGGGAGGGTACAGCACTCTGGAAGAGGGTACAGAGGGAGGGAGTCCTTGCCTCTGACCCCGGTTCAACTAGAGGGTCTAGACCATAGGTTGGAGGGCCAGGTTCAGGGTGTCCCCCCTGACCTGGTGGCCCAGTCGCAGGATAGAACCCATGAACTGGTGAGCGAATTTTGCAGGACACCTGCTACAGGCACCCTGGCAATTCTGGAAGAGGGTACCACGCCAGGTGGGAGGGTACAAAGCCCCAAGGAGGAGGACTGGGTGTGGGAGAGGCCACCCCAGTCTCTGGTCCAGCCGCCGGGTACAGGCCTGCGGCTGGTGGGTCAGTGTCAGGATGTCATAACTGACCTGACAGGAGGCAGAGTGGACAAAGGGTGCCAAGCACCTGGGGCTACTGCCCCCGCTCTCAGATGCCACAGAGGTTTGAGAGCCCTGAGAGGCGTAAGGCCTGGCTCTCATCCCTGACTACTGTCAGTGGCCACTGTGGCTTGCTGTCTGTCTGTTGGGACACACCTGTGAGCTAGTTAACCCTTAGATGCTGCACAGGTGGTGTCCACAGGTGAGGAGAAGGGTTCCCTTCCCCATGGGTTAGCATGGTGGGCAGTTGATTTTACATCTTATAATCCTAAATGACTCAGGGAACATGGTAGAAATTTGAGTTTAGTATGCCAGAACTCAGAATGATAAAATACATCTTTTAGTGAAGTTGGTTATAACACTCTGTGTTTGAAAATACCACTTTTAGAAAGTAGGTACTTTCTTGTCTAACTATCCAGGCCTGCCTCTGCTTGGTTGTGTATTCCTTGTCTGGAGTTTCAGTGACAGGGCTGGGGGATTCCAGGAGACAGAACGAGTAAGCTCAGTGGTGAATAGAGAGATCTGCATTTAGATGGAAGGGAGGAGTTGCACCTGGGACCTGAATAGGACAGTGCCTGCCCCTCACAGTGCTGGCTCCACACCCATGGTGCGTCTGATGTCTCTGCCCTGCACTGTGAAAGGGGAGAAGGAATCATGTCAACAAAGTGCTCCAGCCAGAACTCATGGGTTCACTACGGTGGAGGTCCACGCCTCCACGTAGCACCTGTGAGCCGTGCTGCGACTCCTCCCCTCCAGGAGGCTGACTCTGATGGCGGCGGACGCGAAGTGTGGGCAGCTACCTTGTCTGGCATTTGGAATTCCCTTCCTCACCTAGCAGGCAGATTGCTATCCTGAAAAAGGCGGAACGGAATGACAGAGCGCTGCTCCTTTGATATCATGCAGGCGCTCGGACTCTCTGCTGTTTCAATTTAATTGAATTTCATCGGACAGACATCGGGAGTGGTGGGGCATATTTTTTCCGGCGTTTTCAGCATCTGGGTCATCGATATGAATACAATACCGACGGTAGGAAAGGCAGAGCACTGCATTTCTGTCTGTTAAAGCGGATCAAGCGGATTAAGCACTTTCATCAAAAATCTCGTGCATTTAACAAGGCGGCAGAGATTGTTTAAGGGAGTGCATTAACAGTTAATAGTTAAAGTGCCAGTAAAAGCCCCGGAAAAGGGTATTGAGAAGGAGAAGTAGCAAGGAAGCAGTAAAGAAATGGGCAGTGCAGTTTTTGTTTGGTAAATATCAAATTGGGAGTTTTACCAAGATACACACGGCATTTCTGGATGGTACTAACTGGCTTGGACGTATAAAACTGTAAGCTTCCCTCCCTTTTTTTTTTTTTTTTGCCTATTGACTGTTGCCTGTAGTGTGGGGCTGAACCAAGCAAGCAAGCAAGGAAGAAAAGAAGGAAGCAAAAAAGGGTTTGTCTGATATCTAGCTCCTAGCTGTTTATAATAATTCCAAGACTACTTAAAGACTACTTAAAGACTAATTAAAGACTCAAATACTATTCAGAGCCTTTTTTGAGACCCTATTCCAGCCTAGTGTGAGCACAATGGTGAAATGCTTAACGCTCGTCTCAAAGCCAAACAACGGCGACAGCAGGCAAAGGAGGCAGTAGCTAAATTAACAGAAGGAAATTCTCTGAAGGATGATGACTCAGTACATTCATCTGATAACTCTGAGGTCGAGGATTTGTTAACAGACAGTCAGTCACAAATGGGAGATAATTTGACTGAAGCTCCCCTTGATGATGTATCTCATACCCATGACTCATCTCATCCACCTCCACCTCTGCTGCTTACACCTATTCCTTCGGCGGCTAAGCAGTTCCCCCTTTTCGCAAAAAAAATCTCGCCTCTCTCACCTAACTTGGTCCCCCCAAAGAATTTAACAAACATGGATGCAATACAAAATCATTCAATTGGCATAATCTCTGCAAAGGATCCGTGTATAGTGGCGACCCCTTCAAACTTGGTATCTCTCACTAATTCTGCTCATGACTCAAAGCAAGCATTCGTTACCTCTAAAGACAAAACGATAGATACATTAAGTGCAGCAACGGTGCCACTTCAAGATATCGATATGGGAGCAGGAGGGGGGACAAGAGGGGGAGCGGTGGACCACCTTGGGCCCTTGCTTGAGATGAATACGGAAACAGAGGGAGAGATGCGAATGTCTGAAGGATATGCTCAACCTGATTCTCGATGAAGTTAGAGAAATAAAAAGGTCGCAAAATGCAGAACTTTTGGCAATCCACCAGAGACTGGACAAAATGGACAAAATCAAGGAATTAGTATCTACTTTCCCAGCCCGCTTAGTGGAAGCAGAAGAACGGATTTCAACACTGGAGGATCAAATGGTCGAAGTTAAAAAAGATACTAAAGGGACTATAAAAACCACAAGGGCTCTTGAATTAAAACTTGATGAGTTGGAAAACTATAATAGGAGGTCCAACCTACGTATTGTAGGAGTTCCGGAAGGAATTGAGGGGTCAGATACATTGGCATGGGTAACCTCTTTTCTTCAAAAAGGGGTGATACCGGAATATAAAGGAGACCTCACTATAACAAGAGCCCACAGAGTTCCTGCTCGCCCATTTCCGAACTCTACCCTTCCGCGTACTCTTGTACTAAATTTTGCAGACGTTAGGGTAAAGGTCAAATATTGTCTAGGGCTATCAAACAAAGACAATTTCCTGTGAATGCTACGGTGAAATGCCGAATATTCTCAGACATGTCAGCTATCGCGGCCAGACGTAGGAAAGAATTTGTAAAGATGCTCTAACTTTTTAAGGCTCAAGGGGCTCAGGCGATGATAGCACAGCAATCTAAACTTAGAGTTCTGATTAAGGGTAAATTCTATCTACTATTCGATATTGAGGAAGCACAGGATTTGCTACACGAAATACAAAATGTATAATAGTGATAGAACAGTTTAATTCTTTACTTCTCTTTTGTTACTCTTAAACGCCATTATGGCTATACTCTTTGGTTTTGGGAGGAGAGGGAGGAGCACGGGTCCGGGGGTCAGGGGGTGTTCTATCACTACACCCCAGGGTTAAAAGAAAAGGTGCTGTTGCAAGTGTGGGGGAATGGACAGAGAGTTAGTAGGGGGCCACAGGCAAGGGGGGGAGAAGAATTAAAAGAAAAATTTTAAAAAGTGTTCTTGGTGGAGAGACGTTTCATTGTGCTATTTTTGTCTGAGGATTAATATATTTTGTAAGCACAGAGTGGATGGTTCTAAGAAGTTTGGGGAAATAAGGGCTGAAATGCACGCTATGCACTTTAATTATATGTTTGTACTATGTCTAAGTTGGGTCTGAAAATTATTTCTTTTAATGTTAACGGTCTCAATAATAAGAAGAGAATAAGGGCAATAGAGGCATGGATTCTAACAGAGACCCCTGCAGTCATTATGATACAAAAGACTCATATTGCAATTTCTAAGGCAGATACATTTTCCATGTTTAAAGGATGGGCCGACTATCGAGGTTTCTCTTTCTTTTCAGAGTCCCAACGGGGGTTGCACTATTTTTTAGTAAGAAATTAGAGGCAGAAATAATTCTTACTGAAGCAGATACACAGGGCCGTTGGTGCTGGGCTAAATGTAAAATTAAGAATAGACCATCTCCCATTACTTTTGTGAACTTCTATGCTCCCATTAACGATTGCCCTTTAATATATGAAGAAATGTTTCAGTCTCTCCTTATGGTCAACGGAGATATAGTTATTGGAGGGAATTTTAATATATTGATGAACCCACAATTTGATTCAACCTTGGGCGGAAAAAAGCAGTCTAAACCTAAATCTTATCAGATTATTCTTAACAATATTAGGACTTTAGATCTAGCTGAGTGTTGGCGGTTAGCAAACCCTCATAAAAGAGAATATACATGCTGGTCGGGGAGGCACAAGTCATTTTCTCGTATAGATTTTTTTCTAATTTCCTCAATACTTACTAGTCGAGATCATAAGTTTTTACATAATGGCTTCTCCGATCACGCAATGCTTGTCCTTGAAATTGAGCTAGATGTAAGGACTAATGTGGTGAAACGCTGGGTCTTCAATAAATCCTATTTGAATGATGAACCTTGGGTTATGTCTGTCCAGGCAGAGATTAAGGATTTTGTAGAACGAAATATGGGGACAGCACCGATTCATATTATATGGGACACCTTGAAGGCGTATATCCGGGGCATTATTATTAGTAAGGACGCAAGGGAGGCAGCTATATTTCGTGATAAAAAAAACCAGCTACAGCAAAAAATACAAGCCTTAATACATCAAAAATATTATAATCCCTCGGCAGAGTTAAAAAACCTATTAAATGCAGCAAAACGTGAACTGAGTGCTCACTATTTCTTAAAAAGTGAGGAAATCTTTTATAGGCAAGCGCAGAAATCCTATGAGCATAGCAACTTTACCGGAAATTTTTTGGCATGGCAAGTAAAAGAACAAGCCGCAGCCAATCTGATTCGTTCTCTAAAATCCCCTACCACCGGAGCAGATACCTCAGATCAGGCGGAAATAGGAGCTATTATGTTAACCCATTACGAAAATATCTACTCTTTTTCCCATATTTTGGATCAAATTAGTTTAAATGTATTTCTAGATAAATACTCTCTTCCATCACTTTCCAATATGGATCAAGAAGTAATGGCTTCTCTTTTCTCTATTAAAGAATTGGAGCAGGTAGTTAAAAACTTGCCACATGGTAAGGCTTGCGGCCCAGATGGATTTTCAGCCGAATTTTTTATTACCTCTTTTGGCTCTCTTTCAGAAATACTTCTTTTATTAGTAAATTCAATGCTTCAGGGGGAACCAATCCCGACATCTTTCTATGATGGTACAGTGGTTAGCTTTTTGAAAAAAGGAAAAGAAGCAAAAGACCCAAATTCCTATAGACCTATAACTTTATTAAACTCGGATTACAAAATTATTACAAAATTGCTTTCTATTTGTTTCAATAAGGTTGCGTCACAGTTAATTCATACAGATCAGAATGGATTTATAACTGGCCGTCAACTGCTCACTAACACACATTATTTAGTAGAAGCACTAGATGTTTTTGAAACTCGTAAGGTATCAGCTTTAATTCTTCTTTTAGACGCAGAAAAAGCTTTTAATTTAGTAGTTTGGGACACTCTTTTTTTTTATTTTATATCGATTTGGTATACCTTCTCAAGTCATCAATTTAATTAGAAATTTGTACCAGGGAGCAAAAGCCCATATTCTAATCAATAAATTGATGGTTGGGTCTATTCCTGTTCAAAGAGGAACGAGACAAGGTTGCCCTCTCTCCCCCACTCTTTTTGCTTTTTTCATCGAGCCTCTAGCATCTGCAATAAGAAAAAATAAAAATATTTCTCCACCGATAGATGGTATGTATAAGATCAAACTGTACGCAGATGATACTATGCTTCTGTTGAAATCCGATATGCAGTCACAAGAACAAGCCTTTTTCATTTTTTCACAATTTGAATCATTGGGGGGTATCGCATTAATAAGCGGAAAACTGAGATTATAATCAGCGGGAATAACAACCCGGACCTGCATCCAGATATTCGGAAATGTATAACCAATAAACCCAAAAGATACCTAGGGGTTTATTTTTCATCTACAGTATGCGATCTATACACACTCAATTTTGAACCCTTGATTAGGAAAGTCTGTGCTATGTTCCTAAGATGGGATACACTTCCTTTATCTATCTTGGGCCGAGTAGCATTAATTAAGATGTCAATACCCCCACTTTTCAACTTCTTGTTTTCAACCATTTCTTGTTCCCTTCCTGGCCTTTTTTTTCAAAGATTGAATTCTTTTTTCAGCCTTCATTTGGGCAAAAAAGACTCCAAGATTAGCTATAGAAACCTTATATGTAGATAAGGAACACGGTGGATTGGGCCTACCAAATTTAAAAGACTATTACTATGCATATTTTGTGCAGTATCTTTCAAGATTTAAATATCCAGCACTTAGAGATGTATTGTTTATTAATTTCTTTTTTGATGTAATCTGCAAAGAATCCAAAATACCTTCTCCTCTCGCGATTTTTAAATCACCCAAATTAGTCAGATACAAGACTCTGCATTGGTTTCTTAAAAAGCGAGATGTTATGCTGAAAAGGAACTCACTCTCTCTCCTGTCCCTAGTAACTCCATTAAGAGAGGCTGTTTTTGGATTAGGGACCAGATTAGAATCAGACATCACACTTACCTGGGCGAGATATGGGTTCATTAACTTATCAAATGTTATTAAATTTAGAGTCTGGTTGACTCCCGATGAGATGGCAGTGTTAATAAGTGGTAATTTTCTTCTTATGGGCTCATATGTAACGCTGTATAGGTTACTGAGCATTATTGATGTAACAAAATTAAGTCAGATCTCTAATTTAACGAACGATATCTTTTGGTCCCCAGTATTCAAGAGGGCGGGAACATGGAGGAAAAGTTTGGCAGAAAATAGGGAGGAGGATCTGAGTGCCAAAGCGATAAATAAATGGCAGAAACATGAAATCTTCAATTTAAAGGAAATAAACTGGACAACACTAAATAAATTAAACTTCACGGTCCTTAGAGGGGCGAACTGGAGACGTATGCTTTTCTTTAGCAAATGGCTATTGTATTATACACCGGCAACGATGTCCAAAATGTACAGTAATGCAACGTCTAATTGTTTTAGATGCACTCAGCCTGATTTGGCTAATTGGTCACATATTATTGCATTTTGTCCCGAACTCAAGGTTTTCTGGGAAAATATGTTTTTTATATTGTCTCAATATTTACATTTTACGATCGTTAACTATAATAATTTGATTATACTTGGGGTTGATCCAGAGCTTAATTTGGAAGATTCCTTGGTGAAGCTTTTGTACATCATTTTTGCAATTGCCAGATCTCTTATTCTTAAATATTGGAAACCAGAAATAATTCCAACTGCAGATGAATGTTTTCAAAAAATCAAGAGAGTTAGAAATAGCGAATTGAGGTATGCAAAAAGGATTGGAGCTTTACGTAAATTTACTAAAATCTGGAAAGATTACTTTGACTGAGAAAAGCGTGCAACGCTGGATATCTGGGATCTGGGACAGTATGTTTTTGTTTAAATACAATCTTTTGTTTGATCTGTACCTATCTTGGGCAATTTCAATGTATTTTTAGTTTAGTATGTTTAGATTTACATGTCGGATATTTGGTAATCATTATGTCATTGATTCTCTGCCAAGAACTCAATAAAAATATGTAAAAAAAATAAATAAATAAAATAAAAATAAAAGTGCTCCAGGTCTGTGCTTTCCCTCCACAATTCTGGCTCCACCTCCTGTGGGTGTCTGATGTTTCTGCCCTGCACTGTGAAAGGAAAGAAGGAGTCATGTAAACAGAGTGCTCCAGAACTGGTTTGGACTGGGCAAAGGCCCCTCTGCCCTCAGAGGACAAAGGATTTTGGGGTATAAATATTGGGACGCTGATCCCAAGAAATGAGATCACTTTTGGACTACAAGAAGAAACCTTTGCTGAGGAGAGGAACCTGAAGTGCTGCTTGGGGGATTGGCCTGCAAAGGTTGCCTGACTGTCAAAGGAAGGAATAAGGAAGGTTGTGTGTTTTATTTCAACTTGAGAAGGATCTCCAAGGGCTTGGAAAAGAGCTTGCCCCCTGATGGAAGCCTCAGGACCAGTAGACTTCACCAGCATTTGTGGATTGCTGCTGGGAATGCTGTTTTAGTGGCTACAGAGGCAGGGAGCTGTGATCGACTTTAACGAACGGCCCAGTGTCCTGTAGGCATGGTATCTAACAACGTCTGCATCGAACAACGCAAGCTCTGAGCTCACAGTCTTCGTCCTGACGCCATTACCGAGCCGTTGCCTGCATCGCGACTTGTGAACACTGCGATGTGCAACGCCTCACTACACCAAATCGAACTGGTCTGACTCACACGATCACTATTGCTGACTTCGAGTCCTGTGAACGCATCAGAGTTAGGCACCGCTCACACACTTCGCGACGCACCGCCTGACTCATACCGCTGTCCAGACTGATTGACGCCAGCTTCTGCAATCCGGCTCTGTCGGCGCAACTGCAAGCTGCAAACACTGCATCGAAGCATCGTCTCGCCATGCAAAGTACGCCTCGGACCCACCGACTCTGTCAATGGGCCGTTGCCTGCACCACATCGAGGGACACCGCGTTCAGCAACTCTTTCTTTTCTGTAACGCGATGAACACCGGACTCGGCTCACACGCCCGTACCTGACACATCAAATAAAAAGGTACTGTGACCAAGTCTGTCTACACTTGAGTGGGCCCGTATCGACGCGGTCCACTGGAATTGTTAGACTCTGTGTTATTTCAGCAACGCTGTAGCCGGACAAGGCTACTGACTCGCACAGAACTTTAAATTTAAGCATTTTTAACAAGAGCTCTTGATTTCTAATAGTATTGAGGATTATTTTTGTCATTTATGGCCTTGTGGTAACTTTATATAAAAGACACTTATTTTAATAAATATACAACCTGTGTGGCGTCCATTTGCAGTGTTGTCACTTGATTACTGTGTGTGTTCACAAATGCTTTACACAATGCCTTTGAGATAAGCCTATCTGCTCGTGCTAAGCTACCAAAGGGGTGAGCAGGGGTTATTTTAGTAGTATACCCCCTCACCCTGACTAGAGGAGAGGGTCCCTATTTGTCAAAAGTACCTACCTGTGCCAACTAGTGACCCCCAATTCTAACACTCTCTTACTTGAGGACTCACTGCATGGCATACCTATGATATTGATAATAGGGACAGTTTGCGTCTTTATTCTCATTACCTCGGGACTCACTGCATGAGTGACTCTAGAACAGGACCAACTGCATGATTGCCTCTCGAGCATCAGAGAGACTGCTGCTTTTTGCCTCAGGTCGAGCCCCTTGGGGCCTTCCCAAGAGGCCTAGGAGATCATGATATTCCAACTATAACACATACATTTAAAGGAGACCCAAGGGCAATTTAACGACCAGCTCTGAATACACGCCCTATAGACATATTTCACCAGAAAGTATCAGAGGGTCAAAAGCCTACAGGAAATTGATCAGGACAGTAAAGTAAGATGCCATCTCTAGCTGTGTGACTGGAGAAGTAGGTAAATACAAAGGGCCAGGTCAGGTAAGTATCTGGTCTCTGGCACCCATCAGTCACTACTCGGAACCGCCCTTCATCATTTGGGGCTCCGAGAACCAAAACTGCACCTGATAAGGTTTGTTTAACAGAAAAGGCGTAGTCTTCCTGTTAGTCGGTGCATAATGATTGATAGATGAAAAGTTACGTGCTGGTAAAGTAACTGATGGGGTAAAGAAATATGTGTGCAGTGCAAAAGCAAAGTGATACCAAGAGTAGAAAAAAGTGAATAAAATAGGTTTAAGGAGCGACAAAGAACTTTAATAGAGTATGGCTCCTAACACCTATGTTAAAAATAGCCAAGACAGGGAAAAATTATAACCTGTCTAGTGATGGAACGTGGTCGACATGTTTCAGCAATTATCGGCCATTAGCCTTGCCTTCTTCAGGACCTAGACATATCGCTACTGCAAATATAAAACCCCAAACAGGTGAAAAGGTGTTTCAATAAAAGAAAGAGAAAAGTGGAACAACTTAGATACGCAAGTGTCACCTGGGTCTCCTAGGTGTGCTTGTTCCAACTTCTTCTCACTCAGTCAATGGTGGACTAAAAACAGAAATGTGCAACATGAGCGTAGCACCCACAAACTGCCCAACAAAAACCTGTACTATCACCCGTTATATATTTATTAACTTTTTGAGGTCCATAGCAAAAAAGTCTGGACAATTACACTGTTAGTACTAGTGTTCAGTGTTTACCATAGAAATTGAAACTTTTCAAGTTTCACGAACTACTTCTTACCTGATTAGTGAGAAGTAGAGACCTCACCCCACCTGGCTGCGGCTCAGGAAAAAGGTGAAGCACCGCGCTGCAGAAGTGAATAAATCAAACACATTCGAATCACTCACTGTAAGTGCTAACACAAGGTCAAGAGTTGCCTGAAAGTACTATTCTAAGTAAATACGTACAAGGAGTAGAATTACTAGCAAGGTAAAAGGGGCGGTGAGATGTTCTAACCGCTCCAAACAATGAATCCATAATTGTATAGTCGCTGTAGTAGTAGCGATATGCCACCTATACTGTGGATTGTGGTGGCTAGATGGCAATAGAAAAATGCTCAAGGAAGTTCTACTTTGCTGCCCAAATGCCCAAGATAGACTCAGCATAGGGGCAGACCGTTTCGCTGTTCTTCTTTGCTGCCCAAATGCCCAAGGTTGACCCAGCATAGGAGCAGCCATTTCGACAGTATGGTAGTATATGGTATCCGCGCACCACGTATAAACTTATCAAATGGTTGCGTTACTGCTACAAAATCTACAGACAGCCCTGGCGTAAATATCACTGCACCTATAGAGTGTAGTGGTGTAGTATGATCCCATCCGCACATAGAGTGTGCCTTTCAAACGGGAGTCGCGTTTTCATATCTATTAAGTTCTAAGTAATAAATGCCCAAGGACGAGAAGAGAGCTCACCTCTCCGTCGGTACTTCGTTCAGGCATCTGTGCCGTCTGGGGAGGTGCCGGCAGTTTGTTTACCAGCGCTTATATCATCTCTTTACGGATTCGCTGGCACTGTCACGTGGCGCGCTGAATCGCCGCGTCACGCATTGGAAGTTGTCCTGGGGGCTGTGAGTGGAGGAGCCCGCGGCTGATGTAGCCAATCGAACGCTTTTGTTTCGGTAGTCAAGGTGATGGTTGAGCACATGGACGCCATACATCTAAAGCGGGTTCGCCAACCTTAAGAATGTGTAATGGTCAATGAATACGGGATTAACGCTCAGACCTAGCGTTAAGATTTAGATTAATGCCCGCTAGAAGGAGAATTCAATGACCACATTAATGAGGTTCAACAGAGTCCGTATAACCACTCGTGGGCAATAGGACAAGAGAGCTGGAGAGGAATTTAGAGGGAAATTTAATGGACCCCATTATTAAGGTTCACCAGAAACCACATTAATGTACAACTGTGTTTATATATAACCATACCTATATACAATCATATATGGTCATACATAATCACTTGGGATAGTTGAATAAAAGGACTGATAGTCTGCTGATATCAGAACGAGGACCAAGGTATATCGTCATTTAGTCCTGCCCGATCAGTGCCCAGTCTCAGAACCCATTTCTGCTCTTTCTTGAGCAGGAAGTCACTCACATTCGTCACGTGAGACAGAATGAACGGTTTCTCCAAGACCGTCCATTTAAAAGAAGTGGGTGTGTGGTTCAGGTTAATGAAGTGGGTTGTAAGCCTAGTGGCCTGCCTCTTGCAGTTGATGGTACTTCTGTGTTCAGATAGCCTCACCTTGATCTTGCGAGTGGTCATCCCCACATATCTAAGCCCACAGGGACAGGTGATTAGATAAATGAGCTTATCGCTGTTGCAATTAGTGAACTTTATCTGCCTCCAAGGCCTGGACGTCCCAATGTCGATGTCTGTGGTTTTGGACGTTTGGGCACATGATTGACATGTGCTGCATGGGTGATGGCCTGACACAGGGGGTAAGTCCCATAGGGTACCCACCGCTCTGGGGGTCTCATCTTGTGGTCTAGTATGGACCATTCTGTCTCGTAGATTGGGTCCCCTCTTGAAAGAGAACAACGGTTGTTGGATAGAATGGGGTCCAGAGTTCAAGATTGACCAACGTTTCTTCACTGCCTTTTTTATATTGTTTGACAGTGTACCTAAAGTATGTACAAAGGTAAGCCTCTCCAGAGGTGCTTTCGGAGTAGTGGGTTCTAGCAATGCTGCTCGATTATTATTGCTAGCCCGCTTCATGGCCCGATGTACCAGTCGGGGAGGATATTTTCTATTGACCAACTGGTTCTTGAGTGCAGTAGAATGCATCTTGAAGGCTGTATCAGTGGAGCAATTTCTCTGAATCCGTAGAAATTGCCCAAAAGGCAAGTTGTCCCGTAGGGATTTTGGATGATAACTGTCATACATCAGGAGAGAATTTCTGGACATGGGCTTCCTGTATAGTTCTGACTGTAGTCCAGTGTCAGTAGCCTTGATCATGAGATCAAGAAACGCCAGGTTGTTATCGCCCCCTTGGGGCCTTCCCAAGAGGCCTAGGAGATCATGATATTCCTACCCTGCCCTTTCCTCTTTTTTCAAAAAAAGTTTTGCCTCTGCTGAAGCTTAGTTCCAAGATGGCTGCCAACACTTCCTGGACAAAGTGTTGGCAACCAATCACATTTAGGCACAATGACTGTTAGTTCCTCAGAGGATCTGCGTCCCTATATATATATATATATATATATATATATCCAACCACTTTTTTTCGCTGTAGAACCCTGCCGCTTGTCAAAGGCGGGCCTCGAATGGGATAGCGAATCCCAAAAACATCCAACCAGTACTTCTCCAGTAAGGAAAAAGAAATCCGGGCCACTTTAAAGTGCAAAGCGTGATTTATTCAAATGGCTTTCTCGAGAAAGCCATTTGAATAAATCACGCTTTGCACTTTAAAGTGGCCCGGATTTCTTTTTCCTTACTGGAGAAGTACTGGTTGGATATATATATATATATATATATACATATTTTTAATTCTCTAAAACAACTGAATATATTTACAGCAAAAGCTCTCTTTCTGGAGGAAGACCTAGCTTTCTGCCACGTTTTGTGTAATTTCATTCAGCAATTGTGTTGTAGTTGTGTTCGAAATTCCCCTTGGAAATTAACATTGGAAAAACACTTTTTTGACCCACCCCTTTTTCTTGGTCCACACTTGATGGATCACCCTGAAATATTTCATGCATAACAAGGCTTACTATGACACGCTTGGCAGCATTTTCTGAAGAATGGCCAACCGGCACCAAAGATATAGGCAAGTCAAAAGATTATTTACCTACAGAAACATGGTCTTATCTAAAAGTACCTCCCAGTGACCACCCGAAAATTTATAGCACAAAGAAACAAATGTTACAGGGATGTTATAATTCAGCTTGCATTTCACTCATGCAAAACAAGAGAAATACATCAGTTATAGTTACTCGAGCGAACAATAACTTACACCCCCTCAAATGCACTGCTTATGACCTCATATATCACATGACTCATGACGCAGGTCAGTGACATCATTGATAACATATTAAATGACATCTCTGATGACCTCACTGATGGCATCGTCACATGTTTTATAAGAGTTTATGAGTGTTAACCATGTATACAAACCTCCTACAAAAGTTAGGTTAGTATCCTATTTGTGCATCTAATGATACTATTTCTAACATAAGATCACATAGATTGTGTGACTGTCTTTAACAGCATGTGAGCAGCTGTCTTGGTGAGTGAGTACCTTTCTAACTAGCTTTGTGAGTGTATGACTGGTTGTATGAGTGGTTGTTTAGGTGTGTTAGTAGATGTCTGAGTGATTGTATGGGTGTGTGACTGGGTGTGTCAGTGGTTTTGTGGGTGTGTGTAGGTAGCTGTATGGGTATGTGAATGAGTGTGTAAGTTGCTGTATGGCATTATAAGTGGGTGTGAGTAGCTGTGTGGGTAAGTGAGCTGCTGTGCAAGTGGCTGTTTGTGTGCGAGTGGCTATAAAGATGGGTGACTGAGTGTGTGAGTGACTGTATGGGTGAGTGAATAGGCGACTCAATGGCTGTATCAGTAAGTTGGTGTGTAATTAGGTATATGGGTGAGTTGCTGTTTGAGTGAGTTAGTTTGTGAGTGGCTGTATTGGAGATCCACTATGTGAAGGGCAGCGTGACAGAGTGAGTAGATATGGGAGTGTTTGTATGGATGTGTGAATGGGTATGTAATGGTTATATGGGTGGTTGTCTGGTTAAGTGAGTGTCTATTCTGAGAGGCTCTATGGGTGAGTGAGTGGGTTTGTGAGTGGTTGTGTAGGTGGATATACATGAGGGTGAGTAACTGTATGGGTGAGCATGTGACTGTGTAAGTGGCTATGAAGGGAAGTAACTGGTTGAATGAGAGTTCATATGGGTGAGTAAATGGCTGTATAAGTAGTTGTACGTGTGACTGAGTGGGTAGGTAAGTGGCTCTATGTAGTGTGGTTGTGTGGGTATTTGAGTGAGAGTTTGAATTTGAGCGGTTCTGCAGATAATGTTAATGTTAACGTTATGTTATGGTATGTTAATGTTAGAGTTAGGAAATAGAATTTTAAAAAACCTCAAAAATTAACAGTGGATGTGTGGGTGTTTGAGTGTGAGTTTGAATTTGAGCGGTTCTGCAGATAATGTTAATGTTAAAGTTAGGAAATGGAATTTAAAAAAACTCAAAATGTAACAGTAAAAAGTAAAGGCATGGTCAATATAGTAAGGAAATAGCATTAAACAAACCTTAGAGGTTCAAAGACAAAACCAAAGGTTACAGGGATGTTCTAGTTAAGCTGAGATTTCACTACTACAAAACCATTGAAATTTGGCAATTATATTTACCTGAGCTAACTTTAACTTACACCCCAGCAAAGCATTGCTCATGACCTCACATATTACATCACTCATGACATGGTCAGTGACATCACTCATGACATATCAAATGATATCACTCATGACATCTCAAATGACATCACTGATGACAACTCTGATGACATCATCCACTGAGTGTAAGTATTATGTAAGAGTTTATGATTGTTAAACATATAAACTAAGGTGCTACAAAAGTTAAATTACTACACTAGGTGTACTACTAATGAGTGATACTACTTCTAATATATATCATGTGAGTTGCTGTGTGACTGTATGTATCCTTGGAGCATGAAAGCATATCCCAATGATCAGTCAAGATGAGAAAAGGTCAGGAGCATGGGAAAGCCCCTCCTCAACTTCCATGGTGCATGGCCAGGGTGACCCTGAACGGGACACCCTGTAGCCTAGAGCCCAGAGCTGTTACAGAACTAGGGAACCTACCTGAGCTGCCCAAATGGTGGAAGGATGGGGGTTCAACCATGGAGGAGTTCTGTGGGGTGCAGAGGGAATGCTTACCCTTGTGGGCTTACAGCAGCAGGCCAAGGCCAAGACAGTTAGGTAACACCACTGACAATCACCTGTATTACTGGGAGAATGGTCTCCTGTAAATTGAGCCTAAGGTTCCTGAGCTTGGTGCAACATGTGTGTTTGGGTCCCTAGTGCTACAGGGCCGTCCTACGTAATCTGGCTCATGATGTGCCCCTGGCAGGTCATTTGGGGGAGAAAAATACATTAAACAAGCTTGTCACCTGCTTTTACTGTCCTAAAATAAAGAAGGCCTCAGATGTATTCCACAAGTACTGTCCTACTTGCCACGCAGGTGGCAAGTTAGAAGGGAAGCACAAGGCTCCCATGCCAACTCTGCCTGTTATTGGCACCCCCTTCTTGCCAGGCAGGTGACAAGTTAGAAGGGAAGCGCAAGGCTCCCATGCAACCTCTGCCTGTTATTGGCACCCCATTGAAAGGGTTTCAATCAACATCATTGGGCCTCTGGACCTCAAGATAGTCATGGGCAATAGGTTCAGTCTGGTCTTGGTGGACAATGCCATCTGGTACATGGAGCCTAACCCTCTAATTACAGTGACCGCACCTGCAGTGGCTAGGCTATTGATGGGGATCTTTACCCATGTGAGTTTCCTCTATAAGGTGGTATCAGACAGTGGTACCAACTCAATGTCAGGTTACATGAGGGGAATAAGTGTGTGTGGTAATATGCAAGTTTCCCACTCCTTACCACCCTCAAATCTATGGGCTTGATGAAAAGTTCAACAGGACACTAAGTGGCAAGATAATGGGCCTGTCGGATCCCATATGGTTGAAGTGGGATGACCTCCTGTCATGGCTTTCATTTGCCTACATGTAGGTGCGGCAGAACAGAACTAGGATTCAGCCACTAAGAACACCCTGTGTCTGCGGACCTATCAGTCTGGTAGAGGAGAGCTGGGAACAAGCTACCAGCAGGGCCCTCCCGGATTTGGGGTTGGCAATATATGCTGCTCCCACAGTAGAATTGGCAGAGTTGTGGCCACCCTGCATGTAATGTTGAGTTCCACCCACATTCCTCCAACTTCCGCTGTTGGAGATTTTCCTTGTGCACTGCTCAAAAACTGTTCGTTGAGAAGTGTGAGGAAGATTTGGTGTCTCCTAGTATATTTTTTTGGTTTCAAGAAGGTGACCCCACAAGATTTCTCCATTGTGGGCAGTCACACCCTTTTGTGGTCAGACAGCTGCTGCTTGCGTTGAAAATCTACTCAACTAGCAGCAAAATCAACTCAAGACGTCCACCATCTGGCACACTGAGTGGTGCTGTTGTGCTGATTTTTTTAGTGCAGACTAGCTCTGGGCATTATATTACAGCACGAGCAGTACAATGTGTCTATTTCAATCTGCAGAATCTCGCTACGTTTTTTCTAACTTTGCAGAATTTCACAGAGTTAAACTCTGCAATTCCACCCAGACCTTTCCAGCATGTGGTCAGTTACATGCTGGCACTTCGTAACATGACAATACGCTTCGGAAAGCAAGTGCTGGAAAATCTAGAAGCCAGCCAGGAGGACATGAAGTGGTGTTAGGACCACAATGCCACTCAGAGTTTCAGACTGGCCAAAAAGTGTGGGTTATGAAGCAGATGAAGCCCAGGGCCCAAAAAGACTGCTGGTTTGGGCCTTATGAGGTAAAGGAGCACAAGAGTAATGTCACTTACTTTGGGGACCACAAGACGTCCAGGATCCTTTTAAGAGTTTTGCATTTCAGTTGCCTCAAACCCCACTTTGGAGGTCTGAGTTAGCCATTCTCCTGATCACAGAAGATGGGTTAGAGTAAACCTCTGCCTGACCTCCTTTCTTACAAGGAGCAGGATGCATCAGTGGAGGGGGCCAGTGTGAAACTTTTCTTTAAATAGGCTGGTCCTTGGTCATGGATCGCTCTGAAAGCAAGTACCAGGGTTTTAAAGAGGATGCGTTGCCGAACTGGGAGCCAGTGGAGGTCAGACATATGGGACCGGACACTCTTCCATCTGGGGACGTTACAAGAAGACGAACAGCGGCATTCTGAATGACCAACAGACGTTTGGTCAGATAGGCTGGGATGCCGCTGAACAGGGAGTTTGCGTAGTCCAGTCTTGCTAGGATGAGTGCTCGGGCAACCGTCTCCCTTGCCTCTCTAGGGAGTAATGGAAAGAATTTCCTGAGCATTCTCAAGGTGGAAAAACACGTTCCGGTCAATTTTTTTATATAGTCCTCAAATTTTAGATCCTCTCCTAACCAAATCCCAAGATTTTTCGCAGGGCCACCCATTTCCTTAGGGCATGGGATGTTCGATGGCCACAGCGCGTTTTTGAAACTTGGGGGGAAAGATCCAAAAAAGAGGACCTCTGACTTGTCTTCATTACATTTTAATTGGGCCAGCGTAAGCCATCGGAAAACTGAGGAAAGGCAGAGGTGGACCTTAGCTGTGTCTAGATGGTCGTCAGGCCAGGTAAAGAGAAGCTGCGTGTCATCCGCATATCCTATAATCTTAGCCCCATACTGTTCCGCAAGATACACCAGAGGGGTAATATAAATGTTGAACAGCAGGGAGCTAGGAGTGGAACCCTGTGGGACCCCCGTGAGGAGTGGTTTTGGTTCCGAGGCATGAGGTGGCATCCAGACCTGTTGCGTCCTTCCCGAAAGAAATGAGGACACCCAGGCCAAGGCATTGCCGCCAATGCCGATGGCCGATAACCTGGCAATGAGGAGAGCATGGGGGATGGTATCGAAGGCGGCAGAGAGATCCAATAGGATTAGGACTGCTCTGCCGCCCCCGTCCAGACACTCCCGGATCGACTCCGTCATCTCTACCAGGGCCGTTTCAGTGCTATAAGCGGCCCTGAATCCCGATTGGGCTGGGCGCAGGGCATTGGATGACTCTACAAATTTATCTAGTTGTCGAAAGACTACTTTCTCGCAGATTTTGGTTAAGGCAGGGAGAAGCGAAATAGGCCGGTAGTTACCGGGAACCGAGGCATCCAGGCCTGGTTTCTTCAAAAGCGGCAAAAGCTTAGCCTGTTTCCACCCGGCAGGAACCACTGCCGAGGAAAGAGAGAGGTTCACGATCTGGGTAGCCTTCCCACAGTGCTGGCCACTCCCGACAGAACCCGAGCCGGACACGGATCGGTGGGAGACCCTGATTTAAGGCATTCCAGAAGAGGCAGAACATCACCCTCAGTTACCAGCTCAAAGTTAGTGAGCTGTAGGGTATCTGAGGGATCGGGCATATCGGGGATGTTAAATTCCGAATTCTCAGTCGAAGATGTGGAAGTGAAGCCCTGCTGAATCTTGGCTATCTTGTCTGTAAAGAAATTTGACAGAACTTCACACCAATCCCCAGAGGATGGAAGGGTGGAGGATTCTGCAATAGGCGAAACAAAGCTTTTAACAATAGAGAAAATTTCTCTACTGTGGTTTTCCGCTTTAGCTATTCTGCCTGCATAGTATAGTCCTTTGGCAGCTTTAATAGCTGCATAGTATTTCTTTTGGGCAGTGCGCAGGGCGACCTTTGTGTCTAAGCTATAGACACGCCTCCAGACTCGCTCCAGTTTTTTGCAGCCCAGTTTTTGCTCCCTCAATTCAGGGGAGAACCAGGGTTGAGAGGGGCAGTGACTAAGTCTGGGTACGGTAGCATGTTTGGTGGACGCATTAGTCGCCTGTCGTAGCCACCCATTGAAATCATCAACCGCCATATCCAACTCAGGTGAGAGGGGCTGGTGATTTTTTAACAGTTCTTGGCTAAACACGGCCAGGTTAATCTTCTGAGGGTGAATGATGGGGGGTGTCAAAGCTGAACTGCCCACATTACCCAATTCCCATGAAAACCTGACCAGGTCGTGATCAGACCAGGTGACTTTTTCCGGGTCTGATAATTTAAGGGGGAAGTTAGAACACACTAGGTCTAGAAGGTGACCCCCTGAATGAGTTGGAGATGACACCCATTGCCTGAGCTGTGACAGATCCAAGACCTCTTCAAGTCTGCGCGATTCCAGAGCGTCAGCGTTATCGACGTGAATATTGAAATCGCCGACCAAAAGGAATCCGGGAAAGTTCAGGGCCCGAGGCACAATACAGTCCTCCAACGCCTCAAGGAAGTGCATGGCTGGGCCTGGGGGCCTATAGACCAGGGATCCTCTTAGCGTAAAGTGTGGGCTAATGATAAGGGAGAAGTGAAGAACTTCGCCCTCCACCCCCACTGCTAGCTGTTCGGAGGAAAAGTGCCAATCATCTTTGAATATTACTGCTAGACCTCCTCCTCTACCAAGAGGTCGATCCGCTCTGGCAATCTTAAAGCCTCTAGGAACGGCCAGTTCAATGGTCGGAGCCCCCTTTTATACACAAAGAAGGGGTTCATAAGTAGGCGGGTACAACACAAAGCATGATTTACGACCATATATGGATATTTCTGAACATGATCAATACATGGGTGGAGTTAACGGTTCTTGAGGCCCGCGAAAAAACACATTACTATCCACGCTAATCAAAGACAGATGTGACTCCTACTGAGCATGTGCTATACGCACAAAGAGGTTTATTTATAGATTGCTGCCGGACAGATTTCAAGGGTGACTAGCGAAGTGGTGGGACTTGTCACATGGCGGGCACATGGCGAGACGTAGCATACAAGATGGAGGACATGAAAACAAAATGGAGTCTAACCATTACAAGAGTTAGGGCAGGAAAACGTAGCAAATGGATTACGATATCATGTCTTTAGCTAAAGCTTAACATTATCGCTGTTTTATTTACAACATGAGGCCCAGAGAGTTTTTACATACCCAAGACAGGAGCCTTTGTAATTGATCCAAGGTTAGACAGCCTGCCAGGTGAGTTGACTCTTAATTCCCACCAAGTATATCATGAAATTTGAGAACAACAGGCTGTAACCAAAAACAAATGAATATTTTAAGGAATGAATGTCCAAATCCCCTCCAGTATGCCAAAGCTTTTATCGAGATCATTGGAATGTAATCCTGATGTGAGACATACAGGCAACACCCCCATACTGCACGCCTAGGGCTTTCTCAAGGCATAAAATCAAAGTAAATGGTCCAAACAATCTGTATAAAGACAGGGTATTCCTACCAGATAGTCATGACACTCCATGCGGTCTCTTCGGTCATCAGTGTGGACCTTTTACTTTGATTTTTGCCTCGAGAAAACCCTTGGCGTGTGGCCATTTGGCTGTATTTCTCACATCAGGCTTAATTCCTGATGATCACAATAAACACTTTGGAATACTAGAGAGGATTCAGCAATTTATTTGTGAAAATAAATATTAGTTTTGGATACAGCCTGTCAATCTAAAGTGAATGTGCTCTCTCCCTAAAACAAGGCAACATTGACTTATACTCAATTGGCATATTTGAATTACTTATAAGTCCTTAGTTGTACGCGCTACATGTGTCCAGGGTCTGTAAATGAAATGCTACTAGTGGGCCGGCGCACTGATAGTGCCATTCACTCAAGTGGTCTGCCATGGCAGAACCTGTTTGTGCAGTATTAACCTTCTATTGCAACCTAGAAAAATAAACTTTTTTGCCAGGCCCAAACATTCCTTTTTTAATACATATAAGTCACCCCTAAGGTAGGCACTGGAGAGGCCATTGGGCAGGGAGCAATGTATTTAAAAAGCAAGAGTTACTTTTAAATTATACATGTCCTGGTAGTGAAAAACTCTTAAATTCATTTTTCACTACTACAAGGCCCATACCTCCTATAGGATAACATTGGGACTACCTTATCACATTTTATATGTGTGATTTCTAAATAAGAAGATATGACTGGATCAAGTTTACTGTCCTGGAATCCTAGTTTAAAATCCTAACATATGGTGAAGTTGGATTTTAAAGTAGAATTCTGAAAATGTCACTTTTAGGAAGTTTACATTTTCTCGTCTTAGCATTTTGGTGCCTGCAGCCTATCTTTAGTCACATGACTGGGTGTAGTTGGCATTTGAGGTTTGTGTATTCCTCCTAAACAACTACATACAGTGGGAGCTTAGGTGGGACTAGTTGGGCCATTACTGACAGCGTGGGTGGGGGAAGCTAGACACAGCCTTACTTACACCTGAATAGGCTGTATCCTGTCTCCACAGTCCCCACACAATGCTGCATGCCCCCTGTAGTCAGTTTGGATCCAGGGCAGGGAAGGCAGGATATCTGTGTTCGTTAAAGGCATGCTTTGAGAATCTTCTCCTGACTTCAAAAGCACAACTGTGTATAAAAGAAGGACCTCAGACAACACCTCTAGACCTGTGGATAATCTGTCAGGAATTACTGCTGTGCTACTGTTAGGTTTTATATAGGTACCTGATATAGGCTCAGGTAGTGACCTAACCTTTCACCTATATTCTACCCTACCATTACACTACATAAAGGTTCTTGGGATTGATCTTTTACCTAGTTACGATACTTGTTACAGGATGTAGGGTTTTTCCTAAAAACTGGTCTCATCCATTATGCATGACGATTCTTGGAAACGCAGCAGGACTACCATCTCCTGAATAATAACTATGTATGAGGGTCATTTCTTCCATCATCTTACGTCCGGCATGACACAGCAAGGTAGAACCCCTGAGAGTACAACTTTGGGTATACAAACAGCATATCTTGCAGAGTTAGTCGGAGGAGAAAAGGACATCTATGCTGACACACTCAGGCGAGACACTGAAGTTCCTGCATGTAGACACTCGAGCTCGCAGTGGTCTGAGATCCCTTGCGAGGGTGTCCATCTTGAGACCAAGACGGGGTCCCCAGTCTCTCACATCAGGTAATGGGGTTGACTTTTTCCTGGAGGAATTCTTGGCTTCTACACCTACATACATGCTAGGTGCCCCTAGGTGCATCTAGTTAGGGTCGCATCACAGGAGTGTGCATTTTACAGTCATGTATTTTATATACTTACCTGTATTCATTGTTTTAGCACTATGGTAGAAATCTACCATGCTTTTACTCTGTTAGTGCTTCTTGTCATTTATATCTGTTTCTTTCTAATGGTTGTTTCAGCACACCTATTTTACACTAGAATGATGCTGGTTCAATAAATGATTATTGAAAATGTCCCCACCATTTATTCTATGTATCTGTCTGAGACAAAGTGAGGACGAGTCAGTGAGCGAAAAGTATCACACTGTTTCCACGATCCTGTGGGATCAGAGTTGTCATGCTTGATAGTTGCCAATAACTATTCTCTCCTTGGTAAGAAAGGTTTCTGGTGTCACTGTGAGATAGCAGGTATACAGCTTAATATACCCCGTGGGGGTGCCTAGAATCAGTCTGGACACCAATCCTACAGTGTATGTTGTGTAAACGTGCACATTCTATATTGGTTTATAGGATCTACACAACACTACTGAAGGACTGCCACTCTGCTGGACTGCTATTATGCTGCTTTGCTGACCTGCTGCCTGATGCCCACTTGCCAGGGTGAGAAGGACTAGACCTGCTTCTCTTGGAGCCAGAACCCGGAGTGACTTCAAGAGCTACTTAGCTGGCCTCCTGATCAGAAGCCACAGGGACATAACAGGGTTACAATACCCTTGCACCAGCACCTGGACTCTGCCATTAGTCTACCATGCCAAGTGGTGCCCCCATAGTCCTGGACCCTTGCTAGTGTTCCTAAGGTGCTTGCCAGTTGAAGCTATGCATCTTCCCTGCTAAGTATCACATCCTCGGGTAAAACAGATGAACTGCTACTTTTGCTTGGATTGGACTCATGGCAAAACCCCACATCACCTCTCTAGCATTTTGAAAAGACACATCACTGTTGGCTTGGCGATTCTCCAGCCCAGGTACTAGTATCTCTTCGTCCAGGACAGCCTCAAAGTCACTGGAGTTCACATTGCAGACTCTCATCTCCTTAGAACCGAAGCTTCACCAGCTGCATGCCACATCCCCAGTGCCAGAACTTCACATCTCAGGCTCATTGATGGGATCCTTGGCAACAATGCAACAGGATCTCTTGCCAAAGTCTCACTGCATCCCAAAACCGCTGCATCCCTTTGGCTGTCTGCCACTTCTTTGACGCTGATTCATACAATCCTCCACAACCAGGATTTAAGGTATTTTGTTCAGCCGGCATAACTGGATCCCTGTAGCCGGCCCATGTCCTATCACAGTCGGCCTGAATTTATGACTTTTTCCTGGTCTGGTGCAACCAGATACTCTAAGTTGAGGCTTTGTGCTTTTTGGCGCTTTTTTTAACCAAATGTTTTCAAATGTACTATCTCTGGTTTTACTGATAAGATTTCTTTTGTGGTTTTGGTCCTAATTAATAAATATGAATCTTTTTTTCTAAACCTAGTGTGGTATCTTTTTGTGTGGTGTTCTCACTGTTTAACTGTTTGAAGCATTCAACTGGGGAGTCCGCTTTCTGCCTCCCAGTTAGGGGTTGGTCGCGGTGCTTCCCGCGACAGATACTTCAACTTTTTTGAGTAATGGGGTAGGATGGAGGGGTGGGCTTGTTGTACGAGCTACAGGTTCTGTTATTTTGACCTATGTATGTGGCGTAGTTCGAAGGTCCCTGGGATCACACTTTTTCGGCTTTGCTAATCTACCATACTATTCTCACACCAAACAATGGCAGCAGACCCAATAGGGCACTCTCCAGGGCCGATAAGCGTTGTGAGTTGAAGTACTAGGGGTATGCTGGACAGCATGAAACAAGGCGATGTTCTCCACAATGCTAAACACATAGGAGTTGATGTCCTTCTCCTACAAGAGACACATATGATTGGTACAATGGTGCCCTGTTTGGCTCAATATGGCTTTATACACGGCTTCCATGCAGAATTTTTGGGGGCTCCAGAAGTGCGGGCATATTGATTCATCACCAGGTCTCATTCACACTGATGAAATGTGGGTCGACATACATGATAGCTATATTTTCGTTCTTGGGGAGGTTGCTGGGGAGTGGATTGTGCTTGGCAGTGTCTATGCCCCTCTATCTTTGGGTCAGAGTTTTTTAGATCACCTGGTCGGGAATGGATATGATGTTGCATTCCGGAAGATCTGGCAGTAGTGGGGGTGGACTGGAATGATGTAAATTTCTAAGGTATTGATAGGTGTCGCTCTGCAGTAGCCGTGACAAACTCATCTGACTCTAAACTATGTACACTGGTAGACATGCTGGGATGGGTAGAAACATGGTGTGCACATCACACCAAGGAGGCCAGCTACACCTACTTCTCCCACACCCATACCTCCTATTTTTTACTTGATTACATATTTGTGTCCCGTACTTACGCCCATAGACTTCCGAAAGCAATAATCCTACCCAGGGGTCTGTTAGACCACTCGCCTGTAGCTATACATCTTCGGATTGGCCAGAGCCAACCCACCTTTCACTGGCAACTCTCACCGTGGCATCTACAAAACCTGACATTTTCATGCCCATAGTCATAGTCATAGCACGCTTTCCGACTATATATCATACAACAAAGAGATACTATTGTTGGCGTGCACCCCTTTGGGAGGCCATAAACCCTCATTGTGGGGAGTGGACATTAGCTTCTGTAAAGCGGAACAACGAAGGAGACTACTGGCACACAGCTGGAAGCACAGATCATGACAATGGAAGGGGGGCCCGGGATGCAGGTGGGGTGACAAGTCTGGACGACTTTTCTTTTGAGTATGCCAACAAGCGCAAGCACATACTCCCCTGCCGAGCCTTGAAGATTTTGATGATGTTCTAATTACTGATCCGGCTGTGCTGGTTGACAGCTTTACTGACTATTATCGATCATTCTATACATCAAATGAGGTTCTTCATCCCTCAGAAATAGAGCAATTTTTTAATGACATCCCTCTGAAGGATCTCTCTGAAGAGCCCCGTGAGTCACTCGAGGCCCCCTTGTCCCTAGAGGACATGACCACCGCAATGGCTGATCTACATATGCACTGGGTCCGAATGGCTTCCCTAGCGAATTTTATAAGGCGTACATGGCCTTGTTAGGCCCACATTATCTTGAGGCCATACAGGAGACATGCTGAAATCATTGTGTTCCACAAACCAGGGTGCCCTCCAGAACTCCATGCCTCCTACTGGCCCATTTCTCTTTTGAATGTGGAGGGGAATCTGCTAGCTAAGGCACTCACCATCAGATATGTGGCTTATCTCCCTGACCTGATTCATCTGGATCAGGCAGGATTTATGCCCAGTGGGCCACACAGCATTATATATGCTGTTCGCCTAATGCCATTGCACCTGTAGTTTGCCTTCGCCGCCCTGTTGCCCTCTTGTTAGCTGATATTTACAGAGCATTTGATTTGGTCTGTTGCGCATACTTATTCATTCTCTTAAAGCACCTCAATGTTGCTATAAAGTTCTTATTGTATATTTGTATGCTATATCACGGGTTGACTGCCTCTGTGCGTATTGCCGGTAGGGTGTCTGCAGCATTCCCAATCGGCCAGGGTGCTTAGATGCTCAGGTCATGGGCTTTGAGTGGACTGACAACGTTTTTGACTGGATAGCCCTATACGCCCATGATGTTGTCTTCTTTATGACTTACACTCATAGGTCCAGGCCCCGAATTCTCCAAATTTTGCAAATATTTGGCGAGACCTCAGGGCTCTTTATGAAAGTAAACAAATCCACATTATGGCCTGTGCAGGCGGCGGATGATGATTACAGATGGGCTACAGACCTTTCTCAGACTCGGGAAGGCTTGAAATATTTATGGGTCTTCATTACAGATAGGCAGGACATGGCGTGGGCCCGCAATCTGGACACGGTCCTCACCAAGGCTAAAGCAGAAGTGAAATCCTGGGCGGGCTTACACCTATCCCTTAATGGAAGCTCTGCAATATTTAAGATGATCTCTTTTCCCAGGCTCCTATACCAGCTTCAGAATCACCCATTTCCCATTTCACAAACGTGGTTGAAGTCCAATAATAAATCGAAGGATATCTTCTCAATTGTGAATGAGCTTTCCTGCCCAGACAGAGTCACCCCTCAACCTTTACCCACCCAAATACTCTGTGACTCGCTCAATGCCTATTTTTCAGAAAAAATAATAACAATTAAAAACAACATACCAACTCCGGCTTCTCCCATTCCACCTCCTCTTCCCCCCACCAACGTTAGTACTTTGTCGGAGTTTCCACCCATATCACACCAAGAGTTTGTCTCTCTTCTCCATAAAGTCAGCTCTAGTGCCCCCAGCGACTGCTGTCCTCCGCAGGTCTTAAAAGAAGCTTTTCTAGCATGCCCAGGTCCCCCATTAGCACTATTAAATAACTCTCTTGCTACTGGGGAGGTTCCATCTTCTTTCAAGCAAGCTGCAGTCCTACCTATCCTAAAAAAAACAAATGCTGACCCTGCTTTACTCAGTAATTACAGACCCATCTCCCTCCTCCCTTATTTAGGAAAGATCTTGGAGACTTATGTCACCCGCTGCTTGAGCTCGTTTGTAGAGAAATCCTCTTTCTTAGATCCTCAACAAGCAGGATTTAGACCCCTCCACTCCACCGAGGCAGTCATAGTCGCGGTCATGGACACCCTCAGGAAAGGGGCAGATAACAACATCTCTCAAGCCCTTGTCCTATTGGATCTTTCAGCGGCATTTGACACAGTCGATCATACTATTTTGATCGACCGTGTCCATAACGCTGGCATACAGGGAGTGGCCCTTGACTGGCTCAGATCTTTCCTTCATCAACGTAGTCAATCTGTTCATCTTTCCACCTTTTTTGCCTCTTACACTTCCCTTCCCTGTGGCGTACCCCAGGGCTCTGCACTGTCTCCTCTCCTATTTAATTTGTATCTCCAACCACTGTTAGCCTCCCTTCGGAATGCCCCAGTCACAATTTTTAATTATGCTGACGATCTTCAGTTAATTTTCCCCATCACTTCTCATCCGTCTTCCCGTTTAGATTTTCAGTCCACTATGCTGTCCATTGCGGAGTGGATGTATCACAGTCATTTAAAGTTAAATCCAACAAAAACAGAGCTCGTCCTGGTAGGAGGACCCTCGCATCCTTGGAATACCTCCTTCTGGCCCACTTCTCTGGGGCTAGCACCCACACCGGTGAGCTCTGTCAAAAGCCTGGGGGTAATCATCTCCGATGATCTGTCCATGAAACCGCATATTAACGCGATGACATCCGCCTGTTTTTTTCATCTTAGGCGAATTCGTAAGATTAGTAGGTTCCTTACGAAAGAAGCATTAATCCAAGTGGTCATCGCGCTTATAACTTCCAGGCTTGATTATGCCAACATTCTGTACGCGGGAATCCCCGCCTGTCACCTTCACCGACTTCAGCTGGTGAAGAATCAGGCTGCCCGGCTGATTTTCTGTCAGCCCAGATATGAACATGTCACCCCCCTTCTCCGCACTCTGCACTGGCTTCCTGTCTTGAAGCGCTGCATTTTCAAACTGGCATGCACTACATTTAAGGCACTCTCAAACGCAGCCCCGTTGTTCATATCCTCAACTCTGTCTCGTCACATCCCCTCTCGAGCTCTTCGCTCTGCGTCAGTCAATCTCTTGGATGTCCCCCGTTTTAAAAGAAAAAAACATGGCGGTCTGAGTTTCTCGGTCCTGGCCCCATCGACCTGGAACTCCCTACCGCCTTCTCTTCGTCTCTGCCCTAAATATGATGTGTTTCGGAAATCTTTAAAAACCTTGCTTTTCCAAGCTGCTTTCGACTAACTCCCTTTCCTAGGTCTCCGTTCACTGTTTTTGAGCGCCAAGAAACCTATGGTGATAGTGCGCGGTACAAATAATTTTACTAGAATAATAGAATAATAGACAGATTAATTCCATGTTAAATGGGTTCCTTTCCGTAGAAGGGGAAGTCAGGCTAGAGCTCTGCACCTGTTTTCTCTCCATGTACTGTGGAGGCATCGCAACGACCGATATACATTCATTCTACCGGCCTCCCAGCTACAGGTTCTCAATGACTGGTGGTATTGCCCAAGAGAGGAACCTGAATATTAAGTAGAGAGATGGCTCATAGGAGATCCATCAGTACATAAATTCCTATATGGTCGCGCTAATACCCAGGCTCTCCTTTTAGCCACAGCGATAATACTGGTGGTCTGGCGGCAGTCTCTTCATCTTATCGTCTGGCTAAAATAGGCTCACAGGCAGGGCCCCACTATGGTGTAACTGCCTTCTCCCACAACTGCAAGCCTCCAAAGGCTTGCAAGGCTTTCAAGGTTGGGACCGGATTGGGAATCTGCATTGTGGGACGTTATTCAAGGCACCACTCTCAAATCCGTCTCAGACCTACAAAGGGAATAACATGCCCCGCACCCAATTCTATAAATATTTACAGTTTTGCCAAGCACTCTCTCCCTATCTCAAGAATCTCGCAGACCTTCCTAAATTCAGTCCACTTGAGGGCAAACTTTGTATGGGCGACCTACAAGACCATAACATTTCCAAAATATACCAAACTTTGATTACCCATAGCACGTATGTATAATGTATGTATATGTATGTATAAAATATTTTATTACGCGCTCTGCTACTACAAAGTATCCTGGCGCGATATGTGAGCTTAAACAGGGCCAAACCAGAAGGAAAAAGAAAAAAAGCAACTAGATACTGAGATTAAAAAGGTGGGTTTTTAACCCCTTCTTAAATTCTGTCAGTGTGGCTGAAGCTCGCAAAGAGAGCGGCAGGGCATTCCACGACCGAGCTGCTTGGACAGAAATAGACTGACCACCCAATCTCACATATCTGACTTTAGGCGTAGACATCAGAAGAAGATTAGCTGATCGGAGTGCACGGCGAGGAATATAGAAAGTAAACCTCTTGTGCAAGTATTGTGGTCCTTGTTGGTGCAAGGCACGAAAGGCCAGGACCAGTGATTTAAACACAATACGATGGGCCACAGGAAGCCAGTGGAGCTTTCGGAGATGGGCAGATGCGCTAGTTCTTCTCGGGAGGTGAAATAAAAGTCGAACCGCAGCATTCTGAATGATCTGCATTCGATTGATAAGATATTTAGGGAGACCGCTAAAGAGGGCGTTGGCGTAATCTAGCCTTGATAAGATCAGAGCACGCAGAACCGTCTCTTTTGCTTCCCTATGAAGCAGTGGGAGGAACCTTTTTAGTGACTTAAGGGTCAGGAAACAGGTCGCCGTAAGTTTTTTTAGATGCACTTCGAACCTGAGATCCTGTCCAAACCAGACCCCCAAGTTTTTGGCCAGGCCTCTGAGAGAGCTGGGACAGGCAAAATCAGGCGGCCAAATAAGATCCTTAAAATTACCGGGAAGTTGCCATAAAACAACAGCTCTGTCTTGTCCTCGTTACATTTGAGTTGGGCTGAAAGGAGCCACCGAAAGACATTGGATAGACAGGAGCAGACGACACTGGCATCTAAGCAGTTCTTGGGCCAGGTAAACAACAGCTGTGTGTCGTCGGCATACGCCATTATTTTGGCTCACCACTGCTCAGCCAGATGGATCAACGGAGTCATATAAATGTTGAACAACAGAGGGCTCAACGTCGACCCCTGAGGGACCCCTGTGCTGAGCTTCTTGGGAGACGAGGCGTAAGGAGGTATCCATACTTGCTGCGTCCGCTCCGACAGAAATGAGGACAGCCAGGCCAGAACCGCGCCTGACAGTCCCACCTCTGCCAGCCGATTCAGCAGCAGAGCATGGGGTACCGTATCGAAGGCGGCAGATAGGTCCAGCAAAACCAGGACCGCTCTGCCGCCTCCGTCAAGGCACTCCCTAATAGCCTCTGAGACTTCCACCAGGGCCGTCTCAGTGCTAAAAGCCGCCCTGAAACCCGATTGAGCCGGGTGAAGGGCTTTAGAGGACTCAATGAAATTATTCAGTTGTCTGAAGACAACCTTTTCACAGACCTTCGCCAATGCCGGGAGCAGCGATATCGGACGATAACTGGATGTGGCTAGAGGGTCCAGGCCAGGTTTCTTTAGCAGGGGAAGTAATTTCGCCTGTTTCCAACAGATGGGCACAGAGGCAGAGGCCAGAGACAGATTAACAACCTGAGTGACCTCCTGATATACCAAGCTCGCCGCTCCTCCCAGAACCCTGGCGGGGCACGGATCAGAGGGTGAACCCGACTTTAATGACTCCAGGATGGCCAGCACGTCCGCTTGCAGAGCTGGCTCGAAGATGGAAAATTGACTGATGGATTGCTTCCCACCAGAGCTGGCAAAGGGTGACAAGGGCTGAAGAAGACCACAAGAATTTTGGAGCTCTTCTTGGATTTTAGCGATTTTATTGTCGAAAAAACAGGACAGTTCCTCGCACCAAAGATCAGAAGCCGGAAGAACTGGGGAGGCAGCACTGGGAGAGAGGAAACTCTGAACAATGGCAAAGACTTCTTTGCCATTGTTGTCCGCCTTCTCTATCCTTTCTGAGAAGTACCTACTTTTAGCAGCCTTAATTTCGGCATAGTAAACCTTCTGCGCCCTCCGCAGATCGCTCTTCAGGTCAGGGCGGAATTCAAGGCGCCAGGCTCGCTCCAGTTTTTTACAGCCGGATTTGAGTTCCCTGAGAGCGTGGGAGAACCAGGGTTTAGAGGGCGATGACCTGACCCGTTTACTACCACCTCTATTGGTGGGCACGACGGCGCTTTGTTTAACCCAGGCATTGAATAAATCCACAGCAGATTCTAGGTTAGACGGCAAAATTGGCCGATTAGCCAAAAGAGACTCTGAAAAAGTGGTTACATTTATTCGCTGGGCGTGAGCTTGAGGGGCAGGCAGATCACTCGGCCCTTTAGAGCTTAAGGGCCATGTGAACAAAAGCAAGGCATGGTCCGACCAGGTAACCCTCATAGGGGGTAACATAGTGATCTCGAAGTTAGAGCAAACCAGATCCAACCAGTGACCAGCCTTATGGGTGGGGAAGTTCACCCATTGTGTCAGGTTCGCCAGCGCGAGGACCTCCACCAAAGCCATTGATTCAGGCAGATCCCCCGTGTCCATATGGATGTTAAAATCGCCCAGCAGGAGATAGCGAGAAAAATTAAGGGCACGGGGAACAATAACCTCCTCAATTTTGCCCACGAAACTACTGGCATGGCCGGGGGGGCGGTAGAGTAGGGTGCCTCCCAAAGTAAAGTGGGGGGAGAGGACCACAGCAAAGTGTAGCAATTCTGATTCGCCAAGTAAATCAGGCGAATCGCACACCACTGCCCAGTGGTCACGATAGATTACCGCCACGCCGCCACCCCTGCCAATCGGTCGATCCATCCTAGCGATCCTAAATCCGCGTGGAATAGCAAGTTCAAGCACCGGCATACACGACTCAGTGAGCCAGGTTTCGGTAATGAAAAGGAGATCAAACTCCTGCTCATCAAGCAGCTCAAAAATGTCAGCCGCATGACTGACCATAGATCTTGAGTTAATCAGGCCAGCTTTAATGATATCTAAATTGGACCTGGGTATAATAGCAGGGGAAAATTGGCGTGTAAAACAAAACCCGCATGCCGGACAACGATGGAGAGTAGTCTCTAACACCTCCCAGTGTTTGGCGGCATCGCAGCTGAAGGTATTGAGGGCAACCAGCTCCTCAGATGTATACTTCAGAGAGCCAGTACGTAAACAGCAGGGTATATAAGGAGGTGGCAGGGCCCTGGGCCCGCCCGGGACACGGACGGGCACAGACGGGCCCTCCTTTGGCGCTCCTTCGGCGCGCAGACGGCGCGCCCGCAGCGCGCGACCGCTGCGCGCTCGACGCATCGACACGTTAAATAGGGGCGGGCGAGTCAGGAAGCTAGAGCGCCAACCCCGGTGCAATGCGGTCCCGCCTCACTTCCGGGAACCGCTGGGGCCGAGCGCTGAGGGCGGCAATGACCGGAAATGTCAGAAACGCCGAAGGAAAGTGCAAAGTGCAAAGACCTCGGTGCCCCAAAAGTAGGCAAAATAAATGAATATTCGCGCTAAGCGCTATAGCAGCAATACATACAAAATCATCATTGGAGTCCCTATGAGAAGTAGGGCAGGCAGGTATAGGCCCTATTGATTACAATGACTGGAGAGAGGCTCTGGAGTCTCCCGGGGGAGCTGTCATCTCCTCGCGACTAAGGTTATTACAGCTAAAATATCTGGATAGAATATACTATACTGTGACGGGGCAGGGCACCACAGTGATGTCCGCAGTGATGAACTTGATGTTGCAAAAGACTGGTGGTCAGCTGTTCCCTTTTCGCCCCTCTCTATTCCTGACAAACAGCCTACCTCCCCCTGGCCGGAGGAGTGGCCTCGGGCGGACACAGAGTACCGGTGGGGAGACGAAGCCAAGAAGGAACACGGACCCTTAAATTCCGCCGTCGAGGAAGATGAAACTCCGCCCCCCTGGGTCGTCATGGAGCCAAAAGGAGGTGGAACCCGGAAGACTGCGGACGGCATTTCCCGAGATGAAGAAGGCGCGAGAGTCTGGAGAACGAGAATGGAAACGGAGTACGGTGAGGAAGAAACCCTGACGAGCCCAGCTGTGGACTTCAAGCCAGGAGGCCAACGTATCGGTGATTCGCCCCGCCATGTTCCCACGGGAGGTGCGTGGCTCACAAAGGTACGGGGCAGAGTTGCGGGCTGGGTTGCTCGTAGTGGCCATCCAAATGACTAAACAGCTAATGTGTAAATGAGGGTATAGTCTCCTTAGCCCTTTACCCTCACGAGCACTAAAGGCACAGGATCGACCGCTTGTACATACACTTCCGCACTTGGTGTCCCTCCCTTCCCCGGCCCCAAACGTCCTACGAGGAACATCAGAGTGACTCCTTTCTTTCTCCTTTCTTTGGCCTTCGTGACCTGTGTTGAGGACATCGGCCCCGACGACCCCTGCTGAACTTCCGGTCTGGCGTCCTCTCACCCCCTGCGTGGTAGAAGCACCCTGGAACTACCAGCATTCCCCAAGGGCGTAAGGACGGAGCCGGACGAGTTTTCTAGATTGAGACTCACCAGTAGAAGACGAAAAGCCTATTTGAAAAAAATGCCTTCTTTAAAATCTCTACTTGAGGTGTCAGACTCGCTCTCTTCCACCTCTCCTGTTCCCGATCCCGTACAACTGGTGTCAGAAGTGGGATCAACATCTCAGTCCATCTGTACACCAGAGATGGACGCCCTCATACAACATCTAGTGAAGGGGCAGGAGAAATTGGAATGGGCGGTGGAGCGTCAGCTCACTTCGGCGCAAGCTGACCGGGACTTGTTCACAAACACTATATCCGCCCAGCTGGAAAGCCTACAGAAAAACATGTCAACACCCTCAAGCACTGTTGCGGTGGAGAGCAGGGTACACGTCCCCAACCCCTCGGGGATAAGCATGGGCGGAAAATCCGTTTCGCTCGCGGATTTTGCGGATTTTCGGTAAATTCGCAATCCGCGAGATTCGCGAATCTCCCGCAAAATCCGCAAATCCGCGAGCAGCGGATTTTATGGCTTGCTCGCACTGTTCGCGTGAGTTCGCGGCTTCCCAGTACAACTTCACGCCCCGCGAATAAGCGCTAAATTGCAGAAATACGATCTTAGCAAAACTGAAACTACTTACCAGGTTCAAAAGTTCAGGCTCATCATTAGTAGCCATTTCCTGTAGTGCTTCCTGAGGGGCCCCTCCAGAGTTCAGTTGCCTACTTGCAACTATTATGTGACCCTGCTCTGAACCTCAGAATAGTTACACATATGCCACAAAGGTCCTGAATTACAGCTAAGGGAGACAAGCAGGAGCCAGGCTGGAAGTTCAAATCCATTAATCAGCCCCTAATTCATTATTGTCAGTTGGGGCAGGGCAGGTGTTGTAACTAATTTTGCAACAATGAAAGCACTTAGCAAGTGCAAAAGATCACTAATCAGGAAGCACTAAGGAAGCAGGTGCCAGCTAAAAAAATATTCTGTGACACATTAATCAGCCCCAAATTAATTCAGGTCACTTGAGGCAGGGAAGGTGTGCTTTGCTTTGCCACAATAATGTACACTGACTGGACAACCAGAGGGTGCTGTGATGAAACAGAGGGTGGCATGGGTGGGCCAGAGGATGGCATGAGTAGTCAGAGAGTGGCAGTGGTGACAGAGAGTGGCAGTGATGAAGAAGAGTGTCCCAAACAGGCTGGACACGTAGAAACAACAAGTTCGCAAAACTTGCGACCCGACAGGTAAGTACGCGTTTGCGAAATTGTACAAAACCCCCGCGAACTGGCAGAAACCCGCGCGAACACACAAAAAAAAATCCGCAAATTCGCGAGAATTTGCGGATTTTGCGAATTGCGAGTTCCCAAATCCGCAAAATTCGCGAACGCGAGATTCGCAAAATTCGCCCATGCTTACTCGGGGATAGCTCTACAGAAATACGTACATGGGGAAGACCCCGATGGCTTCCTCATGAATTTTGAATGGGCAGCTAGGGCATTAGGATGGCCAGAGGATAAATGGCCCTTCTTTCTTGCCCCCTTGTTGACTGGTGAAGCGCAGTTTGCATACCAGGTGGCCAACCCTGTAGGCAATGCTCCATACCACCTGATTAAAAACGTGATACTGGATCACTTGGGGTTAGACCCTGAGGCGTATCGAGTTCGATTTAAAAAAGAAAAGGGGACACCTAGGGAGAATCCGAAAACCCTTTTCTTCAGACTTAAAATGATGCAGACAAGTGGTTGAAGCCTGAGGCCTGCACCAAAGAAGACATCCTTGCCAAAGTATACTTAGAGCAGTTCATGGACGCCCTTCCGTATAGGTCTCAGAGATGGCTGAGACAACACTCAGGGCTCACGGTAGAGCAGGCCATCGAGATGGCAGCCAATTATGCAAGAGCTCAACCCTGCGGTTCGGGTTGGGAACATGATAAATACACCAAAAGTCTGCCACCGCCCAAACCAGAGAAAAAATAAAACTGATAATGGAACCCTCAAGACCCAGACCGTCCAGGATGGAATCACCTATGTCACGTGGGCCACAATGCTTCGAGTGTGGCGAATGAGGCCACATAGCCCGCTTGTGTCCTAGAAAACACCCACCAGAAGAGCCAATGTAGGTGGGCTATCTACCCAAAACCATTCTATACTCTGCAGCGATGGGACCTCATTCTACGTGAGTATGAGGATAAATGATCATATGGTGAAAGCCCTTTTAGATTCAGGCTGCAGACAGTCAGATGTCCAGAAACGCCTTGTCCTCCCCAGTCAGTATGTCCCCGATACCCTAGTTCATATCCGCTGCGTCCATGGGGACATAAAACCCTATCCCATAGCCGAAGTTACTATATGGCTAACAGACAAACCGGCTTGTGTAGTGAAGGTAGGAGTAGTGGACTCCCTTCCTGAGGACATGATTCTGGGGGTGGATAATCCTGAGTTGCTTGCCCTGTTTCGGGAGACTGTGTTTGAACGCCCCCTGACTGTAGAGGTTCCCAGGGCAGCATTCATAACCCCTGACCCGTGGATATTGGATCGCAGCTTCAGATTCGCTCAAGCAGAGGACAGAACTCTATAAAATACCTGGAAAACCGCTCATGCCGCCCAAGATGCACCCAACCCATCCTTTCCCAGATTTGTCATACAGAACGACCTCCTATATCGAGAGGCAGAAGCGGGAAAAAGCCCTCAACTCTTAGTGCCCTTAGCCTTCCGTGAGCAAGTACTCTTCTTTGGTCATGCCCATCTAATGGCTGGTCAATCAGGTAAAGAGAAAACGACTGAGAGCATAGTGCGGTATTTCTATTGGCCAGGCTTTTACAGAGATGTGCAGGACTATTGTAAGAAATGCGAAATCTGCCAGCGAAAGAATACCCACAGACCCCCGGCTGCGCCTCTACAACCAATGCCTATTGTCGGTGTACCCTTCGAGAGGGTAGGGATGGACCTAATCGGCCCCCTGCCCAAGTCGTGTAAGGGACACCAATACACTCTTGTCATTGTAGATTATGCGACAAGATTCATAGAGGCGTTTCCCCTAAGGGCACCCACCACAGCAAACATGGCAGAGAAGTTTGTGGAGTTATTCGCCCATGTCGGCTTTCCCAAAGAGGTCTTAACAGACCAGGGGACTCCTTTTACGTCACGTATGATGAAAGAGGTCTGCAAGTCTCTGAACATCCATCACTTGAAGACGTCGGTCTATCATCCCCAGACCGACGGTCTGGTTGAGAGGTACAACCAGACATTGAAAACTCCCTTAGAGAAAATGCTCTCCACAGAAGTCCAGGCCTGGGATCGCCTGCTTCCGCTAGCATTATATGTGCTCAGGGCTCAGAAACAGAGCAGCCTTGGCTGTTCATCTTTTGAACTCCTCTACGGACGGATCCCGAGATTCTTGTTGGAAATTATGAAAGACACCTGGGAGACACAAGAGGCACAAGAACAGAAATCCCTCCTGGAATATATGCTGCAATTCCGCTCAAAACTGGGAAAACTACGAAGTCTTGCACATACGAACCTAGAACAACAAAGGCAAAAACAGAAAAGGTATTACGACAAGGTGACGAAACTAAGATGACTCAGAGTCGGAGAATGGGCGCTGATATTTCTACCGTCTGTTACCCACAAGAACGAATGGGTTGGACCCTATGAGGTGATTGAGACGATCGGGAACACCATGTATAGACTTCGGCTTTCCTCGATTAAGACCCAAAGCTACCACATAAATTTATTGAAGAAGTGGATTGGTCCGATTCTGAGTGACAATAACTTGGTGCTCCCTACGCTGCCAGAAAAGACCTGAACCATAGAACACCTTGTCGTAAACCCTGAGGTTTCCGAACAAATGAAGAAGGATCTTCAGGATGTCATACAACCCTTGTCCAGCATTTTTTCTGACTTTCCTGGGAAGACAACCTTGGTGGAGCATTGTATTGAAACACCATCAGGAAAAACAGTGAAGCAACGACCATATAGGATCCCCCCGTCCAGATGAGAAGCCGTCAGAAAAGAGGTGCTGGATATATTAAAACTGGGTGTGATTCGGCCGTCTAAAAGCAGTTGGGCCTCCCCGATTGTGATGGTCCCGAAACCTGATGGATTGAAGAGATTCTGTATGGATTTCAGGGCCCTGAATGCCATCTCTACATTTGATGCATACCCCATACCCCGGGTGGACGAACTGGTGGAAAAATTAGGGGACGCTGTCTTTATCACCACCCTTGATCTAACCAAAGGGTATTGGCAGGTGCCCCTCCGTGAAGAAGACAGAAAGAAAACCGCCTTTGTCACCGACGACGGACTGTATGAGTTCACGGTTCTTCCGTTTGGATTACACGGGGCACATGCCACTTTTCAGCGCCTTATGAACCAGGTGTTGAAACCCTGTCCATCATTCAGTTCGGCCTACTTGGAAGACATCGTCATATACAGCAAAACATTGGAGGAACACTTAAAGCACCTACGTATCATTTTGACGGCGCTACAACAAGCAGGGTTGCATGTCAACTCAAAGAAATCTTGTGTTGCCTTCAACAGCGCTAAATACTTAGGATATGTCCTCGGGAAGGGCACTATTGCGCCCCAAGCAGAGAAGGTGAAAGCCATTTAGAACACCTGTTTTCCGAACAACAAAAGAGAACTACGAGCCTTCTTGGGACTGATCGGCTATTACAGAAAGTTCATTCCCAAGTTTGCTGAGGTCGCCGCGCCCCTCACGGATCTACTACGAAAAGACATCAGACCCAAGGAGATACAGAACCCCTCTAAGGAAGCCCGAGACGCATTTGAAGGCTTGAAAAACATTATAACAACAGCCCCAGTCTTAGAGTCTCCCAACTTCTCTAAGACCTTCATACTGGCCACTGACACCTCAGATGTAGGGATAGGGGCTGTACTGTCACAGGTGGGCGACGATGGCGTAGAGCATCCCATTTTATATACCAGCCGTAAGTTGTTCCCTAGGGAGTGTAGATATTCCACTGTGGAAAGTGAGTGCCTGGCTATCAAGTGGGCTATTGACAAATTGCACTACTACTTGGAAGGGAGGGCCTTCATCTTACAGACTGATCACGCTCCATTGAAATGGATGTACCAGAATCGAACATTGAATGCGAGAGTGCTCCGCTGGTTCCTGTCCCTACAGCCCTACTTCTTTTCTGTGCAACATAAAAAGGACACGGAAAACGGGAATGCTGACTTTTTCTCCAAGGTCTTTCCTCTCCCCGATCGGGAGGTCCCAGGGGGGGGAGGAATGTGACGGGGCGGGCACCACAGTGATGTCCGCAGAGATGAACTTGAAGTTGCAAAAGACTAGTGGTCAGCTGTTCCCTTCTCGCCCCTTTCTATTCCCGACAAACAGCCTACCTCCCCCTGGCCAGAGGAGTGGCCAGGGGGAGGACCCTTTAATTCTGCCGTCGAGGGAGATGAAACTCCGCCCCCCTGGGTCCTCACTTAGCCAAAAGGAGGTGGAACCCGGAAGAATGCGGACGGTGTTTCCCGAGAAGAAGAAGGCACGAGAGTCTGAAAAGCGAGAACGGAACCGGAGTGTGGTGAGGAAGAAACCCTGACGAGCCCAGCTGTGGACTTCAAGCCAGGAGGCCAACGTACCGGGGATTCGCCCCGCCACGTTTCCGCGGGAGGAGCGTGGCTCACAAAGGTACGGGGCAGAGTGGCGGGCTGGGTTGCTCGCAGTGGCCATCCAAACGACTAAACAGCTAATGTGTAAATGAGGGAATAGTCTCCTTAACCCTTTACCCTCACGAGCACTAAAGGCACAGGATCGACCGTTTGTACATACACTTCCGCACTTGATGTCCCTCACTTCCCCGGCCCCAAACGTCCTACGAGGAACATCAGAGTGACTCCTTTCTTTCTCCTTTCTTTTGCCTTCCTGACCTGTGTTGAGGACATCGGCCCCGACGACCCCTGCTGAACTTCTGGTCTGGCGGGCTCTCACCCCCTGCGTGGTAGAAGCACTCTGGAACTACCAGCATTCCCCAAGGGCGTAAGGACGGAGCCGGACGAGTTTGCTCGATTGAGACTCACCAGTAGAAGATGAAAAGCCTATTTGAAAATGAAGCCTTCTTTAAAATCTCTACTTGAGGTGTCAGACTCGCTCCCTTCCACCTCTCCTGTTCCTGATCCCGTACATATACACAAGTGTGGTTTCATTGAGGTGGGCTCATTGAGTCCTCTACAAGTCTACGCTGTGGGGTGTAAGAGGCCACCTATTTACATATGGTATGGACATGTCCAACTCTGGAACGGGGTTCTTAGATGCCTAGAGGAGTTGCTGGGATGGACCATAGGCAGTGCACGACGACTAGCCTTACTTCATATCACAGATATTGGGGGCAATAGATATAAGCGCCAATTATTGATTTTAGGATTAACCTTGGCCAAACAAGACATTGCTCGCTCCTGGAAAGCAACCTCTCCACCGCTATTAGGGGTCTGGATTCGGAGTCTAGACTTTTGCATGGTGATGGAAGAATCTGTCTTCAAGGCCCAGGGCTGTCTTCAGAAACACAAGAGTATATGGCAGCATTGGGTGGACTATAGAGGAATTGTATTGACCCCCCCCCCGACTCCATCACGCTGCCCAATTCATAACGCTGTTTTCATATGAAGGGTCACTGAATTACTGATTGGGTGGGCAAGCCAAGATAATACCCAGGAACTAGATCAATCCGCAATAGTGTTTTCCATTCAATCTTGATCACAGCTGGTTGTGTTTTCGTTTAGATTTTTGGTTACACTGTTAAAACTATGCAAGCGCAATCCTTGCTTATACATGTCAACATTATTTTTGTTTGATGAATGTATAACTTGCTCTTTTGGAACATGATGTTAGCAAACAAAACTTAATAAAGAAGGTTTATGAAAAAAAATAGATCAGATTATACATAAATCACCAGGTATCAGTGTGCCTGAATCACCTCTTTGCACCCTATGCAGCCACAGCGCTTCATACGGTAAAAGGTGAGCTCCTCAGCGGACACTTGACTTATGAGATGTAGACTGCAGAAAAACCTGTGTGCCTACTAGTGATACTATGGCATTTTTCACTGAGCACGTAGGGCACCAGAATTCCTGTGGGCCTTTCATGGGGATTATGGTAATCCCCCATGCTGAGACAGCACTCCTAAAGTTTTAAGAACGGCCCATTGGGACCTTGCTGGCAGTGATCAAAGCAGCTCCTGGATGTATCCCCCCCCCCAAGAGTGTACAGAAGCGAGGGAGCATACACACCTGGCAATCATTTAGGGAACCGACTTAGCCTCTCCCATTGGTAGGGAGATCACATGGCAGTGGCAAAAGCTGCCTTTATAGTTGGACAGCATGTCTCTTCCACCCAAGGGCAATGAAAGCCTTACTACTTCCCTGGGGCCCCACCAACTCGATCAACTTTACAGGGGGTAGGAGAGAGCAACGGGGGCTGGCAACAACAAAGACGGCAATCCCTCGTCCAGCCATGGAAGCCGCCTATGCCCAGCGTGACGTCAGTGTAATGTTATGTTATGTTAGTATGAATTTGTAGAGTGCACGTTCACCCTGGGGTTTCTTGGCGCTGTTCACCGCTGGGGAACCCGTCCTGGCTTTCCCTGTGAGATGGTCCCTTTTGGGCATCCCCAAAGTGAAGCCAGGCATCCCCGGTAGCGAGGGGGCTGTTATCAAGCAAGCTATTGCCCAGAGTTGCAGCGTGGGACCCATGGTTAGAGAGACACTGAGGCGAGATTTATCGAGCCCGCTGACATGGGTTCCGTTCCGTACCCTGCCACGTCAGAAATTGAACCCTGGTCCCGGGCCGACCTCTGCTTCTGGGTCTTCCGCCTCTAACCGGTGAGCCACACTTCTCCACAAAAGAGGACAGTGGAGTTCCTCGACACTCCATGGGGTTTCCTCCCGTGGTAGCTGGATCTGCAGTCACAGGGGAAGCCGGGATAGCCACAGGGGCTGCGCTCCCAGCATGCATCTCAGTAAGGCCATTTTCTGCCTGATATTTGGGTAGGATTGAGGGGTAGCCTCTAACGCACAGCAGGTGATTTGCACACACTTCTTTTCAGAGGAACACGAAGCGCTTGACACTAGCTGGGCTCACAAAGGGAAGGAGCCATGAACAGTACTCCTCATGAGCTGAGGGGCTAGAAAAACTAAATAATGGATGTGCTCAATGTGGCACTTTCCACCGGTTATGGTTTTCACTGAGGTCGGGTGATGGCAAGCCCCTACCCCACATCCTGGACAGCTAAAAAAAACACTCCTCACATTTTAACACTTTTAATAAATAACAGTCCAGTCCTTCTCCTGCTCCAGGCAGGAGCAACCACTGCAGGCCGCCCTACCCCACACACATCAGGGACCACGCTCCTCACAGTTTCACCAGCTCTCCTCCCAGGCAGGTTATTTGGTTTGAAGTCTTTAATTTCCCTAAAACTTCCAACAGGAGGCAAGCACACACAGACTCTTGGAGATTCCCTTCACAAGCAGGATACCACAGCAGGGAAAGGAGTCAGCCATTTTACCACACCACAGACAGAAGCAGCAAAGCAGGCCCTCCAACCCATCACACAGAAAAGGCAGCACTTATCACACTGTCCTTCCGCTCTTCTTCTTGGCATGGTCTTCTTGTTCCTTGAAGTAATCAAAAGTCCTGTGGTTTTAGGTCTAATACTCATACCCCATTTGTCATTGTTCTCTTTGTGGCAAGGGTCTGTAAACCCAGTTCAAACCAGTCCTATCCTCCCTGGTTTAGCATGACCACAGGGGATGGAGATAGCATTGTGAAAAGGAGACACAGCCTGTTCAGGTGCAAGCGAAACTCCCCCACCACTCTAAATCCAGACCAGGTTTATTCAGCCTAGCAATGAGTCATCCCGTGACTGTTTAGAGTGAGTGAGCATCCCCAGCTCCTGCCACTCCAACACCAGATGCTTAATACACAAACAGCCAGAGGCACACAGAATGGTAAAGTAAGAAAATGCCCACTTTATAAAAGTGGCATTTTTCAAACGCACAATTTAAAATACACCTTTTTCAAAAGGTGTGTTAATAAATTCTGAGATCAGAGAGCCTACTCTCCATTTTCCACCTTGTCCTAAATGAAAGTTACACGTGCAAAATGGTACAGTGCAGCCCCAAAGACAGCCTATGGGACAGACAGCCTTTCAACAGTGAAAAACGAAATACAGTAACTGTGATGGGCTGGGAGCTATAAGCGGGTGCATTAGTGTGTGCAGATGTAGTAGTTCCATTCCGAATATAAAGGACCATAAAGGACCAGAACAAAAGAAGTCAATGTACGAGAGAGGAAGGTATGTCCAGAGGGCCCTGGTGGGATTCCCCCTGCATTAACTTGTGAATTGACTCTGCAATTAAAGATCTAACTACATGATGTCTAAGAAAAAACATATTTTATGGAATACTGGGATGCACACTGAAGAATACATATTACAGTGGTTAGCATTTGACACGCACACAGCTGCAGTAAATATATAAAAGATTACTAATCCATTAGTTCCCATAATTTGCACGGACAGAGGACTGACAAAAAATTTCTACACAAAGTGTATTACTTTGTTACATTTTATGTGACAAATAAATTGCATCAAAAGATAAGACCTTCCCTTTCATCGATTATATTTCCACCATATTCAATAGCAAATATTGTAATGTCTGGAATAAATAGCATTGTTTCCACATAGGCTGTAATACAACACCATAGTATCTATGCCATGTGCGCTGCTCCAGGAGCATTAAAATTTGACATCACAAATCCAGTGCATAACTTTTTTAGGTCTCGCAAAGGGCAGCGCATGCGTTGCCCTACGAGGCATCCTTTAATCAGCATTAGTAGTTAAACTCCACCCATTGCATTTCTCTTTGCTTCCTCAAATTCCATTGGTTAAATCTGTCATTGCTCTTCTTAACGTGCTCTTTGTTGGCTGGTGGTCCGTCACGTCATTTCCGTTTTCTTCGTTTCTGGCAGGAAGCAGCAGCGATCCACTACTCTTAACTTGCGCTGCAGGGCGGTATGTTTTAATGTATGAACTACTTTGTTTTTTTCCATGACGCCTGATTCGCACTCCTCGATCCTTATTGTCCTATGTATGCTGAGGTCTTCTAGCCTGTATGTACAGGGAGCCGCGCAGGGTCTGCTGCTCCAGCCGCCTACCCTTTTTGTTACACAGCCAGTCACCATGACCCCTCCCACTCCCACTAGTTAGCAAGGAGGCGAACACGGGGGGCCACGCGCCTTTCATATTTCCTACACAGCTGTGATTGATTACTTCGAGCTGCTTCTACATTCTGCACAGCAATGCTTGGTTTTAATTTGTTTCTCCTACTGCGGGCTCGACCGACGTGCTTTCCTCGCCATGCCCGCCGCTTTCACTATCAGGCAGCCCCTGACAGTGGCAGATGGATGAAAGGGGAGTTTGGGGGGGCAGACGACCGCAGGGAGGTCTCCCCCCGGGCAGTTTGCGAGGGGCGGGGGGGAGGGGGTCTGTCAGCAGCAAGGCGGGTTTTTTTCTGTTTGGGCTGGTTTTGTAGCCCAAAAGGAGCCCAAGCATAAATGCTATGGCTCCTCTCCCCAGCAACCATTTTGGGATTGGTGACCTGGTGGATGGGAGTAGGCTAGGAATTTTTCTTTTTTGTACTTGTTGTGTTGGGTAGTGAGAGTTTAATAGGATCATGGCAGCGGTAGATGCGAGGGTTTTGGAAGCCATTCGACTTCTCAGCGAGGCTGGAAGACTCGATTTGGTGCTGGGGGACGCGGGGGGCCATCGCGCCCCACGCTGCAGGCCTCTGCTGGGGTTGCAGCCTTCGTTGCGGCGTGCATGTCCCCAAAGCGCCCTCGCATGGAGAAGGTGAGTGTGAGGGGCCGCCCGCGCTCTAAAAAGGCGGCCTAGTGTCTGAGGCTGGCCGGAAAGTGGTGTGCGGCCCGTGTGTCACAGGCCCGGCCATGTGCAAAAGCGGGTCGGGCCTGCAGGCGGAGACCGAGGAACCGCCGGAGCTGCCTGTTGCTCCGGCGGTTCAAATGAGGGCTCCGGTGTCTAAGGCTGGCCGGAAAGTAGTGTGCGGTCAGTGTCTCACAAGCCCGGCCGAGCGCGAAAGCGGGTCAGGCCTGCAGGCGGTGACAGAGGAACCGCTGGAGCTGCCTGTTGCTCCGGCGGTTCAAATGAGAGCGCAGTCGGCCCCTGTGCTGCTGGTAAAGAATGGGGCGGGCGGAGCGGGAAGAGGCGTTCGGCCTCGGTTTTTGCCCCACCGCATGGTGAGGAGCAGGAGGCCTCGGGCCGGGAGGGGCAGCAGAGAGAGTGTGAAGCGTTCGGGGACTATGGCAGTCTGGCGAGGCCGGGAGGGAGGGAGGTGGGGGCTTCAAATATTGGGAAAGCAGGGAGCAGGCCAGTGCAAGGGGGTGGGGGGCTGTGTTTGGCCCCCAGGCGGCAGATGGCATAGGGGATGGCTTTTTCAGGTGCAAGAGCGGGAGTGCGATGGGGGCTGGCACATCAGGGCTGGTGGGGGAGGGGGGCAGAGACATTTTGAGCGCCCTCTTGTTTTCCCTACCTTAGTCCCCTGGGTTGGAGGCAGGTTCAGTGGCAGCTCATTGGGGGAGGGGGAATGAGCACAGGTGGGAGGGTGGGGCAGTGTTACTCCGCAGTTGGCCAGCACAGTTTCCGGGCCTTTCCCCACTGGCCCCCTAAGGGGCTATATGAGTCCGATATACAGGGAGGGGAGGAACATGGGGGCAGTGTGGAGGGGGGTGCCAGGGGGAGTTTTCAGGCTGGGGGGGGGAGTGCCTTGGGAAGGCTTGGCTGCTTTTCTGGCTTGAGCAGGGTTGGTTTTGGGCAGGAGCGCAAAGGATGGTGCGGGGCTCCCCGCCCCGCCCATCGTAGGCCATCTGGGGAGGTTTTTTGTGGACTCTGTGGGGGGCGGTTTTGTCAGAGGGCAGTTAACGAGGTGGGGGATAGGGAAGGTAGGGACTTGGGGCAGGGGACAGCGGGCAGTAGTACAGGTAATGCTAGAATGGAGAAGTGACGAAGAAGGTGAGGAGGCACACACTGCCGCTCGCACTGCCGAGGTCAGCGTGGCGCAGTTCGGGCAGAGGTAGCAGAGGAAGGCCAGAGGGGTTGGAGAGGTAGCATTTGGAGGTCCTGGGGGCTGGGAGGCTAGCGTGGCCAGCACACGAAGGTCAAGCGCGACCTCGCTGGCCCCAACGTTTGACAGGAATCGACGGATGGACTGGTCAACTGACAGAGAGGATAGGTGTGGTCAATGTTCAAGGGAGTACCGGCGTGTACAGTCGGCTCCCCCAGCAGGAGTACAAGTTAAGACCGGTGTGGCCAGTTCAGTTGGTGAGTGGTCTGGTAAGGCCCGTGTTAGTGTACTGTTTTCAGATCCTCTATTGATAGAGGAGCCAGTGGTACTGGACTATGATGAGGACAGTCCAGTGGAAGGTGAAGTGAGGGAGCATGAGGAAGGTGGGTCCTTCTCATGTTTATCCTAGCGTTTTACAGGCACCGGAGGTCGTGCAGCCCAGGAGCACAGTGGCGCTTGGACCCAGAAGAGAGCGCAGCCCCTCGGTGAGGGCTCCTCGGACGGTGGACAACGCAGAGACTGTGGAATGGAGGTCGGCGCCCGGTCGGGCCCCTCTGTTCGAACCAGGTGAGAACGGTGAACCATGGGCCAAACCAAATATGGTGTCTGTGGCGATTGGAGGTGATGAAGTTGGGGGGAGTGCTGAGGGGAAGCTTTACAAAGGTTGTTACGTTAAAGATCAAGGTGTGGGGACAGGTGACATAGAGGGAACACTGGGTTCCAAGGTGGAGAGTGGGATAAATACTGAAGCAGTGGAGACAGGTAAAGAGGGTTTGCACAGCAAGGAGTTAAAGATCAAGAAGCTCCCATACATGGGGGTTGCTAAACCGCTGGGGGCCCATCTGATGTTGGCCACAAAGGAGAGAATTTGGAAAGGTGAATACGTTGAAATTCTTAAGCTGTTGCACAGGGAAGTCCGATCCAAAGAGGTGTCTAAGGAGGAGGAATATAGGCTGGCTAAGCGCCCAAAAGTGCCTTTAACAATTGAAAACTGGACAGCAGCATTCTTAATTTATGCCAGCGTATACTGTGAGAAGTTCCCGGAGCGCTGTGTTGCCAAGTATATGGATGTTATCAGAAAGGCGCCGATTACGGGTGGTGGTTTTGCTTGGACCCAATATGATGAGGAATTCAGAGCCCGTTTGGCCTCGGACCCAGAGGCAAAATGGGGGGAGTTAGATACTGATTTGTGGCAACAAACAATGGGTGCATCGGCGGGGGCAAGACCATATTCACAGCAAGTGGTCTACCTTTAGTTTACCGGCCCTTTCAGGGGAAGCCCACCGGGGGAAGGGTGAGGATGTCCACAGCAGCTCAAACAGGGTCTGGGCATGCTGGGACTTCAACAAAGCGGTTCAAAAGGGGGTGGTGATGGACAGAGCATCTGAACCAATCAAACACTCACACCCAGTCAACAGATCTGGGTTTAATCCATCACCATTCTTTAGCCCACTCTGCCACCCCAGTTCAGACATCGCCATATGCAAATCAGTCCGACCCTGTGCCTCATGGGACCAGTCCAGACCGAACTGCCAAGCCATGCCTTCCCTGGACCGGAAACAAGCTTCCCAGGACCGGTTTCTGGCATTTCAGCCGTCTTCAGCCCGGCTTGCTTGAATCCAGTGACAAAGTGAGCAAGGGACTCACGTCTGAACATACCCTGACAACTTATGGCGAACAAAGTGGTACAAAAGGGGGGGTGATGGATGGAGCATGTGAACCAATCAAACACTCACACCCAGTCAACAGATCTGGGTTTAATCCATCACCGTTCTTTAGCCCACTCTGCCACCCCAGTTCAGACATGGCCATATGCAAATCAGTCTGACCCTGTGCCTCATTGGACCAGTCCAGCCCGAACTGCCAAGCCATGCTTTCCCTGGACCTGAAACAAGCTTCCGAGGACCGGTTTCTGGCATTTCAGCCGTCTTCAACCCGGCTTGCTAGAATCCAGTGGCAAAGTGAGCAAATGACTCACGTCTGAGCATACCCTGCCAACTTATGGCGAACAAAGCAGTACAAAAGGGGTGGTGATGGACGGGGCATTTGAACCAAACACTCACACCCAGTGAACAGATCTGGGTTTAATCTATCACCGTTCTTTAGCCCACTCTGCCAACCCAGTTCAGACATGGCTATATGCAAATCAGTCTGACCCTGTGCCTCATGGGCCAGTCCAGCCAGAACTGCCAAGCCATGCCTTCCCTGGACCGGAAACAAGCTTCCGAGGACCGGTTTCTGGCATTTCAGCCGTCTTCAGCCCGGCTTGCTTGAATCCAGTGGCAAAGTGAGCAAGGGACTCACGTCTGAGCATACCCTGCCAACTTATGGTGAACAAAGTGGTACAAAAGGGGGTGGTGATGGACAGAGCATCTGAACCAATCAAACACTCAGACCCACTCAACAGATCTGGTTTTAATTCATCACTGTTCTTTAGCCCACTCTGCCACCCCAGTTCAGACATGGCCATATGCAAATCAGTCTGACCCTGTGCCTCATGGGACCAGTCCAGCACCGAACTGCCAAGCCATGCCTTCCCTGGACCGGAAACAAGCTTCCGAGGACCGGTTTCTGGACCGGCTAAAGAACGGTGATGGATTAAACCAAGATCTGTTGACTCGGTGTGAGTGCTTGATTGGTTCAGATGCTCCATCTATCACCACCCCCTTTTGTACCGCTTGGGACTTCAACAAAGGCATGTGCACAAGGGAATACTGTAGGTTCAAGCACGAATGTTCACAATGCGGTAAGAAACATCCCTTGGTCAGGAGATGGGGAGTTAGAAATACAAACAACCAGCAGTGGCAGCAGCCGGGTCCTAGCACGGGGGGCCCCGCCCAGCAAGCTCAGGGTGCTAGAGAAGGTAATGGACCACAGGGGGCTGGGCCCAAAGGCTTATATGCTGGTTAAGTTCGTACAGTTGGCAGCAGCCTTGGGCGAGTACGGGATATGAGGGCAAAGAGGGTTTTGGTGCGGAGTTTTCGAGAAGGGTTCCATCTAGGCTACAGGGGGCCACGGCTGCAGCGATGGTCCAAGAATTTGAAATCAGCAGTTGAACACAAGGCGATTTTGCAGGAGAAGTTGTATAACGAAGTGCGTGAAGAGAGGATGGTGGGCCATTTGATGATTGGCCAATGGAGGATTTAATCATCTCCCCTACTGGGGTGGTCCCCAAGAAGGAAGCAGGGCAGTACAGGCTAATCCAACACCTTTCTTGGCCAGAGGGGTCTTCCGTCAATGATTTTATTGATGAGGAGGCAGCTTCTGTGTCATATTCCTCAGTTGACGTAGCTATGTCACTAGTGGTGACCGCGGGCGCAGCTGCAGAGATGGTAAAATGCGATATAAAATCCGCATTTAGATTGCTTCCAGTCCATCCAGATGATTGGAAACTTCTGGGGATCCATTTTGTTGGTCAATGGTACATGGACAAAGCACTGCCAATGGGTTGTTCGATGTCTTGTGCCCTTTTTGAATGCTTCAGCACTTTTTAGCAATGGTATTTTACACATCGCATTTGGCCATGAGTTGGTAACACACTATCTGGACACATTTTTCTTTGTTGGATCCTCTGGCTCCACGGAGTGCCAGGCAGCCCTGGACACATTACAAGAGCTCATGAGCGATTTGGGGGTGCCGTTAGCTCCGGAGAAGACAATGGGTCCTTGCGCGTCCTTGTCTTTTCTGGGGATTGAGATTGATTCCAGGGCAATGCAGACTCAATTGCCGGTGGACAAGAAGGTGAAGATGTTGGAACTCATACACAAAATATTAGCCAGACAGAAAATGACAGTGAGGGATATTCAGGTGCTGCCGGGCCATCTTAATTTTGCTTTTAGGGTGGTCAGGGCAGGGAGAACCTTTTGTAGGCGTTTGGGTAGGGCACTGTCAGGTCAGCACTTGCCTCATCACCATGTCCGCCTGTCAGCTGGAGTTAAGGAGGATCTGCGTATGTGGGCGGTCTTTCTACACTCTTTTAATGGAGTTCCTCTAGTCAGGGAGGTGGATTTTCCATGGGACGTTCAGATTTTCTCTGATGCAGCTGGCAGTGAGGGGCAAACAGATTTTAAAACTGCTGCGAGTCTTTGTGTTGCCTTAGGTTTGATATCGCCTTTAGGGCCTTGCATATTCCTGGTGTGGACAATGACATTGCGGATGCTTTGTCTCATTCGCAGTGGGAGAGATTCCATGGGCTGGCCAAGGAGGCGGACAGGACACCAACCCCATGCCGGACCACTTGTGGTATGCAGGCAACGCAGGGTCATACAATTGGTGGTAGGTTCATTGTCTGCATCAACCCGGGCAGCATAAGCGTTGGCTTGGAAGGAGTTTTTGGCGTCAGGGGCTTGTAGGAGGGAGGTTGACTGGCGTTGTGCTGAAGATGTGATACAGTTTATCCTGGATTTGATGGACAGAGTTACTATAGCGTGCAAGTTGGCGGGTGTCTCCTTCATGGGGAAACTCCTTTGGGGCTACTCTCCTTCTGCAGGGTAGGTTGGGAGGAGAATGTTGGAAGGTTGGGCGAGGGAGCGGGGTGCCGAGCGTCCGGTTCGGAATCCCTTGTCCTGGCAGAAATTATCTAGGTTGTTGGAAGTGTTGCCAGCGGTGTGCAGGGATGTCTCGGAGACTTGTCTGTTTTACACGCTCATGATGTGGATGTTTTTTGGGGCCTTTAGCGTATCGGAGCCGATGGGTTCCAAGTCTAGATGGGGCATTGGGTGGCAGGAGGTAGGCTGCTCGGAGACAGGTGTACATATTTGGCTGACAAATTCTAAAACGGACCAAAGGAGTCGGGGAAAAGGGGTATGGTTGGAGGCTCCATCCCCGGCCGGGACATGCCCGCTGTGGTGGGCGCGGCGGCTGAGAGAGAGCTCCGGTGGAAAGACTGGGGAGGTGGTATTCCAACATGCAGATGGGAGCAGGGTTTCTGAATACCTAATTCGCATGGTGCTCCGTAAAGCTTTATGTGCCATTGGGTTGGATGGGGCACACTATGGTACTCATTCTTTTAGAATCGGGGCTGCAACGGAAGCACATATTAGGGGCTGGTCCAGGGAGGATATTATGCGGTTGGGTCGATGGTCTTCTAACTGTTTTCAGCGCTATGTGAGAAACACTGCTGCGGTGGCGCATGTGTCATCCTCATTGCCATAAGTTTGATATTGCTTTTCTCATTTCAGGTTCGGTGGCTGGACCCCGCTCGAAGGAACTGACTATATGGATTGTGGTGTAGGTGAAGAACAAGGAAATTCAAGAAGTTTTTCAAAAGATCAAAAGGAAAAAATCAAAATTGTTCTAGAAATGCAGTGTTTTATTCACCATGCATTCATGTCATCATAGTCGAGTTATTCAATAAGGAAGATCAAATTACACAGTTGATTGTAATTGGTTCATGTGCCCATAGAGAGAATTAAAAGGAAAGGGGAAGTAGTAAAGTTAACAAAAAAGTTGTGACTCACTTTACATTCAATAAAGACAAAAAACATACATTGAGATTCAAGTATTAATTCTGAATGATCCCTATCCAAACAGGGTCATATACAATATACAAAAAGTCTGGAAATTTTCAAAAGAGTCAAGCTCCTATGAAGCCGTACAAATCACGCTGGTGATAGGAGTTGAGGAGGGGTAGATAGCAGTCTACGTTTCGACCCAGGGTGTTGTAGGATAGTTGATCCTTACAGTGCGGGTCTTCTTCAGGACATGTGGGGGTGGTGGGGGAGTGGGCAAACCTCCTAGGGTTAAAGAGAAAATTTAAAAATCAAAATTACTTATTCCAGGGCTGTACGTCCCTAACAGAACCGTAGCGGGAAAATGCCGCCCGGGAACAACGTTAAAAAACACTGAGGGCTAACCGTGAGAGCATATTATCTGTGAGACATTTACCTGCTGAGTATTGCAGGTCGGGGTGTGACCGGAATGATCAAAAACAAACTGTAGGTTGCAATCTGAAGATATCAGAGTCGTTTAGTTGCAATAAATTAAGGGTCCGAGATGGAGCTACCTTATTTTCAAAAACAATCCGTATCTGGAAAGAAACATGAAGGGCTAATGAGTTAAGCGTCCCAAAACGAGTACAACTCTAACGTTGACTTTCTGGACAGGCTTAACCGTCGGTACAGGTCCTACCTTGTTATGATGGATATCTCAAGGTCGTTTAGTTGCAACAAATTAAGGGTCCGAGAGGGGCTGGGCTAATTCAAAAGTCCGTATCTGGAAAGAAACACGGAGGGCTAATGAGTTAAACGTCCCAGAGCGATTGCTGCTCTGATGTTGATTTTCAGGACAAGCTTACCCGTAGGCACAGGTCCTGCCTTGTTGTGAAGGGTGTCTCGAAGTAGGTAGCGTCTCCTGTGATCGGGAAATAGGCCGGGAGGGGGGACGGGCTGGACAGATTCAACAGTCCGTATCTGGAAAGGGAATTGAAGGGCCAGTGAGATAGACGTCCAAAAATGGACACAAAACGAATATGAGATTCGTAGACAGGCTTACCCGTAAGCACACGGCTTTCCGAGTCGGCCGGGGTATCTCGCGATCGATGGCGTCTCCCGTAACCAGGAAGTAACCTGGAAGGGGGCGTGGTGACCCTTAAATACGCAGCTAATGGAGAATGAGGAAGGACTCCAACACGGTTACCAGGCAACCCTCCTGGTATACAAAGTAAACGGGTTGGCGAGCCAGATACCAATACGGTGAAGCAGATTCTGAAAGTTGCTTGAAAGAACAATGCTGGTGGGCAAATGTACTCACGAACCAACTCAGTACAGCGGTTTAGATGCATAACCCAATCTTAATACGGAAAACAGTCAAGGGTAAATCTAGATCGCCTGGCTGCATTAATAGCTCAACATTTCAAATTACACAAGCACACGTTGTTATAGTCCAAATGCTAAAGGCTAAGATACACAATTAAAATGGTGTCACTTATCGGCATGAACCTGCCAACAAGGCGGTTAAATGCATGACAGCTACACCCATTACACCATTATACGTTGCAGTTGTCCGAATGAAAAAGATAAGGTAAACAGTTAAAAAGAATTTGGAGAAGATTTTACTAATTGGCATGAACCTGCCAACAGGGCGGTTAAATGCATGACAGCTGCACAGATTTATAGTCAATGCTGGAAAACAGGTTTTGAATTTTATGAGAGTCATAGATTGGCCAGTTGAGCGAAGGTATTCTCAGACTCATTTAACACATTTTTTACAGAGTCGAAGAAATTAATCCATTTCAGTTCCCTGACATTCAGAACAGGGGTTATACTACCGCCCCTAGGGCCAAGTTTGACCTGCTCTAAAATGACCCACCTCAGGCTTTCCGGTAAGTGGTTTTGTTCAGTGCAATGTTCTACCATTGGGGCCCCTTGTACCTTACATTTGATCCTGCTACAATGTTGGAGAAACCTCACTTTGGCACGTTGCTGTGTCTGTCCTACGTAAGGTAAATCGCATGGACATATAATGCAGTATACCACGCTGGTGGTGTTGCAGTTGGTGTGCGATTTGAGTGTGACTCGTAATTGTTTATTGTTAGACCTGACATCATTGGCTTGAGTCTCTCCTCCATTTTTTCTGTTTTGCCTCTACTGTTTTACGATGTTTTGCTGGTATATGCTTTGGGCGCCGTGTCACTGCTGATCAGTGCCATAGCGCAAGTGCTCCCTATGTTAAATTGATGTATCTATTGTATCCATGTTTGGCTTATTTGGTTTACTATCAGTCCCTCGTCTAGTGCACCCAGAGTGCCGGGGCTTGTAAACGCAAATGCCGCTCGTGGGCTTGCAGCACGTGTTGTGCCACCCACAGGAGCGGCCTCGTAAAAGAATGTCTACTGGTCGGTCATTGCGAGACCCACGTGCAGCCTCGTGCTGTCACGCCGGCCGTGCAAGTATACCTACTTGCCAGCCCTCCAAACCTTCCCTTGGCTTCATGTTAGTCACCCCTATGGTAGGCCTTCGGGCAGGGTGCATTGTAAGTCTGAGGTAGGACACGCCTGACCAAGTTGGCATGTCCTAATAGTGAATTACCGCCATCTTGGTCCTTCACTATTGCGAGGTAGCCTGCTCTCCATTGATTAGAATGGGCCGCCGGGATTATTAGTACTATGATCCTCGCTGGCTCGGAGAGCATGGTGCAATGTCGAGTTTGGTATCCCTGAACTCGGGGTTTAATTACGCATCCGTTGGTGTGGATGGTTTTTGGACTCTGGGTTCGAAAATAGCACTTTTAGAAGGTGTCTATTTTCTTGTCTAACCATATCTGGTTTCTGCTGGTTTTGCGTGTGTGTGACAGGAGCTGGGTGGCTCCCCAGGTCTGGATGAGTCAGTGTGGGATGAGTGGGACAGTTACGTTGAGAGTAGGGGGAGAGTAGTTGTTGATAGCCTGCCTTGCCTGATACAATGCCGGCTCCACCTCCTGCCAAGCGGCTGATGGCTCTGTGCCTGCCATGGACGATCCTAGCCCCACCTCCTGCCAGGTGGCCGATAGCTCTGCTCCTGCCAGTGTCAATGCTGGCTCCACCTCCTGCTGGGCGTCTGAGGACCCAGCCCTGCTCAGTGAATAGGCCAGGTGCTTCTGCCTGGCTCCACCCACAACGGACCCAGGATGTTGGGAAACCCCCGGCATGGACAAAGGGATCAAAGACGAAAAGGGGTATAAGAGTAGGACCCCTGAACCAAGAATTTAGATCACTTCTGACAAGGAACCCTGTAACCAAGGACAAGAGGCCTGCTGATCTAAGGACTGCCTACCCCTTCTGCCCGTGTGCTGTTGTTGGGGGAATCCTGCAGTGCTTCTTTATTTTTGCCAAGGAACCAGGAGAGAGGAACTGTGTGTGTACTCTCACGCTTGCTAAGAAAATCTCCAAGGACTGGAAGAGTGCCAGTCTCCTGCTGAAGTCACAGGGCTAAAGGACTTCATCTGCTTAAAGTGCTATTTTGCTGGAACCGTGAATCCAGCACCTCTGAAAGAGTCAGCAATCACGACAACCGAACGCTAGGCCCAACCGACGCCAGCAGCAACGCCAGTGAGTGGGAGTACGGCTCTAGCTCCAGAGGACCTCGTGTCTGCACCGCTGCTGATCGCATCACCTGTGTGCCCTTCGACGCCGTGAGCGCTGCTCACTCTGTGCAACCGCATCATCAACGACGACGCCTGCTGAGGCCAGATCGACACCGAAGACGCGACGCCGGATTGCTCGACGCCGCTGATCATCGTGTGCTTCATTTTCCTAAGGTACTGTGTTGTTGGGGGTCCGTGCGACTCCAGGCTTGACGTAGCGCTCCTCGCGGTCGACGCCGAACCTTTGGATTAACTTTGCCTTGACGTCGTGTAGCCCCCGTGTGGGTTACCCTGTTGCTAAGAACTGCATTGCCAAGAAGAAGATTTGCTTGATACTAAAAACTTTGTGCTAAAGAAGAAACTACCTTTGAACTATCCTTTTTTTCTTCCCAACGTATTTATTCCGATTGTGTACAGTTTGTCGTTATTTTGGTCTTGTGCTAAGCCTTATATAAAAATACTTATTTTTATAATACTACTGTGTCGTGTCCATTTGTAGTGCATTCACGGTATTACTGTATGTGGTCATAATTGCTTAACGCACAGCCTCTGAGATAAGCCTGTTCTGCTCTGCCAAGCTACCAAGGGGGTGAGCAGGGGTTATCAAAGGGTGTGATCCCCTTGCCCTGACTAGAAAAGGAGTGTCCCTATTTGTCAGAAGTGTATACCTCTGCCAACTAGAGACAGCCGGTTCTAACATTTATGAATAAATTCTTTAGTCTGTATGGTCGCAGGGCATGCTTTGCAAGAGCCACATCTGAAGTGCCCCACAATCGGTGGGAGATTCCACATTGAGGTGATAGTGGGTTCATTCATGGTGTCAAGGAGTGAACAGACCACATGGTCACGAATGTTTTTGGCCTTTTTAAAGGAGTGTAGTGGTAGGTCTTTACTGTCAAGGTCCTCTGAAATCAGATTCCAGTGTTTATTGATGACTTTCTTTATTGAGTTGCTCTGAGTGGAAAAGGTGGTTACACAAATCAAGCGCTTTTCCATGTTTCTTTTATGCTCATTGGGTTGTAACAAGATATCTCAGTGATTAAACCATGCTCTCTTCACAACACCCTGGGTCGAAACGTAGACTGCTATCTACCCCTCCTCAACTCCTATCACCAGCGTGATTTGTACGGCTTCATAGGAGCTTGACTCTTTTGAAAATTTCCAGACTTTTTGTATATTGTATTTGACCCTGTTTGGATAGGGATCATTCAGAATTAATACTTGAATCTCAATGTATGTTTTTTGTCTTTATTGAATGTAAAGTGAGTCACAACTTTTTTGTTAACTTTACTACTTCCCCTTTCCTTTTCCTTCTCTCTATGGGCACATGAACCAATTACAATGAACTGTGTAATTTGATCTTCCTTATTGAATAACTCGACTATGATGACATGAATGCATGGTGAATAAAACACTGCATTTCTAGAACAATTTCGATTTTTTCCTTTTGATCTTTTGAAAAACTTCTTGAATTTCCTTGTTCTTCACCTACTCCATATCTGTTGGGGACCCCTCTGTTTATAACAATTAAATGCCCAGGTCCCTTTGACTATTTGGGTTCAACCCTGTTTTGTAATATACTTCGAGCAGACACCTGTCTGCGAGGTTTCTCCTTTCTCAAATATATTAAGTGCCGCATTTTGGGATTCATAACCAATGTTAAATGGCAGACAAAGAAATTTTATCTTACACTGAGGACTACATTAAACAACTTCTTCTAGATCCAGCTAACAATTTTCTTTCATCTAATATACCAAATCTTGATTTCACACTCAATGATAAAATCAGTAATCTAGAACGCCTTGAGAAAAAACTCATTAGAACGAAACTGCATGGACATTTCCTTGCACAATGCTTGCAGTCTAATATTATTCCTGTAGGCTTACAGGTTAAAGTGGAGCCAGCAATCTTTGTTGACGTCCCTAAGTTTAGGGAAGGTTTCAGCTTTGTCGCGAACAACTGTTCGCGACATTGGATGGTGCTAGGTATTGAAACCGCCAATGAACAAATTGCCACCCTAACAAAACAAATATCAGATTTGAAGGCTGAAATAACAAGTGACTCAACCATAACTAATTCAAAGGAAGCTCTCACCAAACTTGTCTCCACATTACAAGACTTCGAAACAACGACCATAAAGAAAAAGCTGGAGAAACTCACCCGAGATCTGAAACTATACGATAAGAAAAAGACGTACCCCTACCTTCAGGAAGAATACTACCGACAGGACTCACAGGGTAGATTCACCAACCGAGGACGAGGTGCCTACAGAGGGAGAAGAAACTTCACAACCTTTTCGGACTCGTCCTATAGCTCGGGAGAGGACTCTGAACAAGCCGGCCCCAGCGGATCCTATCGATACCAGGAAGCGTACGGCCCCCCTTATCAACCTAATTCTTTTTTAGGACAGGGTGGATGGAGACCCCCCCGGGGCAGAGGCAACAACTGGAACAGAGGGTCTGGCAGAGGACAACAGAATCCGAGAGAAGAATGGGACTCTGGCAGGGGAAGAGGGACGAAACAGGTGAATTTCCCCCCCCAAAGAAGAGCACGGGGAGAGATCGACCCGCAGAAAGAATTACAGGTGGTGAGGTCTGCTCCGTCTCCTGTGATCAACATCTCCAAATACACTTTGAAAGAGGAAGAAATGAGAGTGCTTAATCGCGGTTTATCATTTGTACCTACCGCCTTACCGAACATCTTTACCACTTTGGCCGAACTTCATAATTTTTTCAGAAAAATTAGACTTAGATACTTTTTCAAAGACAGACCAATCCAACGTCCCTCCTCTACGACTGGTCTCAGAATTCCATCACTTTTGTTCCCCCAACCCACACCATGACCCAGCGTATCCTTGCCTATGAAAGCCTCGTTACACGTGATGTAAAGAGGATCCTGGATGAAAAGAAATTTATCAAGTACAATATTAGCAAAGCAGAAAAACTGGCCCTAATATCCTTGAAAGATAACAAGACAGTGGTCGTGAAACCCGCAGACAAGGGCGGTGCTATTGTAGTTCAGGACGTGGACAACTACAAGAACGAAATCCTGAGGCAACTAGGAGATGGGATCAGCTATAGGAGACTGCCCGGTGACCCTTCTAAAGAATTGGCCAGGGAAATACTTAGAACCACACAAGAGAGCTTGGACCAAGGTTTCCTATCTGACCTAGAGTTTGGATTTCTCAACCAAAAAGATCCACGGATACCGACAATCTACACTCTGCCGAAGGTGCACAAAGACTTGAACCAACCGCCAGGACGACCGATCGTCTCCGGTTGTGGCTCCATACTGGAACCTCTATGTAAAAATATAGACTTTTTCCTAAAACCTCTAGCCGAAGACACTGCAACCTACATTCGGGATACTACACATACAATCAATTTAGTAGACGGATGCCCATTTGATTCAAGACAAGAGCTACTTGCGACATGTGACATTGTGTCACTTTATACTAGCATACCTCAAGAAGAAGCACTCGTTGTGGCCACACTTGCGCTGAACAAAAGAGTGGCTCCTGTCCGGGTTCCTACTTCATTCATTATCTCACTCCTCAGAACTGCCATGATGAAAAATTTCTTCATGTTTCAGAATCTTTTCTACCTCCAGACCAAAGGGGTGGCTATGGGGGCAGCATTCGCGCCGGACCTAGCCATAATTTTCATGTCAACATATGAAGAAACATTCGTGTTGAATGACATCAATCCCTTTAGACCAAACATACGTATGTGGATGAGATACATAGACGACATCCTTTTAATCTGGACAGGAATAGTGACAGAAATTAAAGATTTTTTCATCTGGTTGAATAGAAGGTCGCAAGATATCCAATTTACCATTCAATTTGATAAGACATCTGTCAATTTTTTGGATATTTCCATCATCGCTGAGGAGGATGTATTACATACTACCCTATTCAGGAAGCCGACGGAGAGAAATGTGTTACTCCAATACTCCAGTCATCATCCACGAGGTCTAAGGGACAATCTGCCTTTTGGGCAATTCTTGCGAATACGCCGAAACTGCAGCAAGAAAGAGGATTATATGGAACAATCGGAAATCCTCAAGGTACGCCTGATAGAACACGGTTATCCAAAACGCCTGACCACAAAAGCCAGGAAGAGAGCATGGTTCAATCACCGAGATATCTTGTTACAACCCAATGAGCATAAAAGAAACATGGAAAAGCGCTTGATTTGTGTAACCACCTTTTCCACTCAGAGCAACTCAATAAAGAAAGTCATCAATAAACACTGGAATCTGATTTCAGAGGACCTTGACAGTAAAGACCTACCACTACACTCCTTTAAAAAGGCCAAAAACATTCGTGACCATGTGGTCTGTTCACTCCTTGACACCATGAATGAACCCACTATCACCTCAATGTGGAATCTCCCACCGATTGTGGGGCACTTCAGATGTGGCTCTTGCAAAGCATGCCCTGCGACCATACAGACTAAAGAATTTATTCATAAACAATTACGAGTCACACTCAAATCGCACACCAACTGCAACACCACCAGCGTGGTATACTGCATTATATGTCCATGCGATTTACCTTACGTAGGACAGACACAGCAACGTGCCAAAGTGAGGTTTCTCCAACATTGTAGCAGGATCAAATGTAAGGTACAAGGGGCCCCAATGGTAGAACATTGTACTGAACAAAACCACTTACCGGAAAGCATGAGGTGGGTCATTTTAGAGCAGGTCAAACTTGGCCCTAGGGGCGGTAGTATAACCCCTGTTCTGAATGTCAGGGAACTGAAATGGATTAATTTCTTCGACTCTGTAAAAAATGGGTTAAATGAGTCTGAGAATACCTTCGCTCAACTGGCCAATCTATGACTCTCATAAAATTCAAAACCTGTTTTCCAGCATTGACTATAAATCTGTGCAGCTGTCATGCATTTAACCGCCCTGTTGGCAGGTTCATGCCGATTAGTAAAATCTTCTCCAAATTCTTTTTAACTGTTTACCTTATCTTTTTCATTCGGACAACTGCAACGTATAATGGTGTAATGGGTGTAGCTGTCATGCATTTAACCGCCTTGTTGGCAGGTTCATGCCGATAAGTGACACCATTTTAATTGTGTATCTTAGCCTTTAGCATTTGGACTATAACAACGTGTGCTTGTGTAATTTGAAATGTTGAGCTATTAATGCAGCCAGGCGATCTAGATTTACCCTTGACTGTTTTCCGTATTAAGATTGGGTTATGCATCTAAACCGCTGTACTGAGTTGGTTCGTGAGTACATTTGCCCACCAGCATTGTTCTTTCAAGCAACTTTCAGAATCTGCTTCACCGTATTGGTATCTGGCTCGCCAACCCGTTTACTTTGTATACCAGGAGGGTTCCCTGGTAACCGTGTTGGAGTCCTTCCTCATTCTCCATTAGCTGCGTATTTAAGGGTCACCACGCCCCCTTCAAGGTTACTTCCTGGTTACGGGAGACGCCATCGACCGCGAGATACCCCGGCCGACTCGGAAAGCCGTGTGCTTACGGGTAAGCCTGTCTACGAATCTCATATTCGTTTTGTGTCCATTTTTGGACGTCTATCTCACTGGCCCTTCAATTCCCTTTCCAGATACGGACTGTTGAATCTGTCCAGCCCGTCCCCCCTCCCGGCCTATTTCCCGATCACAGGAGACGCTACCTACTTCGAGACACCCTTCACAACAAGGCAGGACCTGTGCCTACGGGTAAGCTTGTCCTGAAAATCAACATCAGAGCAGCAATCGCTCTGGGACGTTTAACTCATTAGCCCTCCGTGTTTCTTTCCAGATACGGACTTTTGAATTAGCCCAGCCCCTCTCGGACCCTTAATTTGTTGCAACTAAACGACCTCGAGATATCCATCATAACAAGGTAGGACCTGTACCTACGGTTATGCCTGTCCAGAAAGTCAACGTTAGAGTTGTACTCGTTTTGGGACGCTTAACTCATTAGCCCTTCATGTTTCTTTCCAGATACGGATTGTTTTTGAAAATAAGGTAGCTCCATCTCGGACCCTTAATTTATTGCAACTAAACGACTCTGATATCTTCAGATTGCAACCTACAGTTTGTTTTTGATCATTCCGGTCACACCCCGACCTGCAATACTCAGCAGGTAAATGTCTCACAGATAATATGCTCTCACGGTTAGCCCTCAGTGTTTTTTAACGTTGTTCCCGGGCGGCATTTTCCCGCTACGGTTCTGTTAGGGACGTACAGCCCTGTAATAAGTAATTTTGATTTTTAAATTTTCTCTTTAACCCTAGGAGGTTTGCCCACTCCCCCACCACCCCCACATGTCCTGAAGAAGACCCGCACTGTAAGGATCAACTATCCTACAACACCCTGGGTCGAGACGTAGACTGCTATCTACCCCTCCTCAACTCCTATCACCAGCGTGATTTGTACGGCTTCATAGTAGCTTGACTCTTTTGAAAATTTCCAGACTTTTTGTATATTGTATATGACCCTGTTTGGATAGGGATCATTCAGAATTAATACTTGAATCTCAATGTATGTTTTTTGTCTTTATTGAATGTAAAGTGAGTCACAACTTTTTTGTTAACTTTACTACTTCCCCTTTCCTTTTCCTTCTCTCTATGGGCACATGAACCAATTACAATCAACTGTGTAATTTGATCTTCCTTATTGAATAACTCGACTATGATGACATGAATGCATGGTGAATAAAACACTGCATTTCTAGAACAATTTTGATTTTTTCCTTTTGATCTTTTGACAAACTTCTTGAATTTCCTTGTTCTTCACCTACTCCATATCTGTTGGGGACCCCTCTGTTTATAACAATTAAATGCCCAGGTCCCTTTGACTATTTGGGTTCAACCCTGTTTTGTAATATATGGATTGTGGGGCATTCCTTTGTTAAATGGGCGCATGTTCAAGCAGATCGAAGCTATTTTGGGGCTTGCTTGGGTTTTAACTAGCGTGTTTTTTCGAATGATATGGAAGGGAAAGGGGGGCATGCTCTGGAAGGAGTTGCTTCCTGCGCTGAATTTGTGGCTGGTTGAGGGCCAATGCCCGGATGTGCTCTTAAAACATTTGGGGGAAAACGACTTGTGTGGGGTCAAAGGAGTGGGCGGGTTGCCATGTTTTATGGACGGAGCTGATGCCGCGCAGAAATTGGAGAGGATCGAACAAACCCAAGGCATTTGACAGGGTGCGTACGAAGTTAAATCAAGAGGCTTCAAGGTTTGTCAGGAGTCTGGGTTTTGGGAGAGTTACCCATGGAGATATTCGCTTTGACACGGTTGAATTTTTCAGGTGTGATGGGGTACACCTGTCCAGGTTAGGGATGGATCTGTATCTTTTGGAGCTGGGAGAAGTGATGTCCAGGTGCTTAAAGGTCCAGGAGTATGCCAGTTAGAAGTTTTCAGGTCATAAAAGGTTGTGCTTTTGGGGGCAGAAAGGAGAGAGGTAGTGCTCCCCCTCCACCTTTCCGGGTGGCGGGGGTTAGTGGTATTTGTAGACAGGATTTGCAGAATTGTGGTTGTTCAATTGAATAGTTGGATCATGGATAGGAATTTGGGCAGGCTACAGCTGATGGGGTGGTTTACACAGGTTGGGGGATCAAAGTTGTTTGGGGCAGGCAGGGGGTTTTGTCTAATGGATTGTTTGGATTGTTGGACTTTAGTCGGGTAGGCAGGAATTGGCATTGTTTGTATTTTGTAATTGTAATGCATGGGTGGGGGCGGGGTCAAGGAAAATGTTAGGGGTGGGGGCGGTGATATGGGGTTAAGGAAGTTCACTATTTAGTGAGGTTTAGTTTTGTAAGGCATTGGCCGAGGTTTTTATAATTGTTAACATGCACCTGTCTCAATAAAGCGGCCTTTTTCACACAAAAGCTGGTTTGTGGTCTGCCCCCCCCTCCACCCATCCTTCCCAAAGTACAGTTCTGCATTTACGGTTTTCCAATGCGAGCAGCATAACTGGCTGGTTGGGTAAGGGGCAAGCGATGCTTCATTCTCCAGCCGTGGTTCGCGTGGGTCCCATCATTCTCTCACGTCTTCCTCCTTAGGGTGTCATGGGCCCCTCATGCGCCTTGGTTCCTCAGCACAAATCACTAAAGAGCAGTGGGGGCATCTTGGGGGCGGGCACCTGTGACTGTCCTTTGACAACGCCCAGGGCAAGGAGGACACATCTGACGGTAAAAACGCTCGCTAGCGAAGCCTTTAGTTTAGTGACCTCCAGGGCACAGGTTAAGATCCAGGAAAGGCTGACTCAGCCTTTCATCCTTCCGATGTCCACAAGCAGGCTACCACTGAGTAGCCTGTTAGTTACAGCCCCACCAAGCCACAGATAAAACATTACAAAGTCTTTGTGAGGGTGGAACGTAACAGACACGAAGGACGAGAAGACAACTCACCCAGGACATCCGATCAGGACAACGGTACCAGGGCCGGCCCTAGGCATGTGCAAACTGTGCACCTGCACAGGGCCGCCAAAACCCAGGGGCCGCCACGAGGAGGATCGGATCGGAAGCCGAAGGATCACTGGCGGCCCCCTGGCAGGATTTGGCGGCCTAACAAAGGCCCCCACAGCCCACGCAGTGCGGGGGGCCCAGCGCTCCAGGGGGCCCCTCAGCCTTTTCATGAATGAAATGCCCGGCTGGCGGCGGCCTCTTAATAAAATGGTGCGCCATGCGTGCTGCACTCACGCCTCGGGGGCCTCCCGCTCCAGGGGCCCCATAACACAGACCAGGGCCGGCCCTAGGCATGTGCAAACTGTGCACCTGCACAGGGCCGCCAAAACCCAGGGGCCGCCACGAGGAGGATCGGATCGGAAGCCGAAGGATCACTGGCGGCCCCCTGGCAGGATTTGGCGGCCTAACAAAGGCCCCCACAGCCCACGCAGTGCGGGGGGCCCAGCGCTCCAGGGGGCCCCTCAGCCTTTTCATGAATGAAATGCCCGGCTGGCGGCGGCCTCTTAATAAAATGGTGCGCCATGCGTGCTGCACTCACGCCTCGGGGGCCTCCCGCTCCAGGGGCCCCATAACACAGACTCTCTTCATGAATTAAATGGCCGGCTGACGGCCTCCAAATAAAATGACATGGTGCGCATGCACACCTCCGGGGGCCCCGCACTCCAGGAGCCCCCTCACAGACTCAGCAGCCTTTCATTAATTAAATGGCCCGGGAGCACAGGAACATCATTTGCTAAGGTACACACTTCTCACTCCCTGTTCAAAATAGCATGTGCAAAGACTGGAAGGCTGCCCTCAGCAAAAAATAAGCCTGCAAGTCTTGTAATGAAATGTGTACCTCTTTTATTCTGCTCATCTGAATTGTGTTTTAGAACTGGTCTTCAGTTCACCCTAAAGGCCTTTAGTAGCAGCTCTTTGTTTGTAAACAACCCAGATGAACAGTTTTTTCATATTTCATGCAAATAAAATGTAAAATGTCTTCTAGTGGCTAGAGCTGGTAACCTTGAAGAACGAGGCGCCAAGTTCGAATATTGTTTTCAACTCAACATTTAGGTTTTTGGCAATCACTTAATCTTTCTGTGCTTTAAAAGAAAGCAATATGGGTAACATAGGCTGGTGTATAGTGCGTCCATTCTCCTGTGCCAGGGTCCTGCATTAAAGTAAGTACCTTGCTGGAAGCAGAATATTTTTTTTCTTTACACCGAGAGTTGCATCTGGAAGTACCTCTTATTTTTCATGACAAAGGATGACTCATCAGATGCAGCCTGTATGAATTGCAATGACATCCACCCGGATTTCTTTCCTGTTGCTGCCTAACTCATTCCTACTAATTTTATAAACCCAAGAGGAATATAAAGTTGAGTTAAAGTGTGCAAGGATTCAAGCATATCCCTTGTGTATTGTATGGCCAAAATTTGCAGGAGGAGCATAAAAAAGTGAGATGTTTTACTAAGCTGGAACTTGTCACCTGCGGTTGCACCATGATCTCTGTGACGCTATCTACTAAGCAATCTTGTATGGACGCAAACTTAGGGCCTACTAGTCAGTCACTGTGAGCTATATTTACAAGGAAATAGCGCAGCACGGACCTGCGACACATTTTACAGCACTGCGCTAATTCAAATAAAAAATGCAGGGATGCACGGTATTCACAGGAAAACAGCACACCCCTGTGTTTTCCCTTGCACTGACACTAAAAATAGCTGCCTCGCGCCGACACAGACACCCTTGCACCACAGTGCACGGGTGCCTGCAGTACAGGGAATGATTGTTTACGTGCAGGAAGGGACACCTTCCTGCACATAAACAAACTTTAAACGCGACTTGCTCTTCTATGTGTGCTGCATAATGCAGCACACATAGAAAGAGCAAAAATGAGGAGAAATAAAAGTATTTCTCCTCATTTCGCCATTCTAACACCTGCTTTTCAATGGCGTTAGTGTTTGGCGCTGCCTCAGATCTACAGATCCTTGTAAATCTGGCAGCGTAAAAAAGCAATGTGTGCTGTTGTGGAACGCCCATAGTAACACCCATTGCACCCCCGTTTCACGCAGATACCTACGTAAAAGGGTGTCAAATTTACAAAACAGTGTTAAGCCGTGCAAAGTGGCTTGACCCCGCTTTGTAAATATGGTGCACAGAATTGTGCCACCGGAACATCGAAAAAAGTAATGTTCGGTGGCGCAATCCCCTTGTAAATATGTCCCTGTGTTCTTCAGCATGCACGTTAACCCTCTTAGCTGTTTTATAATAATTAGAACCTGTGAGAGACTATACAGAAATCTCTACAGTAAGTGCATTACCCATATGAGCTATCTCACCAATATAATTTCTTGAAACCTGGTGGGTACACATTGGTCTCTGCAGCAAGCTTTACCCCACCATAAGCTACCATCACATATGGTGTGCTTGTGAATAATAAAGTAGGCCAGGAGGGCTTTAGTATATCATTTCTTTTTTTCCCCGGGAAGAATGGTGGCATGACTCTTCGCTCCTCCAAGCAGAAATGGCATACCGATGCTGGGAGCTGCAATACTGAGGCTTTCCCCGACCTGAAAGGAGATTCAGGAGTCGGAGTGTACCCCCAATATGCAGAGCGAGTTTGGGCCATTTCCGATCCAGGAAGGGTGAGAAAACGACCCTTTTCGTTTCTACTGCATGTGAGTGCGGGAGGAGACGGAACTCAGCGACGGCCGGAGCAACGCGGCTGCCGATCGTGGCGGAGCCCTTCACTGCACTTACGGTGACAACAAGGGGCTGAGGAACAACAGTATTGTGCAATCTTAGGCAAAATCTAGTGAGAAATGTGTGCTTGATACTAAGCGGCGTCTGAACTTTTGAATGGGATAAACGGCGCGAAGAACTTTTCCAAAATGGCAGGTCGACTGATTTCCCCAGCGTGAATGCACCGTGTGTGACCAGCATCCCCGCTCCTGTGACCCAGGTTTAGAGGCATGACACAGGCACCATGAGAGCAGGCAAGGAAGCGATAATAACGGAAGCAGTGATTATTGAGTGTGGTCATAGCAGCAAAAACCAGACTACTGTTCCCCGAGGCTAGCGATCTTTAATTGAGCACCGCTTACCGAGCCATACCGTGTCTTCAGGCACCACGAGGGCAGGCAAGGAAGCGAAAATAGCGGAGGCAGTGTTTCAGTGATACTTGGGGCCAAAGACTGTTATTATACTACAGAGGTCATCAGCCTCTTCATGAATGAAATGCCCGGCTGGCGGCGGCCTCTTAATAAAATGGTGCGCTATGCGTGCTGCACTCACGCCTCGGGGGCCTCCCGCTCCAGGGGCCCCATAACACAGACTCTCGAATTAAATGGCCGACTGACGGCCTCCAAATAAAATGACATGGTGCGCATGCACACCTCCGGGGGCACACCTCCAGGGGCCCCCTCACAGACTCAGCAGCCTTTCATTAATTAAATGGCCCGGGCCGCCTGCGCACGCATGCCTGTGCCCCGGCCTGGCCTCTGGTGATGTCGATGATGAGATGTGCAAATAGTGAACGGGGTAATGGAGTGATTAATTTGCACTGTCACTCAAACACACACACTAAATGGTGGTGGTGTGCGGCCTCGTCCAGGACCTAGCCTTTGCCTGACTCAGGATCTTTATTAATTTATTAAATTGTGGCGGGTGCGTGTGGGCGGCGCGCTGGTGTCATCGCGAGTGGGCCTGCAGGGGCTGATGACCAACCAATGCCTTTTATTTTAAATTAGTTGTCAGACATGCGCATTGCGAAGCGGCGCGCCCGCAATTAAAAGTGCGCTTGATGGTAAGACTTGTGAGCCTGAGGTGAGCGAGGGCGAGGCATCGTGACCCAGCCACGCTATGCCTAACGCCCCGGCCAGACACTGAAAAGGACCGTCACCGGCCCCGGGCCATAATTTTAATTATTACTAGCCCTGGGCCCTGCTGCTGTGCCTGGCTAGCTTGCCTTTGCCCTGCCTTTTGTGCTGCCAGTTCGCGCCTGCCTCTGAGTCTGAAGCTGCAGGCCTGCCCTCAAGTCAGTCAGGTGAGTCTGCCCGAGGCATGCGAGGGAGGGCCCGCGCTCCAGGGGCCCACTCACTCAGCAAGCCTTTTCTGACTTCTGCTGCTTATGAATGAAATGGTGCTCACCACGTCCGCCACCAGTGACACGGCCTCTTATAATAAATTAAATCGTGCGCACGCACGCTGGGCCCCAGCCGGGCCTTAGAGGCACTTCATAAATTAAATGGTGCCCGTTTCGGATCTTTGTATGATTCCAAGTGTATGACTTAGACATGACTCTGATACATGGAAGTCATTTAACAATTATTTCTTACGCTGTGCACCAGTTAATTTAGAGTTTCTCGTTCCTCAAATGAGTGTAATTTCTCACATTTTTATGTTTTTCCTTATCTTCATCGCTTGATTTTGCGTGCAAGAAAATGTCACTCATGTTCATTAAAATGTCACTCATAATTACTCTGAAATTATGAAAATGTCACACATGGCAATCTGAAACCTTGGCAGCTATGCTCTTCCTATAGTTTAGAGGTGTGCAAACTTAATTGATCACTGATATATTCAACAATTAAAGAGAGCCTTATGGAAACATGGTGGCAACTTGACTGACACATATTGGAATGGTGTATCTACTCTGATTAGTTTGGAATTACAGGCAGGACCCTTAAGGAAATACAGCGGCCCAAAGTACATTGTTGGTCCTTTTTTAGAATTTCTCTATCTGTAATGTTGAATGGATGATTTATTGAAGGTCCCAAGATTTAAGTTTGAGGGAACTTTAGATGGAAGACATGTCAGATGAGATCCGAAAAATTATCACAGGTCGAAAAGTCGACATCCCATCCTTACATTGCTTTCAAGAATTACAGGGTTCCCTAGAAGATACTGTATATGTGCAGATAGGATCTCTACTTTTGTTTATTTCCCAAAAATGTGTATGCAACCCTAGGTTCTGTTAAGAGTCTTGTCCCATGTTTTATAAATATTTGTTCACTGTGAGCACTGCGTCATCTGCAGTAATTTTGAGACATAAGACATTTATATTGTTTCTGTACCACAATTGTAAGACTTAAAAACGTTTTTTGTTGGAAATCAAACACAATATTGTGTCCTGTACCTCTCTTTAAATCCTGAATATGCTATAAGTGTTTATGTTTGCATACCTCTAAAGTAGAGCAAGTGGTTGTGGTGACAAGTTACCCTCCAAGAGCTTGGGGTCGGCCCTGATATCATATATTCTTTATCTAGTGGGGTCAAAATTACTCCCTTGCTTTCTGTGTCACTTTCCATTATTGAGATGAATATTTTGTCTGGTCTCTGAGCACCTGCTTTTCTCATCAGTATGATCAATTCCACAATCCAGGACAGTGGTGTAGCAAGGGGGGTGGGGCATACATTTTGGGGCGACGGCCTCTCCCCTGCTCGTACCTGCGGCCACATTTGGGCAAACGCGGAATCGATCGCCCGGACTTCCCCTGCGCTCTTAAGGCCGCCACAGGTGGCAAAAGACCAGGCTACGCAACTGATCCTGAAAAAGTCATGGGACTCGTTAAGGGCTATGGTTGTACTCTAACTGTGCTAACTATCAGAAAAAGTATAGTATAGTCATTCCAAAGCAATCTAAAGTGGCTGTCTGTGCGCCCAGACCCGCATGTCGTGTGTCACAATGCCCTCCTCCTCCTAAATTGTATAGTTCTGAGACAAATTCGGAAGGGTAGGAGCAGCCCCAGGTACTGGTCAATCATCTAACGACTTTTCTGGACGTATTATTAAAACACCTTCCTGAGCTCCGCCCCGTCCGGACCCCTCTTCGGGGGGCCTCCACCTACGCTCCCTGCACAGGGCCACCATGAGCCTAGAGCCGGCCCTGCACAGACTCTCTTCATGAATTAAATGGCCGGCTGACGGCCTCCAAATAAAATGACATGGTGCGCATGCACACCTCCGGGGGCCCCGCACTCCAGGAGCCCCCTCACAGACTCAGCAGCCTTTCATTAATTAAATGGCCCGGGAGCACAGGAACATCATTTGCTAAGGTACACACTTCTCACTCCCTGTTCAAAATAGCATGTGCAAAGACTGGAAGGCTGCCCTCAGCAAAAAATAAGCCTGCAAGTCTTGTAATGAAATGTGTACCTCTTTTATTCTGCTCATCTGAATTGTGTTTTAGAACTGGTCTTCAGTTCACCCTAAAGGCCTTTAGTAGCAGCTCTTTGTTTGTAAACAACCCAGATGAACAGTTTTTTCATATTTCATGCAAATAAAATGTAAAATGTCTTCTAGTGGCTAGAGCTGGTAACCTTGAAGAACGAGGCGCCAAGTTCGAATATTGTTTTCAACTCAACATTTAGGTTTTTGGCAATCACTTAATCTTTCTGTGCTTTAAAAGAAAGCAATATGGGTAACATAGGCTGGTGTATAGTGCGTCCATTCTCCTGTGCCAGGGTCCTGCATTAAAGTAAGTACCTTGCTGGAAGCAGAATATTTTTTTTCTTTACACCGAGAGTTGCATCTGGAAGTACCTCTTATTTTTCATGACAAAGGATGACTCATCAGATGCAGCCTGTATGAATTGCAATGACATCCACCCGGATTTCTTTCCTGTTGCTGCCTAACTCATTCCTACTAATTTTATAAACCCAAGAGGAATATAAAGTTGAGTTAAAGTGTGCAAGGATTCAAGCATATCCCTTGTGTATTGTATGGCCAAAATTTGCAGGAGGAGCATAAAAAAGTGAGATGTTTTACTAAGCTGGAACTTGTCACCTGCGGTTGCACCATGATCTCTGTGACGCTATCTACTAAGCAATCTTGTATGGACGCAAACTTAGGGCCTACTAGTCAGTCACTGTGAGCTATATTTACAAGGAAATAGCGCAGCACGGACCTGCGACACATTTTACAGCACTGCGCTAATTCAAATAAAAAATGCAGGGATGCACGGTATTCACAGGAAAACAGCACACCCCTGTGTTTTCCCTTGCACTGACACTAAAAATAGCTGCCTCGCGCCGACACAGACACCCTTGCACCACAGTGCACGGGTGCCTGCAGTACAGGGAATGATTGTTTACGTGCAGGAAGGGACACCTTCCTGCACATAAACAAACTTTAAACGCGACTTGCTCTTCTATGTGTGCTGCATAATGCAGCACACATAGAAAGAGCAAAAATGAGGAGAAATAAAAGTATTTCTCCTCATTTCGCCATTCTAACACCTGCTTTTCAATGGCGTTAGTGTTTGGCGCTGCCTCAGATCTACAGATCCTTGTAAATCTGGCAGCGTAAAAAAGCAATGTGTGCTGTTGTGGAACGCCCATAGTAACACCCATTGCACCCCCGTTTCACGCAGATACCTACGTAAAAGGGTGTCAAATTTACAAAACAGTGTTAAGCCGTGCAAAGTGGCTTGACCCCGCTTTGTAAATATGGTGCACAGAATTGTGCCACCGGAACATCGAAAAAAGTAATGTTCGGTGGCGCAATCCCCTTGTAAATATGTCCCTGTGTTCTTCAGCATGCACGTTAACCCTCTTAGCTGTTTTATAATAATTAGAACCTGTGAGAGACTATACAGAAATCTCTACAGTAAGTGCATTACCCATATGAGCTATCTCACCAATATAATTTCTTGAAACCTGGTGGGTACACATTGGTCTCTGCAGCAAGCTTTACCCCACCATAAGCTACCATCACATATGGTGTGCTTGTGAATAATAAAGTAGGCCAGGAGGGCTTTAGTATATCATTTCTTTTTTTCCCCGGGAAGAATGGTGGCATGACTCTTCGCTCCTCCAAGCAGAAATGGCATACCGATGCTGGGAGCTGCAATACTGAGGCTTTCCCCGACCTGAAAGGAGATTCAGGAGTCGGAGTGTACCCCCAATATGCAGAGCGAGTTTGGGCCATTTCCGATCCAGGAAGGGTGAGAAAACGACCCTTTTCGTTTCTACTGCATGTGAGTGCGGGAGGAGACGGAACTCAGCGACGGCCGGAGCAACGCGGCTGCCGATCGTGGCGGAGCCCTTCACTGCACTTACGGTGACAACAAGGGGCTGAGGAACAACAGTATTGTGCAATCTTAGGCAAAATCTAGTGAGAAATGTGTGCTTGATACTAAGCGGCGTCTGAACTTTTGAATGGGATAAACGGCGCGAAGAACTTTTCCAAAATGGCAGGTCGACTGATTTCCCCAGCGTGAATGCACCGTGTGTGACCAGCATCCCCGCTCCTGTGACCCAGGTTTAGAGGCATGACACAGGCACCATGAGAGCAGGCAAGGAAGCGATAATAACGGAAGCAGTGATTATTGAGTGTGGTCATAGCAGCAAAAACCAGACTACTGTTCCCCGAGGCTAGCGATCTTTAATTGAGCACCGCTTACCGAGCCATACCGTGTCTTCAGGCACCACGAGGGCAGGCAAGGAAGCGAAAATAGCGGAGGCAGTGTTTCAGTGATACTTGGGGCCAAAGACTGTTATTATACTACAGAGGTCATCAGCCTCTTCATGAATGAAATGCCCGGCTGGCGGCGGCCTCTTAATAAAATGGTGCGCTATGCGTGCTGCACTCACGCCTCGGGGGCCTCCCGCTCCAGGGGCCCCATAACACAGACTCTCGAATTAAATGGCCGACTGACGGCCTCCAAATAAAATGACATGGTGCGCATGCACACCTCCGGGGGCACACCTCCAGGGGCCCCCTCACAGACTCAGCAGCCTTTCATTAATTAAATGGCCCGGGCCGCCTGCGCACGCATGCCTGTGCCCCGGCCTGGCCTCTGGTGATGTCGATGATGAGATGTGCAAATAGTGAACGGGGTAATGGAGTGATTAATTTGCACTGTCACTCAAACACACACACTAAATGGTGGTGGTGTGCGGCCTCGTCCAGGACCTAGCCTTTGCCTGACTCAGGATCTTTATTAATTTATTAAATTGTGGCGGGTGCGTGTGGGCGGCGCGCTGGTGTCATCGCGAGTGGGCCTGCAGGGGCTGATGACCAACCAATGCCTTTTATTTTAAATTAGTTGTCAGACATGCGCATTGCGAAGCGGCGCGCCCGCAATTAAAAGTGCGCTTGATGGTAAGACTTGTGAGCCTGAGGTGAGCGAGGGCGAGGCATCGTGACCCAGCCACGCTATGCCTAACGCCCCGGCCAGACACTGAAAAGGACCGTCACCGGCCCCGGGCCATAATTTTAATTATTACTAGCCCTGGGCCCTGCTGCTGTGCCTGGCTAGCTTGCCTTTGCCCTGCCTTTTGTGCTGCCAGTTCGCGCCTGCCTCTGAGTCTGAAGCTGCAGGCCTGCCCTCAAGTCAGTCAGGTGAGTCTGCCCGAGGCATGCGAGGGAGGGCCCGCGCTCCAGGGGCCCACTCACTCAGCAAGCCTTTTCTGACTTCTGCTGCTTATGAATGAAATGGTGCTCACCACGTCCGCCACCAGTGACACGGCCTCTTATAATAAATTAAATCGTGCGCACGCACGCTGGGCCCCAGCCGGGCCTTAGAGGCACTTCATAAATTAAATGGTGCCCGTTTCGGATCTTTGTATGATTCCAAGTGTATGACTTAGACATGACTCTGATACATGGAAGTCATTTAACAATTATTTCTTACGCTGTGCACCAGTTAATTTAGAGTTTCTCGTTCCTCAAATGAGTGTAATTTCTCACATTTTTATGTTTTTCCTTATCTTCATCGCTTGATTTTGCGTGCAAGAAAATGTCACTCATGTTCATTAAAATGTCACTCATAATTACTCTGAAATTATGAAAATGTCACACATGGCAATCTGAAACCTTGGCAGCTATGCTCTTCCTATAGTTTAGAGGTGTGCAAACTTAATTGATCACTGATATATTCAACAATTAAAGAGAGCCTTATGGAAACATGGTGGCAACTTGACTGACACATATTGGAATGGTGTATCTACTCTGATTAGTTTGGAATTACAGGCAGGACCCTTAAGGAAATACAGCGGCCCAAAGTACATTGTTGGTCCTTTTTTAGAATTTCTCTATCTGTAATGTTGAATGGATGATTTATTGAAGGTCCCAAGATTTAAGTTTGAGGGAACTTTAGATGGAAGACATGTCAGATGAGATCCGAAAAATTATCACAGGTCGAAAAGTCGACATCCCATCCTTACATTGCTTTCAAGAATTACAGGGTTCCCTAGAAGATACTGTATATGTGCAGATAGGATCTCTACTTTTGTTTATTTCCCAAAAATGTGTATGCAACCCTAGGTTCTGTTAAGAGTCTTGTCCCATGTTTTATAAATATTTGTTCACTGTGAGCACTGCGTCATCTGCAGTAATTTTGAGACATAAGACATTTATATTGTTTCTGTACCACAATTGTAAGACTTAAAAACGTTTTTTGTTGGAAATCAAACACAATATTGTGTCCTGTACCTCTCTTTAAATCCTGAATATGCTATAAGTGTTTATGTTTGCATACCTCTAAAGTAGAGCAAGTGGTTGTGGTGACAAGTTACCCTCCAAGAGCTTGGGGTCGGCCCTGATATCATATATTCTTTATCTAGTGGGGTCAAAATTACTCCCTTGCTTTCTGTGTCACTTTCCATTATTGAGATGAATATTTTGTCTGGTCTCTGAGCACCTGCTTTTCTCATCAGTATGATCAATTCCACAATCCAGGACAGTGGTGTAGCAAGGGGGGTGGGGCATACATTTTGGGGCGACGGCCTCTCCCCTGCTCGTACCTGCGGCCACATTTGGGCAAACGCGGAATCGATCGCCCGGACTTCCCCTGCGCTCTTAAGGCCGCCACAGGTGGCAAAAGACCAGGCTACGCAACTGATCCTGAAAAAGTCATGGGACTCGTTAAGGGCTATGGTTGTACTCTAACTGTGCTAACTATCAGAAAAAGTATAGTATAGTCATTCCAAAGCAATCTAAAGTGGCTGTCTGTGCGCCCAGACCCGCATGTCGTGTGTCACAATGCCCTCCTCCTCCTAAATTGTATAGTTCTGAGACAAATTCGGAAGGGTAGGAGCAGCCCCAGGTACTGGTCAATCATCTAACGACTTTTCTGGACGTATTATTAAAACACCTTCCTGAGCTCCGCCCCGTCCGGACCCCTCTTCGGGGGGCCTCCACCTACGCTCCCTGCACAGGGCCACCATGAGCCTAGAGCCGGCCCTGACGGTACTATGGGCAGAGCTATGGCAGCCACACGTGAAACCAGACACCAGCCTCGGCAGAGATCATTGTGTCCTTAAGCGGTCTGTCCTCTCGGTGGACAGACTCGATCCGGCCAGAACTAGGGCACTTCAATTACCAGCTGTATGCTAATGCCCGAGGCGCCCTAATCGGGGTGACTTTGCTAGGCTGATCAGATCATTGATATTTGATCACACCTCATTTGAGACACAAAGGTTTTAAAACCGTGTCCGAGCTTCTAATACTGGCTGCAGGAACAAACGAAGGTCGCCTCGGATCAGTAGTGTGTCATTTAACTGGATGGGTGCGGACCAGGATGCACTGGTTCAGAGAGTGTCCCCGTGATTACATTATCATTGTTTTAACACGTGGAGAGCGGCTGGCCAAAGGATTCCCCTCATTAGTAACAGTTTAGCTCTTAGATACTTCAATAATCAACTAAAATACGGCCATTCACCGTTTAGAAAAGATAATGCACCGCGTAGCAACAGTTAGCATTTTTAGTAACTTTTGACCCCTTTGAGCTAGCAAAAATCTGCAAATTATGCAGTAGATTATGGATTATGTGGCAACAACATCAAAACAATAATTATGCGGAAAACACCACGGCTGCAGCATTCCAGTGGCCGTGCCCACGCCTGAGAGAAGGAGAGTTCTCCAAAAAGTTCTTTATGCCCCGAGGGTGGACTCTGGTTTGGTGAGATTCCCGTCGAGGAGGTGCCCGTCCGCATCGTAGATCTCACTCTCCCGGTAACCGAAGGAGACTCTCTCCTATTTGATTGTGCTGCACTCCGATCCAAGCATGCCGGAGACTGAGAACAGAAACCGACCCTGGCAAACTGCTCAGCTGGCCCCCCTGGGGTCAGGGAGAGTGCAGTTGAGCAGTTGGCGACGGCCGGTTTCGGCCGATTTTGTTACCGGGGGCCCACATTGCCGACCCCCTGTAACAAAAACGGCCCCCAGGGGCCCAAAACCGGCCCCTACCCTAGCGGCCTACCGGGAAACGCCCGGTGCCCGCTATGGACAGTCCGGCCCTGAGCATTACGGTGCAGTGGGAATAATCAAGATGTAGAAAATGTAATGTATATCCCGGAGGTGGTACCAACTTTCTTAAGGGCCTAGGCTTTCTTTGTGTGATTTCCCTCAATGTCTTTGTTATATACCACAATGTCTTCAGCATATAAGGACATCGTCTCACTTATCTCAGCAAGTCCTTCAGAAGCTGGCTTTATTTTTCAAGCCTCCAAAGCTAATGGGATCGGGGTCTTTCAAAACGGTTGAGGAGCCCCTGGCGTTTCTGCGCGTCCTAGAATGGGTAAGTTTCTTAACTGAATGTTTTTTAAACAACTACTAAAATCCCCAACGTCTTGTTACAGACCACATGTACGAGGTAGTGATGGTAATGGCCGTGGACCGGCAGTTTTCCAAACCCTTTGCACAGTGTGTTGTGTACTATGGGCCTCATTTATGAGGCCTTGCGTCAGTTTTGCGCTGCGGATGCGTCACTTTTTGTGACGCATCGGCGGCGTAAAACATGCACCTTGTTGCGCCATATTTAAAAAGTGACGCATCTAGGTAGATGCGTCACTTTTTAAACCCCTGCGCCACATTATACCTGCGTCAGGTATAATGTTTGCAAAGGGGGCGTTCCCCTCGCAAAAAGCCTCGTAATAGTGACGCAGTGAAATCTATGAGATTTCACTGCGTCACTTTTAGGATGCTGTTGCGTCAAAATCTTGCGCCTGCCTCACAGCAGGCGTAAGTAAGACTGACGCAAGCCCTTTCACATGGGGCTTTCCCCATGTGAAAGGACGCATTGCTGGAGTTGCGTCACTTTTGTGACACACTCCAGCAATGCGTCACTTTTGCGCTTACAGATGCGTCAGAAATACTGACGTATCTGTAAGTCCTTGCGACATGATGCGTCATACATTAAATATGACGCATCATTGGTGTCGCAAGGAGTGCGCAGTGAAAAGTGACGCATCGCTGTTTTCACGCAGCGATGCGTCACTTTTCATAAATGAGGCCCAATGTGCTTAGAAATATGGCCGGAAGAAAACATGCGCGCATGCTGCCAAAATGATGAGTGATAAAACATAAGACTGCTGAAGGCACTTTATGGCGCCTAGATCAGCCTGCCGTCCTTAATGGCTGAGGCACTGTTGATTACCGCGTTGTAATTGTCGCTCAGAAGGCACTTTGGGCCTTATTTATGAAGGCCTTGCGTCAGTTTTGCGCCGCCGGTGCGTCACTTTTTGTGACGCACCAGCGGTGTAAAAAATGCGCCTCGTTGAGCCATATTTAAAAAGTGACGCATCTAGGTAGATGCGTCACTTTTTAAACCCCTGCGCCACATTATACCTGCGTCAGGTATAATGTATGCAGAGGGGGCGTTCCCCCGCAAAAAGCCTCGTAATAGTGACGCAGTGGAATCTATGAGATTTCACTGCGTCACTTTTAGGATGCTGTTGCGTCAAAATCTTGCGCCTGCCTCACAGCAGGCGTAAGACTGACGCAAGCCCTTTCACATGGGGCTTTCTTCATGTGAAAGGACCCATTGCTGGAGTTGCGTCCCTTTTGTGACACACTCCAGCAATGCGTCACTTTTGCGCTTACAGGTACGTCAGAAATACTGACGTATCTGTAAGTCCTTGCGACATGATGCCTCATACATTAAATATGACGCATCATTGGTGTCGCAAGGAGTGCGCAGTGAAAAGTGACGCATCGCTGTTTTCATGCAGCGATGCGTCACTTTTCATAAATGAGGCCCTTTGGGTCTATTTTCAGACACTTGCGTAGCACGGGAGCTTTAAAAAGCCTACTGTGCAGGTGGTACAGGGGGATTGGGGGGGGGGCTCTAAATGGCTTGTACACGGCAGGGCGTTGGCAGTTAAATGTTCTCTCCCTTTGACACCTTTGGCTTCAGTGCGATGCCTGGCAAGGTACCATCCTTACAGAGCGAAATGTCAGCTCTGTATTTGCCCGGGCATAAAAAAGGAGGGAAAGGGACTTTTCAAACGTGCCACTCAGGGATGTGGTGTAAACAAAAACAGTCCAGGTCATGTGGTAACGCTGATGGTTTCTGCACCGATGCGCACAGAATCTTATTTGGGGAAGTGAGGGCGTTATTGCATCTCTTCGCGTGCATTATCCACATGAATGAGATGCGAATGGAAATGCATAAAAAACAAGCGTTTGTGTCGCTTATAGTCATATACAGCATGATTCTTCTTAAATATTGCAATTCCTTCATGTATGGTGGTTTGTTACATATCTCGAGGTTTTTCATCTGTCTGAGTCTGCATGGCTGAGCATTTCCCCCCAGAAATGACTGTAAATGTCAGGAATGCATAACATTGCTGCAAGTCTTTCTTCATGTGCATGCACAGATGCTGTAGACGTTTGTATTGGCTATCCAGCTCAGTAGTTTTCCTTCTCATGTCTAAATCCTTCTCGTACTTGGATGGAGCTAAGAAGGAGGAAGAGAATTGGCCAGTTGCGCAATCTCACTGTTTGTTTCTCCGATGCTTATTCGTAGTGAAATCTGCAGGTCAAGTGACATCCATGGGGCTGGAAAATATTTCGGGGGGGGGGGGGGGGTAGGGGGGAAGGGGGTAATTCTTCCAAACACGGACAGAGTGGCTGTAAGAAAGGGTGAACACCACCCCCTTTTGTACCGCTTTGTTCGCCATAAATTGGCAGGGTATGCTCAGACATGAGTCCCTTGCTCACTTTGCCACTGGATTCAAGCAAGCCGGCTGGAATGCCAGAAACCGGTCCTAGGAAGCTTGGGGCATATTACCAAGCCTGTGCGCTAAAATTATCGCCGCTTTATCGGCCGAAAACGGCCGATAAAGCGGCGATAATGGGCTTGATAATATGCTCTGTGGAATTCCAATCGAAGCCCATGTTAGATGTCTTCACATCTAACATGTGCTTCGATTGGAATTCCATAGAGCATATTATCAAGCCCATTATCGCCGCTTTATCGGCCGTTTTCGGCCGATAAAGCGGCGATAATTTTAGCGCACAGGCTTGATAATATGCCCCCTTGTTTCCAGTTCAGGCAAGGCATGGCTTGGCAGTTCGGGCTGGACTGTTCTCATGAGGCACAGGGTCAGACTGATTTGCATATGGTCATGTCTGAACTGCGGGTGGCAGAGTGGGCTAAAGAATGGTGATGGATTAAACCCAGATCTGTTGACTGGGTGTGAGTGTTTGATTGGTTCCGATGCTCAGACAATCACCACCCCCTTTTGTACCGCTTAGTATTGTATTCGGCAGAACACCAACATGTAAATGTTTCCTATTTTTTGTAGCAGACCACAGTCTGATTCAGCTTATGGTGATGTGGAAACTGTATTGTGTTCGTATAACGTTTGGTGGGGTGACTATGTCCCATTGATTGGATTCTAAGAGTATAGATTTGTTATTTAAGGATTAGGGCCGAAAGGGCTTTGCATGCCATCCTTCCCTTTTCAGTCCTTAGGTACAAGGAGGGCACAACTCTGATACATAAAACTTCAGTATAGAGAAATGCTGGCATTCCCAGTGTCCTTCTGTGTTTTCCTGTTTCCATCAATCTAGAAGGATTTAGTTACAGAAACCACTGTTGGTCTTTCTCCCAGTCTACCAGTATCGTAAAAGAACTTGGAAGTAATAACGTAAATGTCATGGCTGGTTTAGGGCGGAAACAAGTTCAATAACTGATATTGGTTTTCCATTGATACTCTGAGATGGTAGAGTTTCATGGTTAAGTGGACTACTTCCGAGTCTTTACCATGCTGCGTGTTATACTTGCAATTATAATACAAATCAGAATTGTCACTTTTTGAAGAAGTTAGATTACAAAATATTGGGAGTGATGAAAAACATTCCAATGTTACAATGTATGCATGAATTCTCAACCCGGATTTAATGCAGTTGTAACCAAAACCAATCACAGCGAGACTAGCCCATAAGCGAATATTCAAGTCAAGTCAAGTCATATAATTTATATAGCGCACTACATACCCAGAGGGTTTCAAGGCGCTTAGGAAGGGTAGGAGGATTATTTGTCAAATATCCACGTTTTAAGCTGCTTTCTGAACGCTAGGTGGTTCTGGGTGAGGCGGAGGTAAGCAGGAAGTGAGTTCCATGTCTTGGCAGCCAGGTATGAGAAGGATCTGCCTCCCATGGTGGTCTTGTTGATGCGAGGTACGGTGGCGAGGGCTTGGCTGGAAGAACGAAGTTGGCGGGGGGGGGTGTAGAAGGACAGTCGAGAGTTGAGGCAATCTGGTCCGATGTCGTAGAGTGATTTGTGTGCGTGGGTAAGCAGACGGAAGGTGATCCTTTTATTGACGGGTAGCCAGTGGAGGTCTTTAAGGTGACCGGAGATGTGTTCGTTGCGTGGGATGTCTAGTATGAGTCTGGCTGAGGCGTTTTGGATTCGTTGGAGTTTCTTCTGGAGTTTAGCGGTGGTACCTGCGTAGAGGGTGTTTCCGTAGTCCAGTCGGCTCGTGACTAAGGCGTGGGTGACTGTTTTCCTTGTTTCGGAGGGGATCCAGCGAAATGTTTTTCTGAGCATGCGAAGAATGTTGAAGCAGGAAGAGGATACGGCGCTGACTTGTCTGTTCATTGAGAGTGAAGAGTCCAGGATGACGCCAAGGTTCCGTGCGTGGTCTGTCGGGATGGGTGCTTTTCCGAGGGCTTCCGGCCACCAGGAGTCGTCCCAGGCAGAGGGGGATGTGCCTAAGATGAGGACTTCTGTTTTGTCTGAGTTCAGTTTCAGACGGCTTTGTTTCATCCATTCGGCGACTTCTTTCATTCCTTCGTGTAGGTTAGTTTTGGCGGTGCTGGGGTCCTTGGTGAGAGAAAGGATCAGTTGAGTGTCGTCCGCGTAAGAGATGATGTTGAGGTTGTGTTGGCGGGCGATGGCCGCGAGGGGGCTCATGTATACGTTGAAGAGGGTGGGACTGAGTGAGGATCCTTGAGGCACGCCGCAGATGACTTCAGAGGCCTCGGACTTGAATGGAGGAAGGCGGACTCTCTGGGTTCTTCCGGTGAGGAACGAGGTGATCCATTCAAGTGCTTTTCCTTGGATTCCGATGTTATTGAGGCGTTGTAGAAGGGTGCTGTGGCAGACTGTGTCGAATGCTGCAGAGAGGTCGAGGAGGATGAGGGCGACTGTGTCTCCATTGTCCAGTAGAGTTCGAATGTCGTCTGTTGCTGCGATGAGGGCGGTTTCTGTGCTGTGTTTAGCTCGGAAGCCAGATTGTGAGGGGTCAAGTGATTTGTTGGCTTCGAGGAAGGCGGCGAGCTGGTTGTTGACGGCTTTCTCGATGACTTTGGCCGGGAATGGGAGAAGCGAGATGGGGCGGTAATTTTTGAGTTCGGTGGGGTCTGCTGTTGGTTTTTTCAGAAGGGCGGTGAGTTCAGCGTGTTTCCAGCTTTCCGGGAAGGTGGCGGAGTTGAAGGAGCAGTTGATGACGTCTCGGAGGTGCGGAGCTATGACGGAATCAGCTTTGTTGAAGATGTGGTGAGGGCATGGGTCTGTGGGGGATCCAGAGTGGATGGAATTCATCAGGCGGATGGTGTCCTCAGTGGAGATTGGGTTCCAGGCGTTAAGGGTGTTAACGGGGGGAGGAAGGTCAGCTGATGGAAGGGTGGGTTGGTTTCCAGGTAGGTTGTCGAAGCTGTTGTGGATGTCAGCAATCTTGTTGTGGAAAAAAGAGGCTAGGGAGTCGCAGAGGGTTTGGGAGGGGGTGATGTCGTTAGAGTTGGCCGAGGGGTTGGAAAACTCCTTGACGATGTTGAACAGTTCCTTGCTGTTGTGGGCGTTGTTGTCAAGTCGATCTTTGAATGCTGTTTTCTTGGCTTTTCGGATCATTTGGTGGTGAGTGCGGATGGCGTTTTTGAAGGCGTCCTTCTTGCTGGTGGAAGGGTCCTTTTTCCAGGCATTTTCAAGGGAGCGGCACAGTTTCTTGGATTTCTTGAGGTCGTCGTTGAACCATGAGGCCTTCTTGTTGCCAAGTTTGTGTTGACGTTTTTTCAGTGGTGCTAAGTTGTCTGCGGTGTTGGATAACCAGAGGGTGAGGTTGGAGGCGGCATCGTTGGTGTTAGAGGAGAGGGCTGGGGAGGTTTGAAGGAGCGATGTGGAGATCTGCTCTGTGGTGATTTTGTTCCAGTTTCTTTGTAGAGTTGGTTGTAGGTGGATGATGGGTTTCGGCATGTTGTAGGTGAAGTGAACGCAGCTGTGGTCAGTCCAGAGGAGATTCGTAGTGTGGCTGAAGGAGACATGGTTGCTGGAGGTGAAGATGGGGTCGAGGGTGTGGCCTGCGATGTGGGTGGGGGAAGTGACCAGTTGTTTAAGTCCGAGGTTGGCGAGGTTGTCCAAGAGGGTGGCGGTGTTGCGGTCGTTGAGCTTTTCAAGGTGGAAGTTGAGGTCTCCCAGAAGGATGTAGTCTTTGGAGGGGAGCGCGTGTGGGGTGATGAAGTCCGTGATTTCTTCACTGAATTTTGCGCGTGGCCCTGGTGGTCTGTAGAGGAGGGTGCCTCTGAGTGTGGTCTTGGGGTCGATGTGGATCTGGAAGTGAAGGTGTTCGGAGTTGGCGAGGTTGGCGTCAGAGCTGGTTGAAATGCGGATTGATTTCTTATGGACGATAGCGATTCCACCTCCTGTATGGTCGGTGCGGTCCTTGTGTGTGATCTTATAGTCATCAGGGATAGCGATGGCGATGTCAGGGGCGGAGGAAGCGTTCATCCATGTTTCCGTTAGGAAGGCGACGTCCGGAGAGATGGTGTCTAGTAGGTTCCATAGGTCAATGGCGTGTCTGTGGACCGAGCGGGTGTTGAGAAGGATGCATTCTAGGTGGTTGGGGTCGGGGATCTGTGTTGTGGTCGTAGCGGAGATGTTGTAGGTGCCGCTGAATTTGCAAGAGTAACATGAGAATGGTCCATGGGTACGTCCAGGAGCGGCTTGGACGCAGGTGGGGGCGCGACCGGGGTTAAGGGCTAGGAGGGTGGCGGTATCATAGGTGATGCGGGGGGGCTGGGTAGCGCGAGGGGCAGGGGGTCTGGCGCTGGGCGCGGTCCAGGCGCGGACGGGCGTAGACGGGCTTACCTTTGGCGCACCTTCGGCGCGGATTGGGCGCGGTCGCTGCGCGTGAACGCTGCACGCTAAAACACCTGTCATATATGGATGGTGGAAGGGGAGGGGCGAGGGCGTCTTAGCTGGGAGGCGGGGCGGGCTGGGTAGAAGCACAACAACAACAAAATGGAGGGCGCTTGGGGGGAATGCGCTTCACAGGTCGGCAAGTCGCGCTGGTGGACAGTGAAATGAGCAATGTAGTGAACAGAGCGCACACCAAGCAATGTAAATGATACCAACAGTTAAAAAACACAGCGGAAAATGGAGCGCACTGCAGGCAATGAAAATTACATTAGCAGTGAAATACTAGCAGCGGAAAGTCGAGCGCACAGCAGGTAATGCAAAACACAATTAACAATGATATAATAACAGCGGAGAATAGGGCGCACAGCAGGCAATGCGGAGGGCACAGATTGAGGAAGGAAGCGCTAAGCGACGATACCGCTGCTCAAGGGAGCGACCACTCAGCTGGCAAGCGTCGAGTGAGTCACAGCGCTTCCAGGTAACGGAGCGCTGAAGTAGTCTGTGGGAGGGCGTCTTAGCTGGGAGGCGGGGCGGGCTGGGTAGAAGCACAACAACAACAAAATGGAGGGCGCTTGGGGGGAATGCGCTTCACAGGTCGGCAAGTCGCGCTGGTGGACAGTGAAATGAGCAATGTAGTGAACAGAGCGCACACCAAGCAATGTAAATGATACCAACAGTTAAAAAACACAGCGGAAAATGGAGCGCACTGCAGGCAATGAAAATTACATTAGCAGTGAAATACTAGCAGCGGAAAGTCGAGCGCACAGCAGGTAATGCAAAACACAATTAACAATGATATAATAACAGCGGAGAATAGGGCGCACAGCAGGCAATGCGGAGGGCACAGATTGAGGAAGGAAGCGCTAAGCGACGATACCGCTGCTCAAGGGAGCGACCACTCAGCTGGCAAGCGTCGAGTGATTTTATAAAAACTTGGGAGTACGTAAAGGCTCAATGGCCAGGAGTAGAGTCAGTCACTCCATTACAACAGCACCTGATTTCTCTTAATACTGGTTTTATTTTGGCCCGAGCCCAAATTTGCTGAGAGTAATACAGATTTGCATTTTTACAAAGATCTGAGAAATTTGAGACAAGTTTGACTAAATTTCATTCCACCTTTATTGCCCCCCCCCTATATTCTCCATGCTTCCGACGGGTCTGTCTTGTCTTCTATACTTTTATGTCTGGCTCTGAGACTGCAGCGGTTTCTACTGGAGGCAGTGCAGACACATCGAAACTTTTAGCACCACATTCGGTGCAATTGCATCCAGAAATAGTATAATACTTATAAGAATAGAAACCTTTCGGTTTACATGGCAGTTTCGCTGACATCACCGCCATTTTTGTTTCCGTGCAGCACAGACATCTGCGTGTCACTTTGAATACTGAATCAGGCGCGTACCTGTCAAGTAAAAACACAAAAGCATATTTCAATATCCGTGTCAGTAGAAAATAAATATATTAAAATCCAGAAATAGTTATTTTTCTAGGCACTGCCTAATGTCGAAGCTTTATAATGGTGCAAGATTTTTGGAGGATAGCTGACAGTCGTGCATTTCACTCTTTTCTAAATCAAACACACAAAATGTGATGGGGGGAACGCTTGCAAATAATCTAAACTTCTGTAGCATTCATAACTATGGGGCATATTATCAAGAATGGCGTTACAATTATCGCCGGTTTAGCGGCAGAAAACTGCAGTTAAAACGGCGATCATGGGCTTGATAATATGCTCTGGAGAATTCCAATAGAAGCCCATGTTGACACCAGAACCTGGGCTTCTGTGGGAATTCTCAAGGGTATATTATCAAGCCCATTATCGCCGTTTTAGCAGCAGTTTTCTGCCGCTAAACCGGCGATAATGTCGCTGTTCTTGATAATATGCCCATATGACTTTACACTCACTGACACTGTGCCTCTACAGACATAGGCCCTACTTATACAAATGAGTGCTGCCCCTGCTCCTTTTGCAAACAGTCCATCAGTTGCTGCCAGGCGTGGCTCCCTTCAGAAGGGAACACACTTATCCTCAGTACATATTCGGCCTTGCTTAACAAGTTCCACCATTCAGAACGCACCTGAGCTAATGGCCATTTCCAAAAGATAACTTTGCAGTACTTGAAAATGTTACATCTGGGATTGCTGACCAGAAAAGGTCAAAGGAGGTTCACATTGATTCCTGACCTATTACTCGTTGAGGGCGATTCTGTGAACCAGCAGCTAGTTAGGGAGGTCTACATTGTGTCCAACAATCCTTTGAGGAGTTGGAGAAGCTGGCCAGGGACTTGGAATGACACTTCCAGGGATAGCAGAAATGGAACATGCATTCTGTCTTCATCACGCCCACTCAGATAGCTACTTCTTGCTGGGCTCTGCAGCTGAGGGACAGTATTACATTGATTAGGTTTGCCCATGGGCTGTGCACTTTCATGCTCAGACTTTGAGCAGTTAAGTCCTTTTCCTAAAAGGCGCTGTATGACAGACTGTGGTCTCCGGGGCCTAGCACATTGTTTTCTTGATGATGTGGTTGTGGGCAAGAAATCATCAGTCACTCAGTTAAGGAGCAATTGCTCATGGAGGAGGCGCTGGCACCTGCTAGTTGTTGCTCTTATCTAAATAGGTCGATGTCACATAGAGCACAGAAACAGGCTAATGCCAGTGTGCTATCAGGAATTCTTTAATTTGACCTGGCCTTTATCTATTAGTAAGCCTAGAGTGTGTATCACACTGATTCGGCTGTGGAACTTTAAGCTTTTGTTCAAGCTTCGAGTCGTAAGGCCGTATCCTCATAAAGTGGCAGATCATTGTGGCAACGAAAATGAGGACCTCTCACGCTTGGATCCTTCCAGGCTGCTTCTCCCTCCTCCCACACACCAACCCAGGGCTAATCAATGTTTGTGCAACAATATACCACTTTACAAACACCCACGATGCACTTTAAAACACAAAACAAATAACACATCAACACACTCGCAATTCTCTTCTTCTTTTAAACATTAACACTGAATCAGTAAGGTACAGATCTATCAAACTCAAAGTTCACTAGCACTTAAAGTACACTTTAACAACAATAACAAACCACATTTCTAGTAAAACCTGTACCCCTTCTCTTCTCCCTTTCTGATTCACTAGCTTTATACTACTGTGCAATTAAGGGACTTGCACCATTAATGCGGTTTAACAATCTTACAATTCTAGTTTAATATTTGTATTCAAGTGTAAGAACATATATATACCTCTTAAGATCCAAACAAATGCACCATACAAATAAATTAACAAATAATGTGATAGCAAAACAAAAATAACAATTGATACATAATTAACAAGAGCTTTGATCTTTGCCAAACTTTGTTTCCAATTACAGAGATAAATATGTTTCTGAGTGCAGTCGCGTTTTATAAAGTGTGCAGATGTGTGGTTATTCTATGGAGTGCACTGTCTATCTAGTTAGGTGAAATCAGCTACTTTGCAGCCATTGGGCAGTCTTCAGTTGGTGAGAATGCGTCCAGATAATCAGGGAGCCTAGTTAAACAGTATGGTGGGGCACTACAGACAACCCATGTTAGCACCATCAGCTTCCTTGATGCTCGACTTTGATGGATTTACCCTCATTTACTGAGTGAATATCCTAAAGTCTTCGTTGAAGCAGTAGGCTAATAAGTGCCCCAAGTAGGGAAACATGACAGTGTGAGACGGGATAATAAACAAACATTGGCAATGCGAACAGGTCTGGCGTTGTTAAAGTGCCTCCTTAATTGTCACAAAACATACAACCATTCACAGGCAATAACACAGACACACTTGTGGACAAAGACAACTTGCATATAGGCATAAATACAAAACACATACAAGCACATGACACGTAGGCACAAATTAAACGAAACAGACGTATTGATATCTTCCATACTGGACTGCAAATGAAACACAAAGAAACACATAGGCACAAACTGTAAACACACACAGTCAGACAAGAACACCACACATACAAGCATAACTACATAACAAGTACACATGTATGAAAAGAGAGAGACATCGATTAGTTTGCATGCGATACATCGCATGCCATTACAACGCAGTTGTCACAACGACCGTGTAGTTACATTGCGAAACATTACATCGCAAGCCGTTACAAAGACTTGTTGTAGGGGGCAGAAGGTGCTGGATTTATAATCCAAAACCTTCCCTGCTATTGCACAAACTGGAGTGGGAATAAGAAATTATACTATTCCTAAATCCAGTGCACCCCCTACAGCAAGTTGTTTAAATGACTTGAGATGTAATCGAATGCGATGGAACAACACAGTTGTTGTAACAACCGCGTTGTAATGGCATGCAATGTATCGCATGCATTCTAAATACATTTATTCATAAAAAGACAGTACACCTAAGGCAGCACTCATATAAACGTTTCTCCTGCCTCCAACTACAAGCTTTATGCATTGGACAAGGGGCAAACGTTGTCATAGCACAAAATAATAACAGGCATGTTTGCAGAGTAACATTCATCAATGAGTTATCTTGGTACTTTTGACTGGCAACTGATGTTTATTGTAGCCCAGCTCAGAGGGACCCATTTTATCGACCACAGAAAGATGAACATCCGAGTGGACAGACTCAGGTCAGAAGTGATAAATATGTATCAGTACAGCAGGTCACAGTGGAAAAAGACCCCCGATTTGGAGATCAGGGTAAATGTCTCTACAGATTTTACTGGACTAATGCATCCACAACACATATATTTCACTTGCAGGAATTACACTTATCATCCAAAGCTAGTGAAACAACCAAAATTAATACAATATTCTTCTGGGGCACCAGGAGGAAGTCTGAAAACACCAATGAGCATCCAAGAAGATAAAAAAATCACTTTCTTGCAGCTATCTAAGAACAAGTATTGGCAAAGTCAAAAGGGCAGGCCTTGACCTTGGCCAGCATGGCATGTTGTATTTATTTGTTTTACATGCAAACATCTGCACTAAACAAAAACAACTATTTGAAATACAAAAAAAAAATAAAACAGTGGTCCAGCTATGGCACTGAGGTGGATTGCTTTTCAGAGTGTTGTACACTAGGGATCATGCAAATGTCATCACTCACAGCACAAGACAGCCAAAGGACTAAGCAGGCTAAACCCTTCCTCCTTGTTGTATACTGTGGTGGTCAGAGGCAAGATTTGAATGGCACTTGAACAGACCAATGGGTCAAGAGGGCTGACCAAAAGCCCCTATATTTAGGGAAAATGTTACCAAATTGTCTTGGGATCTGATTTGCTATTCGAAGTCCAGTTCTGGAATGTTTAGGGGAAATTAAACAATTCTCCAATATTTAAAAAGAGTTGGCAAGTTATGGTGTGTCCTTTACCAATTCACACTGCACTGGCTCAGAAATTTCTCATCCTGAACAATTTGGTCTTATCCCAGCCAGTTCATTGTAATACAATGTATCTTGGACTGCCAGACACCCTCCTCTACTAGCGGCAATGTGTTCAAAATTATCCTGCAAGACGAGTTTGGGGTCTCCAACATAGATCCCACATCTCCACTATTTTAGCCCATTTCCAGTGGCTTCCAGTGTGAGAGAGAGAGGATCTCTTATTAGTACATAGGACATCCATAGCCCTTCAAAGTCTCCTCTTTGCTCTTAGTTTATAGTGTTCCTTCTTCAAGGGATTTGAAATCAGCACTGTTGCAACGAAGTAGTTTGACATAAGAATTATGAAGTCCATGTTAGTCGACATCACAAGACCAGCCACAAAACCTGTCTGTCATCATGCTGATGACGGCCCCCATCCTTCATGCACTACAGCGCTCGTGTGCTGATGACGGCTGGGGACTGTCATAAACCCGCCCACTCGCGATTTTGCCGCACAGGCGCAGAATCGCGGCCGCATGCTAGGGGTTAAAACCTGGGCTGCTGGTGTGATATGAATAGCCCATATTTTCATTAAACGCTTATAATCAGTGTTCAACAAGCACATTGTTTGATATAAGTTGACATCACTTGGGCTCTTATCTTTCTTTAAACAACTAACAACTGTGGACTCCTTGAAGGATGAGGAAATATCCCCACCCTCTTTAATAAAAAAGAAACAACTCCATCAAAAAGAGTATAAGTTCACTTGCAATTGCTCCAAAAAAATGTGACCAGAAACCCATCTTTGCCACATGCCTTCCCTCTCGACATTGTGGCAAGAGCTTCCTGAATCGCTACAGCTGATATATAGGAGGCAATTCTTTCTAACCGGGAATTTGCCAACCGAGAGAGCCTGATGGACTGAAAATATTGGGATATACTGGGCTGCGGGATATAACATTTACTTTCATACAAAACTTTATAATCATGCAAAAAAATATGGAACACATCAGCCTTATCTGAAACCACATCTTCATTAGCTGGCTTCTGCAGCTCCCTTATGAATTTGGCATCGCACTGAGGCTGCACTGACCATGCAAGAAATGTCCCAGTCTTCTGGCTCTCCCCATATGCCTGCTGCTGAGAAGCCCTGAAGCTATTAATTTCCTCAATGTTGAAGATTTCCCTATACTCATGCTTAGCTTTTTTAAGATGGTTCTCTAAAGGGGGCTGCCGATACTGAGGCGTATTCTTAGCCTGAAAGGCTACATCAACTGCAGATTGGAGCTTAACTCTACACTCTGTGTATGCTTTGAATTGTGGGGTCTTATAAGCAATAATCTGCCTGAGCATTAGCCATGAAGGCTTATCATAATGCAAACAATTATGCTGTACCCCTATTCTGAAGAAACAAATCTTTAATATACGTTCTCATATCTTTAAGACATTTTTGGTTGGTAAGAAGGTTCCAGTTCAGCTGCCACCTGGCCCTTTTCCTCTATGTAATGTAAAGTAATATAATGTAATGTAATCGAACAGTTGTAAAGCACAACTGTCACTCTGGGGAGCATCATGCTACTAGGTAAATCGCTGAGTTGGAAACATAGGCGAGAAAGATCCAACTTTTTAAGGCCTTCCTGAAGAGAGTTTCAGACTGAATATGCCGGAGGTGGTTGGGGAGTTGGTTCCACACTTTGAAGCCTATAACTGCAAGCAATTTTCCTCCTTTTGAGACATATCTAAACACTGGTGGTTTTAACAGATTAGCGTTAGATGCACTAAGTCTCCAAAGAGGTAGATAAAGGGCAAATCTGGACCGGAGATATTGTGGTCCTGAGGAGTGAAGTATTCAGAAGTTGATGATCAGAATCTTAAACAGAACTCTTTTATGGATAGGTAGCCAGTGTAGTGTTTCAAGGGCTGCAGATACAGATGAACTCCTGAGCCATTTTAGCACTAAACGGGCTGCTGCGTGTTGAACCATTTGGAGATTAAGTAAGACTGATTTGTCGGTCCCTGCATAGAGGTTGTTGCAATAGTCCAATCTAGACGTGATTAGTGCCAGAGCAACCGCCTGTTGCTGTAATGGGTAGCAATTCGAAAATCTTTTTGAGTGATTTTATAATATAAAAGCAGGTCCCAGCTATTGCTCCTGCTAATGATTGTTGGTTGAAGGATAGAGGGAGCCAGATTTATTAGGAAAAATCGCCTGGCGGGATTGGTCAGGGAAATAGGCTCAAACGTTGGTAGAGACAGTCCTTATTTGCCTGAGACGGCATTGTTCTTGGTGGAAGGACCAGGGGGTAGAGTAAAATCTAGCTGTAATGCTTGAACCTTCTGTTTGAAGAAGTCAGCTATGCTATCGCAAAGAGACTGCGATGGTGGAATCTCTTTTTGCAATAATTTTGGGTTAGTGAAAGCATTAACTATCTTAAAGACTGTGCATACGATTTGAGTTCGCTCTTTTAAGCACTTCCATATAGTAAGCTTTTTTGGCTATTTTAATCTGGGAGTGGTAATTTTTAAGAGCCGTTTTACATTTGGTTAATTCAGTCTGCTTGTAATTCTGATGCCATCTGCGTTCTAAGGTCCGACAATGCATCTGTAATACTTTCAGAATTTGGGTATACCATTTGGTGGAAGGTTTCTTTTTTGGGCATCAGTTTTGTGGACTTGGAGCTGCAAAGCGGTCCCTTAAGGTGTGTGTACATCCACTGTGTGAAGGTTTGGCTGACAACTCCCTCCACCAGGGTTTGACGTCTTGGAAAGTAAGTGTGCGCCCCTTGGAGCTTGATGTGATGGAATCTGACTTCCTTGCCATGACAGGGTTAAAGGCTTGGACCTGGTCCCTGATCAGAGTTCCAGCAAGTCAGGGAGCATTTCTGTGGCCACCGGCTTCATTTGTTAGCTTTCAGTATCACAGAGTGCATAGGATTGGAATCTGCAAGCCGAGAGAGGGCTCACCGACTCAACAAGTGCTACTCTACTACGTTGTGTGCATCTATTACACCAACACCAGAATGAACTTGTCAAGCCATTTTTGATTAATCTTGATAACTGATGGCTGATCACAAATTCGACTGATGGTGACAATACGTCCAGATGTCTGGCCAATCAACTTTTGATGGCACTTTCTATGCCTACAATCGTTGTCAACTCAATAGAATTCCCTTTCCACTCATTGTCTTTTTGACAGGTGGCTAGTGCATGGTGATAAAAGGGTGCACTTTGATGTTGATGCATCTCAGTACCTGGTGCAGGGACTAGGATTGCCCTCTGAGATATTCACCATTCCCACAGTGACCCTCTGGAGGGATCCGGCGGTCAGAAAGTTCATTGCAGTCAGTAATTGGACATACGCAGGGCTGGCCTGGGAGTGTGCTTTAGATAAATGAGCACATAATCCTAGCCTGGAACCTTGTCACGGATGACGTGTGAAGAGAAGCAATATCACGTCATTACTAATTCCCTGGACATGTCAAACATGTTGATCATCTCCTTGCATATCATGTCTCTCCTCCTCAAGTAGTTGTTCCTCAAAATGAGAGGCAAGGCAACAGAGACATCTGCCTGTGGCTTTTGTTCATAGGTGGGCAGGCTGTGCAACTGGTTGATGGTGCAATTAGTTTTACCTGTTAATAGATGTGATGGAATCATGACTATTGAATTTCTCATCCTCTTGCTTTAGTAGGCGTGTTAAATCTGAATGATGTCTTGTTCCAAAATATGTCCTCTACTAGTTGCAGTTATGTTAAGTGTTATTTGCCTGTGTTTTTATTAAAAAAAGTACATTTAAAAAGTCCATTTGTGCCTTATTTTTCCCAGTGATCAGTGCCTCCACTGATTTCAATGAGACTGCCTTGCAGTACCTGTTAGAGGCGATGTGTAATTGGTGACCTTCTATAGAGTACTATAGAATATATATATATATATATATATATATATATATATATATATATATATATATATATATTTTTTTTTTTATTTATTTTATTTATTTATGCAGAAACACATGAGTCGGTTGGTACAACAAGAAAAAAAAAAGGAGACATTTTGTCGAGCAGATAAAAATCCAGATCATGTCATTTTGACACATACAATTACAAGAATAATATGAAAAAGAAATAAAGAAACACAAGAAAGAAAAAACAACTATTAGGTATACATTTCATAAGGACAGCCTCAATTAGATCCAGCAAAAATTATAAGCAATCCCCTCAAATCTCCCCTTACATCTCCAAATAATTTTTAACTAGTCCCCAAATCTGTTCCTCTAGCTTTCTTCTGCGGGAGCCCTTTAAAGCACACAGGCTGTGCTCCATATTGTGTACCGAAAAAAACCGAGACCTCCAAGCTTTAAAAGCAGGCGGTTCCTGTTGCAACCATGCGGATGCAATACACAGCCTATACACTGCAGTCGCTATGAAAATTAGTTTAACGTGCTTCTTCGGAATGTTAGTACTCAATGTGCCCATTTCGACACCCAATAATATCTGTGTTGCTGATAAATGTATCCGACTACCCACAATTGCCGAAATGCATTTTTGTATCTGAGACAGCAAGGGAGCTAATACAGTGCACGTACAAAAAATATGGACATCAACCGCTGAGACAAGCCCACAACGAAAACATTTCCCTATTGCATCGCCCGACCATTTAGACACCTTGTCTGGGGTGTAATATAAATTATAGATTGATTTAAAATGTTGCGCCACCAATTTTGCAGACAGGAATAAATCTTTAGCCATACCTAATGAAATTTCTATTTGAATGTCCTGTCTGCATAGTTTAACACACCATTTACTATTCTGTTTCTCTACATCATTTTCTTTAGTGTCTAACAGATGATTATATAGAACTCCAATCCTTGCCTCTTTCATAATGTCCTCGATCAAAAAGTCCCAATACTCGTTAGACAGTTACGAATCTGTAGATATTTCACGAAATGCTCTCTAGGGAGAAAATATTGTTCTCATAGTTGTTCAAAAGATTTGAAATGACTAGCATCATGCAGATCACCCACCACTCTTATGCCTTTCTCTCTCCAATTATATACTACTCTATCCCACACATCTACAGGTAAGAAAAACGACGATGACAATGGGGTGTACCACGTTATTTTTCCGAGGCCCAGTAACCCCCTAACTATATGCCAGACCTTATATGCAGCCACCATTGTCTTGAAACGGGTGCGTTTATAATAACTTTGATCAAGGTGCTTAAATAGACAATTTTTAGCTTTTACCCCCAGCAGTATTTGGTAAATCAAAGGACAATCTGCAGGCCTTGCTGGACCTTTGCCGGTTAATAAGATTCTCATTCCTTGCAACATACAAGCGTAGTAATATAATGTAAAGTCTGGTACCGACCAGCCCCCCAAATTTCTTGGCAAAATCATAAAGCACCTGGCCCTTCATGCTTTCCCCCCGGACCACAAAAAGTGCATATATATTGCCTGCAGTTGTTCTAAACTTGTCTTGGGAACTTCTAGGGGTATACATCAGAATAAATATAACATTTGAGGGTGGATCAGCATTTTTAATAGGTTACATCGTCCTACTAATGAGAGATATAAGCATTCTGCCTGATCTAATTTTTTCCGAACACCCACTAGGAGCTGGTCCCAATTGGCTTTAACTAAAGAAGTTGTACAAGCTCGTAAGGTAACTCCCAAATATACCACCTCTTGACATAATCTTGAATCAGTGTAACTTGGTATATTTATACTGAGTAACTGGGTTTTGGCAGAATTCAGCTTGTATCCTGACGGTTTACCAAATTCTACCGCCAATTGCTCAATAGCCTGCATTGCCATGGTGGGTTTGGAGGTGACCACTGCCACGTCGTCAGCATATGCCAACACCTTAACCTGGTAGATATGAACCTTTAACAGGATTATATGGATATTAGAGTTCAACATTCTTAAAAAAAGGCTCAATGTATAAAGCAAATAATAAGGGGGAGCAGGGACACCCCTGCCTAGTTCCCCTACGAATTTGTACTGCCGATGATTCCAAGCCCATGGTACTAATCCGGGCTACCGGATGCTGATACAGAACCTGTACTGATTTGATAAACTCTGGGCCAAAACCTCGACTCTTCAAATTTTCCCACAAAAAAGACCAAGCCACGCGGTCAAAGGCCTTCTCAGCGTCCAATAAAATTAAACAAAAGTGTTCCCTAGTTGTCTTAGCATAATCCAGTAAAGTTATCACTCGTCCAACATGATTAGTAGTGCTACGTTGAGGGATAAACCCATGCTGTGTTTTTGATACAAGACCAGAGATAACCATGGAAAATCTATTCACTAAAATCTTCGAGTATATTTTACCATCTACGTTTAGGAGCGTTATAGGGCGATATGATCCCGGTAAATTCAATGGCTTGCCCTTTTTGTGAAATACAACTATAGTTGCTTCTTGCCATGTTTTGGGGGCTGAGCCTTTCTGTGCTACTAGCATTGTTGCCAAGAGATCCTTTTTTAAAAGCTTAAAAAACGTTTTGTATATTTCCAAAGGTAATTTATCTGGGCCAGCAGCTTTTCCCAGAGCCAGCCCATTTACCGCTAATTCTAATTCTTCCAAAGTAATGGGCGCGTGCAGCATTTCTCTGTCATTTTCCAAAAGATCCTTCAGACAGTATTGCCTGATCAATAATGCAGCATTATCACCGTTATACTCATCACTCAGCGTCTCAAAAAACTGCCTGAATACCTCCAGGATACCCTGTTGGTCCTTAACAGGGTCACCCTTCTGGTCTAGTACCTCATTTATTCGCTGGGCTGCCGTTTTTGCTCTTACTCTTTGGGTGAGACATCTGCCACTTGCCTCGCCATATTCATAATGGGTTTGTTTTTTAGCAAACATTTTTTTGGCTGCTTCATGGGACCACCTCAAATTTACCCTTGCCTTCAGACGCACTACTTCATTAATCTCATCATCTATAATAATCCCTGTCTGTATCCCCACCATGAGCGACTCTTCGGTCGTGATCAACTCCTGGTAGAGTGCCTTTATTTCTGCTGCTTGTTTTTTTTGGTTATACAGACCCAAACTCAGTACCTCCCCACGAAAGGCAGCCTTAAAACAGTCCCACACACAGCCCTCATTACTGCTCCCCCGAGTAATGTTAAAAAAGATACAATCCACTCATTCATATGTTCAATAAAAAATTGTTCAGTCAATAATTTGCGATCAAAAGAGAACTGTCGTGGACGTTCACTAGAAATGATGCTAGTTAGGGTCTCAAAGAAAAGGTTTGACCCAATAAAGTCGCTGGGACCTGGGTATCTAGCGTTAAGAGTAAAGGGGTCCCAGTGAGGGAAAGGAACGTATTATTTGGAAACAATTTAAATAAATCAAGTAAACAAAGAATACATCTATAATGTTTAATTCACATTATAGGAAAAAGGCAATGATAAGCAATTACACAAATTGTAGTTGTATTAGTGCCCCTGGGGGTAAGAGGGACGTGAAGTTGTGAGGGTAGTGTGGGAGGGAATTCGTGACAATAAAAACACGTATCTATCAAACATTAATATAAATTCAATGTCAGATATACAATGAGGCGATCATAAATCAACACAATAGTTCAAAATACACATGCCCCAATGTCCATACTATACAAGCATTGTGGGTAGGAGGAGGCTGTGTTTGAAGACAAGAAAGCGTGTCGACGTTTCGACCCTATTGGAGCAGGAATAATTGGAATCCTTGCATGTGGGTCTTCATCAGGACGGGAGAGGGGTAGTGGGGCAGACAACCTAATATTAGAAAGATAATTAAATATCATTCTTAGCACTGATCGAATCTCTAGTATATTGTGGGTAGACACAGATTATATTAAAAGCATACCTGAATAAACCAGTGTTGGTGACTAGTAATCAGGAGAAAGAGTCGATGACGGATATTCAATCCTGAGAAAAATCATTAATGTACCCATTAGAAATATAGTAGAACGAATTGCATCCTATTAACTAAAACTAGGAAAGGAACACAGAGGTTGTGATTAAACCTGCTGACAAGGGTGGTGCAATTGTTATCCAGGACGTCAAGAAGTATGAATCTGAAATCCAACGACAACTAACAGATGGAATCAGCTATCAGAAACTACGTTCTGATCCCTCACAGGCAATAGCACGCGAGATTTTGGAAATAACTCAACTCGGATTGGATCATGGTTTTCTCTCCAAAAACGAATTTGAATACCTCAACCAACAACATCCACGTTTGGCCACGTGCAAGGATTCCAATTATTCCTGCTCCAATAGGGTCGAAACGTCGACACGCTTTCTTGTCTTCAAACACAGCCTCCTCCTACCCACAATGCTTGTATAGTATGGACATTGGGGCATGTGTATTTTGAACTATTGTGTTGATTTATGATCGCCTCATTGTATATCTGACATTGAATTTATACTAATGTTTGATAGATACGTGTTTTTATTGTCACGAATTCCCTCCCACACTACCCTCACAACTTCACGTACCTCTTACCCCCAGGGGCACTAATACAACTACAATTTGTGTAATTGCTTATCATTGCCTTTTTTCTATAATGTGAATTAAACATTATAGATGTATTCTTTGTTTACTTGATTTATTTAAATTGTTTCCAAATAATATGTTCCTTTCCCTCGCTAGTTAGGGTCAGTACAACTGGCCCTTGGTCTGATTTCACTCTAGGATATACTTGAATTGCATCCTGATTTAACATCAATATAGAAACAAAAAAATTGTCAAATCGAACCAATGTGTGATGTGGAAAAGAAAAAAAAGTGTACCCAGGTGACCCACCCCTTAAGACCGACCAAGCATCCACCAATCCATGGGCTCCCAAAAGCTCCTGTAAGGCTTTGAATACTCTCGGCTTCCTGCCTGTATATCTCACCTTTTCATTATTTAACACGTTGGGCGCTAGGTTTATAATGAAATCACCGCACATGATCAATGGTGTGGGCCAAGCTGCTAAGTCTACATTTAAAAAGTTGAGAGTTTCTGCTTCATCTAGGTTTGCCCCATATACCACACACACAGTAACTTTAGTGTTGCCCACAACGCATTCTGCTATCGCCCAGCGTCCCATCCTATCAGATTGTATCCTCCCTGTAGTAGCTATATGACTCTTTCCAAGAATTGCCACTCCTCTGGCCGCCCCTGAATATTTAGTGCATACTATTAAATTGAACTCCAGTTCTGTTAACAGTTGTCTCTTAGACCAAACCACATGGGTCTCTTGTGAGCATATGATATCACATTGCAAAGCCCGTATCTTCTGTGTAACCCTTCTTCTTTTCTCCACTGAGTTCAGCCCCCTAACGTTCAGCGTGCCCACCCTTAAACCCCTACATGCCATTTAGCCACTTCAAATTTTGCATCTTTATCCCGCTAAATTTCGCAAATTGCTCCCCGACAGCAACAAAATACAAGTTTCTTCCCAACCCTAGCTCACTAATCCCCCCGTCAAAGCCTTCCCTACACCCCTTTACCCATTAGACGACGGCAGCAGCGGCTTACCGAGGGTACCGACATCGTCTTTTGCGGATCCTGAGGCTTCCCGAGCGGGTGTCCCCCGGGCACGGAGCTGTCGGTTTCGGTCGGCAGTTTGGAGGGGCGGCTGGAGCTCGCGGAAGAGGCGGCCCTTGGAGTGAGCAGGGAGTGTTTGGCCGTTAGCCGGCAGACGCACTGCAGCTGTGGTCCAGCGGCCAGTCTTTGATGTGAGAGCTGTAATAGGACGGCTGGGACGTTGTCGCTGTAAAAAGCAACTCCGATATCGAAACCTGCACGGAAATACGGTGAGCTATGCTGAAGAAAAAACAATTGGTGCTGCACCTTGTATTTCGTTATAAGGCGTATCGTACCGTATGCACAGTGCTCCAGTGCTCTGTTATAAAGTATAAGCTACAAGTGGGGAAACACCTGACTGTTTGAGGTCTGTGAAGAGAGACCCACACTTATATTCGCATTGAAATTGGAAAACACAAATGGCGAAAGGGAGAGGTGGCACGAGGAATCGGGATGCGGCAGCTATATCAGCTCCTGTGAGCATGCCAACAGAGGGGGGTGCAGAAGGGAACATTGCAGGTAATTCATCGCAACCCTGTAGTGTAGATGGAACTTTGGTGACTGTATCTAAAGGCGCACATGTGACGGGAACAAGTAATGCACAACAGGATGCATTAACCACCCTGCCTATTCCCGGTTCTCAATTACCTCAAAAAAACGTTTCGACATTGTCAAGCAAAGGCCTACAAAAGGGGGCAGTGAGACAGCGAGTTGTCCCGGCAATCTTTAATAAAAAAAGTAACAAGTCCAAAGTCGACATCCCCAATTTTGAGCCTCATAGTGATCAAATGATGGCTGGATCCCAATATGACCCGCAGAAAGCTCCATTACCTGATAACGATCCACCCGTAATATCCCAGCCTGAATTGACGGAGGAAATTGAAATTGTCAATAGTGTGGAAGCGGTGGATAATATTATAGGTCCAGATACTCATCTGGGGATTGAGTCCGGCAATGGGTCAGAATATGCAGGCTCAGGTGGAAAATTTTACTCCATGTCAGATCTGACCTCTCCATCAGATAAGGAAAATGAAGGAAATGATGAAGATAGCCTAAGCAACCTTGATGATTGGGGTACAATGCCGGATGAGGAAGAACATGATGGCTATGAACATGGCGCAACCTGTGAGACAGTCAGGAAAATGCCAGAAGCGGTAGGAAACTCAGACCAGAACCAAGGTACTCCATGTGCCCAGTTCAATTTGGATGAAGAGGAGATTAATGAAGATGCAGTCACTCTAGGGCTGATATACAAAAGCGTAATGGCTCACCGGAATGAGACCAGAGCTGAAAGATTGCGGACACAAGGAGCCGTGAAAAAGCTCCAGAATACTGTAAGGTGCCTAGTGAAAACTTGCACCGAGGTAACCACCAGGGTGGCAGAGGTGGAACAGCGAGTTTCCTCAACTGAAGATAGCCTGGGAAAACATAAATCGGCCGTTGAGACACTGCAAAAGTCAAAGTCGGACACAGACTGGAAACTTACAGATCTTGAGAATCGCACTAGATGCAATAATTTGCGTGTCCTGGGCATTCTGGAAGGTAAAGAGGGGTCGGACCCCCGTAGCTTCATCATTCAGGTGTTCAGGGAGGCCTTTCCGGAATTGAAATCCTGGAATTGGGAAATTGAAATTATTTGTGCACATAGGTTCCCTTTTGTGAATCGTCGGCGTGACAATGGACAGAAAGCATATCCAAGGGCCATCTTGATCTGCTTGAACAATTTTCCTCTGAGAGAGGCTTTGTATTATCTTGCACGTCCAGAGAAAAGGAGGAACGGGGGTGGGTGTGAGTTTTTTGGTCGCCCAGACTTTTGCCCAACAACGGTGAATGAGAGATGGCAAATGCGGAAATTAATTGCACCGTTCCAGGCAAAAGGTGCTCAATGTTTTCTACTCAATCCGGCCAAACTGAAGACTATATTCAAAAATCAAACTCGATACTTCACTTCTGGGTCTGAAGCTCAGCTCTATTTGAATCAAATGGACAAACAGGCGAAAACTTAATTTCAACTAGTGAACTCTTAGAAATATGCTATAATGGACACGCTGCACCTTTGAGAGGGCGCTGGTTTGAGATGTAATTTAAGAGGGTGACTATGGGCGCTAAGGGGTGTAGCAGTTGTAACTTTGTTTTGTTCTTAGACTATAGGCTATAGTACATTATGGGCTTGTTCTTCCCATCTAATTTTCTTTAGGGTAAATTCAATTCTGGAGTCAGCATTGGAAATTTAGTATAGTAATATTGAGTAGGTAATTGGTGTCTTGGGGTCAAGGGACTGAATTGCTACAAATATGATGGAATGTTTGACTTATTCGCAGATAGAGGCCTGATCCCTCTGACTATCTATGTATGAGAGAAATACTATATGCATGATGTAATGCTGATATGCTGGCTCTTGAAGTAGCATTCATGGGGGACACATTGAAGAGGATATAATTAGCCTGAAGCAAGGCTGTTGATTGTGAGTGTGGAACAATTAAATCTGTGGGGGGAGAAGGGGAGTCATGATATGCAGTGAAGGCACTTCTGCATCGCAGAGGACATGGTCCTTAAGCCTCGTGAAGGGTGGTGGCGAGGGTGGGAGGGTGGGGTTGGGAGGGGAGGGAGTAAGGGGGAAATGGGGAGGAAAAAGAAAATAACACTATAGAATATATTTGAACCTGTTTGTTGTGTGGTATTACTCAGGTGGATCTTGGTTGTTCTAGAGCAGAGGTCTTCAAACTTTTTGATGCCGAGACCCCCTTGTAAAACCTTTTTAGGTGTAAGGACCCCCTTCCGACAAAAGTTTCTAGAAACTGGTACTCCTCATCATCAACTTTTGACAACCATAAATGCGCCTGTTAGACCTCATCACATCCATCCATCATTCATCCACCCACATTTTCAGACATCCATCCATCCTTTCATCCTTCCATCCATCCTTCCATCCATACATCCATCCTTCAACCATCCACCCTTTTATCCTTCCATCCATACATCCATCCTTTACCCATCCACCCTTCCATCCATCCACCCATCATTCATCCACCCACCTTTTCACACATCCATCCATCATTCATCCATGCAACCTTTTATCCATCCATACATCCATCCACCCTTTCATCCTCCCATCCATCCTTCATCCGTCCACCCTTTCATCCTTCCATCCATCCACCCTTTCATCCATTCATCCACCCTTTCATCATTCTATCCATACATCCATCCTTCATCCTTCCACCCTTTCATCCTTCCATCCATAAATCTATCCTTTACCCATCCACCCTTCCACCCATCATTCATCCACCCACCTTTTCACACATCCTTCCATCATTCATCCATGCAACCTTTTATCCATCCATACATCCATCCACCCTTTCATCCATCCATCCACCCATCATTCATCCCCCCACCTTTTCACACATCCATCCATGCATCATTCATCCATGCAACCTTTTATCCATCCATACATCCATCCTTCATCCACCCTTTCATCCTTCCATCCATCCATCCTTTAGCCGTCCACCCTTTCATCCATCCACCCATCATTCATCCCCCACCTTTTCACACATCCATGCATCATTCATCCATACAACTTTTTATCCATCCATACATCCACCCACCCTTTCATCCATCCTTCATCCGTCCACCCTTTCATCCTTCCATCCATCCATCCACACTTTCATTCATTCATCCACCCTTCATCCATCCACCCTTTCATCCTTCCATCCATACATTTATCCTTCATCCATCTATCCTTCACCCATTCACCCTTTCATCCTTTCATCCATACATACATCCACCCTTTCATCCATCCATTCACCCATCATTCATCCACCCATCTGGGTGCTTGACCAGATCTGGTCTTTGAACTGCCCTGTAAACTCTGTTTCTATTCTACCCTGTTCCTGGTCGGATCATCATTTGATTTCTTTTACCCTTTCTATATATCCCCCGATCAAACCTCCACTCCCTAAAAACGTGTGGGTCCGGGCTTGGGGACGAGTAGATCTTGACAACCTCTCCGACTCACTTATGACCTCCTGCCCCTCACTACAGGGGTTATCCACCCTCTCCCAAGCCGCCCACATCAACCAGTGGCTCACTTCTGGGTGTGACTCTATTGCCCCACTCAAGCGGGTCACATCTAAGCGGGAGAAGGATGCCAACCTGTGGTTCAATGAGGATCTTAAGACCGCCAAATTAGCGGTACGCAGATCTGAGCGTGCCTGGAGGAGAAATTACTGTCCCCTACTAAGACTGGAGTTTATCAACACCTTAGCCCAGTATAAGCAGGCCATCTTAGGGGCAAAAACAGCTTATTTCTCCTCCAAAATCCTCGCCGCAGAGAATCAATCGAAAGTAATTTTTTCGATTGTTAACAACTTGGCATTCTCTGACCGAGCTACATTGAAACCCACTCCTTCACCTGAACTCTGTCACTCCCTTAATAATTTTTTTATTCAGAAAATTTCTATTATCAAGGCCAACATTCCCCCTCCTTCTCCTACATTCGTGGACCCTCGATGTCCTCCCCCTAAGGGTCATCTTGACACTTTTCCTCCGCTGACTAAGGAATGTTTCATTTCAACAATTCCCTTGGTCAAATCTGGCTCCCCTCTTGATCCCTGTCCCTCCCACATCCTCCGCCACATTTTTTCCTCATGCTCAGATCCCCCTCTTCACCTCCTCAACAGTTCACTCTCCCAGGGTGTGGTGCCCCCCCCTCTGAAAACTGCAATCATCGTTCCTATTCTCAAGAAACCTGGTGCGGACCCCTCGGTCCCAGCAAACTACCGCCCCATCTCCCTTCTGCCATTCTTAGCAAAGGTGCTCGAGCGCCACGTTACTCGCACCCTGAGCACTTTTGTGGAGATGCATGGGGTCTTAGCCCCCCGCCAGGCTGGTTTCCGCCCCGCACACTCTACGGAGTCTGTGGTACTCTCGGTCCTTGACAACCTCAGGGAGGGAATGGATACCAATAAGACCCAGGCCTTGGTACTGCTCGATCTCTCAGCCGCCTTTGACACGGTTGACCATACCATCTTACTCTCCCGTGTCAGGGCGGCGGGGATCGGAGGTACTGCACTGGTCTGGTTATCCTCCTTCCTGAGGGACCGCACCCAGGCTGTTCGCCTGGGTGATCTTACCGCAGATTTCCGGAAAGTTCAGTGCGGGGTTCCCCAGGGCTCTTCTCTTTCTCCCCTCTTATTCAATCTTTACATTGCCCCGCTCATCTTCTCTCTTCAGCAGATGGAGGTCTCAGTATATAACTATGCTGACGACCTCCAACTTGTTTTTGATCTCTCTTCCTCTCTGTCTTCTATTTCTAATTTCCAATCTACTATGACCCATATTCGTGACTGGATGAACCACAACCATCTAAAACTTAACCCAGATAAGACCGAACTGGTGTTAACAGGTGGTTCATCCAGCCCCTGGTCTTCTTTGTTCTGGCCCCCTTCTCTCGGTTCCCCACCTGTCCCTTCTTCCTCAGTAAAAACTTTAGGTATCAAGCTCAATCCACAACTCACTCTTCACTCCCAGGTTAGTTCCGTGGTGTCCTCTGCCTTTCTCTCACTGCGTACTATACGCAAGGTGTCCCGTTTCTTTTCTTTTCAAGCCCTTAAACTGATCACCTTGGCGATGGTCATCTCCCGCCTGGATTACGGCAACGCCCTGTATGCTAGTATACCTGCATACAGTCTTAGGCGGTTGCAACAGGTCCAAAACCAGGCGGCCCGCCTGGTGTTCAAATTACCTAAATTCCACCATGTCACTCCCCTCCTTAAATCTTTACACTGGCTCCCCGTTCGCGAGCGTGTCCAGTTCAAGCTAGCTTCCATTACTTTTCAAGCGAGACTGGGCACGGCTCCAGCGTTCATCTCTTCTGAGATTACCTCCTACGTCCCCACTAGAGACCTCCGTTCATCCACCCAGTCCCTTCTTACGGTCCCACGTTTTCGGAGGAAGAAATGGGGCGGTTCGAAATTTGCGACCCTTGCCCCTCTCCTCTGGAATTCCCTTCCCCTTGAGCTTAGGACCCTGATTCTTTATCCCCAGTTCAGAAAGCAACTCAAGACCCTTTTGTTTTCAAAAGCCTTTAATTAAACTGCTCCCCCCATAATTTGAATTATTTATCATGTATGGGCTTGCCCACCCTGTTTCTGTTTGTTGTAGCGCCATGAAGCCGCTGGCGAACGTGCGCTTTAAAAGTAATTTTAAATTCAAATTAAATTAAATTCAAATCTTTTTACACATGCATCCATCCATCATTCATCCATGCAACCTTTTATCCATCCATACATCCTTCATCCATCTACCCTTCCATCCTTCCATCCATCCACCCTTTCATCCATCCATCCACCCTTTCATCCTTCCATCCATCCACCCTTTCATCCTTCCATCCATCCACCCTTTCATCCATCCATTCACCCTTTCATCCATCCACTCATCCACCCACCTTTTCACATATCCATCCATCCTTCATCCTTACATCCATCCATCCACCCATCATACATCCACCCACCTTTTCTGTGACTCTCTCATGGGGGATAGGAAGGGGAGGTCAGTATCTCTGTGTCTTCTTCCTTCTTTCCCGCTCATGTGAGGGCATCTCTGTGCCTCCCTGCTGGGGGAGGGAGGGGGGACGTGTCATGGGACCCACAGCTCCAGGCGCGCAACATCCATTATACTCAAAGGGCTACACTACAGCCTGCTCCCCCAGACCCCACTCCCCACTCACTTTCCCCCCTCCCCCAGCTTGTGTGTGTGAGCCCGGCAGAAACCGTTTCAGGGACACACACACACAGCCACACCCGAGTACTTGACAGGTCTTTAAAAGACCTTCTACTTGTTAATGAGCCTTTGATGTTTTTCACACATCGGTGAGAATTAGGCCTACGCCATGAGTACCCTCGATCAGCCCAAGCCAGGAATTGCATGCCCATGACAGAATCTGAGACCCCCTTCCAAGGACTCCACGACCCCCCTGGGGGTTACGCCCCACAGATTGAAGATTTCTGTTCTAGAGGATTGTAACTTTCTTAATCTTGTGCAGTTGTATTTGAATTTTCATGTATTTTTAAGTGTCCTTCCTTTAAGTTCCCTGTATTCCTTCTATTGTGTAGTAGATATTCCCCACTAACCTTCCACTCCCCTGTGCCTTGCCCATATTCACACTAGCAACATGTATCTCAGTATGTGGACGGCTCCTTACCTGTGCAAAGAACTTCATAAAGCAAATACAAAGAGATGATGGACGGAGTGCAGACATTTTTCAAACACTCACCTCAGTCAAAGATCTAGGTTGAATACCTAATTGTTCTATAGCTCACTTTGCCACCTCAGTTCAGACCAAGCTCTATGCAAATCAGACCTGGCTTGGCAGTTTGGGCTGGACTGTTCCCATGAGGCACAGAGTTAAGACTGATTTGCATATACTGGGTCTGACCTGCGTTGGCGAAGTGAGCTAAAGAATGATGAGGGATTCAATCCAATTCTGTGACTGGGGGTGAGTGTCTGAAATGTTTCAGCACTCGTCCATCTTCTACTTGTGGTTGTGTTTGCCATAAGTTGCATGAGTATGCCCAGATGTGGGTCCCTTGCTCACTTTGCCACTAGATTCAAGATAACCTGGCTGATGAAGGGTGTTACCCAGAAAATGGTCCCAGGATGCTTGTTTAAGGTTTAGGGAAGACCTGGCTTGGCAGTTCAGGCTGGACTGTTCCCATGAGGCACAGAGTCAAGACAGATTTGCATAACAAGGTCTGAACTGAGGTGACGAAGTGAGCTAAAGAATGAAGATGGATTCAACCCAGATCTGTGACTGGGGAGAGTGTCTGAAAAGTTTCAGTGCTCTGTCCATCGTCTCCTTATGTTTTCTTTGTTCACCCTAAGTTGGCAGGGTATGCCCAAACGTTGGTCCCTTGTTCACTTTGCTACTGGATTCAAGCTATCCTGTTTAATGGAGGGTGTTACGCAGAAACCGGTCTCAGGATGCTTGTTTCCAATTGAGGGAAGACCTGGTTTTGCAGTTCGGGCTGGACTGCTTCCGTTAGGCACAGGATCAAGGCTGATTTGCATATAGCTGGGTCTAAACTGAGGTGGCGAGGTGAGCTAAAGAATGATGATGAATTCAACCCAGATCTGTGACTGGGGGCGAGGGTCTGAAAAGTTTCAGTGCTCCGTCCATCATCTCCTTGTGTTCACTTTGTTTGCCCCAAGTTGACAGGGTATGCCCAGATCTGGGTCCCTTGCTCACTTTGCCACTGGATTCAAGCTAGCCTGAGTGATGAAGTATGTTACCTATTGTTAGACCTGACACCCTTGGCGTGGTTTTCCCCCATCTTTTTGCCTCTGCCTCCTGTATTTTTGATGCTGTGCTGGATTTCGTTTTTGCTGGTTTAGATGCTTTGGACACTCTGCCACTGATGTTCAGTGCCAGAGTGTAAGTGCTCCCTATGTAAATTGTCATATTGATTGGGTATACCTGATTGGCATATTTGTATCACCATGAAGTCCCTAGTAAAGTGCACTGTGTGTGCCAGGGCTGGTGATGACAGATGCTACTAGTGGGCCTGCAGCGCAGATTGCGCCACCCGCATAAGTAGCCCTAAAATGGTGTCTCAGGCCTGCCAGCGCAGTGCCTGTCTGCAGTCAGTGGACTGCCATGTCAGCCTGGCCAGTGTCCCCACTGGCTGGGTCTAACCCTTCCCTGTCTGTGCACATCAGTCACCCCTATGGAAGGCTCAAGGTACCCCCCAGGGCAGGGTACAGTGTATGGGAAAGGTAGAGCATGTACTAGTGCAGGTAACATGCTCTGGTAGTGAGCAGCAGCCATTTTGTGTGCTCACTGCTGCAAGGTTATCTTGGTCCATAGATTAACATGGGGGAGGCTCGTCCCAATGGATACCAGCCTATCTTCCCATAGAACAAGATGGGACAGAAGTGATTGATATCCCTGAACTCAGAATTTAATAACACATCTTTTAGGAAAGGTTGTTTTAAAATTCTGTGTTTGAGAATAGTACTTTTAGAAAGTGGCTGTTCTCTTTTCTAACCTTTCTGTGTGCCCGGGACTGTTTGTGGATTGACTGTCTGGTTTGAGGGTGACAGGGGCTGAAGAGCCCCAGGAGGTTGTCTGAGTCAGACCGTGGATGAAAGGCTGCATCTGCTGCCAAGGAAGTGGGAGGAGATAGCACCTGGGAGTGACTAGGGCTGTGCCTCCCTGACCACAATGCTGGCTCCACCTCCCGCTGGGCGACTGTCACCTCTGTCCCTGATACTGAAAGAAAGAAGGAAGCCAGGAAACCCCCAGTGCCCCAGCAACACCCAGAACTGGTTTAGACCGGGCTCAGGGCCCACTTGCACAAAGACTTCAAAGAACTTCAAAGACTTTTTGGGGTATAAGAGAAGGACCCCTGACAACAGAAAATCAGATTCTACAATCAAGAGGAACCTCTGCTGGAAGAAGGACTTCTGGAGAACTGAAGGAAGATTGCCTTGCTGTGTGCTCTAAGGGCTGACATGTTCTGCTGTTCATCTAAAAGCTGGGAAGAAGAAAGGGACTTTGCTGTGTGCTGTGACCCTGCCTGCTTGAACCAACAAGACCTTGCTGTGTGCTGTGTCATCAACTTGAATCTCCAAGGGCCTGAAAAGAGCTGGCCTCCTGTTCCTGGAACTAAGCATGGGTGAATTTTGCGACTGTGGCGTTAGCGAATTTTGCGAATTTGCGAACTCACAATCCGCAAAATCCGCGAATTCTCGCGAATTTGCGGATTTTTTTTGTGTGTTCGCAAGGATTTCTGCCAGTTCGCAAGGATTTCTGCCAGTTCGCGAGGGTTCTGTACCAGTTCGCAATTGCGAACTTACATGTCGGCTCGCAACGGTCACGATTATGTTGTTTCTACGTCTGGTTCATCATCACAGGTTCTCAGAACCCTCTGTTTCACCCCTGCCACCCTCTGTTTCACCCATGCCATCCTCTGGTGCATCAATGCCACCCTCTTGTTCATCATCACTGTAGATTATGGGGGGGAAAGCAAGCACACCTGCCTGCTTCAACTGACATGAATTAATTTGGGGTTGATTTATTGATGTGTCACTGTTTTAAAATTCCAGTCTGGCACCTGCTTCCTTATCTGTAATTTGCTTTCTGTTGCAGTGCAATTTTTTTTCCAGGACCTTTGTGGCCTACTTGTAGCTATTCTATGAGCCTGCTGTGAGGGTCAGAGCAGGGTCATATAATTGTTGGAACTAGCAACTGAACTATGGAGGGGCCCTTGTCAGGAAGCACTACAGGGAATGGTTACTAATGATGAGTTTGAACTTTTGAACCTGCTGAATGCTTTTTTTGTGTTCGCAAGGATTTCTGCCAGTTCGCAAGGATTTCTGCCAGTTCGCGAGGGTTTTGTACAGTTCGCAATTGCGAACTTACATGTCGGCTCGCAACGGTCACGATGATGTTGTTTCTACGTCTGGTTCATCATCACAGGTTCTCAGAACCCTCTGTTTCACCCCTGCCACCCTCTGTTTCACCCATGCCATCCTCTGGTGCATCAATGCCACCCTCTGGTTCATCATCACTGTAGATTATGGGGGGGGAAAGCAAGCATACCTGCCTGCTTCAACTGACATGAATTAATTTGGGGTTGATTTATTAATGTGTCACTGTTTTAAAATTCCAGTCTGGCACCTGCTTCCTTATCTGTAATTTGCTTTCTGTTGCAGTGCAATTTTTTTTTCAGGACCTATGTGGCCTACTTGTAGCTATTCTATGAGCCTGCTGTGAGGGTCAGAGCAGGGTCATATAATTGTTGCAACTAGCAACTGAACTCTGGAGGGGCCCTTGTCAGGAAGCACTACAGGGAATGGTTACTAATGATGAGTTTGAACTTTTGAACCTGCTGAATGCTTTTTTTGTGTTCGCAAGGATTTCTGCCAGTTCGCAAGGATTTCTGCCAGTTCGCGAGGGCTTTGTACAGTTCGCAATTGCGAACTTACATGTCGGCTCGCAATGGTCACGATTATGTTGTTTCTACGTCTGGTTCAACATCACAGGTTCCCAGAACCCTCTGTTTCACCCCTGCCACCCTCTGTTTCACCCATGCCATCCTCTGGTGCATCAATGCCACCCTCTGGTTCATCATCACTGTAGATTATGGGGGGAAAAGCAAGCACACCTGCCTGCTTCAACTGACATGAATTAGTTTGGGGTTGATTTATTAATGTGTCACTGTTTTAAAATTCCAGTCTGGCACCTGCTTCCTTATCTGTAATTTGCTTTCTGTTGCAGTGCAATTTTTTTTCCAGGACCTTTGTGGCCTACTTGTAGCTATTCTATGAGCCTGCTGTGAGGGTCAGAGCAGGGTCAAATAATTGTTGCAACTAGCAACTGAACTCTGGAGGGGCCCTTGTCAGGAAGCACTACAGATGAATGATGAGTTTGAACTTTTGAACCTGCTGAATGCTTTTTTTGTGTTTGCAAGCATTTCTGCCAGTTCGCAAGGATTTCTGCCAGTTCGCGAGGGTTTTGTACCAGTTCGCAATTGCGAACTTACACCGCACGCAGCAAAATTGTATCGCCAAGAAAAAAAAATCCGCTGCGTGAGAATTTGCGGATTTTGCGGGAAATTCGCGGATCTCGCGGATTGCAAATTTACCGAAAATCCGCAAAATCTGCGAGCGTAACGGATTTTCCTCCCATGCTTACCTGGAACCCAGGGTTAAAAGGTTCCTAAAGAATCCCTAAGACGCTGTGCAGATCGTGCTGTTTTGGCCTGGAGCGTGCTTGGTGATCAACTGCTGAGCCTGAGCAGGGATCGGTGTGCTCATCGGCACATTCTCAGCGAGGGTCGGAGGTCGGTGGTGCCTCCCCTCGTGAGTTCTGCTCTAGAGCGGTTGTGTGGCCGAGAGGGCGATCTTGCCATGACCCGCGCCCTCAAAAATCATCTGCCGCATGTTCACCGCCGCTGCCCGGGGCCAGAAACCCCCTTTGAAGATTGCCGTCCTGATCGGAGCTGCGGGGCCGAAGATCGAACGCGCCGCGCTCCCATTGGTCGAAGGAGCCGAGCCCCCTCACTAACACCGCGACGGGATTAGCCCGTGCGCCGTAGCATTTCCAAGACACCGGTCCCAAGATGCTTGTTTCTGGTTCAGGGAAGACCGGGCTTGGCAGTTCGGGCTGGACTGTTCTCATGAGGCACAGGGTCAAGACTGATTTGCATATAGCTGGGTCTGAACTGAGGTGGCGAAGTGAGCTAAGGAATGATGATGGCTTCACCCCAGATTTGTGACTAGGGGTGAGTGTCTGAAAAGTTTCAGTGCTCCGTCCATCATCTCCTGGTGTTTGTTTTGTTTGCCCTAAGTTGGCAGGGTATGCCCAGGCGTGGGTCCCTTGCTCTCTTTGCCATTGAATTCAAGCTAGCCTGGCTGATGAAGCATGTTACCTAGAAGAAGATCCCATAATGCTTATTTCTTTTTCAAGGAAGACCAGGCTTGGCAGTTCGGGGTGGACTGTTCACATGAGGCAAATGATGAAGACTGATTTGCATTTAGCTGGGTCAGAACTGAGGTGGCAAAGTGAGCTAAGGAATGACAGTGGATTCAACCTAGATGCGTGACTAGGGGTGAGTGTCTGAAAAGTTTCAGGGCTCCGTCCATCATCTCCTTATGTTTGCTTTGTTTGCCCTAAGTTGGCAGGGTATGCCCAGACATGGGTGCCTTGCTCACTTTGCCACTAGATTCAAGCTAGCCTGGTTGATGAAGGGTGTAACCCAGAAACCGGTCTGAAGATGCATCTTTCCAGTTCAGGAAAGACCTGGTTTGGCATTTCAGGCTGAATTGTTCCCATGAGGCACAGGGTCAAGACTGATTTGCGTATAGCTGGGTCTGAACTGAGGTGGTAAAGTGAGCTAAAAAATGATGATGGATTCAACACAGATCTGTGACTGGGGGTGAGTGTCTGAAACGTTTTAGCACTCTGTCCATCATCTCCTTGTATTAGCTTTATTCACCCTAAGTTGGCAGGGTATGACGTGACCTGGGTACCTTGCTTACTTTGCTACTGGATTGAAGTTAGCCTGGCTGATGAAGGGTGTTACCCAGAAACCGGCCACAGTTTGCTTGTTTACGGTTCAGGGAAGACCTGGCTTAGCAGTTCGGGCTGGACTGTTCCGATGAGGCACAGGGTCAAGTCTGATTTTCATATAGCTGGGTCTGAACTGAGGTGGCGAATTGAGCTAAAGAATGATGATGAATTCAACCCAGATCTGTGACTGGGGGGCGGAGTGTCTCAAAAGTTTTATTCTTCTGTCCTTCATCTCCTTGTGTTTGCTAAAAACTTCATACACAGGAGAAAGGAGGTGTAGGTGTATCTCTTCTATGATCTTAGTGAACAGCAAGTTTGGGTATGTAAAGCACTATCCAAAAATGCTTTAGTAAATACGTCCCAATATGAGCAATTATTGCATCACTTGTTCTCCTCAGACCATGAGGAACTCTCTTTTGTATGATCTAGCAGTCCTAAAACAACAGAAGTTCTAAACTAGAATAAATCATGTTCTTTTACTAGTGATCAAACCTTTTATCAAATTTTCAGAACAGGATAACTGGGTGGGATACCTTGAATATGAATCCTTTTCTTCCCTTTGCCATGTAGCGAAGCATGTCCTAGCACTGTATCTGATAACCGAAAAAGAATGCATATTTCTGTTTGATGTACTTTCCTTTATTATCAGAAGTGCACACAAGGTAAAAAAAAGTATGTGGTAATGGTGTCTCTGCTGTGTCCATATCTGCCTGATCATTTTCCAGCTGAGCAAGTGCCTTCTTTATTTCATGCACGTGCTAGTTTGTAATGCTGGAATATTTGCCTTCATGTACATGTTCTGTATGTATCCTGTGAGTTCCGTATGACAAAGCTTGAAGTTTTGTCTCTGCTTTGCCAAATTTTTGATTCCATTGTTTAATCGGCATGTATCCTCAATTAATATGGATCCAATTCATCCTGTTAACCTTTGATACTGCATATTATCATTTTGAAATGATTATGTTGCACTAGTTTGGTAAATTGGTTAATATCGAGCTTGCCATTCTTTTTATTTTCATTTGTAGTATAGGTTTTGACCCTTGAGAAATTCTGTTTCCTTTCTCTGCTCTTCTCTCACAGAGATAACATTAGTTCGATTAAAAGAGCCCAGGAGTATTTTGATTTCTCATTAGACTTTCCTCAATACTTTAATGCATATGCATACATTACTGCAGATTTACATTTCACTAAATCTAACAGATTAATCTGATTTGCCCTTTGTTGACTTGCAGATTTCTGCCGAATGCCTGCCATAGAAAAGCATTGCCTGTAGCATACCCCTCTCATATCCGCCACAGAATGCTATGGACGTGCCTTCGAATGGATTGAATTCTAGGTGCAATTGGGGCAGCAGGGATTGTGTGAAAGGGCGGAGCGTTTCTCCCGCCCATCGGTACTTGATAAGTAGGAAGGAACCACTTTTAAAAACATTCTGAATTGTGAAACCGTAGCCATTATTAAAAACTACAAAAACAAAAAAATGCACAAATTTGATCCCAACTCGACTTTACCAGTTATGCATTGCTAATAACCCTTCATTGGTTAATACATTGTGATATATGTGATATATGTGTTATTCCTGCAGGTGTTTGAGCAAAGGAAAGATTCTAAATAAAAGGTGTATATTTGTTGCCTATCCATTTGTATATTTTATCCCAACACCCATTCACCTCCAGGACACAAACATAAAATCACTTACGAGACACTGCTGTCGCAGCATCCAGAACAGTATCCGACAGGAACATTTCCGGAGCAAGAGCCTTTTGTGATCAAGACAGATGTCTTCAGAAGTGCACAAGCGGGATCTAACGAAAAAACACAGAGGTATAACATATAAGTCCCCACGCCAAAACAGACAAAAGCCTTGATTGAAAAGGTAAAGTAGCAACTTTGGAATCACCAAGTTCTGTGTATCTATCTGGTACAAAGCCCTAAGACGTCAAAGTCACCTTGTGAGGCGGCAATTTCGAGTAACATGTCTTGAATCATAGTAACAGCTATTATTTATTTTGAGCCGTGTAACGTTACATTTATGCACAGTAAAACATAGGGGTATGTAATGTGCCACACAGATTGCTGTCAGCCCAGTCAAATTGCGTCCAGCCTCAACGGGCAGCATTTGAGTAGGTTTATGAGTTACATTCAAGAACATGTTCGGTCTGTCCCAAAGCTCAGCAGTTCGTAACAGAACTTGTGACTTTTAGGAGTCTGCCTTAGCTCTGAATGAGAGCAACTTTTTTGTTAGGTTTTGTCTGCACATCGCTTACACTGTGCCTGAGAAATCTATTGTTTTAATACACAGTTAAAAGAGACTTACATCCAGTCTCCTCTCTTTCCTGGATTCTCATTGGTTCCTGTGGTTGCCACTTACCTTTCCTATTAGTTGTAGCTTTTTTTTCCTGCATTTAACAATGCTTGTTCATAATCTGTTAACATCTTATTTGGTGAAATTATGTTTTCATACAGTTTTGCCTTTTACTCTTGCAGCATATTTATATCACAATGTATCACCCATGACATTAGGTGATGCTGTGCACAGCGCCCCTGAGACTCGAACCGGATCCTAGCTCTGGAGTCAGCAGCTCTGGCCGCTTTGCCACATTGTGCTATATGTCAGGGTGCTCTTTCCTTCTCCTGGAAGATGATTGATAAAAACATCTCTTTATTCATAACATAGGCAACACCAATGCATTTACCACTGGTTGTTTGAAAAGGTACAGCTCAGTCGTGCTCTGAAGCACATATACACAGCAGCAATGTAAAGGGTTGGTCATCATTTTCCTGTCAGTCTTCCTTATCCCGATTAGTTGGGTCGTCTGTAGGATAGTTAATTGCACCTAATTTTTAAAATAGGGCTAACCCACCATTCTGATTTCAATGAAGACTATCGGCTTCATTTGATAGTGCAATTCAGAGTGTGTTTCAAAAAACCATCAACTTCGCAGTCTCCTCAACCAATTTAGAGGAGAGGGCACGGCAGGATTTCTGATGGTAGAGCCTCTGCTAGATCCACCATCTGCAAATTGAGACCTGCTGCCCCCTGGCCAGTGGGCTGCCAGGTCTCATAGACAGCTGTCCACCCTATGTAATGTGAAGCAGCCCACACTCATTTATTCCGAGATTCTGGGCAGTGAAAACGTACAATGCCCCCTCATATGCAGTCTGAAAACTCCCTGGTGTCAGGGTGGCATATTTACAAGCCCCTTGCAACACTTTTGTGCCACCGCTGCTTCGGCAGCGTAAACAATGCGTCTAATTACAACGTGATGTACCTAGGGTGATGCATCATGTTGTAAAGCCCTGCATCACATTTATACATGCATTAGGTATAATGTATGCAGGGTGGGCGTTCCCACGCAGCAAAGCCTTGTAGAAGTGACGCAGTGAAATGTACAACATTTACTGTGCCACTTTTAGGATGCCACTGTCAAAACCTTATGCCTGCTTGAAACAGGCGTAAGGAGTGACATAGTACATTAAGTATATGCCTCAACATGCATTACTGAGTTGCTTGCAACACGACTCCAGCAATGCGTGACATTTTGGCCAATAGATGTGTCAGAATTAGATGCATCAGAATTAATTTCTGACGCATCCGTCAATCCTTGCACCATGTTGCGCCTTATTGTAAATATGGCACATCCATGATGACACTAGGGTATTGCAGGCCCGCGCAGGGAAACTGATGCATCTCTATAGATGTCAGTTTCTTGTAAATCTGAACCTGGGTATTTACGTTTTCATTCACACAAGGAGACTCATGCTTTGGGATTTTGGTTATGTAAAACACAAATGAATGCTGAGTAGGTAAAAAAACACAGAGCCCCCTTGACATTCATCCCTCAAACCATCAGATACACTGGACACAGACATCCTCTGGATATGCAATGATCTGTAATTACGGTGTGGAGTCTTCTGACCTGCAGCCGTGGCCTAGATGGCACTATTATTATTATCAACTGTTCCCTTAAAAGCAGACTCCAGTAACCCCTCGTCTTCTCTCTATAGGAATCACTTGCTAATTTAACACCTTTCCCTCTCACAAATGCATAAGATAAAGCGTCTTAAGTGAAAAAGAAAGTCTTGTGAACTTACATCCTAGGGGTTTGATTGGTAGGGCCAAGTCTGGCAAGGCTGCCTCGGCTGGCAGTGGCACAACGATTTGACTTTCGACATATGCCACGAACAGCAGGACCGTCAGCACAGCAGCCTTCATCTTGTCTGCTTCCCTTGGTTATTGGTGTCGAGGCAAAGACGTCTTGATGGGTGTCCGTTCCTCCTCGCAGGTGTCCATTTATAGCCAGGATTCCGGACGGGGCTGAGACCACGCCCACAATAAGGGCGGAGCAGAAGTGGATCATATTCTGTTGCTCTCACTATTGTTCCTTCACTATAATAACTTCATAACTTTGCATAAAAGGAAATGTGGAGCAATATGTACAAGTATTGATGTTTGGGAAATTCCCACTTCTAGCCCTGGGCTGAAACAGTATCGGCTGAGAAACCTGCACCGTAGTTGAAGTGCCTTTCAAACATTTCAATCATTTTTTGCGTGAATAGTTGAAGGGCCTTCTTTTCCTGCTCGTCCTAGCAATGATAATACTTGAGACATGAGAGCAGGTCGCTCTTATTTTCATTGATTTGATTAGGAGGAGCTGGTTGAAGCTTCCATTCTTCTTCGGCCAGCACGTGCTTCGCCCAGTGAGTGGCGCTGGCCTGGGGCTCTTGCGAGGCCCTTCAGTCTGATGAGCCCATCATGACACACGTGTGAAGTCAAGGTGGTAGCAGGAATATTTGTGAACAAGGGGCCCCGGAAGTTCCATTAGAGTTTGAGTTTATCACTTCATTATTCTACTTCTGGCCCCTGTTACAATAGGCAGCGGGAGTCTTAGTAAATCGAGTCTGTACCGGGAGTGATGAGGTTCAAAGACTGCTCGAGCCTAAAACGCATCACGTCAGGTGACAATCATGGAGGAACGTCTTTACAGATCTTCTGGGCAAAGTCTACGCCTCGTGCAGTCTAGAACCCCCTACAATGTCATTGGCTCCTAGCTGGTCGAAATGTACCCACGGGATTCATGCCTTCTGCCCGAGATAAGTCTTACTACAGTATCCACCCTCACATAATGATACATTCTCAACCCAGCAGCTGCCAGTGAAGAGGAATGAGTTCTGATCAGGCACTAGAGTGTTCAGCTAGGTCACCAAAAGTGCATGCACTAGGAGACAAGCTTATGGGTGAGACTGTGTTGGAATCATTCACTTGACTGAGCAGAAGCCTGAATATTTACGCGCCAATGGATCTCATCTCTGCTGCTCTAGGAACCAGCAATGACTCTCCCAACACATCCCTTCCCACATGATTGTATAATATATATGATGTGGTTCCACCCAGAAAAATCAGCGTAAATCATAACAGATTTCACTTTTCTTTTAAAAACAGTTTCCTCCTTGTTCTGCAGAATTACAATGTTACCTATTCACAATTTGTTTTAATTAAAAACCCGGCAGCGACCCTCACCAGAGATGTAATAACAGATTGCCTTAAATGTGAAAAGGGTAGGGACATACCCTGGCTTGCCGCTGTAAGGGAGAGCCTAAACAGCATGGGGCTTATTTACAAGTCTCTTGCGCCGCAGGTACGTCACTTTTTCCATATTAAAAGTGGCGCATTAGTTGCGCAAGGGGCTTGTAAATAGGCCCCCATGAACTTAAAGCACATCTTTTTAAATCCAACTGATATAGAGCATATACATAAAGAAGCCCTTCAGGAGGTTTTATACGCACAGTACAACAATGCAAGGTATGAAAAAGAGGCCAGTAAAACCTCCGTTGCCAGGAATATTTCCCTAGTGGATGCATCCCACCCGTCATCATACTTACCATCTTGTTACCCTTTAAAAACTATAGGCCGCTGGGAGAGAGGGTTGCTTTTCCGCCTAAGGGCAGGTACTATGAAATTTTTACTTTGCTTCCCTCTAGGGTTTAATGCTAACCTCGATCAATTGTCATGTCTCTGCAATGACCATAACAAACAATCTATGTCGCACTTTTTATTTTGCTGTAACTTTTATCAAAAACACACTAAATGGTTTTTGATTCCATTTTTTAAGAAAACTGTCACAATCCATTATAAGGCAGCATATATGAAAATCCTTGAGCTGGAAGAGGATGATTTCATTTTTCGCGTGGGATCTTATTAAAAGTGGCAGTTCGCATGCGTGCCTCAATGAATATTCACTAAAAACTATTTCTATTGAGTGCACTGATCTGTAATCCATGCTCATGGTTAAAACACTTGGATTGTGGTGCCAAATTGTCTATTATTACAATTCTTGTGATAGTTTGTATGTATATTTTACAATTCTATTTCTGTCATTGTTTCTTGAAGTTGGACTTGTATCTACTTGGTTGCTTTTTCATAGTCCCTTGTATTTTATGCTGCTACTTGACCTGTGTCTACAGGACCCTATTGTGAACCTTCCCTCCTTTTATGATGCTGCTTTCTTTTATCTCAAATGTATTTTATAGACCAATGTATTTGTTTGCTGTTTTTGACTTGTGCTTTTATGGATATATTTATATCCGAATAAAGATCTAATTGATTGATCAAATTAATATCCTTTGTGTTTAGTTGTTTAAAAAGCACACAGAGACATTTTTATGACAACAACTATATATTCTTTTGTACTATTATTTTTATTGACTTTTGCCGTAAGAACGCAAACAAAACATATTTATATTAGCTTGGGCATCCTTGAATCCCATTACTCGCCATGGAATCATCAGTTTCGCCCCAGCAGCCCACCCCAGTTGGTCACCTGTCGACTGAAGAGAATATTACTTCTATTACGATTTCTTTACTACGAGGACAGAGAGGCTAATCAGTGGGCTCCGCAGACAACTCTAAACACAGCTCATGACCAAATGTTGGGAGCAAATGTACCATGCACAGGGAGTTGATAAAACGAGATGTGTTCCTAAACATCAAGGTGCCCACAGAACGGCAGCCTTCTCCAGGGCAGGTACAATCAACTGCCAAGGAGAGCCGTTAGACTGGAAGGTCATACGAAGGAATGTTCCAGAATACTTATCACAGCAAAACACAGCTAATGCAAATAGGTAAGCCACAGGGAAGAAATACATATTAATCATAGTAACCACAATGTGTACACTCCAATGTAAGCGTAATACTAACTGTACATACTACTAAAAAGAATGTGTATGTATTTTACAATGCATTTTTGTTTTACTTCAAGACCATTTAAATCGCATTCATTTACAATACATGTTTGGGCTGTACCTGTTACAGCATTGATAAGGCGCACACAGTAGGTGGCAGTGTTGACTTTAGAAACGCTCCCGCCAGACTGCTCTCACCGACCGAGCCAGAGTGCTCCGTGCCTAAGATAATGGCTGTCTTAGGAGATCTCTGGTTTCAAGGAGAACCATGATACATCTGAAATGTTCAACATAGGCCTACCCCTGGAAATAGTGACTGCCTCCCGATGGGCCACTCAGGCCCCACTGGGCCGGTGGCATCATTTGAACTGCACCCACACAGCCCATATCTGCCACCACGCTGGCCAAAAAAGTGCCCCATAGCTGGATCTCGGATACCGGCCCATTGCCCGAGTGTCCGCCTTACCAATGATGCATTATTTCCCAAGCAGCTGCCAGTGAAGATAAAGGAGTTCTAAAAAGGCTCTGGGGTGTTCAGCTAAGTCACAAAATGTGCCTGCACTGGGAGACCAGCTTATGGATGCGACAGTCAAAAGAATCCATCACTATATTGAGCAGAAGCCTGAATATGTACGCGCCATTGGTTCTCATCTCTGCTGCAATAGGTTCCAGCAACGAGTCTCTCAAAACATCCCATGCGATTGTATGTGATATATAATGTGATCAGACCCAGTAAAAATTGTGTAATTTATTATAGATTTCACTTTTCTTTTAAACTAGTTTTCTCTTTGTTCTGCAGAGTTACAATGTTATATATTTACAATATAGCAATTTACCATGCATTTTTTTTTACCTTTAAGACCATTTACATGGCATGCATTTACAATACGTTTGCGTTATAAGTGTATAGGATATACATTAGTAGCACCCAGTGTTAGAACACAGTGTTTACTGATCCCTGGTTTCAAGATGAACCATGATAAATACGAAGGGCAGATCTATGAAGAAGTGCCGCAGCGTGACACCGCGAGCCCTTTGGCTGGGCCACGCTGCAGCACTTCGAAGTGTTGTATTTCTATCTAGGACCCTAATTCGATATTCCCAATTCATGCCCTTATGTGGTTATAACTAATAATATCCTTATAAAGGCATAAGAATCATATCCATATTTAGTAATAGCCCATGCAGTCCAAAACACGGCAAGACTACTCCCATAGACTCCTAGAAAGCACTACGCGTTCTTTAAACAAACCAAGCCTCCAGCAGCCCGGGAAAACCCCCTGCTTTTGTTTTGATTTGCACATGAACTCCTGGAGTCCTGAAAGAACTGTTAGTTCTTAGTGACGTCTTATGTCCAACCTTACGTCAAACCCGGCACCTTTCAGGTATAAATATACCAACGTTGCCTTAAGCAAACACACGGTGGTTGCGAGCAGAGCGACGTTCTACTTGCCTGAGAGCCCAGCTGTTATGAGAGCCGACGGAAACCGCCCCTCCCCTTGACGGACTGAGAGAGATGCTGTCTTTTTCTCCAGCCGAGAAAATCCAGCTCTGGTGTTCCCAAGTCACCCTTGCTGGTTGCTGGGAGATCGAGTCCTGAGAAACAGGATACAAGACCTCCTTCATTCTATAACCAAGGTACGGAGCTGATTAAAACCTTAGAGAGAATTCTTGATTCCGATACTTGGCAAATACCTTAACTTAACTTAAAAACTGCAAACTTCCTTACTCCTTCCCACGTATTAGGCTTAGGTCAGGTACACCGGGGTACGCGTACTTAGAAGCACCAGTTGAGTTCGTTAGTCAATGTTTTTATGTATGTATATATTTTATCCATTTTAAGTATCATATGGCTAAGAAACCATATCAATGCTTTTACAGTATTATTTCATAATACCACTTTTATTGTACGCACTTTACTTTATAATAAGTATTGCAATAGTGGCAATTCATTTCTCTTGCATGAGAAAGAAGACTGCTCAATAAAATGACACCTTTTTATTGAAAACGCCCGTCTCTCTATTTCTCTGCATTCTGGTGGAACCAAGCATGCACGATTGACTGAGTGAAATAGCTGTCTATTGTTTTCACATGACTCTAGAGACACACTCTTTATTTTGGTGGAGCAAAGTTGTCATGTTTATGCGGTTGTCAGAAACTAATCCCTTCTTGTCTAAATTAGGACGGTTAACCCTTTCCTGAACATTCGAGACATTTTCTACTGACCTCTGAGCTAGCTGGCAAAACTAATTAAGTCTAACATAGTCAGTAGAGACCTAGGTGACCTCAGTCCTACGTCTACACTGCTGTTTATGTTATTCCAATACTCAGGACCTATTGGGAATATAGGAACTACACTATATGGCGCCCAACGTTTGGTAAGGCGATAAAACTAACGCAAGACACTAGAGTAACTCAGCCGTACTTTTCACACAGACCCCTTTCTCCCGTAAAAACTCCAATAGACGTCTGGAGTGGGTGAAAGGTTAATATCCGCTGGAACTTAGTAGGATGAGAATCCTATGTATTAGTTCTTGGTTTAGTCAACGTTGAAGGATACAGTGTTCCAAAATATTGTGCACCTAATCTTTGTTTCCTTGAAACTTGATCTGCAACAAAACTTTCTGTCAGTAAAATGGGAAAAAGTGAAGACGAAAGGGAGCAAGCTAGTATAACAGCTCAACTCATAGCGAATGACACAAACATCCAAGAAAAGGATCAGAATGCTATACTCATTCCGGTCAATATAAGAAGAACTATAACTCTTAAACTTATAGAAAATGGACTATCACCAAGAGCTGGTACGGTCATATTCGTGATAGAGGCACATGAGTATCGGCAGATAGAGGTAGAGGTGTTCTATTCATGGATACATTTTCAAGCAGCACACGCTGTGACAAAAGATTTCCACTATTAAAAAATAGAGGAACCTCCGGATATATACACTCCTTTCGAGGACGTTGAAATCCCACTAACATACCAAGAGCACCTGCTCTGGTTTAATGGCGCCCTAAAACATCAAAATCACATCACCAGGCACGGCCCACTAGGTAGACCAGGAGCCACATAGCCGGTTCTAGCCAGCTACACACCACACCCAGACATTGAAAATATGTCGAACGTGGAACTTTTAGCTCAGCTAAAACTCTTAATTAAAATACATGGAGAATTGGTCCAATATGTCATGCGGACTGCACAGTTCAACCAACAATTACCACCACACAACTGACCCCTCATCAGGGGAATACAAACAAAATTACACCACAGAACATACAATCATGTCTTGGTAAAACACCCATAAAACGGGAACAAATCCCATTCTGGTTAGCACAAAAAATAACTCAAATAGAGGCAGTATTTCCTAATACTACACCTCATGAAAAACACAGAATTCTTACTATCTGCCTCCCAATGGGGGTTGCACCACATGTGGAGGACTGTGACACTTGGGGCATGGTCTTTGCTTCCATCTACCCAAAACACATGGTGTTCCGGCTATGGTGGTCATACCAGATGTACTAAGACAAATTCAAAACGAATACGGTCCAGAACCTGCTTAACTCTGGGTATGAAATTACTTAAAGGAGACAGATATAACAGACCAACCACTTGAACTCGCCAGAATCATAGAAAAATCCTATGAAGAACTAGGAAGAGATAGTTTGGGTGGGAAACCAGTAAAACCCCAACTAACTGAAAATCCTGAAAAAACATTTATTAAAAATAATCTAAATACTCCAAAGAAGGGTTAGGAGGGTAATAAACAATCCACTCCCAAGGAAACCGTTTCCAGTCCAGAGGAAGGTATCCTCAACATAGAGAAAGATCTCCTGGCCGAGGAGGCAAGTCCCCCCAAAGGGAACCCTCTGAGAAAAGATACAGCCTTAGAGACAGGGATACATTGAGAAAACCTGATAGATATCAAGATATTGATACACATCCCTCTCAATCTTTTCAGACTTCCTCACAGAAATCCGAAAGAAGAGGACGGTCAGAACACAAGGAAGAGCACGTCAAGTCCAAAGACAAAGAACCTGCTCATCAAAGTAAAAAATGACAATTTTCCAGAAAGAAGGTAGAAAGTATTAACATTAAACATGCCGAGGATTCTGAGGACACAACTGAAAAAGGGAGAGTGGGCCCAGACAATGCTAGACAGCGCAGCAGATGTGACCATAGCTCGCAAGGTCCTGATGAATCTTCTGGAGACAGTGGACACAAATGAATACATTCAGGTGGAAACTGCAGACACACAAGTTAGTGTGCCCTATAAACTATATGAAATAACATTACGTATAGAGGGAGATAAAACTAGGAAAATAAAAGGTCTCTTTTGGGAGAAACTTTCTAAAGGCTATGACATCCTGTTAGCTGAAAAATACTGGCCACCAGAGTTTGTCAGGGAGTGCCCTCATGGCGAAGAAATGATTATGGCTGCCTTCTCAACTCATATTCTGATTAAAAAAAATACACATTTGCAAGAAAATGGGCAGTGGCCCAAGCCCCTGCATTATACAAAAATCACGCAGGATGGGATGAGGACTCTCCTCCCCACAAAATCCAGTTAAAAAATCAACCGAATGCACAAAGGCAGTGCTCAGTTAAACTAGAAGCTAAAAAGCAAGTCAGGGAGATCTTAGATCAACTTGAATATCAAGGGGTGATTGAAACATGCACATCACAAATGAACAATCCTTTGTTTCCTGTCTCCAAGCCAGACGATTCATATCGTCTAGTTTTGGACTAAGGACATTTAAACTCCTTCTGCAAAACTTTTGCAGTACAAAATTGACACAGTGCAGCACTAATGAACAACATCGTGCGCAAAAAATATAAAACGACATTAGATATCTCTAATGGATTCTTCTGTCAAAACATTGCACCTGAAAGCAGGTATTTGACAGCTTTCTCAATAATGGGGTCACAAAAACAATTTTGCCGACTCCCACAGGGATTCAAGAATAGCCCAGGATTATTCTCAGCAAGGGTAACAGAGTTTTTACAAATATATGACGATGAGGCATTATCATATGTCGTGAACATCTATCTTACAGACGATGACCTGGAGACTCACTTAAAAAGAGTGAACACCATAATTCTGGGGTTCGCATCAGAGGGTTACAAATTCAACTTTAAAAAGTCAAGGATTGCCCATCTAACAGTCCTATTTTTAGGATATGAATTATCAAGTGAAGGCAAAAGCCTGGCAGACAACTTCTTAGAGAAGTGTGCAGTACTCCAAGCACCAAAAATGCTGAAAAATGTACAATCAATACTAGGCTTCCTGAATTTCGGTACAACATACATTCTAAATTATGCAGAGAGGGGTAAACCTCTCTATGAATTAATAAAACCTGATTTCAAATCAATACATTGGATTCAAAAACACACAGAAATTTTGAGATCACTACAAACAGACATGTTAACTAAAACAAAATTGCAAACTCGCGACAACGTACGCAACCTTGTAATCCGAGTCATCACAGGAAGATGCAGATTCACATACCTGATCTCTAATGAGGGAGAAACGGTACACAGTCAAAATATCGAGTAGGAAATGTCGACCTACCATAATATCGAGTCTGAAATATCGAAGGTGCATAATATCGAAGGCAAGAATATCGTATGACAGAATATCGAGTAATATCGAAGTAAGTAATATCGACAGCATATATATCGATGTTACTAATTTCGATGACACTAATATCGATATTTGTAATATTGTATAGTTTTTTATTATGTATGTGTTATATGTTTAATTTAAGTATTTAAAATAATTACTATTATATGTGTATAAATTTCATATAATAATAAATAAATTTATAAGTAAATTTTATGAGCGGGTTGTGGGTTTATAGGGGAATAGGGTGGGAAGTAATTTAATTATGGTAAATTGATTAGTAATTAGTAGGATTTATTAATAAATTATCATTAATTGGTAATTATGTGAAAATAATAGGAAAATAATTTTAATTAATTTATTAATTGATATATATGTTCTGTAGTGGGTTGTGGGTTTATAGGGGAATAGGGTGGGATGTAATTTAATTATGGTAAGTTGATTAATAATTAGTAGGATTAATTAATAAATTATAATTAATTGCTAATGAATATTGATTAATTGGGAAAAAATTAATTGATTAATTGATATATTTTTTCTGTAGCGGGATGTGGGTTTATAGGGGAATAGGGTGGGAAGTAATTTAATAATAATTAATTAATTAATATATGTTTTTAAAAATTTATATTTAATTTATTGGGAAATAATTAATATTAATTAGTTAATTAATTATTATAATTTTGTACATATTTAAAATTATTAATTAATTGGTAATTAAATAATATTAATTAGTTACATTAATTAGAGTAATTTATTTATATATAATTTTTAGTTACTGTTAATTAATTAATTGGGGAAAAATAATATTAATTATTAAATTATATTAATTACAGCTAATGTGCTAATATATTTACTTTATTTGTTATTGTTCATTAATAATTAATTGCTAATTAAATAATATTAATTAAGTTTGGGTAAAGGAGTATTTTTAGGGTTCAGGGTCAGTTTTGAGTTTTTGGGTAAAGGGGTATTTTGAGGGTTTAGGGTCAGTTTTCAGTTTTTGGGTAAAGGGTTATTTTTAGGGTTCAGGGTCAGTTTTCAGTTTTTGGGTAAAGGGGTATTTTTAGGGTTCAGGGTCAGTTTTCAGTTCTTGGGTGAAGGGGTATTTTTTGGGTTCAGGGTCAGTTTTCAGTTCTTGGGTAAAGGGGTATTTTTTGGGTTCAGGTTCAGTTTTCAGTTTTTGGGTAAAGGGGTATTTTGAGGGTTTAGGGTCAGTTTTCAGTTTTTGGGTAAAGGGTTATTTTTAGGGTTCAGGGTCAGTTTTCAGTTCTTGGGTAAAGGGGTATTTTTTGCGTTCAGGGTCAGTTTTCAGTTCTTGGGTAAAGGGGTATTTTTTGGGTTCAGGGTCAGTTTTCAGTTTTTGGGTAAAGGGGTATTTTTGCTAATTAAATAATATTAATTAAGTATGGGTAAAGGAGTATTTTTAGGGTTCAGGGTCAGTTTTGAGTTTTTGGGTAAAGGGGTATTTTGAGGGTTTAGGGTCAGTTTTCAGTTTTTGGGTAAAGGGTTATTTTTAGGGTTCAGGGTCAGTTTTCAGTTTTTGGGTAAAGGGGTATTTTTAGGGTTCAGGGTCAGTTTTCAGTTCTTGGGTAAAGGGGTATTTTTTGGGTTCAGGGTCAGTTTTCAGTTCTTGGGTAAAGGGGTATTTTTTGGGTTCAGGTTCAGTTTTCAGTTTTTGGGTAAAGGGGTATTTTGAGGGTTTAGGGTCAGTTTTCAGTTTTTGGGTAAAGGGTTATTTTTAGGGTTCAGGGTCAGTTTTCAGTTTTTGGGTAAAGGGGTATTTTTAGGGTTCAGGGTCAGTTTTCAGTTCTTGGGTAAAGGGGTATTTTTTGCGTTCAGGGTCAGTTTTCAGTTCTTGGGTAAAGGGGTATTTTTTGGGTTCAGGGTCAGTTTTCAGTTTTTGGGTAAAGGGGTATTTTTAGGGTTCAGGGTCAGTTTTCAGTTCTTGGGTAAAGGGGTATTTTTTGGGTTCAGGGTCAGTTTTTAGTTTTTGGGTAAAGGTGTATTTTTTGGGTTCAGGGTCAGTTTTCAGTTTATGGGTAAAGGGGTATTTTTAGGGTTCAGGGTCAGTTTCAGTTCTTGGGTAAAGGGGTGTTTTTTGAGTTCAGGGTCAGCTTTCCCTACTGTTGCACTCTCTGGAGTAGGAATAGAAATTTTTACCCTTACGCTATCCAACGTTTTATTTAATTAATTGTTAAAATATCAAATGTTTATTTTATTTTTTATATTACTTACATTTTATTTATGTTACTCTTTTATGTAAATTAGAATATATTTCATTAATTTATAAATTCGTAAAATAATTATTAATATTTATTGTTCAGTGCATATATATTACATATTTACAGTATATATTTAATTAATGTATTCTTAATATATATGTATTATTTATTACTTTTAAACATTATTAGATACTTTTAAATATGTTTATTTTATTTATTAGTCTTATAGACTTAATTTTACATTTATATATTTTAAAAAAAAAACGATATTTTAAACATCGATATTTTTTACATCGATATTTTTTTTCTCGATATTTTTGTACTTACCATGTTGTAGATAGGATGTCGATATTTTTGCCCTCGATATTGTTGACTCGATATTCTTGTAGGTCGATATTTTTGTAGTCGAAATTCTGTCAGTGATTCGGGAGAAACGGTACCTATAGCTTACAAATCACACTTGTACACTCAAGCTGAAATAAAATTCAGTTCTACAGAAAAAATTCTGACAGCGGTTCAAACTGCTGTAGCAAAAGAAAGAGCCCTAGCCCAAGGCAAGAGAATAACTGTTTATACAGCAGAATCAGCCCTTGAGGCATTAACAAGTCCACGTAATCTGAATACAGTGGCATTAGATCCAAAATGGATACAATGGGAAAATTCTCTTGCTATAGAAGACGAGAAATACTATTTTGACCCGAAATTGAAAAAACTAGATGATCTAGAATATGAACAAGAATATCCTCTGCCATTCGAAATTCTGCCTCTCGAACAATATACCTGCGTAATCTATATGGACAGATTCGCACAACACTAAGATGTAGATAAAAAATCCTACAATGCAGCATGCGCAATTGTCAAAGGTCACTGGCGCTCTGGAAAATTCAGACCTATGATTACCAAAACTGAATCACTCAGAAACTGGTCAGCTGAACGAGCTGAAATAAGATCTTTGAAGATGGTGCTTGAAAATGCCGATCGCGAATTCCCCATACTAATAGTGTGCGATTCGCATTACTGCGTCAAGTCATACAACAATGACATGCAGACATGGAGCATAAACGGTTATACAGATGACACAGGTGCCACAAAACAGCATAAAACGCTTTGGGAACAAGTAGTTCTTTTACAGAAAGAATTACTGCTTTTCTGTAAGAAGGCCCAAATTCCTTCTTCACCACGATCTTTACTCTGACCAGATCCCCAATCTTTGGAATCCAGACAGGTCTTGCTGGGACAGGTGGTTCTTCAGTGGTTGTTGGCTTACTCTTTATGTTACTTAGACTCTTTCTTGTTTCATTCAAGTCCTGTAAAACAGCCAAACGATCTTTGATATCAAAAGTTTTTTCTTCTACCACTGAAGTTTGACGATCCAGATCCTGGATAATCATTCTAGTACCAAACAAAAGTTTGTACGGACTGATACCTCCTAGAGAATTTCTTGGCATGTTATTAAGACTACGTTGGACACTTATTAGATGTTTGACCCGCCCATCACTCAAACCTAATACCCTCGCCGTTATAGATTGCTTTATGCCACGGTTTTTTCTTTCCACTACCGCATTTCCCTAAGGATGGAAGGGAGAAGAGTACCGCAATGCAATGCCCATGCTGGTCATGGCCACTTTGTAAGCTTGAGAGCTAAACGCAGGACCCTGGTCAGAGTGTTGCATGCCAAGGTGCTGACTTGCGAGATTTCATAATGGGACCTCGCAAACAGCGTCAAAAACGTTTCATAGAGGCCGGTATATACGCTGCATACATCAAAGCTTGGAAAGTAATGCAAATTGAAACAGCAGAAAAAATACGAAAAATTGATTGTATAAATTTGGAAAAACCACTTTCTCTAGTGGACAATGGGTTAACGACTCTGTCCTCCAGAATATATTCACTGGACAGCATTGTATCATCTGCCTTTGATATAACAGAGCAAGATTTGCTAATGTTACAACATGGTCAGTCCCAATTGCGTTCTATTGTACAGCTTGGCTGGACGTTGCAAAACCTACGTTTAGGCCACGTGCCATGGCGTCTAATCAACATAACGTCATTATTTTCTATCTTTAACCTTACTGATAAACAAATCAGTTTGGCACAAAAAGGAGCAGACTATACGATTCTGAGCATTGAAAAACTTGAGAGATTACCATTGACAATGTCAGAGAGACCTGTCATTGAATGGATAATACATAGAACAATTACAATTCCGATAACAACTTTCCAGTTTAAATATTGCCAAGAATATATACCAGCAGGCCAGTATGAAAGGTTGGATGAAGGACACATCAAATCAACCTGGGGTTTACGTTACACAAATAAATGTTATAGTGAAGGGAAAAAGGAGGTATTCCTTAGTGGCAATAATTGTAAAAAATCACTAAGCTGTACACTTCTGTGTGAAGGTATTAACGTGCATGGAGCTTGCGAACAGTCTTCAAATAACCTTTCATGTCACCTGCAAGGCACTCCTGCATCACAGATAGCACCATTCTTTAGACAGTAAGCATGGGCGAATTTTGAGAATTGGCAATTCACGAATTTGCGGATTTGCGAATTGGCAATCCGCAAAATTCACAAATTCGCGCAAATTTGCGGATTTTTTAATTTTTGCGTGTTCACGGGTGTTCGCGAGGCGGTTTGCGTGTTCGCGAGGCGCTTTGCAATTTTTTTTTTTTTTTTTGCCTGCTTAATCACTGCCACCCTCTTGTTTTTTATGCCAATCTGCCCTCTTTACCACTTGTTTCTGTGCCCTTCTGCCCTCTGCCCCACTCATTTTTTGTCCCCTTCTGCCCTCTGTCCCACTTTTGAGCCCTTCTGCCCTCAGCCCCACTTAGAATGGCGCCGGCAAGCTGTCAGCGCCATTCTAAAATAGCTAGAAATAGCTTCAACAGGAAGCACTAATAGATAAAGTAAAGCAGGTGCTCCAGTTGAAGGTCAAATTAAGTTACACAATCATTAATCACCCCAAGTTTGGGGTGCTTAATGATTGTGTAACTCAATCAATCAGGAGTTTTTTAAAGCGCGACTACTCACCCGTAAGGGTCTCAAGGCTCAATTTGAGCAGCACCTGCTCTACTTTATCTATTAGAGCTTCCTGTTGAAGCTGACTTTTGTAACTATTTTAGAATGGCTCTGGCAGCTTGCTGGCGCCATTCTAAAAGAGTTACAAAAGTCAGCTTGAACTTTTGACCCAATCCGTTCCATTCGCGGATTTTCGTTCGCGGATTTTGCAAGAAATTTGCGAATCTTGTGGATGGCGAATTTACCAAAAATCCGCGAAATCCGCGAGCGGTACGGATTTTCCGCTCATGCTTATCAGACAGCTTTCCAACGGGAGCTACGTTTTAATAACTGACCACAGCTGTTGTGGAATGGTACCAGGAGAATGCTATCTCATAACTGTTACTTCCAGGGTCGTTTGCTGTATGCAAGTATTGTATCCAAACAGCAATCCAGACATGGAGGCGGCAATATGGCCTTATGTGAATATCTCTTCTATTCGAATTGATACTTTAAGCAGAATGAAGTCTATTCTTTTACAGACTACTGTGCCACTGACGTCGTCCAAAGAAACGTATGATCTGCAAGTTGCAAGGACGACATCAGAGATACATACCCTTTTATCAACAAATTGCCCTGTGCATTTCGTAGAAATGTTAAGTCAAATTTTAAACATGTCTAATACCAGTGGCATCGCACATGTATTTAAGACAGTTTTTTCGGGACTGTTAGCACCCTTTGAAACCGTTCTGGGCATCTTCCAGAATTTTGTCCATTCTGTCTTTGGCGACCTACCTTTAATTTTGGGACTCGTGGCAGGAATTTTATTTTTGTTCCTCCTGCTCCGATATGGCAAGCCAATCCACAGACAAGACTCCAGCAACGATGGAAGAAACGATCCTAGCAATACGATATCGAGACCGTATCACTAAGGTCCTTGGATTGGCCTGGCTAAGAGATCTGAGTACAACTTGGTTTCTTTCATTCAGACCAATCGGGCAAGATTGCATCTTACCTGTGCTTTGATGTCTGCTATGCGGAGAAGAATGCGTGTTGGACGTCTGTCTTACACTACCATCAGCAGTACCAATGGATATCGATTATTTGCTTTGTCCTGTAACTACTCATGCAACGTGTTGTCCCCAGCGGCTACCTATTCTGATGACGGCATTCGTTGAGACATTTCCATTACGAGTAGGTGGCGGTGAAGTATGAGAGGAAAGCAGCACCAAACAGGTACAACCTTCTGTGAGCAGTGCGGATCCAAACATCGATGATAGAAATCACGCACAGAACTGCACAGTTTCAGTACTTTCAAACTTGGTCAAACTTTCACCTGATGTTGTAGACCAATTTTTTGCAAGCCTGTCTGATATGATGTTCTCCTCTGAACAACGAGAATAACTTTTAAAAACAACAAGCACACAGCGTTCCCTGAACTCTGAATTTGGCCTTCAGTTCTGTTAACCAAAGCAACTGAAAACATTTGAAACTATTTTTCCCACTGAAAGCAAAATTATTTTTCTTTCAAATCAAAATATTTACCATTTTTTCCGGCACATGGTACTTTGCTTACAGTAGAACTATTCTCAGAGAACAGAGCTTCTATTTTTAGAGACATTAGAGATAATATTTTACCTCAGCCTCTAGCACATGTACATTATCATATAAATGTGTGATGAAATGGTCTCGACCTTCTCTTCTATATACAGAGCCATTTCATGTGTAATTTTCGCAATTCGTTCAACTGATATATATGCATTTAACTGAAAGATAACCCTGCTTAAAAAGCGTACAGTATCAATACTCATTTTCGTGTATAAACCATACACCATTTCAAATGCAATTTATGTATTTTGGGGTGGGTTGGAAAACACACATGCATCGTTATATGTTTATATTGCTTATTATTTAGTAATGATGGACATTAATACATGGAGTGGGTGTTGTATTTCTATCTAGGACCCTAATTCGATATTCCCAATTCATGCCCTTATGTGGTTATAACTAATAATATCCTTATAAAGGCATAAGAATCATATCCATATTTAGTAATAGCCCATGCAGTCCAAAACACGGCAAGGCTACTCCCATAGACTCCTAGAAAGCACTACGCGTTCTTTAAACAAACCAAGCCTCCAGCAGCCCGGGAAAACCCCCTGCTTTTGTTTTGATTTGCACAAGAACTCCTGGAGTCCTGAAAGAACTGTTAGTTGTTAGTGACGTCTTATGTCCAACCTTACGTAAACCCGGCACCTTTACGGTATAAATATACCAACGTTGCCTTAAGCAAACACACTGTGGTTGGGAGCAGAGCGACGTTCTACTTGCCCGGGAGCCCAGCTGTTATGAGAGCCGACAGAAACCGCCCCTCCTCTTGACGCACTCAGAGAGACGCTGTCTTTTTCTGCTGCCGAGAAATTCCAGCTCTGGTGTTCCCAAGTCACCCTCGCAGGTTGCTGGGAGATTGAGTCCTGAGAAACGAGATACAAGACCTCCTTCATTCTATAACCAAGGTACGGAGCTGATTAAAACCTTAGATAGAATTCTTGATTCCGATACTTGGTAAATAACTTAACTTAACTTAAAAACTGCAAACTTCCTTACTCCTTTCCACGTATTAGGCTTAGGTCAGGTACACCGGGGTAGGCGTATTTAGAAGCACCAGTTGAGTTTGTTAGTCAATGTTTTTATGTATGTATATATTTTATCCATTTTAAGTATCATATGGCTAAGAAACCATATCAATGCTTTTACAGTATTATTTCATAATACTACTTTTACTGTACGCACTTTACTTTATAATAAGAATTGCAATTGTGGCAATTCATTTCTCTTGCATGAAAAAGAAGACTGCTCAATCAAATGACACCTTTTTATTGAAAAAGCCCATCTATTTCTCTGCATTCTGGTGCAACTAAGCATGCACGATTGACTGAGTGAAATAGCTGTCTATTGTTTTCACACAACTCTAGAGATACACTCTGTATTCTGGGGGAGCAAAGTTGTCATGTTTATGCTGTTGTCAGAAACTAATCCCTTCTTGTCTAAATCAGGTTGGTTAACCCTTTCCTGAACATTCGAGAAAGTTTCTAGTGACCTCTGAGCTAGCTTGCAAAACTAATTAAGTCTAACATAGTCAGTAGAGACCTCGATGACCTCAGTCCTACGTCTACACTGCTGTTTATGTTATTCCAATGCGCAGAGCCTATTGGAAATATATGAACTACACTACAGAAGCACAGGGATGCAACAAGAATATGTCACATCTCTGTGCTTCCCACTGCGCTGGTGAATAAACTGCAGCCATGCGCTGGCGCAGGCACCCTTGCACCATGGTGCAAAGATTCCTGCATCGTGGGGAGTTTGTTTCTGTGCTGGAAGGGGGACCTTTCTGCACAAAAACAACCACTACAGGCATTTTCCTCTTTCATTGCGTGCACGCATTGAAAGAGAAAAAAAGGAGGAGAAATGAAAACATTTCTCCTCGTTGAGCCTCGCTATGCCACCTCTAGGATGGTGTAGCATTCATACGCATCTCCAGATTTACAATTTCTCATAAACCTGGAGATGTCTTGTGCCATGGGTGTAGAGTGGGAACACCAACAGCAACGCCCATGGAACGCCCCTTCAACGCAAAGTGCTGCGTGTGAAGGGGCTGTATTTACAAGGAGAGGAAAAGTCAGAAGGCTTTTCCTCTTCTTGTAAATATGGAGGAGCCCCCTGAGCCACCAGTACATCACGAAAAGTGACATACTGGTGGCGCAGGGGGATTGTAAATCTGGCCCGAAATGCTCAACAGAGGCATACCCCTTGAAGTAGTAACTTGCCTTGCAGAAACTGCACACTTTCACTGGGCCGCGAATGTATGACGTTACAATGCATATATTTACAATGCATGCCTTTACAACGCGGTTTTTACATTGCAACATCCTTTACAATGCATTCTTTTATATTGCATTCGGACATCGCATTTTCAGAAACTACCTTTACAACACATTCCATTACACCGCATTATACCTTTACAACGCATACCATTACAATGCATACCATTACATCACATTTAAGGTAAGTGTTGGATAGGATAGGGGTAATAATTACTAATCTAACTCCAGTGAGTGCAACAGTAGGGTAAGTGTTGGATAGTGTAGGGGTAAGAATTACTATTCCAACTCCAGTGAGTGCAACAGTAGGGTAAGTGTTGGATAGTATAAGGGTACTATGCGTTGTATGGTATGCATTGTAATGACTTGCGATGTAATGCCTGCGTTGTAGTGACATGCGTTGTAATGACATGCGTTGTGGTGACATGCAATGTATCGGCTGCGTTGTAATGACATGCTATGTAAAGGATGTTGAGATGCAATGACTGCTATGTAAAGGTAGTGCGATGTAATGACTGCGTTGTAAAGGTTGTTTCCCATGGGCCGCTATCAATCTTAAATACCTGGGAATGTTTATCAGTCCTAAACTGCAATAGTTACACGAAGCAAATGACCCCAGACTTCCTAATGGTCTCTCCCAGAATCTGCACAGATGGCGTATCCTCTGTCTGTCATTGTTGGGCAGAGTTGTGGCGGTCAGGCACCATATACTGCCCAGATGACCAGTCATATTCCAAGGAATTCCAATATCATTGCTCAACAATGACACACAAGCCTTGCAAGCAGCCATTAATACATCTACAGCAGCGGGCAGGGGAACACGTACATCAGGGACAATCCTCATAACACAGACCATGTGAGGGGTTGGGTCTTTCAGACAATAGAAAATACTTCCAAGCTACACAGATCAGAATATTCTTTGAGCGGTCCCTTTACAAGCCCAAAAACCACTGGGTTCGCATGGCAGCGGCAATGATGGGCAAGCCCAAACGGCTATTCCATGCCTTCCCAAATGCACAAGACCACAACTTTGTTACCACGCAGATTTTAGAACCCACCTTTGAGCTATTGGATTTGTCTACGAAGGGAACCACACTCACCAGCTTCCCTTCTCCATTAACACACCTTATAGGTAACTTATCATTCATACCAGACCAGGCGACCAGTTATTTCAGAAAGTGGACGGAGGGAGGGTGCAGGATGGTGGGTGACCTTTTTCAAGGGAAGGGAATTGATGGGCATATTTATCAGTATGTTACACAGTGCAGCACAGCAAGCTGAATATAGGTCTTTTTCCCCGCATGGAATCACAACGCAGTTGTTACAACAACTGCGTTGTGATTCCGCATACCATTACTCCGCAAGTCGGAACAACGACTTGCAGAGGGGGGGCACTGGATGTTGGAATAATATAATTTACTATTCCAACTCCAGTCTGTGCGGACACTAGGGAAGGTGTTGGATTTTAAATCCAACACCTCCCCCCCTTGGCAAGTCGCTGTTCCGACTTGCGGATTAATGGTATGTGGAATCACAACGCAGTCGTTGTAACGACCGCACGCGATTCCATGTCGGAAAAAAGTTTTGTCATTAACGTTGTTTACCCAGCAAGCCACCTTGGTGCGCTGCGTGACAGGGAGAGTGCAGGAATAGGCTGCATTAAACATAGTCCGGCACATCCTGCCTTTTCCCAGTGCTGGCACACAAAGTGCTGCCTAGCGCCAACGCAGGCACTCTTGCAGCATGGTGCAAGGGTACCTGTGTCGTGAGCAGGGCTGTTTTTGTGCAGGAAGGGGCACTTTTCTGCACAGAAACAATTGCTTGAGGCAATTTTTCTCTTTCTATGTCTAAGGCAGAATGCTGAACACAGAAAGAGAAAACAAAGCAGAGAAATAAAATATATTTTTCCTAGTTGTGCCCCTCCTAGGGATATCTAGCAGTTTTGACACATCTCCAGGTCTAACACTTATAGTAATTCTGAGAAGGTGCCAAAATCCATGAGAGTTGCATGGGAACACCCCCGTATTAGCCATGAAATGCCTCTCTGGGGCAGAGTGATGCAACGCAGCGGTTTATACTGCATACTGCACTATCCAACTCATTGCTGATCTCTCAAATTTGGGATTGCATCAATTGGTTAAGGGCATCACACATCAGGCAGGACATACCCTAGATGGTCTGTTCACCAATAATCCTGATATTTCTGTACTGGACATCATTCCTATCACGTGGCCAGACCATAGGGTCATTTTATTTGAGTTACAGATCCGGACTACAAATCTTCCTCCCCCCAGGCCACGAACCAGGATTGGGACTCGAGCCTGGAAGAATGCAGATATTCCTCAGATGTTAGATCTCCTGACCTCTTCCTGCCTGCAGGGAGGAGATATTCCTGCATTATCAGCCTCTGAATTCCAGGATTGGATTCGGAGTGCCGCTGATCAAGTGGCCCCGGAGAAACTCACAAGACCCAATAGAGCATCTCCGTCGGCCACCTGGTATACTGAAGATCTTAGACTTCACTGGCAACACTGCAGGAACCTAGAAAGGCGCTGGAGGAAAGTCTACTGCCCCATAGCTAAACAAACCTATAAAGACGCCCTTCCAATATATAAAAAGGCGATTACTGCCCGAAAAACGGTTTTTTTCTGTGCACAAATAGAGAATGCCACAAATTCTGCTAGAGAGCTGTTTTCTGTCGTTACGACTCTGTCCACTCCCTCTACGGGACCGGGGGTCGAACCCTCACAGACCTTCTGCAATGATCTCTCTACATTCTTTACCACAAAGGTGGCTGATATATATTCCTCTTTCGAAGGGGACACCAGGACCAAACATAGAGTCTGTAATGAGGAAGAAGTAATTTTCGATCATAATCATGATCGCTTTCCCTGTTTTACGCCCACCACACAAGACAATATTATCAGACTCATTTCCACCACTAAGTCTGGCTCCCCTTTAGACCCTTGTCCTCCTTCTGTGATGGTAAAACTCACTGAAGTGATCTCGCGTCCACTCATGAAAATTTGCAACACCGCATTCCAGACAGGTCAATACCCTAGTCCTTGGAAGAAGGCTGTGATCAAACCCCTTCTGAAAAAACATTCCTTGGACCCTACAGCTGTGGCCAGCTACAGACCCATTGCGTGTCTGCCCTTTCCTGCCAAAATATGCGAATCTCTGATGAATAAACAACTCTCAGAGTTCGTCGAGGCCCACCAACTCCTCGACGAAACGCAGTTTGGGTTCAGGAAAGGGCATGTAACGGAGACCGCCTTGATAAAGGCCTCAGATGAGATCAGGGCTATTATGGACCAGGGAGGGGCGGCTGTTCTGATCCTTTTGGATCTATCTGCAGCCTTTGACACGGTCGACCATGCTACTCTGGTCGACCGTGTCACAGCCCTGGGGATAAATGGTATGGCCAGGGACCTTATTTCATCTTTCCTGGAAAACCGTACCCAGACAGTGAGGCTGGGAGATTTTTACTCCCCTATCTCTGCACTCCCTTGTGGAGTCCCACAGGGCTCCTCGCTAAGTCCTATGCTATTCAACATCTATGTAGCGGACTTAGCGAGGGTAATAAAGGCCCATGGGGTACGGCTTACATCCTACGCAGATGATACCCAGCTGGTTCTGGCAATCCACAGAGATGGCCCCACTGTGGCAGCCAACTTCCAGAGAGCCCTGCTCGAGGTCAGCACTTGGATGGCCTCGAACTGTTTGAGGCTTAACTCGGACAAGACCGAGATTATGACCTTCGGCAGGCTCTCTCCTGAATGGTCTTCTATCTGGTGGCCTGAAAAGCTGGGCCCTCCACCTGTCCCAGTAGAAAAGGCCAGAAACCTGGGAGTGATTTTTGACAGTAAACTGTCCTTTGACCTCCACACAAATAAGGTTGTTTCTTCAGCATTCTTCATTTTGAAAAAATTAAGAAGCTACTGCCTTACCTCCCCACCTCAGCTGGGAAGACCCTGGTCTCCACCTTAGTTTTCTCTAAAATAGACTATGGGAACGCTCTCTTTTTAAACACACAAAAGTGTGTCCTAAGGAAGTTGCAGTCTATTCAGAATGCAGCTGCAAGGATTCTCCTTAATATTCCTCGCCGCAAGCCCACCACTCCTGCCATTCGTCATCTCCACTGGCTGACAGTCGAGAACCGCATCAAATTTAAGGCCCTCTGTATTGCCTACAAGGCAGTACATGGCGTTGGACCCAGGTTTCTCACAGAAGCCTTTCAGCTGTATACCCCCAAGAGGCAACTAAGATCGGCTAACATCTGTCTCCTTCCTGTACCGCGTACAAGAACTGCCACCTGGGGAGACAGACGTTTTCTGGTGGCTACTCCAAAACTTTGGAATCACTTGCCACTGGATATTAAAACTGCCCCGAACCTGATGAGCTTTCGCAGGCTCTTAAAAACTTGGTTATTCAACCAGTAAGTTAATGGCTGATTTCTAGTAGCTCCACAAGCGCCGAGACACCCCAGGGTATTTGTTGCGCTATAAAAATTTCGTAAATAAATAAATGTTGTTATTCCAGATTTATCAAGACACTCAGGGCCATGCAAGGTGGCCTTGCATGGCTTGGCTAATCACAGTAGGTAGGTGCATCACATATGCACCCCGTTGCCTGGTGCAAGTGAGATGCAACTACTTGAAAAATAGGGACCTTTATCTTTTATCCAGTGCAAGAAGGATTATGAGTGAGTGAGAATTATCTCTTACACTATTTTATAATAGTCATTTTATTGAGGAGGAGATTTAAATGCTGGTAACAGAGGTGACAAAGTATGAACATCAACTCTTTGTCACCTCAAAATTCCCATTAGGGAAGAAAGAGGCTATTTGGCAGCCTATAGTGGACAATGTTAACAATGTTGGGCAAGGTAAAAGGGCAGTGCCAGAGTGGAAGAAGCGCTGGCACAATTATTAGCACAGGAACAAGAATGAACTGGCAAACAACCTGAAGCCAGCCATGCGTACCAGAGGAAGAGAACCTGAGGATCAGGAGGAGCTGATCCACTTGGAGGAGCAGGTGGCAGCAGTCACCATAGCAGAGATGGTGGCAGGAATAGAAGAGCAAGACAGTGTTGGCTTCGGGGACTAGCAAGACCTAGAGGGTATGTGGCAACAAAGGGCAATATGGGCAATAATGTCATGCTGTGCAGGGCAGCCAGGCATGTCTCTGCAATGCACTGCACTGCACTGCGTGCAAGGGATAGGGTATGATTCTTTCTCATGTACAATCATACATCACATACATGTAAGTCATACTGCTCAGTTACATGTAGTACAGCTCAGTCCAGCTCCATCAAGTTTGTCCATTCTATGTGTGATGTGCAGCACCAGTCCAGGGTCACCAATATATACTGGGACTTGTAGTGGAATTTATAATATGAGTCAGCATAACTACAAGCACCACAATAAATAGCAAAACACATGGACAGGAAGATCATATTATGCATGGACGCTTGAACCTTGCCCAACCAGATGCTGATAATTCAGGACCCCATCATGAGGCTAGTGTGTCTTGATTGTGCCAATGCAGCCAAATCATAATTGTAAAGCAATGGAATGGAATGGGGTTGTCAGAGTATAAGCTCTTCACATGAGAGGGGTGAGGTGTGGCCCATGTGATGTAGCACCACATAGGAATGTGTGAAGAGCCATGTGTCATGCAATATGTTGAATACCTGTCCTCTCTCCCTACACTGGCATAGTTTTGGCTCCCTACTGTCACTGTAGGCACCCTTTCACTGAGGTGCAAGAGTGACTCCTTTGCATGCAGAATTATTAATGTGCAGGAAGGGGCATCTTCCTGTACAGAAACCTCCCGAAGAGGTGTTTTACTCTGTCTAAATGTGCTGCAGAATTCAACACACATAGAAAGAGGAAAAAGAAGGAGAGATTAAGATATTTATCCTCGTTATGCCTCACCTCAGGAGGTGTAAGGATTTTGCGCATCTCCAGGTTAATATAATTATGTTGATTTGGGGCAGCAGTAAAATCCATTGGGGCTGATGGAACACCCACTGCAATGCCCATGGAATACCTTCTGAATGCAGAGTAAGGCGATGCAGCGATTTTCTCTGCGCTGCCCTACTCAAGATTTATAAGGCAATTCAAAACCACACAGGGTGGCTTGGTGTGGCTTCCTAAATCTGAATCTGGGCCCTGCACCATGCATAAACCACTTAACAAGGTGAAAAAGTGATGCAAGGCTCTCATAAATAAGCTCCCATGTGTGTTTGTGGAAAGAATAGATGGTGTGTGAGCCCGGTGGGCCCCTGGTAGTGCATTGCAAATTAGATTTTGCTGAGCAAATTGAACTGGCAGTGTATATGAATAGGGAGACATTGCATAGCAGGGAGGTGAGAAGTGATGTGTGTACTGCAAGGTAGCGTGAGCAATACACATGCACTGAATTGCTGAAGAGTGTCACACTTGAGTGTCAGATAGGAAAGGATGACAAAGAAGCGGGCATTGGAGTGCTACATGTGATTTGGACCTGGGGAATATGTAGCACGTGTTCGGAGGGAGCTGTAAAAAGAAATGTGTTACCATGCCACATATGTCAAAAGATTAAGATGTGAAACAGGGAATTATGAAGTGACTGGGTGACCAGGTTGCCACAACTATGGGCAGAATTCAGAAATGGTTGGGAGGTGAGGTGTATGGGCCTAGTTGTGTGGCAAACTTTGATAGGTATATGTCAAAGATTATCATCACTACTAGCATGTGGGGCACAGCTTGACCCACAGCTCTCAAATTCAGACAGGCATGTTGGTCAATTGGATATGGTAATTCAGATTGTTGGTGTTGGGGTTATATTAGAGTCAATGTATGATCTGGATGGCATCATTGTGTTACAGCAAGTGGAGTTTCTGGGCCTAAATGAGGGTTGCCAAAGGAGTCATGTACATGTACAAGTGAGTGGGGCTGAGTCAAATGATGTGTGATACTCTGCAGATAACCAACTCTGGCGATGAGGAGATGTGTTGAGCATCAGTGCTAGCAATCTACCCAATTTGATTGGGCCTATGCCCTCAGAGTTGGAACCCTGTGGCCACTGTTCTGAACTATGGAGCCAACTGTGTAGGTTTTGAAATAACATGAGTGTGCACAAATAGGAAAACCATGCTACTTACATGCCCTTACACTACCCTGCAGTGTAGCACATTTGCTAGCTGTGTAGAGTAGTGTGCATGCATGGAAAATATGAGCCCTTTGTCACAATACTGCAAAATGTCCACACAACACAACAAGGCATACTGCCATGGTGTACTGCATGAAAGGCAGATTCCAGGATCAAATCAAAAACATTACCAAACCCATAACATTTTTCCTGGAGCTGTTGACTGAGCAGTGGCCAGAGGGAATGCAGGCAACCTGATGATTTCTTACAATGTGCACAGTAGTGTTGTCAATATGTGATACCACATTTAGAATAGCATTCATGGAAAAAAGGCTAATCACCAAGGCAGATTTCAACCATACATCAACTTGCCCACACAGGCAGGGCAGGCCAGCAAGCTGGGTTACTGTGTTGCAATTTGTGGTATGAAATGAAAAGTCTCCTTGTCACACAGTTGGTGGGTGAACTAATCAGAGGAACTGCCATCTGAAAGGCAACTACAGTGCAAATTGGCCACAATTCCTGCATGTCACAAATGTCCTAAGAATCAATGTTGAACTCAAAGTTAATGAGAATAAAGCCTGTATGTCAGTCAGATTAATCATGTCAACATCTAGCATAGATCACCATTAACATATCTTTATTTCATTGCCGAGGGAGACACAACACCTCCTGAACTGCTGCCTGTCCTGGATGACCAACCTGCTGGTGATAACATCCTGCTCCCCATAGACAATGACACCTTTCAGCAACTCCTGGACCCCATGGGAACACCGTCTCTGGTTGCAGGGGGGGATGACAGCATCAACGATTCTTCAGAAGGAGCCTCCTACCAAGGGCATACCCCATCTGCCTGTCCAAGCCCAGCCCAGGACTCCAAGGAATCCAAAGTTGTCTTCTAACAGCAGGCGGTAGAAGTCGAGCAGCAGCTGGCAGAAGAGAGTCGGGTAGGGATGGAGACCTTCATGGCCACCCTAGAGGGAGTCCGTAGTTGCCTCAGTCCCAATAAGGATACCCGTGAGGCAATAAGAGGCACCTACCCTCTGCATGGATTGGAACCTTTCTTGGCTGAAATTGCTGTTGTCATGATGCAGAGGCAAGAATAACAGCCCTGCCAATGTAACACTAGTGAGGTTGCCACCCAGCGGTGGGCTATCTGCACCATCCTTACATCTATGGGATGGAAGCAGGACTCCTATATTGCAACAATGGGTGCCTCCCACCGCAATGTTACTGCTGTGCTGACAAGCCAGCAGGTCCTTTTCTGTGGTGTGCCACCTTCCTTGGTGGCGCAGGGAAATGCTGCTGGGTACGGGGGAGCCACATTTTCTTCCTCTGATGTGTGTGTGCCTTAGAGGCCTCCTGCACCAACAACACCACCACCCTCAGGGGAGGCAACACACACATCAGAGGATGAAGGTGTGGACCACAACATTCTGCAGTGGACAAATCTCCACTAACATTTGTCTGTGCCACTTGACCAGTGTCTCACTGGACCTGTTTTTATGATCAAATCCCTGCACTTGTCAGCTGGTACTATCCTCTTTTTGCACATCCACCTGTTGACCTGATTCATTTGTGGACTGTTGATGTGGCCTACCTTCCCTAATGGCAATGTGGACCTCCTAATCACTGGAATACTCCTCTACTAAGCATGTCACGTGAATATGCATAAACCATGGACTCTGTCTGAACATTCTTTGGCTCTCAAAGAATGTGGGGGTTTTTGCTGCAATAACTTCTACTGTGAATTAGGCGTGAGGAACCGTGACGGCACCACCAGAGCGGCAGGAGCAGTACGGGCGGCGCTACCGGGAATCCGGCACCGGTGAGGAACATGGACACAAAGGACGGACTTACTATGGCGAGGTGAGAGAAGAGTGAGCCACTATAGAGGCGCTGGATCTCCTAGTCTGTGTTCTAGCAGAAGCAAGAACAGGACAGGGAAGGTGCACACGGCTGCCGGGGAATATGTATAATACCGGGGAACTCTTGTATATAAACAGAAGTTGGAGACTAACACGGCATGCCTGACCTTAAGATGGCTGCCAGATAAAGACGAAAAGTGGCAACTGGAGACCCTCACAAAGAGACACAAAATAGAGAAAGGAATGTCTCAGTCCCTTATCGAAGGAAAGGGAAGTTGATCACTGAGGGAAATAGAAAAAGGACAATCAAAGCTGATTATTGAGGGAAATAGAGAAAGGACAATTCGAAACTGTGTAGGGAAAGAGAGAAAGGGCAAGAGAAACTGTGGACATATTGGAATAACTAAAGTTTCACCAGAATACCCAAGACACAGCCTAACAAGAGTGAATTAACTTATCGACCGCCACTAAGAAACTATATCTACCTCCACTGGAGCAATTAAGAGTCAAAAACAGATGAGGCAACAGAAGAATTGAAAAATAGATCTCTATCTGTACCCACAGCGATACTACTTTAGTAGTGGATCTTCCTGGAAGCAATAGAGTAGAGTCACTTCAAGACCACCTAACGCGGAATTAATGATGGATGAAAGGCATCTAGCAGCCACTGGCTCCACTGCCTTGAACATAGAATACCCCGCTGAACTATCCAAAGCTGCAGCAAAAAAATTCAAACACAACACCCTAAGGAAAAACCCAGATAAACTGTTTTACGACCCTTATTTTAACATAGCTAAAGGCAAAATACTAAACGACCTGATATTCTATACAAAGAAATCGGCTCAATGGCGTACTGCCATTACAAAAATACTCTCCATAAAATCAACGAAAAACATCCCACATGGCACAAAAATAATGACAGCATCTTCATTAAGATGCAGAGCAGACTTATGCATAACCATTTACAAAACTGGAATAGTGCTAATACAAGCTGGGAACATCGAACTAAAGAAGTTTGAACAGATATTTCAAACGGTAAAAGAATCATTGGAGGGGCCAAGATATTCACAACACCAGTCACCAGCAGGAGACACCCCTGACAATAACGCCTTTAACTCGACCAGGGATGCCAATAGATATGAAGACCTCCACGAACAAACCAATAGCCCGAGAGATATAATCGAATTTGACTCGAGACTACCTGAGAATGAGGTTGAAGGGATAGAGGGAACGGTTAATCATGCAAAAGAAGAGCATGACCAGCGCCGAAGGGAAGAACAAAACAAAGCAGAAGATATCTACCTTCCTCAACCTCCCCCGAACTCGAGATTGGAATCTCTGAGATCCCTATCCACAAAGGCACCTGTTACACCTCGCAATATAAGAAACAATGAGGTCATTCCTAATAGAGTCAGGAACAACAACCAAACCATGGAATCAATGGAAAGATCTGGGGATACGAGAACTAATCATTCACGAAGAAGAGCAAAATGCAGAACCCAAACAGACAAGTCTAGCTCACATAAGAAATCACCCCGAACCCAGAAAGAAATCAAGGAACTCAAGAAACTAGTAGGAAACCTGGCACAAGACTCGCTGAAAGTCGCACAGACAATTGGAAAAATCTGGGAGATGACGATAAGTATGCACACGAAGGTTTCACACATCCAGAATCTTGCACTCCGACCCAACAGACCTAAAAGGACCTACCCCTTGTCAAACGAAGAAACCATGGTGCTACTTCGATCTTATGAACACCCGGCCCAGGGAAGCGAGGAGAATATCAAAATAGTACCCATTGACTCCAATAGAATGACCAGAAAGAATGACAGGAAAGCAATACACCACAACCTACATCATATTCAGTTAACTACAACGGAAACCGAAAACAGTAATGTCGATAACTCACAGAAAACCCTGAATTGCCTACTACTCAACTGCCGTTCGGCAAATAAACATGCATCAGACATAGCCGCACTCATCATTAACAATGATATCGACCTGGCCATCCTCACAGAAACATGGCTCAACGAATCATCATCTCCTACCATTGATCTACTAGTTCCACCACAATATAACATCGTTAGGTCAGACAGACCAAAGAAAGTGGGAGGAGGTATAGCGTGCATTCACCGCTCGGAGATCGAGGTCAGCCAATTCCAATCTGACCCCATAGAGTCCTGTGAATACCTTGGTCTTAATATAAGAGCACTAAATAAGCAAAGCTGCAACCTGCATGCATTCTACCACCCACCTGGGGATAACGCAAAGTTCACAGAGGAACTAATAGAGATCATAACGGCCAACTCAAACCCGGATGCCAACAATATATTCCTAGGTGACTTTAACCTACACTGGGACGACGACAAGGACAAGCTGGTTAACACGATGAAAGACTTCCTCAATGAACTAAACCTTACTCAAGCATGCACCCAGCCCACTCACTCGCAAGGAGCGACGCTAGACTGGATTATCTCAAGAAATAAGGAGACATCAATCCTTGCTATAGATCCATGCGATTGGTCTGACCATCACGCCATAACATTCACGATACCTACAATAAAAAAGGGTAAGACCGTGCAACCTCGCAAGATCAAAAAACTGATTCGTGAGACAAAGGAAGCCAATATCCAACAATTGGTTGAAAGATGTGAGAAAGACCTGAAGCCACCCAAGAACAGGCAGAATGTCAATGAGCTGACTGACCATTACATAACCTCGATCGGTAACATCGTCAATGACACCATGCCTCAAAAACTGAAAAACTTCTCAGAGAAGCCAAAAAATCCTTGGTTTAATGAGGCACTGAACGAGGACAGACGAAAACTAAGAATGGCCGAAAGGAAATGGAGACAACATCCCTCCTCCCCCGAGTTGAAAGCCCTCAGAAAAACCAGAAAACAGTATAACAAAAAGATAATCAACTCCAAAAAAGAATTTATAAGGGCTGAACTGGATAATGCCAGAAACAGACCACGAAAACTCTTCGAGATCCTAAAACAACAGTCAAACAAACTAACCAAAACGACCGAAGAGAACGCAAAAACTCCCATAAGCTGCGAGGAATTCGCCTCATTTTTCTCTGAAAAAACCAAACTACTAGAAGTTGAGCTCACAAGTGCAGCAGCCAACCTTGTGACCCATCCCTCACCTAAAAATGAGGCTAATGAGACAACAGAGGGCCCTCAAACAAAAAATAAAGCAAATTGGGACACATTTGAACTATATGACCAGGGTAAGATTGCCAAAAAGTTAGCCGAACTTAGACCGAACAACCACTATCAAGACCCTCTACCGTCAAAGTGTGTAAGAGAAATCAGCCACACTCTAGTTCCGATCTGGACCCAGATAATAAATGCCTCACTTACACAAGGGACCCTCCCTGACTGCCTAAAAACGGGGCAGGTAGTGCCCATCATTAAAAAACCAACAGCGGATGCGACAGACCCAAATAACTATCGACCAGTGACCAACATACCTTTACTGGCCAAACTTATTGAGAAATGCGTACAAGGCCAATTGACTCAACACATCGCTAAGTTCGCATTACTAGACGACTGCCAATCAGGATTTAGAACAGGACATAGTACTGAAACTGCGATCCTGCATATTGTTGATGACGCCTTACAAGCCCTTGACCAAAATCAGGCATGCCTATTGATCCTACTAGACCTGTCATCAGCTTTTGACACTGTAAATCACGAAATACTAATAACCAGGCTTCAAGACAGGATGGGTTTGTCCGGAAACGTACTGAAATGGTTCAAATCATTCCTACAGAACAGGACTCAACTACTCCTGATCAACCAAGCAACCTCCTCCCCATGCCCTAACACAATTGGGGTCCCACAAGGCTCAACTCTATCCCCAGATCTATTCAACTTATATGTAGAACCCCTTACGGAGATTCTTCGAAAATCACGGATATCCTATCACATGTATGCAGACGACACGCAAATATATATAAAGATCGCCTCCCGTGATGACGTCGACCGAATGAACGACACACTAAAGAAAGCGTTGCAATGGTTAACAACTAATCATCTGAAACTGAATGCCCACAAAACGGAATTCCTGCTAATCTCACCAACAAGGAGCCAACCTGAAGTAAAGGAATGGGTGAAATTGGTGACTGCGTTAAACTGCACTCCGACCCTAGTTAACTCAGCTAAATCACTGGGAATCAAGTTAGATGAGAACCTCGACATGAAAGCCCACATTAACTCAATGGCCAAGAGCGCCCGCTTCCATTTGAACTATTTACGAAAACTAAAACCCTTTATCTCTGAGGCGGATCTGAAACTGGCCACCCAATCGCTAGTTATCTCGAGGATTGAATATGGTTGTACCACGTTAGCTGGCCTACCCAAGACATCCATAGCACCTCTAAAAGCCTGCCTCAACGCAGCAGCAAGACTCATCACGGGAACGAAGAAATTCGATCATATATCGCCCCACCTGAAAGCCCTAAACTGGCTACCGTACGAGGCCAGAATTCAAATGAGAATGGCCTGTATTACTCACAAAGCGGTTCACTACAACATGCCTAGATACCGAGCCAAGAAAATTAAACTTTCGGGAGGCAGCAGACCAAGCAGAAGTGCCAAAGAGCTGCTATTGAGACCGGCCTTCTTCCGCAAGAAAAGGACCTACGATCGGGCCTTCTCCGGAGCTGCACCCAGAATTTGGAATTCACTCCCTCCAAACATTAGGAAGATTCAAAATACGGAAACATTCAAACGGGAACTAAAGAGCCACTTGATGAGTAAATACCCTACGTAGAGAAACTACAGACTATTGATATGAACATATACGCCAAAGAGGAGGTACTCATCATGAATAATTGGAAGTTCAATATCAAACAAATGAAAGACTCCCGTCCGAGCCTCGGCTACACACTGAACTACTACCTCATATATTTGTGAGCTTATATACTGTATCTCACAGCTCAAACTATATAACCTCTACCTCACTTTATTATGTCTATGACTACTATGACTAGCTAAACTTATGCAACTCCTAATAGCTAACTAGATAGCCAATTGATATTGATTATGTTATATAACCCTACCTCAACGAGCTTGAAGATATAACTATGACACAAGCTGAGACCAATGCACCTCTTAATGCCTTTTATCTAGTCACACTTTTACCACACCGCTTCTACCTCATAACTGTTTGTTGTTATAATTGATGTGATAATTGTCAAGTCTGTAATCTTTTTATGTTCAGCGCTCTGATACCCACGGGTCTTGTTCGCGCTATACAAAACACTATAAATAAATAAATAAATAAATAAAAATAAATAAATATCAACACACCGCTAAATAAATACACTATCTTGAACCTGTTTGTTGTATGTCCTTTGCAAATAGGACTAATTAGCCCATGATGGATGTGAAAATCCAAAAGGCACTTCCTACCATCTCTAGGAAATTGACCTACAGCTCCTACCACGTTCTCTTGTTGAACAAGGTCAAGCATAATGGGCAACCTCTGTCATGGCAATATGTTGCTAACTATTGAACATGATGGTGTGACAATAAGCATCAGTACCTTGAGTGCCACACAATGAAATAGGCTAACTAATCACACAGTTGCCGTACTGTATAAATTGGGCCAGTGACACAGGTGAGCCACTAATACATGCTCACCCATCCACAGATATCTAGCTCAGTTATCATGGCTATGCCACCATGCACATATATCAGCCCCAATGCTTTAACTGGAGATTTCCTATGAGTACTACCATAATGCATGCACTGACAATAACCATATGTCAGAACATTGGAATGTGGAGCACTCTATTGAATACAATGGAGTGCTCTGTGCTTCTACTGGCCGGTAAAAGAAAACAGAGCAACATTCCACGTAGTGTTCGTTCATAATGGTCTCTCAGAGCCCAAGGGGACTTAAACCCCCTCGGGCTCCGAGAGGCCTTTCTTTTATTTTCTAGAACATTCTGCCCTCTAGTGGCAGAATATTCTAATAGCCTTATGGCCCTTTATAGCTGAGCAATATGGCCCTTTGTAGCTGAGCTATACGGGCCACTAAAATCGTGCTTCCTTGTTAAAGGCCATCGCCTTTGGCCTGGGCATTTAACCCTCATAGCGGGCCTTTAATGGCCAGTATAGCCCGCTATGGCAGGCTATAAGGCTATATTCGAGCACAGGATGTTGAGAGCTCCACTGAAGACAATGCATCACCAGAAATCTGGATTCACAGATAAAGACCCTCTCAACTGATTGTTCTAAACTCCAGAATCTGCCAAGAACAATCCATTCTATTGTTTAAATCACAGTTAGCTCAACAGTCATACCGAGGTGAAGAGCAGAGCAATGGTAAATCCACCATGATATGTACAGTTTTGTGAAAAGCCTCAACAAATTACTTTCAATTTATTTGGTCACGTTTCCATTGATGAATGGGCCAATAAATCTGCTGGAGTACAAACGAAGATGTCTGGAAAACGTCACCAACATTTTGCTGTACGTGAACTGGATATACTTGAAGAGCAGAGGGTTGAAACTAACACTAGAACAGAAACAAAATGTGCTACTCAAATATTCAGAGGCTGATTGGTAGAAAATGTGCATGTACCAGACTTTGAGATAAAACCACTGCCGGAACTCTGTAGCCTTCTGAGACATTTCTATGCAGAGGTAAGAAATGCTAAGGGGGATGTTATAGCAATCAGAACCTTATACCAGCAAGGACTGGACTAGATAGACAAAATAATAGTTCTCCTTTTTAGCAGAGCTGTTAATATCATGAATGATGCTGTATTTGCACCCGCTAACAATGTGTTAGGAGAAATTTAAAAAAACAATGTAGAGAAGGCAACAATATCAGTATAAGAAAAGAGTTTATATAGTACAGGACATGTCTGATAAAACACTGTGGTATCTTGAGCTGTGATGAACCTATTTCACTGCAGTACAAAGTTGTTATTGATACCCAACTGTACCTTGCGGGCTGTGGTAGGCAAGGATTACGGGAGTTGCCTAAAATGCTTTCCCCTTTCAATTAGATGAAAACAACCAAGAGTGTGCAACCTTAACTTATAATGAACGAACAAAAGACCACAAAAAGTTACATGAGAAACTGAGACACCAAAACAGAGGTTGCTTTTATGCCTAGTCAGGCAATGTTATGTGTCCTGTGACATCCTAGAAATTCTATATTTCCAGATTACCCAGAGTTTGCATGTGCTTCTATGTTCAACCAATGAAACTTACTGTAGAGGATGCTGTCAGTGCCTCTGTTTGGTATTTCAAGAAGCCTCTCTGGAAAACACAATTGGAGGACTAATGAAAGAAATCAACAGAAAAGCAGGATTAAGTCACATTTACACAAACCATTGTCTGTGCACTACAGCTGTGCAATTGCTTGCAGATAATGGTCTTGAAGCTCAACAGATTATGGCAGTTCCTGTCCATGAAAGCGAAACCAGTGTACAGAGTCATTGGAAAGCATCATCTGAAGATCAAAATATATAGTCTACTGTACTAGCAAATGCAGGTGACAGCGCCAAGAAAAATACATCTAACAAATACATAAATGGGCCAGAAACCTGTGTAGAAATAGAAGGCAATCCTTCGTTGAAGATACCAGGGAGCAGCGCAGGTCACAATATGAAAAATGTTATTTCTGATGTTTTCTCACACTAACATCACATTTAATGGCAATGTAAATTTTTTAATGAAATTAAAGCTTATAAATGAAAGCTTGGGGGGGCGCTAGAGGGTGCATGGCAAGAGGGCCGCACCCATGTGAGGCTCTGCCCGGCTGAGCTGATATCCGCCAATTATCCACCATAAATCCTTGCTATCAATAGCCCTGAGGGGGTGCAGTGTGTAGGAAACTGCCTTCTGCATCGATTGTTGAGCTTACCTGGACACTGTTTGCCAGCTGTTGCAGAGGAACCAGCGCTAACATTCCTGACTATGAAAGGGCAGCGTCCGTGAGGCAGTAGGATTGTAGACATTCCCAGCACTGCGCTGAAGTCGGCGGTGGCACGGTCGGTGTTAGCGACTTCGTCGACGCCCCGGACCTGGTTGCGCTGCTTGTCGCTTTGGTGGTGCGGTGGCGGGCTCTGCGCCGTCCTTGGGGCGCTGACGGTGCTTTGCTGCGGTGAGCCCCCCAGAGGTTGGACGCGGCCATACGAAGGCTGCTGATGTCCAGGGGTGCTCCGGTCCCTGGTGCAGGTGGCGGTGAGTGGGGACGCGGCGAGTGCCGGGCCTGCGTCCATGGAGGTGGGGGCGGGCCTAGTGCGGTCTGCGACACGGGCTCTGCTGCCGGGTGCTGGGCGACGCAAGCTGCTGGGCAACAGTGCGGTTGGTGAGCTTCCAGTGTTGTCTTTCCCGCCCGCCCTGCTGATTAACGTCTGCCTCATGTGGAGCCACGGCTGCCCCATGATATTGCCTGCTAATTGAACTCTGGTGCAAACAGACGCAGGGAAGTCCGTGATCTGTGATCTTGGCCTGGAATATCTCTACTGCGAACTGCAAGGTCCTGAACGCATTGCTCGGGGGAGTGGGAGGTGCATTAAGGAGGCTTTCTGGGACTAGACATTGCAGCTCAATCCCCCTATTTCACTGTGTACTAGTTTTTGGCGATACCTTTCCACTGAGCTCTGCGGCATTATATGACATCTGTGGAAGAGGCACTGGACCATCCCCTTGCGCTGGCTGACATGCGTGACCAGGGCGACTACTCCATATAATTTCTGCTGCTGTGTGAGATGGAGGAACCTGATTATATATCTTGGGCCTGTTTCGTGGAACTGCCTTGTGCCTAGCGGTTCTTGCCCCTTCTTTGTGTACTGGGGAGGTTCCCTATTGGTGCTATCATGGGCCGGATAGATAAATCACAGTCACTCCTCATGTGCGAAACGTGCAAAACTCCTAAACCCAACCAGGGGGCGGCCTCCGTTTCGGAGGCTGATGCCCCTGAGGCGAGGCAACCCACTCTGGAGGCCACACTCCTTGCCATGCCATGCAGCCTCCTGGCGATAGAAGGCACTATGGCGTCCGTCAATCACCGCCTCGATCATATGTCCTCCCAATTAGAGACTTAAGAGGTCCCAAAATCCCAATGCATTTCGGGTCCAAAACGATGATAGTGAGCACACGTAGTCCCAGTCGCGTTCCCTGGATAAAGGGAGTCTAAGTAACGAAAATACAATGACTTTAAGTATAATGAACAACGGAGGTTGGTTTCGAAAGAGAAAAGCCTGAGTAGCCACTCTCACCTTAAACCATGGGATTTCTTGCGTTTATCGGTTGCTTGGAATCTAAAAGACATAATCGCGTTTTCAGTTACGATGCCCCCGATTGCATTTAAGATACACGGTGTGTTAACTACATGTCTGAGTTTACGTACCCGGAGGGAATAAGAATTCCTGTTTACTTCTATCGCCGTCAGCCTGGAGTTTATTAAACGCCGATCGACCAGCGTGTGGGAAGTATCCCAGAATACTGTACAAATTTAAAGGGGCAGCACCTGAGTTTTAAGTGTTCGGGAATTGTGGAATAAAAATGTTCTGTTTATCTTATCATTATCAATATGCAAAAGAGCATCTTGTGTACTGAAGTGAATTCTCAGGGATACAGTGTGTCACTAAACGTTTGTGTACTAAAATAAACGCCGCTCTGGATTTCAAGCTGGCCACTCAGGATTTTCTCTTTCAAAACCAACCCCCGTTGTTCATTATACTTAAAGTCATTGTATTTTCGTTACTTAGACTCCCTTTATCCAGGGAACGCGACTGGGACTACGTGTGCTCACTATCATCGCTAAAGCCGAGATTCATGTTTACAGAGTGAATCTCACAAGGCAAGTTATTCTTAACATCCCCACGCCACATTTCCCGTCGACTACAGGTTGTCGACTACAGGTGTCACATCTTACCCTTCATGATTTTCACACGTTGGGGTGACCTTTGAATTTTGGAATTCTTTCCAATTAAGATAAACACTCCACTTTTCTTTTCTTTAATGAGCACCCTCTTTAGTTTAGAGTGCAAATCCTATATATTTTTGGTTGCAGTACATTTACTGCGTTTGTTGTGTTTTAGATCCCTGTGGATTGGATTGACATTGAGAAGATACCTCTATTGACTGAACTGAACCCCCCCTGACGAAGGGTTTCGCATTTTGAACCCGAAATGCATTGGGATTTTGGGACCTCTTAAGTCAATAACGTTGTTTTACATTCATATGTTCATGTGTAATGTTATGCCACTCAATTATCTGAACAATATTGCAATTTTTTAAGTGACCATGTTTATCAGCATGCATATAATGTCTGTAACCATGTATTCACGTTTTTTCTGGAAAATAATGATTTGAAAGTTGATAAAAAATCTCTGCCTTTGAGCATTCTTGACCTATTTTGTTTGAACTTAATGTAAATATTTTTAGAGACATTCTTGTCCATTCGCTGTGCACTACCTTGACTGTGGGTTCCCCGCAGTCTATCCTTGCATTCTAATACTATTGAGAAATGATTGGGTCCTTTCTCAAAAATAGGTAGCAGCACGCAATTCCTTCACAAACAGATATAATTTCTGAATTTGGTTTAACTTATAATTAACATACCTCTCATTTAGGTGTGCAATCATAACTTCACATTTCAGCTCCCAATTAGAGAAGCAGAATGTTCGCATGGGGGAGGTTGAGCAACCGGTGTCTATCTCGGGGGATGGGCTCAGCGAGGTCTCGGTGAGAGCTCTGAATATGGAGAAGGTCCTCGCCCTCATTAAAGCTAAGAATGAGGATTTGGAGGCCCGTTCCCGGAGGAACAACATTCGCATTACTGGACTGCCGGAGTCCACATATGTGGGAAGGATGGAGACATTTATTGAAACAGTGATCACTGATATTTTTGGTACTATTCACCTGTCCCCTATGTTTATTATTGAACGTGCCCATCATTCCCTTGCAGCTAAACCGGTCCCAGGTGCTCCATTATGCCGTAATATAGCTCAGGTGCTTAACTACAGGGATCGAGATGCTATCTTACACATGGCCAGAGAGAAAGGGACCATTGCACATCAGGGGAACACTTTGGTATTTTTCCCTGACTTTACAGTGGCTGTGCAAGTGGTGCGCAGGAAATTTGGCGCTGTTAAGAAATTCTTGCAAACTGAGGGGGTCCCATATGCAATGTTGTACCCGGCCCGCCCAAAGATAGGCCCGGACGGCGCCTACAAAATCTTCACCACTCCTAAGGCCGCAATGGAACAAGCTAAACACCTTAAAAAGAAACAACGAGAATCTCAGGTGACCTCTGAAGACTGACGTGGGCATGGGGTCGATCCGCTATCCACTGTTTGCGGCACTATGTGTAAGATTGGGAGAGTTAGTCCTCTTTGCTGCACATTTATACTGCCACAGATCAGGAGTATTGCATTTTTTTCTTGCGGGTGGTAAATCTCTGATAAGTTGAATACTATTACTTTCTGGGGCAACAGCTCTGTTTTGTACAAATTGGGTTTTATTAATGGCACAATGATTGTGATGCTTGGCCACCTCCTATCAGATAGGAGGACAGTAGTTCTCAAGCGCCCCCCAATGGGTGTACGCTGTATATTTTTTTTACTTGGGGTGGGGAGGGTCAGGGATGGGTTGTCTTTGGCATGTTGGGGGAGCTGAAGTGGGTGGGAGGTTGGGGGGAGGTAGATAGGATTTTAGGTGTTGGGGAGGGGGGTGGGAAGGAAGGTGCTGGCATATTTGGGATGCTTCAGTGGGAGGGGGAAGGTTTCATGTTTCGTAGATACTAGCTGGTATACTATGTCCAGGTATAATAACTCATCAGAAGAGCGGTTGACTTACATTGTCATATTTCTATCACATACATCATATTGGACAGATCGATGTGATGACTGTGGGTGAGGAATGTACACTGAAGGTATTATCATGGAATGTCAGGGGGCTAGGGGATCCTAGAAAACATTGACAAATTCTGGCATATCTAGATAGACAGCAAATACAGGTAGCAATGCTACAGGAGACACACATTAACCCAAGATCCCCAAACACATTTGCCAGCAAATGGGCAAGCATAAGGCTGTTCGCTTCCTATTCCACTTATGCTCGGGGTGTAGTCATCCTGATCAAAAAGCAGACTCCATTTGAGTTGCGGGAGTGATAGAAGACTCTCAAGGGAGATATATAATAGCATGGGGCGAATCGGGAATGAGTCACTTACATGGGCAAATTGCTATAGCCCTAATGTCAATACCCCAGCATTTTTCACTATAATTTGGGGGAAGATGCTCAACGTGGAGTCCACTCACTTAATTTGGGGTGGGGATTTTAATGTGGCCTTGAATCCGTCCCACGATAGATCTAACCCAAAGATGCATCACTATACTAAATTCCAAGAGGTGATGCAGGGAATTCTGGAGGAAGGCGGCTTAATTGATAGCTGGCGCAATACCCACCAGCAGAGGGTACCCATTTCACGACACATACCGGGACATGGGCACGTGTCGATTACTGTTTATTATCAAGAGGATTGGGTCCCAATATTCCTAATGTAGTTTATCCTGCCAGAACTTTCTCAGACCACTGTCCTGTGAAACTGATACTTACACTGACTGGATAAGATAGGCCACGACCATGCTGGAGATTTCAACCGTGCGCCCTGCTGGACATGGTTTTCCAAGCTGAACTAGAAGAGGAAATCAAAGACTTCTTTGTTAGAAACAAAGGCTCAGTGGACAGTGTGGAAGTAATATGGGAGGCGTTTAAGACAACAATTAGAGGGTACTGTATATCCAAGAGCTTTGGAGTACTTAGGGACATACAAAGAGCAATTCAGAAATCGGAACGGGAATTGAAGGAATTGGAGAGGAGGATGTAGGGAGGGGAGTCAGGACAGGTACAACAAGAGTTCCGGGAAAAGTTATCGGACTATGAGGAGACTCCGGCAAGAGAGACAAAACTTAAAGGATAACACTGGGTGGCCCGTAGATATGGAGAAGGGAAAAGACCGGGAAGGGCATTAGCGGAAGTGACACGAGGGCCACGATTTGCGGCTCATATACTGGAAATAGAGGGGCCTGAGGAGGTCATACATCGAGACACACCCGGTATACTAGAAGTATTCACCACGCATTACAAAACACTATACACCTCACACGGCACAGAACATTAAAGTTAAATAGCTTCATAGGGGATATAGCACTCGGGTGGTTAAGTGATACACAAAGAGAATTCCTCGGTCTGCCCTTTGAGATAGATGAAATCAGGGAGGCAATAATGCAATTGCAAAATGGGAAGGCAACGGGGCTGGATGGGCTCCCCACAGATTTCTATAAGCACTACATAGACATCATGGCGCCGGTCCTCAAGTAGGTCTTATCAGGAATCCTTTGAGGTTGGGATACTCCCCCTTCGATGAGGGAGGCGTTGGTTACCTCTCTACTAAAACCCGGAAAAACCCCTAACTCTTGTGATGCATATCGGCCGCTGTAGCTGAATAATTGTGACACCAAAATATTAGCTAAAGTGCTAGCTAACTGCCTGGCTCTTCTATTGGATAAGCTTATCCTTCCTGACCAATCCGGTTTTGTTCCTGGACGAGCTACTTCCCATAATTTGTGCACCTTATTCTCTTTGATTCAAACAGTAGCACATGAATTCCCGTTTGCTGCAGTTTTCTTAGATGCTTCCAAGGAGTTTGATTCTGTGGAGTGGGATTACCTCTTCGAAGTGTTACAGCGAATGGGATTCCCACCAATCTTTATCTCTTGGGTTAAACTATTATACCATCAACCCACGGCTAAGGTATTAACTAATGGTAACATGTCCCCTGCACTCTCCATTTCGAGGGGCACCCGATAGGGATGCCCGTTATCCCCACTTCTATTCGCTATTGCAATTGAGCCGTTAGCCTCCAGGCTTCGTCAATGCCATCAAGATAAAGCATTCCGGTGCTGCTTACGTCAAATCCTGATCTCCCTATACGCGGAAAATATGAAGCTATATATTATAGACCCTCAACAAAATATCAACCCTCTGTTACGAGAGTTTATAGTGTTTGGCAGATAGTCCGGTATTAATATCAACTGGGGGAAATCTCAAGTTTTTCCTCTTACACCAGCGGTCCCTAAATTCCAACTTGATTTTCCATTGGAATGATTTGACACAGACCTTCGATATTTAGGCATACAGGTGACCAGGGACAGGTAAGAGACGATCCGGCTTAACTATAAAACGGTTAGCAAGAAGATTAATAGCAATGTCACACGCTGGATCTCATTGCCTTTGTCGTTGGCAGGCCATGCCTCCCTTATAAAGATGGCTGTGCTTCCACAATTTCTATACCTGTTTTTAAATATACCTTATTATCCGGGACCTTTCTTTTTTAAAACTTTATGCGCTGAACTGACTAGGCTGCTCTGGAGAGGGAAACAACCACAACTCAATTGGAAGACCTTGACCAAACTATATGAGCATGGCGGGGTTGACATTCCAGACTTCGAAATCTGCTACTTAAGCACCCAGGCCCAATATGCTTAATATTGAATATACCCTCCTAGATATATGCCACAGATAGCCATTGAGGATTGGCTTGCAGACCCTATACCACTAACTGGCATTATACATGGACCCAGCCATAGACGAACAACACCTCCCACCACAGTCACAAGCACGGTAGATGCCTAGAATTGTATAACCCATAGCCTCTCTTTGCCACTATTATACTCACTGGGGCTTCCCTTGACATATCATCCCTGCTACAAGTGAAAGGGTTTCAGAACTTATGCAAATGTGTACGTGTCGATGATAGGGAGATCTATTTCATGAGGGACGGTTTCGCTCCTCAGAACACCTGTTCCAGGGAACACCGCCCCCTCCTCTGGACATATTTCTCTATGTGCGACTGAGACAAGGGATGAAAGCGGTCCTCCCGGACTTTCCTCAGGAACCGGTGCATCTTGTCCCATTGCACGATATGCTGGGTTCCGCCGATGGGAAACATCTCGTGTCCAACCTATACAAATGCATACGGGCCCAACAGGGGAACATCCTGAGCTCTGCTCGCACACACTGGGCCGAGGAGCTTGGGCAAGAAATAACTGATGAGCAATGGGACTAATGCTGTGCGCAAACCTAACAAATCTCTGCTAGTTGTAGATTGCGGGTAATACATTATAACTTTCTACAACGATTGTATAACACACCTGCCAAAAAATATTGCTTTCAATTACAAGATAATGATAGATGTGACAGATGCGGAGGGCAGGCGCGGGGTTTTTACATCTGGCATGGGAGTGCCCGCTGGTACAGGAGTTCTGGGAACAAGTCTACAACGTGCTTGGAAAATTGACATCTGACACATTGGAAAGAGACCTTGAGTTACACGGCACAGATCCCCAAATCATCTCGGAGGTTTCTAGCCATATCATTTTTGCTCGCTTAATGCAAAATAGTCTGTAGATGGGGTAGGGGATGGGCCCCCAAGTTCAGAGAATGGCTTACAGATCTATTATATTGTCAGGAACAAATGACTATATACGCGGAAATCCTTGCTAGGTTGTCCAGACCTAAAGATATCTGGGGGCCTCTCCGAGGTTATCTTCTTCAGCGTGATTCTGGGGAGATAGACACAGTCCCCGCTACTGACACATGATGGGTATGGGTAGTCTCCTATGTCTCTTGACACCCTGACAAACACATGTGCGAGGCTGACACTCAGGAGATGAGGCGAATGTATCCTATAGACTCCTTAATGGAAGTGGAATGGGCCAAGGGAGTATTATGCATTTAATGTTCCGAATATGTACCTGAATACCTCACCTGTAAAAGTGATTTATCATCAATGTATGTCTTACTAGATAGATATATTTCTTGTTTTATGCATGTGGCGATGACGGAAACTGCTGTTTTATGAGAATATGCGACTTGCTGTATGGTTACTGTAATGTACTATTATCTTGTTTAATAAACTCAAAAATAAAATGTAAAAAAAAAGCTTATAAATAAAAGCTTACTGTAACAAATTAATTTTGATGGTTCTCATGCTTTGCAAAGTTCCTTCTTTCCCAAATGTATTAGTGTGCATGTTTAACTCCAAAATTTGTAACTTGCTATTCCATGATTTAGTACTGTAATTGTAGCACAAGGTTATGTTAATAGTGCAATAAATAATACTTGTTCACAAACATAGCTGTGTGTTGTTTTTTATTCTCCCTGTCTGTATACAGTTTCATACCACTGTTCAAGTCTGTAATGTTCAAGTAGGGTTGTGACCTTTCTGTTTTTTTTCCTGTCATGGCCTGTTTTTTTAAAAGACTGTGTTTAAAGTACCACATTGGAAGGAGTTCCTATCAATCTAATTTTCTTACATTCTCTGTCTCATCTTCTACCAGAACTAAATGTGAAAAATATAATCTTAACCCTTTCAAAACAGTTCTAAAAGGTACCAATAGTTGTAAGGGGCATTTAAAGTCAGGCTTTTAATAGATGCTGGAATAAACCTGCTTCTTTTGGGTCTATGAGCAGGGCACCTTTGAAAATGAAAGTAAAACGTAGGAAGTGCTGTTTGTTTTAAATGCATATAAAAGGTATGTAATAAAGAAAGCACTTTGGGGCATATGTATTAAACTATTTCGTGTTCGCAAACGCTGCGAGTCGCAAAAAAATATCGTTTGAAAATGCAAAACATTTCCACATCGCAAATTAAGAAATTGCTTTGTTTGCGATTACTTAATTTGAGAAGCAAGAAATCTGCGAATATTTGTGCGAATTTGCAGTCTGCTATACGCAGGCTGCGAAAATAAAGAAATCACAACATAAGAAATGGCTATGGAATTTATCATAAAATAGCTAATTGCGAATCACGAAAATTCGCAAATTTGCACTGCAAAATTACCACCAAGTGAATGCAGGTGGTAACCAGGTGCAAGCTATATAAACAGGCCCACAATGCAATAGGGACTTCCACAATGGCAGCCAGTCAGACACTAAATGCTCACATACCTTTTCAAGGGGGATATCTTCCTCTCAAATTGATTATATCTTGATAGGTATTGGTCACTGGGACCTTATTGAGGGATTTAGGGTAGATAGCGTTAGGAAAGATAGTGATCACTTTCCTTTGTGCTTGGATCTCTTAGGGAGTCTTTTCATGTACCACTTGCCATCTATATCTGTTAGGGTTCCAGATGTGATCCAACCACAACTTTCTAACAATAGGAGGGCCTTGAAGTGGCAGGCTATCTTTGGCAATGTTGACCTTTTAATACTTGTCTATAATACCTTTGCTGATTTGTTATCATACTATTAAGCAAGGTGCCCTAGTGGTCCTACAATAACCCAAACCCACCAAATGTTAATGGAAAGCATCAATCCCCATTTAACTAAACCAGTCTCTCGAAATAATAAATCATCCTATGGTTTGACTCTGATTGTTCCCTGGCTAAGGGAATCCTATGTAAGGCACTTGATACTAAAAACATAATCTTGATCAGGGAAGCAAGGGTTGCTTACAATAATGTCCAGAAAGCTGCACGTAGGAAGTTGGAAGATGATAGCTGGGATGAATTGCTACTAGCTTCTAAAAAAAATGATCAATTCCTGTTTTGGAAAATTATAGCAAATGGTACAAAGACAGACATCCCGGCCCAAGACTATAATCTGGACCCCAAGATTTGGTACAATCATTTTGCCCACCTTTATGCTGCTCCGACTAATGTTAATTAAATATCTTTAGCTACGGTTGTCACATTTGTCATCGAACCAAGCACCCACCATTCAGTTTACCTTTGCAGAAACAACAAGGGCAATTGCTGCTATAAAATCGTCTAAAGCACCAGGCCCTGACAAGATCCCGGGGGACCTATTCAAACATGAGCCAGATGTATGGGCCCCTTATATAAACCTTCTTTGTAATGGTATTGCTAATGGCCAGCCTGTTCCTGATTCATGGAAAGGAGCGGAGATAGTGCCAATCTATAATAAAGGTTCCAGGAAGGAACCTGCAAATTACAGACCTATCAGCCTTTTAGACATATTACAAAAGGTTTACGCTAAACATATTTTAGATAGGTTGAATGATTAGATTGTGGGCAATAATGTCCTCTCCTCCTGCCAAGCTGGTTTCAGGAAGAAAAAAAGCACTATAGACCAGATCCTGAGATTAATAATTATTGCATGGAAGTACACAAGGTTGCGCAGTGGGAACTTGTATGTGGCCTTCATTGATTTGAAGGCCGCTTTTGATTGTATCCCAAGGGATTGTCTTTGGGCTAGTCTCTTGCAGCAAGGGGTCCCTAGCAATATTGTATTACAGCTTATTAGGTTACATGAGAATACATACGCATAAGTGCGTTGGGGGAAAACGGATGCATTGACTTAGGAGATACCCATAAAAAGGGTGTGCGCCAGGGCTGATGACATGATTGTGGCACTTAAAAAAGCTTCCTGAATTTGGGAGGCAAACACATTTTTGCATTAACCTTTGCCGACTCTACCATTTTACTATCTCAAACCACAAGGGGTCTTCAAAATCTCTTAAATGCAATGGATGGGTATTGTACACAAAAGGGTCTCGAAATTAATCCCAAAAAAACTAAGTATATGACCCTCAGACCGCAAAAATGCTTTAAAAATAAAATGCAGTCAAGAGGAGTTAGCTGGGAGCGTGTGAAACATGTCGTTTACCTGGGGGTGACCATTAATTCTAATCTTACATGGAACCCCCAGATTGTGAAATCTAAAACTATTCTCAACCAAAATTCTGGCCCAATTGCAAAAAAACTTTTTTCAACATCATCAAAATCAATTACCCCTGCTTTATTAGTTTATAAAGCTAGGGCTCAATCAGCTGCCTTATATGGCTCAGAGTTATGGGGAGGTGGTGTTCTTTCTCCATTAACCTTAGCAGAGAACAAAATCATGAGGAGATTCACTGCCCTCCCACAAAACACCCCAGTGATTCCTCTTATGTTGGATTTAGGCCTTAAATGGATCGAGCACAGGGCCATATCAATGTCTCTTTCCTACTGGATCAGAGTATGGACAACGGAAGAGCTGCAGACATACAGACAGGCACTAAGCGAATTGATTGCTCTTGATACATCTGTCACATTCCCTTAGTTGATTCACATCCGTAAGTGGTTTTTGCGCCCGGGGCTGAGCAGTTACTGGGAACACCCAGAACAGCTCACCCCTCATACAAAAAAGGAATGTAAAACAATCTTCTGGAATTATATAGATCAAAGTATTGTAGTAAATTCGGGTTATGGCTCGCTCATTAATCATTTTTTAAGCTTTAAAATAAGCTCCCTCTTCGAGCCCTCCATGGACGATATTGAGCCCCTTCTAGCCAAAGTTTTGTACCTTTCATTTAGATGTGGTACCCTGCAAATCAAGAAATTCACATCTAGGTGGGGAAAAAGGGCAGACGAGGGTAATGATTCTATTTGCACTGAGTGGGCCTTTGGCAGACAAGAAGACCAGCTCATGTCTTATTTTTTTGTACTTGTTACGAAATCCCAAGGAAAAAATGGATACGTCATTTGTGCAGGAATCTTGGTATTGGACAGCACATTAAAAAGTTACGTATACTCAAAACAGATACCTCCAGCCTGGTTGTATTCGGATTGAGCAGATTCTTACTATCAGCCAAATTTATTAGATTAAAACGAGGTTTAAAATTCTAACAAGTGAGGGAATATGTTAACATATGATGCTAGGCCTTGCTCAGGAATTGCATTTTATCTCTCTACGTTCGTATATCTTGGTAATGAATATTATATGGCTAAAAAGTTAACCTACAATTATAATTAACATTTAATGATATATGTTTTCTAGGAACCAAGGACCCAGTAAGATGTTCTAATGCCTATACTTTATAATGACCACGAACAGTAACGTACTTATGGAATTGTGAATTTATAGTGTTGTCATTACGAGTTGATTGCAGGTCTATATAAATATTTGTTATAAGCTGCTAAAATTAGAAGCAACTAAAAATGCATTTTATGATGAGAATTTTAGGGAATTGCACTTTATGAACCATTGAATACACTGTTAAAATTACACTTTACATAGATTGTTTTTATTCTATTTGTATATACTTATTAATGTAATTGAAGAGTTCTTATTGTTTTGATGATTCTGTGAATCGAATAAAGATGCTTTATACAATGGCAGCGCTACATGTGTACAGGCTAAAAATTCGGGCAGCAGGACAGAGGAGGGGGCGACAGGAACGGATCTTCAGAGTGGGCGTCACTCTGTTCCAGCAGACTGAGGAGGAGATCCATGAGAAGTACAGGCTGGACACAAAAAACATTTTAGACCTGATAGAGGAGCTGAAACCCTATCTGGAACACCCAACACGCAGGACCAAAACCATTGCCACCCATGTGCAGGTCCTGTGCTCCCTGCACCTATTGGCCTCAGGGAGTTTTCAAGGGGTGATAGCAGCAGGAGGTTGGTCTCACAGAGTTGCCTGTCACGCTTCTAGCGTGCATTCTTAGATGCAATGCTACATCGCCTACAACATCACATACACACAACAGGCATTACAGCAAACAAAACTGGTCTTTTACCAGATTGCACGATTCCCCCACATATTTGGCTTCATAGAAAGGACCCATGTGGCCCTCACACCCCCAGCAACCAATGAATATGTCTTCAGAAACCGCAAATCATACCATACCCTGAATATACAGGTTATCTGCAACGCCAAATGTATCATCAATGACATTGTAGCCAAATACTCAGTTAGTACTCACGACTGCTTCATCTTTAGACATAGTGGGATACACAGACGTCTGAATGCTGATGAGTTTGGTGAGGGCTACCTGCTAGGTAAATGCATGGCAAACATCCCTACATACAGTACATATTTGGGGGGAGTGACATTGACTCACCTCTTCTTTTCATCCCTGCAGGTGACAGTGCGTATGCAGTCCGGGACTTCATCCTGACTGCATACCTAAATCCAGCCAATGCAAGGGAGTTGAGATATAACCGTGCACACAAATCCACATGCTGCGTAATAGAGTGGACGTTTGGGATCCTCAAGAGCCGTTTCCGCTGCCTACATAAGAGAGGAGGAGCACTCCAATACAGCCCTGAGACCTGCTGCAAGATTGTGGCTACATGTGCAATGCTCCATATAGCAATGAGAAAAGGCATCCCAATTGAACTGAGTGAGACAGATATGCCGGACGATGATGGCCCAGCTCCCCCTGGCAGACCAGCAGTTGGAGTTGGGGCAGCTGCCGGACGGCAGACGGGCTGAGATCACACAGAACTACTTCTAGGTGAGTAATAATGACATGAGGCAAAATACATTTTGTAGCAGATCTGTGTTTATTCAAACCTTAAACTGTAGGATGTTAGTTTGTCACACAGTGTAACCAACACAATGAGTGTTGCTGTCCTTTGCACTTGTTAGTTCCACAGTGCAGGTAGTCAGGAAAGTTTTGAGTTCTATAGGAATGGGTTGCCTCACCCATTTGTGTGAAACATTGTTCCAAATTCACTTTCTCCTTGAAGGGACTGCTGCAGGCTGTTCTGAGTGCTGATTGCTCTCCCTTGGGTCCACAGGTGCCGCACCCTGTCTCCCACTGCGCCTTCTTCAATCCGGCGCTGGTGGGGTGATACTGCTCCTAATGGATGTCTCCTCACTCTCCCCTGTGGCCATGAGTGCTGTGCCATCTGCTTTTTCCGTCTGCAGGTGCTCAACGGCAGTGGTGACCTGCGCAAGGCTGTTTGCAAAGTCGTGGCAGCAGTGGGGCATCTCCACTTGCATGCTGATGCTGCAAAGTGTCAGCTGGCTAGTGGAAGTGCACAGGCAGTTCACTGCCTTGGTGTAACTTTGCAGACGTAGGGTTGAGCGTTGGCTAGCTCTGTGCCTGGCTGCCTGGTCCCTTTTTCATTTTGCAAAGAGTTCACATATGCCACCTCCCATGCCCATCATGCCCTCCCCCATGTAGCGCAGGCTCTTGTTCATTCTGCATAGCTGTCTGTTAATAGACCTCATTGATTTGTGTTGCAGGCACTGAATCTGCAACATGCTGGCCTCCAGTCCTGCATACACTGTGGCATCTTCATCAGTGTTACAGCTGGTCCTGGGCCTTGACCTACGTCTGACTGCACCGGACTCCCTATGTTGGGGTGTGTGCTGCTCACGCACATGAGTGTCATGCTGCCCTGGCTCTGCCTGTCCGTCCTTCTCCCCTGTGGACTGTTGTTCATCCTCCAGTGGTGGCACAATGGTGCGCTTCCTACGTGGGACAGGTGTTGCCTCTGTGTCTGAGTCTGAGTCCCCATGACCTGCCTGGTCATCCAAATTTTCGTACTCCTCGCAGCCTGCGCTATCTTCCTGTGTGCTGGCTTGTGCTGTGAATAGAAAGGGGAATATTTGATTGTGTGACTTTGGCTGCATTTCTCACTCAATAAAGTTTTCTTCATTTGTATTGGCTAACCGCTATCTCTCACTGTGCCCCTGTACATGAATTCACATTCTGCATTTACATTGCTAGGTCTCATTGCCCCACTGTTATGCATCTGACTGCATCTCCCATGATGCATTGCTGTGTGTGCTGGAAGAAGTGGACCGGAGTGACAAGTGTAGTTTGTGTTTGGTGCAGTCCTGACTGTGTGATTGGGATGGTGATGTGTGCGGCTGCATTTGGCATGCTTCTTACCTTGGCTGGTGGATGCAGGGTCAGAGCTGTCTATGTCACCCACACCACTGACGTTCTCGGGCATGAGGGTTGACTCCACCAATTCCTCATGGGGTGGTGAAGCGGTGGCAGTTTATGCTCCACCCCCGGTCTTGTTGGCCTCCGCCAGCCTGGCTGCCACCTTCTCCTTCGACCTATGTCGCATATCATACCAGCGCTTTCTTAACTCCTCCACCATGCACTGAGTGACACCTACTACATTCACCTTTTGCTGGATGTCCAGCCAGATCCTCCTTTTCCTGGACTAAGGTCCCCGAAGTGCCTCCTTGCCAAATAATAATTCATGGCTGCACACCGTCTCCTCAATAAGCACCTCCTGCTCCCTTTCACTGAATTTCTGTTTTTTTTTCTTCCTGCACCCTCCATGTCCTTCTATTTGTCCTGGGACTCCATTGTAGCAGTTTCACTGGTGTGCTCACTCCTCTGCCTCTCCTCACAGCCTCTGACTGTGCCTCAGGCAATCAGGTGCAGCAACTCACTCTCACTTCCTGGTTGTGATGTCATCAAGCTGCACCTGAATTGCAGATTCCCTAAAATTATGATTTCTTTATTGCAAAAATTGCAAATAAGGAATCGCAAGTAGGTATTATCAGTAATGTCTGCGATTTTTAAGGAATCGCAAACAGTTAGCAAATTTTTATTTACATCGCGATTATCGATTTTCAAAATGCGATTCGCAAAAAATCGCATTTTGAGAATGGCTAATCGGAGGTTTGATACATATGCCACTCTGCCTCAAACAGGCCAATTTGTGAGCATTATTGACCCAAAAGCAAAATAGCCATTGTGTTGGATGGGAAAACAAACCCATCTACCAAGTGTTGTCAGTTTGTGGCAAAAGTGAACATGATTTTTGTGCCGAAGAGGCTAAAACATCATGTTGTCATGAGACTGTCGATGAAACATAACAAGTATCTTTGAAGTTACATTAATGTCAGTAAAGTGTGGCACTGCTGCAGAATTAAGATTTATTTTCACGCTGACGGTGAGGGCAAAAACGGAAAAGCCCAAAAGAGACCCATTTTAGCACCTGCTTTTCAGAACTGCCGGTGAGCACCAGCAGGACCCGGCCCACTTAAAGCACTGCATTTGCCATTACATTTTTCTCCAGAGCTTTATATAGGCGAAATGACCCAAAGGTATCAGAACGCTTTACATTAGCACCAGTTGCGTTAAAGACGGACTCATTAATTTTTGTTAGGCACTGGGGAGAGTATCGGCCACATGCATCAAAGTTCGGTTTTGCGATTCCTTATTTGCGATTTTTAGGGAATCGCAAATAAGGAATCACAAAATGGCATGCATGATTTAAATCGCATAATATTTGCGATTCGTTAAAAATCGCAATTTTTACCGAATCGCAAATATTATGCGAATTCTATTTTGCGATTTCGCAATTCCCATTGCTTCCTATGGGCCAAAAGGCCCATAGGAATAAATGGGAAGGCATTGACATTTTGCGAATTTCAATTAGCGATTCGCAAAATGTTAATGCATTCCATGGGTGCAGGGGGGGTCCAAAGGACCCCCCCCCCCCCCCTGCACCCCTGAAATGTATTTTGAAGTGCATGTGTCTGTAACATGACAGTGTTTTAAAATGCAATTTTGAGCATTTTAATACATTTTCGCAAATTACCACGAGGTTCACCCTCGTGGTAATTTGCACCCCCTAATTGCGAATTCGCAATTTTAAAAGTAATCATGCAATGCTTTTAGCAATCGCATTTTTGGAATTCACTAAAAATAGCGATTTTTCCAAAAATGTTTGATGCATCCCAAAAACCTATTTAGGAATCGCAAACGGCCAAATTTACCGATTCACACCGTTTGCACTTCCTAAATAGGTTGATGCATGTGGCCGTAAGTGATTTGCCCAGAATCCCAGGAAGTTGAGCGTACCTGCCGAGACTCAAACCCGGTTCCCCAGCGTCGAGCCCGACCCCTCTAGCCGTAAAGCAACATTCTCTCCCCAACTGAGAAATAACTGATGCTTAACCATTACACAATTAGGCTAGATGTGAAAGCCCAAATTAGCAGCCTTTAACAGGAAGTACTTTATTTTGAAAGCAGTGCGAAAACAAAACACATGATGTTATTTACTATAATCTCAGAACGTAGTAATGGTTCCACACTTCAGCTACATTGCCGGAAATACACAATGAACCCTGTGAAAATAATACAATGATCTTAAGAAACACAAAATAATCAACTCAAATAGACATCAATAGCACTCAGAATTTGTCATTGGTTCCTACTTCATGCTTAGCAAACAGGCTTATATTGTCCATTTCGCATCTATTTCTAAGCGTTGGCTAAATGTAAAATGTTTTCAAAAGACAGTTTTTTTTACAGGTATTCAGTGGCAAATAGCAGATCAACCAACAGATTGGGGGTTCAATGACCCCAGGAACCTGGCTTGATTAAGCAGTTACCCATATAGAAAAAGTATTGCGTTTAGTAAAATACATGTTCTATTTAACAGAGATGTACGTTTGGTGGAGAAATGCTATTGACAGAATTGCTTTGTTGAAAGTATATTCTTTCCTCGATTTACTCATTTTTTATGGATTACTACAAACTCAGCGAGAGGGGAAGAAAGCTGTTAGTGCAGGGCGCCGTGAAGCTGAATTTTAATGAACTTAATGACGAATTTAGCAAGACTGTACATGTACGGGCCCATGTTCAACAATATAACATTTTGTTTTCAAAATGAGGCAGACACTTATTACTCTAAAATGTGGGCCTCACTTACCTCATCTAAATAAAACCGGTGTACTTTCTAGCTTGCCGAGTTAAACAACATAGGGTGAGCACTTGGATATTTACAAAATGTCCACTTCACACCAAGCGCATGCGCAGAAATAAACACCTGTTTTGTTTCTGACTCTAAAAACTGAAAACACCTTTCCTTTGCCTGGCATGCTTGATGTTAATTTTATGAATGCCCTGTCATTGTCATTCCGATTAGGTATAGTGAACCCAAACATTTTGCAAAGGCCATATTTGTGTCCTCAAGAGGAATGCAAGACTGTAAGCACGGTGCTCTTTCGAGCTCCTCTTTTACCAGAAGAAACTCTCTTTGACACTCCTTGTCCTAAATTAGTACAACTTTCTTAATGAACAATCTTCTCATATTGGCTGTTTTGCCTGCATAATCTGTAATGAATTGTCCATAGTACTCGAGAAGAGACAACAACTCTATTTTATTGGTTGGCTCTATCAGAGATTTGATAATATTTACATATCCTTCTTGGGGCTCTCCGCATCTTGTGTGATCAAATATCACAAATAATTTGACTCTTGTATTCCACACATATTTTTTTGCCTTCAGCACTAACCCAGATGCAACGATCTTCCCACCATCATACAAACTCTCTCATTATACACTTTTAAAATGTATACCAATTACTAGCAGCCCGCCCCAGCGTTGCCCGGGGCAGAAGGGGGCCGGGGGCAGCATTTCAGGCTTGCGTGGACTCCCGCCCCGGCCCCTGCCCGCCACAACATTGTCCGTGTCCCGAGCGTGAGCCTTACCTCAGCCGCCGTTGTACAGGGCCAACTCCTGCCCCCCTCCCCCTCCCGCCCCGGCCCCCTCCCGACCGTGTCCCGGTGAGCCTGAGCCTTACCTCAGCCACCGGTCCCGCTCCAGGCGCTTTTCCTCCTGTAATTCACTGTTTGCTACCTCCCGCTCCCCGCGCATGAAGCAGCGCTAGTCACTCCAGGACTCACCCCCGTCCGCGCTTTAAGGGATTGTCCGGTCCCGCTCCAGGCGCCCCGCCCGCACAGGCCGCCACTTCGCCCAGCAGCAAGCAGGCTGTCCTCCCAGCAGGTCGCGATCTTCCATCAATGGGCACGATCCACAGAGCTGCACAGCCTCGGACACCCCGGGCAGCACGATTCGCCGCCATTTCAGGAAGTGTTGCCAGGGAGCGCAAATGATGTCATCACGCAGACGTCACGGCCGGCGCTACTTGCAAGGGACTACTTTATTTTTATTTCTAAATTTTTTAAAGAACGTATATTTTTTATTTTTAATAGCCTATGTCCTTCTGCTTGCCCTGAGGTTTTCAAAGATGTCTTGAGTGTTTTGATTGGTGGTGTACTTTTCGAGTTTACCTGGCTCAAAGGACACAGTTCTCTCTTTATAATAGTAGTATAGATTAAAAGATTCTCTATGTAACACTTAATTCCCAAGATATAGTTTGAGATCAACATCACAGCTCGCTGAAAAACTGAAGCCAATGGTATGATTCCAAAAAGGCATTCTTTTGAATTTGAAAGTATCCATTGGAGTGGTTACAGAGGCAAGATGGCGACCGCTGCGGACGCTTGAGGGGACCACTCTTGCCAGACCCTGTTATCGAGTCCTTGAGTGGAGTGGAAAAGTGATTTTTTGCATTGCCGGTGTTTCTCCACATCTTCAAATCTAAAAGGGTTTCTTTGGCAGAGTGCGAATTGAAAAAAAACGGAGCTTAACTGGAGGTTTCTTTTGCTGGATGCTGATGACAGTGTTTGTGCCGCTGATTCTTTCGGCTGCGGAGTGGGTGCGGACTCGGCGTGGTCTCTGGGCGTTGCTCCTGGCTCGCGTGCTGCGCACCTGGAGGCCATTTCCCAATTGTGCTGTAAGACTCAGGTCTTCTGCCTCGATGGCGCCAAAGGGCTCCCACAGCAAACTCCACGGACAGGAGGAGGGTGCAGAAGTGGCTGAAAATTCCGGGGCTGCTGCACAGGCGAGGGGAAAGACTGCACAAAGTGATAATTCAGTTGTGAATAAATTACATGAATCTGCCCCTGCCTCCGTTACTAAACTAAAGGGCAGTCAGACTGAGAAGAAAATACCCGCGCTTTTTGCGGGCATTAAAGAGAAGGAAAATGATAAAAGGAAAGATAAAGGAACAAAGATTGTTGAGATTTTAATCCTTAAGAATGTTGAAACAACGCCTGGTTGTGCTAGTGCTAGCGTTCCTGCTCCTACGCACTCAGTTAATGCTTCTAATAATGATAATAGGGTGCACTCTGTGCTGGATAATAACATTAATATGCTGCATTTGGACCCCCGGGTGGCTCCTGCTCTTACTGTATTGAATGGGGGGCACGGCGATAACATTAGTGATTCAGCAGGGCTCTCCTCAAGTGCCGGCAGAATGTCTGTGCAACCCAATGAAAGGAACGCCCATAGTGGGTAAAGGTTCATTACAGATGAAATAGGGCAGGGTACACTAACCTCCGAAGTGATTCCGGTGACTTTTTCACTCTCTTTCGGAGCAATCTACTTCATCGTGTGAGGACCTGGCATTGCAATATTTGGCTCAACTCTCAATGTTGGATGGCAGTGATCACAGCAGCTCATTGCTGGAAGGAACTGAAGAATTAGAGGATGGGCAACTTAAAACTGTCAGGAAGCTTAATTTGTTTGCCAAGAAGGATGCCTTGATAGAACCTTTGCTCCAAGGGGAACAAGGAGGGACTGAGTGGAAGGAGGTTTCTTTATGCATGATTTATCGCTCCATCATGTCTCATAGGGGTGAAACGAGAGAAGAAAGTCAAAGTCCAGAACTCTTGTCGCAAATTACAGAATTCAGTAAGATGGCTGGTTAAATCACACTCAGACTTTGTGTCTGGATTTAATGAGGCAGATGCCCGGATATCTAAAGAAGATGAGCTGGCGCAACTCAAGGCAGCCACAGAGCTAAGCTTGGCTAGCAAGGAAGACACTATATGGAAATTAACTGACATTGAAAACTGGGCTCGCCGTAATAACTTGAGGGTCCTTCGGGTTCCTGGGGGGGTTTATTGTCGATTTGTTTAAAAAAGCTTTCCCCGACATCCCCCGGTGGGACTGGGACCGTGAAATAGAACGTGTGCATAGGTTCCCCTTTAACATTCGGTTGAGGCCTGGTCAGGACTCTATACCCAGGGCTCTTTTGGTATCATTTAATAGTTTTTTGGCGAGGGAAAAAGTTTTTACACATGCTAGACCCAATAAGAAAGGAAGAGGGGGTGATGTGGAGTTTTTTGTGCGGCCAGATCTGTGTCAACGTTCAGTTGAGCTCCGTTGGCAATTTCGTCAATTGATTCCTGAATTACAGTCCAAAGGGGCGTCAGTCTATCTAATGTTTCCAGCTAAGTTGAAAGTTGTGTTTATGGAGCATACTCGTGTTTTCACTAGCATTGCCCCTGCTAAAAAATTCCTAAGCTCTATTTAGCTTAGTCATATACCAGCCTGCCGAATATTTGTGAGGATATAGTGCCAGCACTTTTATTGTGTTTTTTTGTTCACTTCACTTTGTCTTGGTTGGTTTATCCATTGTCACTATGGTTGTAAAAGGACTCTTCAGGGAAAGGCAAGGGGCTTTGGCGAGCTTGCAGCTACAGGACTTTGTATCCTAAAGCCTCGTTAATGGGGGGTCCCGAGGGTTGGGGGTTTGGAATGGGGTCATTTGGGTAGGAAGGGGTGGGGGGTCAGGGGGGATGGGTAACACTTAGCTGGGGTAAAAAGGGGAAAAAATTCACACGTATGTTTGAAGCAGAATAAGTACGTACCCATTAGGTCAGCTTCTATAGGGCCAGTATTGTATGTTTTTGGAGGACCATTATACCACAGCAATGCCACAAAAAGGAATAAAAATGTGTTCACTGGGGAGGAGCTTGCCGTGTGAGCACAGGGCTCCCGAGACCCTCGTAGCTTCCCACATCTATCCTGTCGTTTATCCTGTCCTTCATTGACATATCTGTGAAGATGAACCACGGGTGAGGCGAGATCTACTTTCAGATTCCGAAACGGACCCCGTAGATCGGAGTTGTGGTGTTCTGAAAATTGCGGCCTAAGCCTTCTGTGATGCTCGGCTGTTGAGTTGGCACGGTGCCCGAGCAGCAGTTGAACAACATAGGCCTGAGGTGGTGGGGTCGACCGGTCTGGTTGACTTTCACTTTCGATTTGGCCTTTCCCCGAGGGAGATTCAACAGTAAGCGGCCCCTTAGTGCTGAGGTAGGCTATTCTATGCTACATCCGAGTGTACCTCCTCATCGCTTTGAGAGTCTTGGCTTTTTACCTGGTGTTTGCCCTCCTGAGTGACGTTGGGCTGTGGCCCTGAGGTCCTGGATCCACCATCTTCCTACCTAATCTATCTGCCTCACGTTGGTCTGCACTCCGCAACGGCGGGGAAACCAGAGGGTGAAAAGCAGAAGCTCAAGACATCCTGGCACGGTGGCTATATCCAGACTAACAATATGGACCGTTATGCCCAAACTAGAGGATCTCCTAGCGGTCCTGGCAGATCGCTGGAGGACACTAGGGATGTTCCGACTTCGGCAACTGATCCGACCCTACAAGACGTTATGGCCGCCATAGATGGGATCAAGTCCTCCCTTGGGCAACAAATGGAGACCCTCGCCCATAAACTCGACACTGTGGCGATCGATGTTAATCTGATCCGTACGGATCTGACAAAAACTAACGAGAGAGTCAAGTTGTTGGACATTAAGACCTCCAGTTTGACGAGCGATGTTGTTGACCTGCAGACTGAGGTTCGCAACTTGAGGGCCTCCAATGATCTCTTTGTCCGTCGCTTGGAGGATTTTGAAGGGAGGGCTCGGCGGAACAACGTTCGCATTATCGGTGTGCCGGAGAAAGCGGAAGACGCCGCAGCTGACCTCTTCGACGAAAACTTGGTTGTTAACCATCTTGCACCCAAGGGTTTAAGTAAATGTTTCATGGTCGAGCGGGCCCATATAGTGCCGGGTGGTAAGCCAAAAGTGGGGGCCCCACCGCGGCCTATGATCTCAAGAATTTTCAACTTTCGTGACAGAGATGCTATCCTGCAGGCTTCGCGCGTGAGTGGTCCTACTAAGTTCGAGAACACTACTATCAACTTCTACCCAGACTTTACCCAATCTGTTCAAAGGCAGAGACTTGGTTTCCTGGGGGTAAAGAGGAGACTGCTTGATATGGGCCTAAAGTACGCTATGCTTTTTCCGGCCAAGTTGAGAATCGAGCACGCTGAGCGCACTTATTTCTTCGATTGGCCTGATGCAGTGGCCGACTGGCTTGGCACTCTACCGAACCACCCTGCACCGGAGGAACAGTCCGGGAGGGCAGAAGGTGGACCGATGGAGCAGGAATAAACACCTTCACCTAGTTTCTGGGGTCCCCAGTTGGCCTCGAAATGTGGTTTGCTAATACTGTAATGTGAATGGCTGTGACATCCTGGGGGGTTGCGGGGCTATTGGTGGGTCTCTTTCCTCCTCTGACTTGCTTTTTTGTAGCTTAGTTGATGTGGGGGCGACAGGCACACTGCAAGTTGGGGTGGCTTTTTAGTCATATGCAGGGGTGCAGGGTGGGGGGTTCGTAACGGGATGTTGGTGGGGGGGAGTGGGGGTTTCTTGTTGGGGTGTGTGTTTGTGTTCGTACAAGGCAATGTATTGTTAGTCTTTCTGATCGAAGTGCTGGATTCTTGTTGGGGTTGGAACTTTCACTTTCAGATGGGTGTAGGGGGCTGAAATTGATGAGTTGGAATGTGCATGGGTTGGGGGATAGGATTAAACGCGGGGTAGTGCTGCAATTGTTGAAACGTCTTTCCCCAGATGTAGTCCTTATTCAGGAGACTCACTTGATAGGTAATACTTGTCATGCCATGAACAGGAAGGGGTATCGCCTGGTCGCCCATGCCGGGTTTTCCTCCGGCTCGAGGGGGGTTGGTATTTTGATTAAGACTTCTCTCCCATTTGAGATTGATGCAACGCTCCTAGATGACAGGGGGCGCTATGTCGCACTTACGGGTAGGTGGGAGGGTCAAACTCTTTCCCTGGTTTCTGTTTATTTCCCCCCTGGCCTACAGTCAACTACTTTCACGGACTTGGGACGGGTGGTCCTCGCTCTCCCCGAGCGGTCATTGCTATTGGGTGGTGATTTTACCTCTGTTGCTTCTGGTATGGCTGATCGGCACCCACCTCGAGATCTTAAGGGGGCGCAGAACTGGCTTCATGACTTCATTGCTACTCTGGGCTTGGTAGATTGTTGGAGGTTGTTGCACCCTGTTCAGTGGCAGCATACCTTTCACTCGGGCTCACACGGTTGTCTTTCTAGAATTGATTATGTTTTGGTCCTGACTGCACAGGCGCCCTCTGTCACTGAGATTAAGCATCTCACTCTGAGAATCTCTGATCACTCTCCACTGTGGCTCTGTATGGGGCTCAGTCCTGGGACGGAGGGTCGGGTAGCCCCGATCAACCCACATCGGGTTGATCGGGGCATATTATTTGGGAATGTCGCAAGATTGTTGCTTTTTGGAGTGGGGTCCATGAGGTCATGAAGGAAGTGACTGGTGTTGCTCTCCTGCCGGAGGCCAGACGCTGCTTGTTAAACGTCTGGGAACCTATGGATTATAATGTAGCTCAAACTCAGTGGGCGTCCCTGGGTGCCACCAACAACTGGAAAAGGTTGGAGAGGAGCGTTGACTTTCCCGCCACTCTTTCCACTTACCTGGCGAGTTTTGGCAAGACCTGAAATGTCCATCTGATTGCCTTTGCATTTGGGACTAGAAGAAGTGGGTGACAGGCCTGATAAAGGTCTTGTCCTGCCTCAAACATCCTGCCAAAGGCACATCATGAGCCAGACCCATTAGAAAGGTCCTGATATGCTGGGGTACCACCAGCACATGGGCTGACCCAGGCTCAGCGACCTTAGGTTCACTATACAGGAGATCATTCTCCCAGTAGATCCAATGTGATCCGGACTGATCACGAGCTGGCTGGTCTGCAGCCTGCCACTGCAGACCCTCTAGAGAACGGTACTCTTTCTGCTCCTTGCAAAATTCCTCCCTGGTGGGACCCCCTTCTTTCTGCCAATGTGCCACTCAGAGATGTCCCCCAGTTCAGCTACCTTCTCCTCTCTAGGCACTGGGGCATTCCCCTCAAGGTCCACTTCCTTCCGGTCCATGGGAACTTCAGGGGCTGATTTTCCACACCCCTTGCCCTTTCTCTTGGCAGGGACTTGGGCTACTATTTAATGCTTCAAGTCCTCTTGACGACCGTCTCTGGTCACCACTGACACAGTGGACACGCATGCCCACTCTGGCAACCCAAGCATTTCCAAGTGAGACCTGAGCTCAACAGCCTTTCAAAAGGACTGCTCCAGGTCATTACCTAGCAGACAATCTACAGTCATGAAAGGGCTCACAACCACCCTGAAGGGACCTGAGAACCCCCCCCCCTCAAAGTGAATCTGCACCACCAGACACTGGTGCTCTGACTTGTCTACCACAATTTCTTTGTGGAATGCCCCTGGGACTGCCTGGTTCTCAGAGACCAGGTGACACCAGACTGAGATCACACCCTTTTCCCATTGATGGTCACCCAGTTGCTGCATTTCTTTGTGGTAGGGGGCACCTGGTTTCCTGGGACCATCTCACTGTCCCCTAGTGAGACAAGGGTAATTTCTGCGGGGTCCCCACCCTCCTATGGATACTCCTCCTCCCCAAGTGCTACACTAGCCAACACTTTGGACTGTGGGTGGCTGAGCCTCCTTTGAGCACCTGGGGTCCCCCTTCATGTGCCCCACCTGGTCACACGCAAAACACTTGTGGGGGCCAATCTCAGTAGGCTTTACTGACGAGACCGCTAGTTTCTTATCTTCGGGGGATGGGAACCTTTACCCTGGGTGTTAGTTTGGGGCCCTTTGGAGAACTCCTGTTCTTTACCCTTGTCCCCCACCCACTTTTCTGCTGGGGACCCTGCCCACCTTTGGCTGAATCTCCCCCAACGCTTTCTTGTGGACCCTGGTACTCACCCAGCGGTCCGCCTCCATAGCAAGCTTCCTGGGGTCAGTCATCTTACTATCAACTAGGTGCTAGCGCAGATCTGCATAGACTAGACAAGTACTCCCATGCAATCAAATTGTAGAGCCCCTGAAAATATGTCACATTACTGCCCTTCACTCATCCATACAGTGACCGGCAAAACACATCCACACATTCCAACCAAGTGTTGACAACAGACTTCTTACTGGACCTGAACTGATTCCTGTACTTTTTAGGACTAAGACCATACTTAGTGAGAAGGGCGTGCTTCATGTCTGGATAGGTGAGGTGATAACCCTTTCCCAAAGCTATTAAATTATCCCTCGCTTCTTCTGGGAAGACAGGCCACAATCCTGCTCCCCAATTCTCCTCAGGGACCCCATTCATATGGATTGCTGCCTCGTACCCCTGAAACCACCTTTGTATGTCTCCCCCCTTCCTGAATTCCTTGCCTACATTCTTAGGGATGTGCACAGTTCTGCGTGCCTGTCTTGACGGTTCTTGCCACCATATGAGCTGGCTCTACTCCTCTGATGCAGCTCCTTTATCCTCGTGATCTAACATCATCCTTTTCTCTTTCATGGCTAACTTAAGCTTATCCAGTTCCACTGCCATTCTCCTTGCTTCCCGCCTGTCCTCCAGCTCTTCTGGGGACAGGTCATTGCTGCTTCGCCTGCAGGGTTCCCCCCTCCCAAAAATACATTCGCCATAGCAATAGGCTCCTCCGCCTCTCCACTTAGATCACCAGACAGCTCGCTGGCATGTCTGGCTGCTACTCAGGCCTTCAGTGCATTTTGTAGCTCATCTTTCCTTGTTAGGCCTCCGACTTGGACTTTTAGGTTTTTGCAAATTCAGTTCAATTCCCTAACATTGAAGGTTTCCAACCTATCCTTCACAAAGGCAATTTCCAGGGATGCAAATGATGATGCTCTAGATTCCTACATGATCAAGTAGCAAAATCAAACTGGCAAGATCAAAAATAGGCCAAAAAAAGAAAGAACCAGTGTGTGGCACGTAATGGTCTGCGATATGGCAGCAGTGCACTCCAATCATTGTAAGTCAAGTGCAAACACAAGTCTTATCCTCAACACTGACAACCAATGTTAGAAATGGGGGTCACTAGTTGGCAAGAGTTTGCACCTTTGTCCAAATAGTGACCTTTATTCCGAGTAAGGATAAGGGAGTTACACCCCAAAAATAACCCCTGCTCACCCCCTTGGTAGCTTGGCACCAGCAGTCAGGCTTATCTTAGAGGGAGTGTGTAAAACATTTGCACATAACCAACAGTAATACAGTGTAAGCACTACAAAAGGACACCACACCAGTTTAAACAAATATCCAATATTTCTATACACTTAAGACAAGACCAAAAACAATAATAATCCACAATACAGTACTTCAAAATCTTCACTTATCGAAATACGCTTTAAAAATAGATCCTTGATGTCTATAGCTCCCTCCGGGGCTATCACAGCATCGTGAGCAAACAAATCCAAACAGTTCTGGCTGACAGCGGCATCGCAGGACATCTATCGTTTTGTGAAGACCAGCAAACAGTACCTTTTAGAAATGCAGGGCGTCAATGACCTCCCATTTTGCTTCTGAAAACACAGCATCCACAGGCGTTGGTTCTGGGGGTCGGTGCAGGAGTCGTCGGGCCCTCGAAGTTACGCGCGTTGCAGATCAATCTCCTCTCTGATGTAGTCAGGAGCGCTGGCATGCCAGGCATCATGTATTGTGGGGCGAAGTGTAGCAGTGCAGTGTGCGGTGCCATCATGTTGCGGTGAGAGCAGCGGTCGGTAGCGGCGTCAGATGGTGTAATTGGTGAGACCATGGTCACGGTGCGAGATGAAGGGGGTGCTCGTCACAGTGCTGGCAGGTCACAGTGCAAGCAGCGTCTTGGTCATTGCTGAAAGGTTGTCTTCTGCTGACAAACTGGAGTCATTGGCGCTGGCGTCGGTAGGCCAAGGCTGCTGTGCGGGATGAGGGCGATGCGTCTTGTAACTTTACGAGTGCTGCCCTCGAACAAGGATGCAAGCAGTGGCATCGATTTCGGCATAGAGCGGCATCATTGGGGATACCGGGGCGTCGTCCTGAAGTGAGGCGGTGCGGAGTGCGGTGCCCACAGGTCACGGTGCGAGCAGCAGCTTGGTGGAGGCGTCAGCAGGTGTCGTATGTGAGACCAGGGTCATGGTGCAGCGATGCAGTGGTTCCCTCTGCGGGGTCTTCAGGACACTGAGTCGGCAGTGGCATCATAGACGTTGGCAAGTTGCTTTTCTTCTGTTGCAACACAAAACACACAGTCGCCAGTGCTGAGGGCAGAAGAGCTTGAAGTCTTTGCTGTTCCTGAGACTACTTGAACAGGGTGCAAGCTCTACCTCAAGCCCTTGAACAAACTCACAAAAGTAGATTGCAGAACGTTCAGTACAGTTCATTCACTGCCCATGACAGAACCAGCCACTGCATGCCAACACAGCAAAGCACACAGCAAAGTGGTAGTCCCTCCTCACAGCTTCTCCAGCTCATCTTCTTGGCAGTCTTCTTGATCCAAAAGGGTTCTAACTTTCAGAGGTATGGGCCCCAATGTTTATATCCTAAAATCCTTTTGATCTTTTAGGCAGAGAGTTTCTGTGCCCGTTCTGCCTTCTCTGGTGTGAATTCCTGGCATGATGTGGAGATGGCATTGGCAGAGGCCGACCAGGCCCTTCGAAGTGCAAGCAAATCTCCTCCCACTTCCCCCATTGCTGCCCCAGTCTATTCAGCCCTTTCCTGACCCTACCCAGACTATCTGGAGCCACTGCTGCTCCCCAGCCTTCTGTCATCCAAAACCCAGACAGGCAATCCCCATTCCAGCAGAGGCACACAGGATGACTGAGCAGGAAAATACTTCCTTTCTAAAAGTGGTATTTTCAAACACAAAATGTAAAAATCCCCTTAACTGAAAGATGCATCTTCAGATTCTGAGTGCAGGCATACTAAACTTTATTTTCCCACCTAGTTCCCAGGGCCAGTTATGTTTAAAATATGTTATAAACAAACTTGCCATTCTGTCCTGTGGGTAACAGGTAGCCTTTCAACAGTGAAAAATGAAATGGACTGTAATTCACTATCAGGACATACCACACACACCAGGGCATGTCCTACCTTTCACATACACTGAACCCTGCCCACAGGGGTACCTTGGGCCTACCTTAGGGGTGACTGACATGTAGAAAAGGTAATGTTTAGGGCCTGGCAAGTGGGTGCAATCGCCTTGTTGACAAGGCAGTTACAAACTGTACGCAGACTCTGCAATGGCAGGTCTGAGTTACCTTTTTAGGGCTACTCACATGGGTGGCACAATCAGTGATTTACTGGCCCTGGCACACTCAGTGCACTTTACTAGGGACTAACAAGTAAACCAAATACCCAATCTTGGAAACACCAATCCATAACACAATTTACCACAGGAGCACTTGCACTTTACCACTGATCAGCAGTGAGATAAGTATGCAGAAACACTACGCCAGCAAAAACAGAGTCAAAACCGGGAGGACAGAAACCAAAAACTCAGGGGAAACACGCCAAAAGATGCCAAGTCTAACACACTGTGAGCTAGCTAAAACAGAATGTCAAACATTCTCGGTGGGGGTGCTCAAAGCCAGTCTGAAACCAAACCCACAGCTTATGTTATCTGGAATGCGCAGAACCTGTCTAGGTTATATAGGTACTACCCGACAGGACATTTTTCGGAACTCCGGGGCATGCACTTCCTCCAGACATGATAGTCTGCTGTTGTTGTTATTAGTTCCTTTCACTACTGTGTGACATATTCATAGTTTTTGTTCCCACACCATGTTGAATAGTGCCAATAAAAATATGTTCCACATTGAGGTGTGCCTTGTCTGATATCACTCATCTAAACAAGTTCAAATCAAAGTTGGCTAACAATGATTGTTGACTGGGCTGGCAAATAGTGATAGTTGTGTAGTCAACTGACTTCCCGTGAATATGTACAGTGTACAACAGTCTGCCTGATAACCTGGTTTTGTATGTCTATCATGCTTTACAATAAATCATTTACTCACTGCAATTTAGTTAACTACTTAAAAAGTAATGTATTGCCTATGTTGTTAACACTTTTATCATTATGATAAGAGGGCGATGACATTATTTACATTATGAAGTCAAAGCCACAACATGAGCTAGCATTGCTGTGTAAAGTGGTTTCTTTATGAAAACAGTGCATATTTGAAGCCACAAAATGGTGGTGTGCTCATTAAAAAATAAAGTGCAGTTTGGAGTTGAGAGTGTTTGCAGATGAAACACATATACAAGACACAGTTTTTCAAATCCAAAGTCCAACTTTGACCCTCCATCAGATATGGGACAAATATTATGGACAGTCAACAAAGTGAAATTGCTCTCACTGGATGATATCAAGGGCACTGTTAGACCTGGCACCATTGGAGTCCACTTTGATGGATTGCCTCCTCTGTTTTGATATGTTTTTTCTGGATTTATGCTTTGCGCACTGTTAGAAACGGGATCCCTGGCTGACCAAGGCTCGCGCCAAAGTCAGTCATTCCTAAGTCAGGGCAAGGGAGTTACACACCAAGATAACCTCTGCTTACCCTCTAGGTAACGTGACGCGAGCAGCAAGGCTAATCTCGGAGGCGATGTGTAAAGCGTTTGCGCGCGCACCCAGCAACAACACCCAAGGCCCACCACAAAGGAAACTCCACACACGGTTATATAAAAAACAGCCTTTGTATTATAGCAAAACACATTAGATAAAAACACACACATTACAATGTGCCAACAGGCACGAGTAGAATTTACAGGGGATTATGTACAGGAAAGGGCCACACGGACCACTGTCAGGGGTATGCACTTTTAGAACTAGCACTTTGTAGGAATAATAATACTTGTAGGTATAACACTTAGCACATAGAACCTATAATAACTGTAGCATCAAAATAGTACATGTAGCACACAACCAGTCTTACTGGTAACAGGTAAGTACCTCCTACGCAACCCTAACCACCATCGGAAAATCACGCAGGGAATCAGGACCTTACTAGCAAGACCAATAGAAGGAAAAAACAATCACCTAAGCCTCAAACACATAGCAAAGGGAAAGAAGCAAAACACATGATGCATAAACATTCAGAGGTGTAAGTAATAACATTTGCGCAAAAATCACATTAGGCAAGTAAATCACAAATTGCGCAAGGTGCACAGAGGCACAACACTAGAACTGTCCCCTAGGCCCTCTGGCCTCTCAAGGGCTCAAATGCCCTTAGTCCAAAATGTCAGGACAGGCTGCGCAAGCAGCCAAGAACAAACCTAAACATGGCAACTGCCCACTAAGTGCTGGGCAGCTGAAAAGACTGATGGGGCCAACGTTGGAGCCTCGTGCACTCAAGAACAACAATGGGGCCAAACACAGCGTGGGAGCCTCGGGGCTCTGGCAACAATGCTGTGCACTTGTTAGAGTCCCTCCTCCGGGGACTTGAAATATCAAAACGAGCCAAGAGCCTTTCGTGGGCTCTAAATAACAAAATGCCCCCGAATCAGCTTTGGAGCCCGCAGGCTCTACAGACTAATGCGGGGTCGTTGGAGCCCCCCTCTGGGGCTCGGAATAAACTATGCCCCCAAGAGCCTCTCAGGGCTCCTTACAAATGTGCCTGGAAGGCTCCTGGATTTTCACAATTGCCCCGGTAAAGGTGGAGCCTCCCATGCGCTAAACAAAAGGCCTCGCGGGATGGAGCGGCCCGCAACGGCGGGCCCGCTCGGAACTGGAGCCGGTTGGGACCGGCTCCCTTGCGGCACTCGCGGAGCCCCCACCAGCCCTCCTTCACTTACCGGGCGGTTCTTGGGGGACTCCGGTCCTTTCTTCTGGGTGGCGGGGCTCTCCTGTAACACCGGAGCCCCGCCTGTGCCTCTAGCCGACCTGCTCCTCTCCTCGGGCTGCGGTGCTCTCCCTCTGTCTCAGGAGCCCCGCTGGGAGATGCTGACTTCTGCGTGGAGCCTCTGAGGCTCCGGACCTCTCCTGCAGCACGTCCCAGTGCGGGGTAGGCTCCCGCCTGGGCTTCCTGTTGTCTGATCATCCTACCCCCGGCCTGCCTGACTTCCGGTTCGGGCGGCGGGGACAATCTCTGCTGAACGAGGGGTAGGCACCCTCTCTAATTAAAATATAAAGCGAGGTGGGCACTCGCTCGGGCCCACAAGAACGGCACCAGGTCCCTGGTGGGCACCTGCCAGAGGCACGAAATCAGCAAAAACGGGCCAAATGCTGGGTGGGCACCGGCGAAGCACCAGTGAAGCGCTCTTAAGCTCTCAGGACAAAACAAAGCGCTCCCAAGCGCTAGGGGTAAGAATAAAACGCTCCCAGCGCTACAAGCAAGATAGAGCTCCAGCCAAGGTCTGGAGGCAGGCAGAGGCAGCAAGGCTGGACCCAGAGCCAGCTCACTGGGCCTCCAGGCAGGGAGGCAGTCCAAGTGGCGGTCCTCCTGGCGCACAGCAGCAGCAACAGCCCCCCTCAGACAGGATCCTGGAAGAGAACAAATTGTAAGGGGACACAGCCTCCCCCCCTGTGGCTTGTCTGATGTCCCTGCACTGCACTGTGAAAGGAGAGGAGAAATCATGTCAACAGAGTGCTCCAGAGCTGCATCTTCCCTCCCCTGTGCTGTCTCCACCTCCTGTGGGGCGACAGATCTCTTGATTAGCGCCGGGACGCCCCTTTGCTGGGGCAGCCGTGCGCTATATAAAAAGCTATAACATAACATAACAGCCCCTTCTTATACTGTCAAATCCTTTGTCTTTGCCCAGGGTGAGGGGAAAGACCAGTCGCAGCTGGTTTGTGAGCACTCGTGATGTGCTCAGCCCCTCACTCTATTCACTGGCAGGGCTAGGGTCATTAGATGCACCACAGGGGGCGGAGCCAGCATTGTGTGGGGAAAGCCCAGCCCTATTCAGGACCCAGGTGCACCCCTCCCTCACATCACTCATGCTAATCTCTCCACTCACCACCGGGCAGACCCATCCAGACTCCTGGAGCCAGGCTCACTAGCCAGCTCCAGCCAATGACACACCAGCACCCTTACTGCACACACACACCAATGTCTAGAAGTGGCACTTTCACACTAGACACATTCACGCCGCATACATCTTTGCGCAGCATTCAATCTCACGAGTTTGCACATACCAAACTCGAGCCTGCACTCCCCACACATCGGGAATTAACATGGACACACACATTCCCCATGCATTCCTATGGGAGGGCAGGCCAGCCTCACTACACGCATGCACTTTATTCTGGGACACAGGGAAAAAGTGCACAGAGATCAAAAATCACTAACACAGATCACATACTAAAAGCAAAAAGATTAGGGGTGAACCAGCCAGAAGGGCCAAGTCCAACAGGCACTGTGCCACTGCTGATCAGTGCCACAGTGCAAGTGCTCCTTATGTTAAATTAATGTACTGATGGTTATTCCATGATTAGGTTATTTGATTTACCTGTCATCCCCTAGTTCATTGCAGCATGTGTGCCCTTGGCTTGTAAATCTAATGCTGCTGGTGGGCTTGCAGCACTGGTTGTGCCACCCACAGAAGCAGCTTGTAAAGTGTGTCTCAGGCTGCCATTGCAAGGCCTATGTGCAGTCTAGCACTTCCATGTTGACTTGGCCGAGCGCATCCACATGCCAGTCCCTAAACCTTCCTTTTGCTTCATATTGGACACCCCTTTGGTAGGCCCAAGGGCAGGATGCATTGTAAGTACTAGGTAGGACATGCTCTGATGTGTGTAGCATGTTCTAATAGTGAATTACCGCCATTTTCATTTTCACTACTGAAGGCTACCTGTTCTCATAGGCCAGAATGAGCAGCTAGATAATTACATGCTTATAATCCTAACTGACTCAGGGGTACCCCGATAGGTAAACCTGTTCATAGGGGGCCTGTTACCTGCTTTCAGTGTAAGCAGGTGGGACACCGTTGGTATGATCCCCAATGTCTTCAGAAAGGACAGTATGTGCCACTCCGTGCACCACCCTGTCAGATGGCCAGTGCAGCCCTGGGTGGGGAGGAGATGGGTGCCCAAGGTGGGTGGGGTCCCGCAGAAATGTCCCTTGTCTCATTAGGAGACTTTGAGATGGTCCCTCAAACTCAGCTACCTGCTAACACTAAAAAATACATACAGGCAGTGGGTGACCAACAATGGTCGCAGAGTGAAGGCTCTCAGAGACACAGGAGCAAGTGTGACAGCTGTCAAGTGTCACTTGGTCTCTGAAGAGCAGGTAGTCCCTCATGCATTTTTTTTTAGTTGCTTTACGTAGCGCTGACCAGACCCGAGGGTATCGGAGCGCTTTACAGCATTGTTTCAAGGTAGTTATGCATATCAGAATAATTGTCAGCAAAAAGAAAAGAACGTTTGGTAGTCCAAGCGGTTGACAAGTTCGGAGGTAGCCTTGTTGAATGTTAATTTCGGTAGGCCTAAGTGGATCAGCAGACCAGGGGTCCACAGTCTTCAAGGCAGAGTGAAAGAGTCCTGAGGTAGCCTTGTTGAATGCTGAGTGGAAGTGGACCGAGGATTGTGAGGCCGCTTAATCATGTGCACAGATAGTCTTGAGGCGGGCTGAGGAGGAGGTGAGCAGAGTTGAGTCAGAGAACCATGGCCTCAGGGGTGGTGGGCTATCCATTTGGGAGGGAGCGGTTCAGCAGGAGGATTTTAAGGTGCTTTTTGAATTTTGTGAAGGAAGGGATAGTTCTGATGTCTGCTGTGGCGGGGGTTCCAAATTTTGGGTGCGGTTCCGGCAAATGATTTTGCAGCTGTTTTGTGTTTGCGTGTTTTCAAGGGGATGAGAAGAAGGGAGTTTGAGCTCCTGAGGTTTCTCGTCTGCCCGGCCCTCTTAAGTTTGGCGGCTAAATAGTCTGCTTTTCCAGTGTGGAGGGCTTTGTGCGTGAGGCATGCCGTTCTGAAATTGGCTCGCTGTTCAACTGGAAGCCATTTTAGTTTTCTTAGTGCTGGTGAAATGTGGTCATATTTCTTGGTTCCAGTGACCATTCTGGCTGCTGCGTTGAGGGTTGTTCTGAGGGGACCCAAGTTGGATTTTAGGCACCAGTGAGGGTTGCGTTGCCGTAGTCAAGCCTGGATAGCACTAGCGATTGTGTGGCTTGCTTGAGGTCTTTTGCAGGAATGAATGGCTTGATTTTGTATAGAAGCATTAGGTTGAGGAAGTTTTTGATGTGGTTGGTCATGTCCAGTTTGGGGTCTAGGGTGATTCCTAAGGATTTTACGGATTTGGCCAAGGTCAGGTTACCGTTTAGAGAGTCCAAATCTTTAAGCCACTCTGCAATTTGTGGGTTCTCTTCTTTGTTGGAGATGTGGAGGATCCCCGGTTTTTCTTGGTTGAGTTTAAGGTGGTTTTGGGATAGCCAGCCTTGAATTTCTTTTAGAGTGTTAATGAGTCTGAGGATGTCGCCTCGGGAGGAGGTTTCTAGATAGATCTGGTTGTCATCGGCTTATAGGTGGAAGGGGATCTTCACCTTTTTAAGAATGGTGGTGAGGGGTTCCATGTTTATGTTGAACAGATGTGGTGAGAGCCTTGGGGTACACCTCTGCTGACAGGGTGGAGGTCGGAGGTAAAGTTCCCTTTCTTTAATGGCCTTGATGAGAAGTTGGTAGTCTACTGTGTCAAAGGCTGCTGATAAGTTGAGGAGAATGAGAAGGAAGCATTGGCCAGAGTCTAGTGACTGTTGGATGTCGTCTGTGACGTTGAGGATCGCCGTCTCGGTGCTGAAACCTTTTCTGAACCCCGATTGGTGGGGGTCAAGAAGGTTGATGTTGTCCATGTGTTGAGTTAGTTGTGAGAGGACGCTTTTCTGGAGGATTTTGGATAGGAGGGGGAGATTGGAGACGGGTCTGAAGTTGTTCAGGTCCGTGCAATCAAGGCCTGTTTTTTTTAATAGTGGTGTGACTTGGCCAACTTTGAGGCAATCAGGTATAGTGCCGGATTGGAGGGAGCTGTTGATGATTCTGCACCAGAAGGAAGCTTTGGCGAGTTTGATATTTTTGGTCAGTTGAGTTGGTATAGGGTCTAGGAGGTGAGAGGCGGGTTTGGAGGTTGAGATTAGCTTGATAATCTTGGTTTCTGTGTTGGGAGCGAAGGCCTTCCATGTAGTTGCATTGTGAAGACACATGCTTTCTGTAGTATCTAGGGGAAGGCTTTCACTGTCGGGATCGCTGCTGGTGTCTAGAGAGTGTTCAACCTTAGTGATCTTTTCTTTGAAGAAGTTGGCGAATTTTCCCAGAGTTCCGTGGAGGCCTGGGTGAAGGTTGTTGTGGGTTTAGTGGTTTGTAGCTCGATGATTTTAAAGAGTTAATTTGGTTTGTTTTTTTGCATTGTCCAGGGCGGAGCAGAAGAAGTTGTTTTTTTCATTGTGGATGTGTTTTTTGTAGCTTCTCCGAGCTGCTTTGAGTTGTTTGAGAGTGCTAGCGGAGGGATTGTTTCTCCAGAGTCTTTCTGTGGTTCTAAGTTGTCTCCTGTCGTTATTGATGTCCGAGTTGAACCAGGATCTGGATGGAATGTTCCTGTTTTTTTTTAGTTTCAGAGAGGCAATCTGATCAAGAATAGTTGACATGGAAGTGTTGTAGTGGTCAGTGAGTTCTGTTGTGAAAGTTCAGCCAAGGAGGGAGTGAGTAGAGAGATGACTTTTTCTTCCAGGTCAGTCATGTTGATCCGCATGATATTTCTGGTCCATTTCGGTAGTTTTAGGGCTGGGGGTTGAATGGTGGCTGGGTGAGAGAGTTGGAAAAGGATTAGCGGTGGTCGGACCAGTTTACGGGCAGGTTGTTGTTTATCCTTACAATGTCTTGATTGGCTATGATGGCATCTAGAGTTGCTCCTTTGTTGTGAGTTGCTGCTATGCAGTGTTGCATGTGGTAAATATTGCACCTTAGCTCGTTCAGATTTTGGATAAGCGGATTATTTTCTTTGTTCCAGTGTAGGTTGAAGTCGCCCAGAATAAGAGTGTTGGCATCGTGTAGGGATCAGTGGGCAATTAGGTCAGACAGGTGTTCAGTGAAGGTGGTGGAGTTGCCTGGGGGATGGTAGATGAGGTGGCAGGTTACTAGTTTTTTGTTTCAGGTGATGATGGCAACAGTTTGGCACTCAAAGGAGTTGTAGTTGGCTGATTCCGATTCCGACAAAAGACAAATTGTCTCTGTGGATGATCGCTAAGCCTCCACCTCTATTCTCTATTCTATTTTTATTGGGGATTTTAAAACCTGGGGGACAAGGGTGTCCAGGAGAGGAAGGGAGGAGTCCTTGAGCCAGGTTTTGGTGATGAATGTTATGTCAATGTCATGAGTTAGGATGGATTCTGCTAGTTCTGTGGCGTGTTTTGTGGCTGATCTGCAGTTTATGAGCATGCATTTTGTGGGGGTCATCTCTGTTTTGGGTTTCTTCGTAAGGGGGGCTGTGGGGATGATTGTGCTGGTTGCATATTGGTCTTGGTGAGTTGGGGAGGGCTTGTGCTCTACCAAGTCCGGTGATCACCTGTATTTTGGATTGGACCGTGACAGCATTATGATTGTCGTACGAGGCAGCGAAATCTGCTGTGTCGTTCTCAGACATAACGTCTCTAGTTCTTTTTGGTCACTGCGATAGATAGGCGGGGGGTTAGTTACCCATCTCTTGTGAAGGATAGTTAATGGATTTTGTTGTGTCTCAGTGATGAAAGAGTGGGTGCGATACTGTTGCTGGGGCGCAGCAAGGTTGGCTAGGATTTCACTGAGGCCCCAAATTATGGTAGTTATCTGGGTTTCCAAAGAGGAAATGCGCTGCTCAGTCACAAGTTCGTCGATGTAGCAGGATTAGACTTGAGCAGGTGTGTGGGGCTGGGGGGGAGACTCGGGGTGTTCAGTAGTTTGCTAGCTGTGTTGTCTGTGAGGGGTTTGGATGGGGCCATGGGTGTAGGGTGGTGGGGGTCTAGTTGGGGTGTGGGTGCTGTGTAGCCTGTGAGTTCGGGGGGACGAGTGCTCAGGTTGTTCGGTGTGGGGAGCAGAGAGTAGGAAGCTGGTTTTGGGCAGGGGTGAGAGCCTGTAGGTGATGGATAGAGGTGGGAGCCCATGGTGTTCAGGAGGAGTCGCTGGAGTCGATGGTGGTGGTGAGGGGGATGTCATGTGTTGTGCCGGAAGCTGACGGACAGGGATGATCACCCTCGGTGGGAGTTAGGGTGGTCCTGTTCTCTCTGGGGGTGGTGATGGGGGTGTCATGTGGTGCGAGGCCTTGTGGGGGTGTAGTAGCTTTGTTGCCTGTGGGTATGGGAAGGGGGTGTTCTGGTTGTTTGCAGTGTGTTGGGGTGGGCGTGTGGGGTAGCTGGCTGGTATCGGGGCAGTGGGTCGCGGATGGTGATGGGGGCTGGTGTGGGGGGATGGATCTTGTTTTCCCTGTGGGAGGGGCAGGGGACATAGCGAGGAGGCGGGCGTGGGGGTTGTCTCGGGAGACTCTGAGAAGTGGGTGACAGGTGTGGGTGAGAATCGGACACGGGAAGAGGGGGGGACGTGCACTCCCTGAGGGTAGTGGGGAGGGAGGCGCGTGCTGAGGGGCGTGTTTTGCCGCTGACAACACAGAGAGCCATTGCAAGGTGGCTCAAATTCCCTTTGAGTGGGGGGGTGTCTCTGGTACTCTCAAAGTAGCTGAAATGCCAGTGATGCCTGTTGATTGTCTGTTAGGCAATGATTTAGAAAGCTCCCCTTGGGCTAAGGTGGAGAGGAAGGCGCATTTAGAGATGTTGGGTCTGCCTGAGTAGGCATGTGTTACCACTTGGTCTTTGGCAGCTAAGGGTGTTCAAGATGCCCTGGAGCCTGGAAATATGGCCCAGGGACCTGCCTTAAAGAGAAGAGGTAGGGGGCATGGGAAACCAGCCCCCATTGTTCCCACGGTCCAGGAGGAGGCAGACCTTGAGGGGGATGCCCTTGAACCTACAGGGGAGCAAGTTTCTGAACAGGGGAACCTTCCTGAGCTGACCCATTGGCAGCAATAAGGGGGTCCCTCCAGGGAGGAATTTTGTAAAGAGCAGCAGAAGTGCCCTTTTCTTGTGGGTTTGGGGCAACAGGCCACAAGCAAGGCAGCAGGTGATCAGTCTGGATCACATTGGATCTACTGGGAGAATGGTCTCCTGTATAGCGAGCCTAAGGTTGCTGAGCCTTGGTCAGCCCATGTGCTGATGGTACCCCAGCGCTTCAGAGCCTTCCTACTGGGTTTGGCTACTGATGTTACTTTAGCTGGTCATCTGGGGCAGAACAATACCTTTGAAAGGCTTGTCTCCCATTTTTATTGGCCCCAGATGCGAAAGAGTTCAGATACTCATTGTAGGACTTATCAAACTTGCCAGGCAAGTGGGAAAAGTGGAATAAGGCACAAGGCCCCTCTCCAACCTTTCCCTGTAGTCAGTACCTCCTTGGAACGGGTGGGGATTGACATTTTGGGGCCACTGGACCCCAAGACAGCCATGGGCAACAGATTTATCAGGACAGTCATGGCCCCTGTAGTGGGACGTACACTGATGGGGCTCTTCTCCCATGTGGGGTTCCAGAGAGGTTGCGTCTGACCGAGGTACAAACCTCATTTCTAAATATATGAAGTCTCTGTGGAAGTAGTGTGGAGTTACCTACAAGTTCACCACTCCTTACCACCCACAAGGAAATGGGCTGGTTGAAAGATTCAACCGGACCCTCAAGGGCATGATTATGGGTCTTGAGGAACCAATGAGGTATAAGTGGGACATCCTCTTGCCATCCCTTCTGTTTGCCTACCGTGAGGTGCCACCAAGTCTCTAGGGTTCAACCCCTTTGAGCTTTTGTATGGTCAGCCGGTAACCTTTGAGCTTAGTCAAGGAAGGCTGGGAGCAATCTCCCAGGAAACATCCAAATGATGTAAATAGCTATATGCTGGCCTTCACGAACCAGACTCGGCGTTTCAGAGATCTTGATCAGGCAAATCTAGAAGCCAGCCAGGAGGAAATGAAGCGGTGGTACGATCAGAATGCCACTCTGATTGAGCTTCAGCCTAGACAAAAAGTTTGGGTCCTGGCCCCTGTGGAGCCTTGTGTGCTCCAAGACAGGTGGACCGGTCCATATGAGGTGGTGGAGCGCAAGAGTGATGTCACCTACTTGGTGAAATTGCGGTCTCCCAGGAACCCCTTGCGGGTCCTGCATGTTAACCGCCTGAAGCCCCACTTAGAAAGGTCCAAAGTGGGAATGCTCCTAGCGACAGATGATGGAATGGAGGAGGAGACCAAGTCTCTTCCTGACCTCCTGTCTGCAACAGAGCAAGATGGGTCAGTGGATGGTGTCAGTCTCTCTGCCACACTGACCCCTGATCAGCAGCAAGATTGTCGCCAGCTGTTGGGGCAATTCTCTGATCTATTTTCCTTAGTTCCTGGTGTCACGGAGTGGTGCGTCCATGATGTGGACACTGGTGACATTCCTCCTGTCACGCACAAGGCTTACAGAGTGACTGACAAGTTTAGGGCTTACATTAAGGAGGAGATCTCCAAGATGTTTGCTTTATGGGTCATTGAGTCCTCAAACAGACCTTGGGCCAGCCCAATAGTCTTGCCTCGCTCGGTGCCACACCCAAACTCCGGTTCTGTGTGGACAACAGAGGGCTCAATTCAGTCACCAGGACTGATGCACACCCCATCCCCAGAGCTGATGAGCTCATTGATCGGTTAGGGGCTGCACGGAAGCTTAGCACGTTTGATTTGACATCTGGGTACTGGCAGATCACCTTGACTAATAATGATAAGGAGAGGTCAGCATTCTCCACAACAGATGGGCACTACCAATTCTGGGTTATGCTCTCTGGGATGAAGAATGCACCTGCCACCTTTCAGAAGTTGGTCAACCAAGTGTTGGCTGGGCTGGAGGATTTCAGTGCCGGATGACATTACAGTGTTCAGCGCCAGTTGGCAAGAATGCTTGCAGCACCTCTGCGAAGTGTTGATGGCCCTGCCCAAGGCTGGCCTTATGATCAAATCCCGTAAGTGCCAGATCGGGCTGGGTTCCGTTGTGTACTTGGGTCACCAGGTAGGATGCTGCCAGGTGGCACCCCTACAACCAAGATTGATACCATCCTCGCATGGGAACCCCCAAAGACTAAGACACAGGTGAGGTCCTTTTTAGGACACACAGGGTACTACAGGAGGTTTGTCGAGGGGTATGGCAACATTGTTGCACCCTTGACTGAGCTGACTTTCAGGAAGCAGCCCAAGAAATTGAACTGGACTGACACCTGTCAAATGGCATTTGATGCCCTGAAGACTGCCAGGTGCACAGCACCCGTGCTTCAGGCACCCAACTTCTCAAAGGAATTTGTTGTACAGACAGACGCTTCAGAGCATGGTGTGGGGGCTGTTCTATCACAGATTAAAGAAGAGGGCCTAGACCAACCTGTAGCCTTTATCAGTCGGAGGTTACTTCCACGGGAACAGAAGTGGAGTGCAATTGAGCGTGAGGCATTTGCTGTGGTCTGGGCACTGAAGAAGGTGAAACCATTCTTGTTTGGGACTCACTTCCGAGTTCAGACCGACCACAGGCCCCTGAGATGGCTGATGCAGATGAGGGGTGAGAACCCAAAGTTGTTGAGGTGGTCCATCTCCCTACAGGGTATGGAATTTATGGTGGAACACCGCCCTGGTACAGAACACGCCAACGCTGATGGTCTGTCCAGATTTTTTTGCCTTCAATGTAAATGTAAATTGATACTTGTATAGCGCAATACTCACCCGCAAGGGTCTCAAGGCGCTTGTATGAATACCGCTGTGGAACCCATCCTGGCTTTCCCTGTGAGGTGTCCACTCCTGGGCACCCCCAAGGTGGAGGCCAGGCATCCTTAGCGTTGTGGGGGCCGTTGTGGAGATTAAGCAAGATATTGCCCAGAGTTGCAGAGTGGGACTCCATGATTGGAATAGGCACCGAGGCGAGAATTATCAGGTCCATGGAATTTTGAGCCCAAGACCCGCTGAGGTGGGGAATTGAACCCTGGTCCCGGGCTAGACCTCTGCATCAGGGTCTGCCACTCTAATCATTGAGCCACACTTTTCCACCTTAGTGAAGAGAACTCACAAGGGGAAGGGTAGTTCTCCCCACATTTGAGATGGAGGGGACATGTGTTAGACCTGGCATCATTGGCATGAGTCTCTCTTCCATTTTGATGGATTGCCTCCTCTGTTTTGATATGTTTTTGCTGAATTATGCTTTGGGAACTGTGCCACTGCTGATCAGTGCCACAGTACAAGTGCTCCCTATGTTAAATTAATGTACTGATTGGTTATTCCATGATTGGATTCTTTGATTTGCCTGTCAGCCCCTAGTACAGTGCACCATGTGTGCCCAGGGCTTGTAAATCAAATGCTGCTGGTGGGCTTGCAGCACTGGTTGTGCCATCCACAGAAGCAGCTTGTAAAGTGTATCTCAGGACTGCCATTGCAAGGCCTGTGTGCAGTCTAGCACTGACATGTTGACTTGGCCAAGTGCACCCACTTGCCAGTCCCTAAACCTTCCCTTTGCTTCATATTAGACACCTTATGGTGGGCCCAAGGGCAGGGTGCATTGTAAGTACAAGGTAGGACATGCTCTGATGTGTGTAGCATGATCTAATGGTGAATTACAGCTGTTTCCATTTTTCACTATTGAAGGCTACCTGTTCTCATAGGCTAGAATGAGCAGCTAGATTACTACATGCTTATAATCCTAACTGACTCAGGGAACATTGTAGAAATTCGAATTTTGTATGCCTCAACTCAGAATAATAAAATACATATTTTAGTAAAGTTTTTTTAAATATTCAGTGTTTGCAAATACCACTTTTAGAAAGCAGGTATTTGCTTGCCTAACCATTTGAGCCTGCCTTTGCTGAGATGTTTATTCCTTGTCTGAGTTTGTGAGTGACAGGGCTGGGGAATTCCAGGAGACAGGCTGGGACAGCCCAGTGGTGAATAGGGAGATCTACATCCAGATGGGTGGGAGGAGTGCACATGGGACCTGAATACGGCTGGGCCTTCCCTCTACAATGCTGGCTCCACCCCCTGTGGCTTGTCTGATGTCTCTGCCCTGCACTGTGAAAGGAGAGGAGGAATTATGTCAACAGAGCGCTCTAGAGCTGTATCTTCCCTCCCCTGTGTTAGATCCACCTCCCGTGGGTCGTCTGATGTCTCTGCCCTGCACAGTGAAAGGAAGAAGAGAGTAATGTAAACAAAGTGCTCAGAAACTGGTTTGGACTAGCAGAGGCTTCTCTGCCTTCAGAGTACAAAGGATTTTGGGGTATAAATATTGGGACCCTGATCCTAAGAAATTAGATCACTACTGGAACAAGAAACCTTTGTGCCAAGGAGAAGAACCAAGGAAGCTGCAGAAGTTGTACTGCCCCTCTGCCAGTCTGCTGTTTGCTGGGTTGGCCTGCAGTGGTTGCTTCATTGCCAAGGGAAAGGAGAAGGAACTTTGTAAGGACTTTCATCTACTGAATATTCTCCAAGGGATTGAACTGTGCTTGCCTCCTGCTGAAGTCTCAGGGCCAAAAGACTTCACCTCCAGCTCCCTCCTGAATTTCCTTGCTGGGAATTCTGACTCCAGTCAATTGCGTCCCGCTGGAAGCTGGAAGCGTAACGCATCGAGAAGAAGCGTGTTGCCGCCTAAGCTGAAATCATCGCAACGCCGGAGAAGCGAGCCTTCGCCGCATCTCCTTGGAAGAGTGTGTTCATGGAAACTGCCTGCTGTTGCATCGCCGGAGAAGCGTGACAACATTGAGAAAGTCGCCATTGGATCACCGGAGAAGCATGTCGCAGGGCCTCTTGCGGCTCCAAAGTATAGAGTCGTCGCAAGGCTGCCAGGGCGTCATCGCATCGCCATATCAAGGGCACCATCTTTTTGCATCACAACTGGATCATAGCATCGCATCAAGGCGCCATCTTGCGCACCGCAACGGGCTCGCAAGCCGAGAATCTACGCATCTCCTTCGCTCCGGGAAGGCTCATGACGAGTCCCCAACTCTGCGCAAGCATTGAGGAAGGACGCAACTGTTCCCCCGGATCACGGAACCAACACATTTTCCCTTTTGCGAGCCTTTTGTTTACTTTGCGTTTCGCATCCAGGTACTTTGTTGAGAACTTTGTCGCATTTGTCAACAACTTGAATTAAGAGACTTTAATCATTTTTTAAGTAACCTTAAGTGTAGTATTGTGGATTTTTGTTGTTTGTGGTCTTGTGTTTAAGTCTATATAAAGAATACTTATTTTTCGAAAACCTGTGTTGTGTCCATCTGCAGTGTTTTCACTTTATTACTGTGAATATTCACAAATGCTTAACATACTGTCTCTGAGAGAAGCCTGTCTGCTCGTGCCAAGCTACCAAGGGGGTGAGCAGGGGTTATTAAGGAGTGTAATCCCCTTTTCCTGACTTAGAAGTAAGGGTCCCTATTTGGACAAAGGTGATAACCACTGCCTACTAGAGACCTCCAGATCTAACAGGCACCTTTTCCATTTTGTGAGGGTGGTGCATTGCCATCTGACTCTCACATATTTTTCCTTGGACACCCCTTCCTACATTTGGGTGGGGGACCCACAGCTTCAGGCTTCTGGGGTAGTGGGGACTCTCTGCACCTGACCCAATGTCCCACCCTATGGCTTGTGCAGATGTAGTAGCAACAGTTTAATAGGCCCACAGTGAGGGGTACTTAGGTGAGTAGCTATCTGGCGCAGGCTGGGACCAATATCCCGCAGCACCCCAGTGAGGTTGTCCATTTGGACCGACCCATGCGTTGGTTTTGTGAAGCTTGCAGCTGTACGATGTTTCAGAGGATTTGGATGAGCTGACTAATTTCTCCCTGGTACCACTCATAAGTATTGAGTACCCAGGAGATGTTCGGGTGGCCATCAGCATCACCAGCTGCTTGACGTTGTGGATCCACACAATCCCTCCCAACTCCTCGACCCCCACGAGCTTGCACAGTAGGCGGTGGCCCAGTCAACCCTGAGACTCCTTCCTTATTGAATGTAGTGATGTTGTTGGTGAACTTCATAGTGTTGCTATCCCGTTGTCATTTGCTGTGGCTGTTGTGTATGTCAAGGTAGGCGTCAGCTGGGTGTCGGTAGCTAAGGCGGAAGTTGTCACAGTGGATCCTGCTGTAGCTGCTAGTGCTGTCTGATGATCCAAACCTGATGGGCCTGGTTTCTCCTCCTTGTCCGAGGATGAGAAAATCTGAGATCAAGTTCAGAGCTCTCTTAAAAACTCACCTGTACAACTCTTAAGAAGGGGCGTCTGACCATTCGCCTCCTTGAGATCTGCCTGCTACCTTTTCTCTCCACAGTGCGGGGACACGCCGGGATGGCTCATGGCGTCACCATTTGCTTTATAAACTACTTTATTATGAGTGAGAGTCCTCAACACCGATGTTAGAAATGGGATCTCTGGTTGGCTAAGGCTTGCGCCAAAGCCAGGCAGAGACCACCACTCTAGTCAGGGCAAGGGAGTTACACGCCAAGGTAACCCCTGCTTACAGCTTGGCACAAGCAGTCAGGCTTATACCGAGGCAATGTGTAAAGCGTTTGCGCAACACACAGCAGCAACACACTAGGCACACCACAAAAAGAACTTCACACAAGGTTATATATAAAAATAGCCTTTGTATTACCATAAACACATTAGATCATAATCACACGTATACACTGTGCCAACTGTCACTGGGCAGTATTTACAGGGGAATATTTACACAAGACAGGGCCACATGGGCCACTGTCAGTAGCAGCACTTAGTAGAAATGGTAGATGTAGAACATAGAATAACTGTATCACAAGATAACAATTGTAGAACACAACCAGTACCCACCGGTAAAAGGTAGGAACATACTATGCAAGACTAATCACCATAGGCATAGGTCACGCAGTGAAACATAAACTGATTAGCAAAAACCATACTAGGCAAAACAACCTCCTAGTCATGAAACAATTTAGAGGTATAAAACAGGCATAAAGGCATTGCACATTACACATTAATCACATTAGGCATAGACACAGTGCGCCCCAGGCGGGGGCACAACACAGGAAAACTGTCCCCTGGCCAACTGGCCTCTCATGGGGCTCAAACGCCCTTTGTCCCAAAAGTCAGGGCTGGCAGCACGCACAGCCAAAAGCAACAAAGCAAAAGAACAGGCTGAACGTGGCAGCTGCAGACTAAGTGCTGGGCAGCTGTATAATGAACACTGGGACTCTAGCAGAAAATCAATGGTACTCCAACGTTGCAGCAACCTGCGCCTTCGTATGGCAGCTGGGGAAATTAGGCAAACAACCATGATCTGGCAACCCTGTGCCTCCGGGCCTGGCTGGAGCTTTAGGTGCCCCGACTGGGCATTCTAGACTGATATGGCCCCTGAGTCCTCCTTCGGGACTTTTAAACAGGAATGGCCCATGAGAGTGTATGCACCATGGGGCTTCCAAAGACAATGTGCCCTTAAAGAAGGTGAAACTGGCAGGAAAGGGAGGGGGCGGGTACCGACAATGTGCCCCGATTGCCCCCTCTAATAACAATGAACCACGGAGCCCTATTCACCGGGCTCTTTTCCTTTGGGTACAAGGCCTCGCGCCCCACCTGTCAATCTTCAGCCCCACTCACCGGCTCTCCAGGGTTCCAGTCACTGGGACTCGGCGCGGCTCCCACCTTCTCCCTTGGCACCTCCTCACTACAGGTCGGCTCGGCAGGCGTCACTCTCCTCTTCGCCCGGTTCCTCTTCTGGGACCGGTACCTCAATGGAGCCAGTGAGGCTCCTGGCACTGTCTTTTGGAGGCGGGGTGGGCTCCCGTCCTCCCCCACACCCGCAGCCTCACATCCCGGCATCCTCACAGGCTGTTGCTTCTCAGACGCGCAGGGTAGGCTCCCGTCCGCCTTCTAGTTCCGGCTTTCTTCTGTTTACAGGAGCACACGGTGGGCTCCCATCCCCTTCCTGTTTGCTCCCAGTCACATCCGGGTCACCGTGGGCAGAGTGGCGGCCCTCAGGGTTTAAAGGCTTGGTGGCTGCAGGCGGTAATACTGGGTAGGCTCCCGTTTTTCAAGACACAGACCCTGGCGGGGTAGGCACCCGCTAGGGGTTTTAAAAACTCGGCAAAGTCTCTGGCAGGGTGGGCACCCACTAGGGATATTAAAAAAAACTGCAAATATGCGGGGTGGGCACCTGCACCGAAATCGGTCAGATTGCAGGAGAATCTCCACGCTGGGGTTTCCTCCGTCAAAATGACAGCAGCCTCGTGCTGCTGGGGAGATTAGAAGCACTACTCCTCTGGGGCAGCCCAAACACAGCCCTCCTCCAATAAAGCGCTCACAGGCTCTCGAAGTCCCAAGTTCAGGGACACAAATGGAGAGCTCTCCTCAGCAATAAAGAGCACAGTGCTTCTTCCAGATAAGGCAAAGTCCAGAGATAGTCTTTAAGAATGCAGGGTGACAAGGGCTGGGCCCAGGGGCCAGCTCACAAGGCCCTCCAGCAGGGAGGCAGTTCCCAGTGGTGGTCCTCCTGGCGGCCAGCAGCAGCAGCAGGCCCTCCCTCAAGTTAGGAGCAAGAGAGAACCACATACAGGGGGTCACAGCCCCTTCTTATACCCACATTCCCTTTGTCTCCTAGCACAGGGTTTAGAGAAAACCAGATGCAACTGTTTTGGGAGCACTTTGTTTTGCTCAGCTCCTCTTCTTCTATTCACAGGATGGGCCAGGGACATCATACGCATCACAGGGGGCGAAGTCAGCATTGTGTAGGGAAGCCACAGTCCTATTTAGCTCCCAGGTGCAACTCCTCCCTCCCCTCTACATGCAGATCTACCTATTCACCACCGGGCAGACCCATCCTTGCTCCTGGAGCCAAGCACACCAGCCAGCCCCTGTCACTCACAAGCCAGACAGGCAATTCACATTCACTGCACACAGAAATGGCAACTTCTAAAAGTGGCACGTCTCCACTAGACACAATAAATCTGTGCACACCATTGCGCAGCATTTGTTATCACGAGTTTGCACATACCAAACTCGCCCCTGCACTCCTCTCACACCAGGAATTACCATGGACACATATATCTCCCATGCATTCCTATGGGAGGGCAGTTCAATCTCACCACGCGCACTTAGGCTGCGCACGCACTTTACACTGGGACACAGTGCTAAAGTGCGCAGAAGCCAAAAACAACTAACATCAGGTCACATTTAAAAAGCAAAAAGTTTAGGGGTGAACCTGCCAAAAGAGTCAAGTCCAACAACCAGTGAGCCTGTTGTTACCTGGAGTCTGGGCTTGGCTATCCTCATTGCGCACGGCAGTGTTCCCAGCTCGCCCTGTGGGTTCAGAAGTGACACACTCATTTATGTAAATGTCCAATCCACCTCAAATGGTACTCATTACGCAAATGACTGGACCAATAAAGCAGTTTATGATGATATATTGGCCTCCTTTATCCATGATGATCGACAATGTTTGGGATGAAGAATGCAACTTTGACAAGATGTGGATTGGCAATCAGCTCCACCAATGTGCGGAAATGGCCTGGTTCTGTTTAGTTCTTATGACATGTCCACTGACATTGATGTCAGTGGATACTGGTGGATTAGTGTGCTCTACATCTCTAGAATGCCAATGCCAGATACTAATGTTAGAGTTTGATTATGTATCACCAGTCACATAGGTGTTTCTGCCTAAACACTCACAGTCCGCTTCTTTCCCACTCATTTTTTAATCATGGTGTAAATGAAGTGATTATTGTTCTCATCTCATGATCCTCGAATGAATGCCTCTAGGAAAACATGTACCTGCTTTCTTTTGTGCATACACAGCTCATGGATGTTTAATTTTGACTCAATAGTTAAATGTGATCTCAAACTTTTTTTTGTTACTTTATAGCTAACAAAATTTCATATGTTGGGGATCCAGTGCTGATGGGCTATTTGGGAAACTTAAACCCCTTCTCCCTCCCAGCCCAACTAGGCCACCAAGAAGAGTACTGTCCAGACAATGATGGGAAGTGTACTTGCAAGATGGCTGCCACTGGTGCCTGGTACATGGAGAACAAGGCCCTGTTGGTAGTTGTGATAAATCCAAAGACCAATCACCAGTGTCAACCATTTTGCCAGTACCTTTACACTCACTGTCAGGAAAGCAGAGTTCCAGGTGGGCTGGTTGGGTTGGGTGGCAGGGTGTGTGTAGGACAGGGCCGGATGAGAGATGTAGTGATATCAAACACTCTTCCTTTCACACAGCCCAACTAGGGCTTTGTGCTCCAAACACCAGTACCCAGTGTCAGGCATCTTGCTAGTCAATTTCCACTCATTTTCAGGTAGCTATAGGCCCAGATGAACTGGTTGTGCTGGGTGGGGGAGGATTGGTTGATATTACTCCAACTCCCATCAGAATCTGCCATACACACACTCTTCTCGTCCATCCCAAACAACCTACCAGGAACTCTGGCTCCCTGAGAGTGAGTGTAAATATACTATTAAGATTGCTGTCTCTGGTGCCCGGTGTCTGACTTGACCTCGACTCGCATCAAGGCCTTGTACTCCAAACACCATTCCCTAGTGCCTTTGCTAGTGCGTTATGCAGCCTCAGGTTCTTTGACGTACAATATTTTGATCCTCCTTTTCACGTCATACCACCTGTTCTTGATATCATCCATTGTGCTCAGGGTAGGTGCTTCAGCATTCACCTTGTTGACTATCCTCTCCCACATCTTATTTTTCTGGCTGATGGGTGTCTGTTGGGCTAGGGTCCTAAATAAATGTGGCTGTACTTTGAGGATTTCATCAACAAGCACTATAAACTTCTGATCTTTAAAACGTGGCTTCTTCTTCTCAGCCATATTGAGGGTGAGGGTGGGTATGACGATGAATGTGAATTAAAGGGTATGTCTAAGAAATGAAATCTGGGCAAAAAAGTGAAATGTGCAAATAGTGGTTTGAATGTAGTGTGTTAGTGTGAGCAGGGATGACAGCAGTGACTGGAATAATGTTCTCCATTGGTCTTGCAACATTATTGTGTGAGCAAAGGGTCATGGTCATTTTTTGGTCTTTATATAGGTATTTTTGTTAGTGTGTCTACTATTTAAAAACAAATTGGGCGCTGCCTAAGCTTGTTGTTGGTAGGCCTGAGTTTTACTGTTTTACACTTGCCATGCGGCACACAAACTGCCATGATTCCGAAAACCGCTTTTGATACTTCCTTGGGTGATAATTGCTTCTGTGTCTGATGTCAGAGAGGTCATAATTTGAGTATCATCAACATATGATACAGTTGAGAATCCATGACCCGTTATAATGTCTGCCAAAGGCTGCACATAGACGGTAAACAAAGTGAGGCTTAAAGAGGACCCTACAGATACCCAATATTCCAGGGATAGGTATCTAAACAGAACAAATCCCCATAACATTTCCCAGGTCTGTACAAATACGAGATTTCAACAATAATGAAAAGTAAAAACTTTCAAAATATGTTTTTCCATTTTGTGAGGGAAATGTAGTTCAGCAACACTCCCCCATCTATTTCTTTCTGTATCCAACCAAGCCATTCATAGTAAGGCACTGCAGAGGAGGTAAGTCTCAGTTCTGACTTTAGTTTTGAGGTGTATTTAATTCATTATTTTTCTTTACATTCTGAATCACTGGTTAAAGCTGAGGCAATGCCTTGCAGTTGAGAAGTCACCAACAGGTCCAGTTCCAGCAGAGCGATGGAGTTTATGAGTCATTCCTCATTACATGAGTAACACTGAATTACTAAATTCCTCCAAAAATTCTGCCCACCCCTAGTCAGGACTCCCCTTCCACAAATGAGAAGAAGAATATAAGTCTTCAGGGAAGGCACACCCTCACGTGCTATGAGTGCCAACGCGAATGACACTTGAAGGGGGATGGCTAGTGCCTCAAGTGGGTATAGCCCCCCAATGATGGGCCGGGTGTGCCGTTGACTGTATCGTTTGGTGAAGAAATTGTCCCAGCTATTATGAGGACAAAGTTGAAGTTACTCTAGAGTCCCTCGGTAATGGAGAGATGGTACAGAGAACTCATATGCCTAGTAACACTAGGAAATGCAGGCAGTGGGTCACCATCAATGGGCAGTAGATGGAGGCTCTGAGACACAATGGAGCCACTATGATAACTGCTGGATGTCATCTAGTGACCTCAGAACAGATAGCTCCCAATGCATTCCAACAATTTGTTGCATCTGACAACCACAAGAGTCACTATCCAGTTACTCTGGTTCCTTTTGAGTAGGGGGGTCTCAGGTAACTTGACGATAGCTGTGAGTGCATCTATGCCTGTGGACCGTCTACTTGGCAATGACCTGGAGCCTACCACCTAGAAGAAGGTGGAGCTCTGGTCCCACTTGGCGATGTTAAGTTTGCCTCAGTGGGTGTGCCTTATCACATGTTACATGGCTGCCTGAGAGGGAAGTCAGGAGGACTTTGATCATGGAAGAATGGCCCAGATGCCTGCCAAGAAGCGAAAGGGCAAGGGGTATGGGAAACTCCCATGGTCCAAGAGGAGGCTGAAAAGAAAACAAAAGAGGGACCCTGAAAACCTAAACAGAATAAAGGCTACGGGAGTAACCCACCAGGGAGGAAACGTATTGCAACAACATGAAAAGGGGCCTCCCCAAATGATAAGGAACCAGCAAATGGAATCAATCAAAACACCCCCAGAATATCTATTTTATTTTAGAAAATTTATTTTTTAAATATGATCATTTTTGATAATATTCTAATAACAAAACACACCAAAGAATTGTCATTTTAATCAACTTCTAATACATAAAAATATCATGAAATGGTATAGATGACAAAAAGAACATCAGCCCAGAAACTAATAGGACAATAAAAACATGACACACAATTCAGTCATTCAGTCAATCAACCACAAACTCACTATCATACAATACATACAATCAAAGTCAATCAAAACATCATTCCATCATACATCAGGAAAAGAAGCGCCTGCGCGCGTTCCCTACCTAAAGGAGGCTGACACTGAGTGGTACACTTGGAGGGGAGGATGTTGCTGAACTGGGGAACCTACCTGAGCTGCCCAAATGGTAGAAGGAAGTGGGTCCCACCAAGGAGGAGTTCTGCAAGGCACCAAGGGAATGGTCTACTCTTGTGGGTCTATGGCAGCAGGCCAAGGTCCAGGTAGCTGGTGACACAACACCTCTGTGGATCAGCTGTTTTACTAGGAGAATGATCTTCTGTATAGTAACCCTAAGGTTCCTAAGTCTGGTGCACCCTGTGTGTTGGAGGTCTTGAAGTGCTACAGGACCTCTGACAAGCTTGTCACCCACATTTGCTTGCTTTAAATGAGGAAGGCCTCAGATGCATTCTGCAGGTCCTGTCCTCCCTACCTGGCCAGTAGCATGTTCGGAGGAAAGCGCAAGGCTCACATGTAACCTTTTCTTGTCATTGGAAACACCATTGAAAAGGTGGGCATCAGCATCATTGGGACTCTGGACCTGAGGACAGTCATGGGCATCCGGTTCATTCTGGTCTTGGTGGACCATCCCATCTGGTACCCAGAAGTTATCCCGCTAAGAACAGTGACCACACCAGAAGAGGCCAGGGCATTGATGGGGATCTTTGCCCATGTGGGCTTCCTCAAAGAGGTGGGTCAGATCCTGGTACCAACCCAATGTCAGAATACAAGAGTGGAATGAATATGTGGTTCTCTGCAAGTTCTCCACTCCTTTCAACCCTCAAACAAGTGGTCTTGTTAAAAAGTTCAACAGAACTCTAAATGGCATGATAACAGGCCTGTCTGATCCCATAAGGTGGAAGTGGGCCACAATCCTGCCATGCCATTTATTTGCTACAGGTAGGTACAGCAGAAAGGAGTTAGCTTCAGCCCCTTTGAACTTCTGTACGAGCACCCATTGAGAGGACCTAACCATCTGCTGAAGGAGGGATGGGAACAAGCTCCGAAGAAGGCCCCTGAGAATTTCTGGTGGGCAATATACTCTGCTCCCCCTGCGGAATTTGCTGAATTTTGGCCACCCAGCATGTAATGTTGGAGTTTTTTCCTGTGTGCTGCTCAAAAACTGTAAGTTGACATGTGAGTGCAAGATTTGGTCTCTCCTAGTGCGAATTTAAGTCACAAGGAGGTTACCCAGCGAGATTACTCCAATGCGGGCAGCCCTGGGCAGTCCCAACCTTTTGTGGTCAGACAGCTACCGCTCAAGTAGAAAATTTACTCAAACTGCTGCAAAAATCAACTCAAGAAGGTCCACCATCTGGCTCTCTCAATAGTGCTGTTTGTGCTGATTTGTAAGTGCAGAACACAAGCTCCAGACACTAAATCACAGCATGAGCAGTGCAAAATACCTATTTCCACCCATTCCCAGAATTCTGCGGAATCTTGTTGAGTTTTTTTTTACCTCTGAAGTATTCCATGGAGTACAACTCTGCGAGTTCCACCCAAACCTACCCAGGATGTGGTCAGCTACATGCTGGCACTCCGCAACCTGACAAAATGCTTCTGGAAGCAAGCAAAGGAAAATCTGGAAGCCAGCCAGGAGGACATGAAGCTGCTTTATGACCATAATGCCACTCTGTTTGAGTTTCAGCCTGGCCACAAATTGTGGGATATGGATCCTGTGGAGCCCAGCACCCAACAATACTGCTAGTCTGGGCCATATGAGGTGAAGTAGCGGAAAAGTGATGCCCCCTACTTGGTGGACCTCAAGACTGCCAAGAACCATTTAAGAGTTTTGTGTGTCAATCGCCTCGAACCCCACGTTGAGAAGTCTGAGGTAACCATGCTCCAGTTCACAGAAGATGGGTTGGAAGAGAAGAGTGAACCTCTGCCCAACCTCATTTTTTCCACGGAGCAGGATGCAGCAGTGGAGGGTACCAGCCTCTTCACCACAACAGAGAGACTGCTGCCAGTTTCTGGGGCAGTATGCCTCTTTATTTTCCCTTACCCATGACTCACTGCATGGTTTGCCTATGATATTGATACTGGGGACAGCATGCCTGGAAGAGTAAAATTTGCAGGTTGTCTGATAAGATGAAAGACGGCATCAGGGAAGAGGTCTAAAAGATCTTGAAATTAGGGGTTATTGATCCCTAAACAGCCATTGGTCCTGCCCATCAGAGTTAATCCCCAATTTTTCCCATCCCAGCCTCACTACAGAACTTAGGCTATGAGTGAACTACAGTGGGCTCAATGCAGTCACCAAGAATGACTCACGCCCTATCCCCAGAGGTGATAAGCTCATTGATCGGCTAGGAGCTGCCAAGTACCTTAGCACATTTGACTTAACATCTGGGTACTAGCAGAATGACTTGACAGAGGGCCTATCCCGGAATGGCACTTTCAGTGCTGAGTAATGCCCTTTGGGTTAAAGAATGCCCCAGCCACTTTCCACAGGTTGATCAACTAGGTCCTGGGTGGGTTGGAGAACTTCAGTGCTGTCTATTTGGAAGACATTTAGGCCTTTAGGTCTAGGTGGGACAGTCACCTGTACCACCTCAGAAAAGTGCTTCTGGCACTGCAGAGTGCAGGCCTGCCTATCAAGCACTGGTGGCATATAGGGCAGGGGTGAGCAGTCTATTTCGGTCACCAAGTGAGAGGAGGCAAGCTGCAGCCCCTCCGGACCAATATTGAAACCATTCTGGCTTAGTAACCTCCTCAAGACCCAGACAGAGGTGAGACCCTTCTTAGGCCTCATCGGCAACTACAGATTTGCCAAGGGGTGTGGCACCATTGTTGCACCCTTGACAGCGCTGACTTCCAAAAAGTAGGCACATTACACAGGTGGAATAAAATAGAGAGGGAAGCATTAAAGTGGTCTGGGCACTAAAGAAGGTGGGACAATACCTGTTTGGTGCTCACTTTGGAGGCGCAGACAGACCAGAGACCCGTCAAATGGTAATGCAGTTGTGGGTGAGAATTTAAAACTGTTGAGGTGTCCATTTCCCTACAAAGAAAGGATTGTACGGCGGAACACCATCCTGGTACAGATAACACCAATTATGATGGTCTCCCCAGGATCTTCCATTTCAGTGAAGAGAACTGCAGAGGGGCTAGGTAGTTTTTCACGCTTTCAGCTGGAGCTACATGTGTGAGACTTGCTATTCTTGGTGTGATTCCTCCTAACTTTTTCCTTGCAAAACTCCTATTTTTGCTGACATTTCTTTTTGCTGGCTTTATGACTCTGTTCACTGTACCACTGCTAACCAGTGCTAATGTGATTGTGTTTCATCATAGCAGGGGTGAGGCCCAGGGAAGTTTTACATACCAGAGACACAACCATTTCTAATTGATTCAAGCTCGGGCAGCAGGTCAGGGAGTACGCCCCTAAATCCCACAAAGCAAATCACGAAAATTAAGAACAACAGGCTGTACCCAATACTAATAATTATTTTCAGGAAAAATGTCCAAACCCTCTCTAGTATTCCAAAGTATTTATTGTGATAACTAGGATTGAAGCCTGATGTTAGAGCTACAGCTGACAGGCGTTTTGCCTCTATGGCCACACGCCTAGGGCTTTCTCAAGGCAATGGTCGAAGTAAATGGTGCAACATTCTGTTTATAGACAATGTATACACAACAGACAAAGTGAGCTAGCCAAATTCTGTTCAAAACACTACTAAACTGTTAGACGTGGCTGTTATTGTCAGTTGGAAAAATAGAGTGCACGTGTTCAAAGGTCTAGCTAAAAGGACCCTCAGGCCCCAGTGGAACACTGGTAGCCAGTTGTCTTCATTGGGTCCTTCTTTTTGCTAGGAAGGTGAATGTGAGTTTAAAAAGAGTATGCACTACTCCTCAAAGTTATTTAATAAGAGGGTAGCTCTAACTCTATTAAAAACAGTGATTGAAAAACATAGTTATTTTTCTGGACTACTATAGGTTGTGCAAGTTTGAACCAACTAGTCCCATTAGTAAGGTGAAAAGAAAATATAAAACACGGTCAACATGTTTCTGCCAATTAAGCCAAATTCGCTCGGCATTCGTCAGGACCAGGAAAACAATATCACTCGCTGTTCGGGGCACGCTAAAGTGCACAGATACAGGGAGTAATGACACTTAATGATACGACCTGTAGTTTGTCGAGGCTCCTTGTGGGAAAGTCTTCCCCAAGTTGCTATAAGCTCCTTCTTATAGGAGAAACCATGGGATCTGTAAGGGTAAAAAGAAATGAGAAAAAACAGGAATGTCCAAATTTAAGAACCTTAAATGTTTGCATCTACCCTATTAGAGCTCTAATCATGTGCACTTAGTTATTAATACCAAATGGTGTCTATACTAATAAAAAAGAAGGAAAATTATCCCTTCAGATCAAAAAGGAGAAACCACGTTGTAGGTAGATCCAATATTCAGTTAATGTTGCAGACAAAGGCTTTTCCTTATCCTTTCAAGCATTAGATACCAAAATAAAGAAAGAAAGTGATTGCCTTAAAAACAGTGCTCATTCAAACCGAATAGGTTTGAAAACTTGGATTGATTACACCAAAAAACACACACACCTTTGCAAGTAGCATACAGAGCACAAAACACTCCAAAAAGAGGCAAGCTAAGCTGGGCACTTACATTTTATTTTTTGATAATGGGCCCCATGGGCATTGCGGCAGGAGGAATCTTCACGTTTGGGCGCTAACAAAAAATACAACGAAAACGCGTTACTACGTGTTTTCAAAGCCGGTAGTAATGAAATAATAAGTCTTATGTCCCGTGTGGAATAGAGAGAGACTTACTTGTTACCAAACGGCTCCCTGCTGAAACACCTACACGCGGCCACTTCCGCCGCCCGTATCAACCAACGCGGTAGTGAAGCCGTGTAGGAAATAAACACTGGAGACGCGCAATGCGTCTGGGACGGTGACGCCGATCACGTGACCAAACGATCGCGTCATAATTTTAAAGGGGCCAGTTTGTTTACAGGCACAGTACAGAGCGATCTTTGCAAGACGAAGGAACCATGAGGAAAAAGCCTCAAAAAAACACAACGGAACAGCGTAATTACGTTGTGTAGCTAATTATTAATGTTAGATTGTGTGTTAAAACCGAGAGGGAGGAAATGTCTCATGTATTTGTTGTATTAGGAATAATTCAAACTGGAATCAGCCTTTTGCATATGTCACATGGGGAAATACGAAAGTATATTATTTCTGTGATTACAGTATACAGTATTCAGCACAGCGCCCATAGCCCTACCTGAGTGTGCCTGAGCAGGGAGAAGCACACGGAGAGTCACGCACGGCAGACCGGACAGCAGCGCCAGAGTCCCGCCACCAGTCGCGCCGCCGCCTTGGGACTACGTTTCCCATCAGGCTTAGCGGCGGCGCGTTCCCCGACGCAGCAGAAGCGCCGGGAGGGGCAGTACTAAATCGAGAGCCCTCGGTGGAGCGGAGGGGAGATACAGTATTCAGCACAGCGCCCATAGCCCTACCTGAGTGTGCCTGAGCAGGGAGAAGCACACGGAGAGTCACGCACGGCAGACCGGACAGCAGCGCCAGAGTCCCGCCACCAGTCGCGCCGCCGCCTTGGGACTACGTTTCCCATCAGGCTTAGCGGCGGCGCGTTCCCCGACGCAGCAGAAGCGCCGGGAGGGGCAGTACTAAATCGAGAGCCCTCGGTGGAGCGGAGGGGAGATACAGTATTCAGCACAGCGCCCATAGCCCTACCTGAGTGTGCCTGAGCAGGGAGAAGCACACGGAGAGTCACGCACGGCAGACCGGACAGCAGCGCCAGAGTCCCGCCACCAGTCGCGCCGCCGCCTTGGGACTACGTTTCCCATCAGGCTTAGCGGCGGCGCGTTCCCCGACGCAGCAGAAGCGCCGGGAGGGGCAGTACTAAATCGAGAGCCCTCGGTGGAGCGGAGGGGAGATACAGTATTCAGCACAGCGCCCATAGCCCTACCTGAGTGTGCCTGAGCAGGGAGAAGCACACGGAGAGTCACGCACGGCAGACCGGACAGCAGCGCCAGAGTCCCGCCACCAGTCGCGCCGCCGCCTTGGGACTACGTTTCCCATCAGGCTTAGCGGCGGCGCGTTCCCCGACGCAGCAGAAGCGCCGGGAGGGGCAGTACTAAATCGAGAGCCCTCAGCGTCGCGGGACGCAAGCGGGACGCCCGGGGCTAAGCCCGGGCAAAGGGCGGGCCCTCTGTGGCCCTCAGAGGCACGAAGAGGCCAGGCTAGGCCATTCCCCTAATACTTCGGCGGATCACCAAGGTACTGTTCCTACTCTACTACTGTGTTTACCAAGCCGTTTGTCTGTGATTGGTCCGTACTCAACCAGATATCGATCGATTGTTAGCCACAATTATTCTTTCCTATTGGCTCTTCTTCCGATCAAATCTGTGGGCAAGCTTTCTGTAGGTTGTTCAATCAACAGCTACGACAATGGTGAAAAAACGGGCACCTGTGCCGGACGAGTCTGTGAATACCTTAGACTCCTACTTGGTACAAGTGGTTAATGATATTAATAACAAGCGAAGGCAATCCTTAGGCTTAAGTCAATCACCCATCATGCCTTCGCAAAGTCCTTCCACAAGTACACTCAGCACTGAGACATCTGATCCACCGCTAGTAAACCCCACAACACATCCTACAGACCAGAACCTACACCCCAATGGAGTCGTGGTCAATACCGATGTTGACTCTGATCCTCGTTTTGATGGATCAGATCCGATCGACCTATCACTAAATACCAACAACGACTCTAACCATCAGATCTCCATCACAGAAGTAGCATCACAATCCCCGCGGCCCTTTACACGGGCGGTCAGAGTCTGCCGCAAATCCGTAGCCAAACGGGGGGGGAAACATCTAGGCAAAAAAAGGGCCACCACCCCATCTTCCAGACGGCCAGAGAAATTGGTGGATCCTGACACTGAGAGCGAGCCTAGTAGTAATAACAATGACAACCTCTTCAATAGGATCCAAGAATTGATAGACATTAAAATCAAGACCATAATCAAACCCATGATTGGGAAGTTGGATAAATTAACATCGGAGGTCAAAAAACTGGGCGCGGCCCATAGCAAGCTGACCGAAGAGGTCGAAAACCTGTCCTCTCTTGTCACAAATTTAATTCCTACTAATGGGGAGGTCACTCCTACAGTAAGTAACTCGCAACTCACTCAGCAGGGGCCTCCGCCACCGCCGCCATTACCACCAATCTTATTGCCTGTCCCTGGGCAGGTTGCTGAAGCAGTAGATCACAGTGCTAGCATAACTGCCGCACCTGGGGGAACACAGCAGGAGGATCTTTCAGCCCAATTTATTTTGGAAGCCTCACCGGTAGTTCTGGTGTTGGCAAATGTCCCTGCCTTAGCACAAGGCAAAGTAGAGTCCAATCAGGATCTTAAAGATAAAGCGCTGTATTGGCTCACTAACAACATGCTTATGACAGATCAAGGATACGATAAGCTGGCAGGGGACATCGTCATGTCTAGGAGGGTATCTTGGATAGGAAGCAAGCCCAAAAAGTTCCAAGGGGATTGCGTTATTTTAAACTTCGCAAATGCGGAGGTCCTTCCAGATATTCTGAACAATGTCTTCCCACCTCAACGCCGTAGAGGCTCCATTGTCCCTCTCACCCTTAAGTTCTTTTTCGATGAGTCTAAGTTTCGCACCTTACCAAATTCCAGCGGCTACAACAGACACACTAATAAGAGTAACTGGAGAGCTGCCACCAGACCTCGACATCCAAATGACTGGCTCCAGCCCATAGCTCATCAGGACCCAGGAAGATTTTACCGTCCGATTGATTTGAACATCAGGCCTGTCCTGGCACAAGAGCCAAGAGGTAATGTCTGGGGTGGGGGCTTGCCGGGTGAGGATCGCAACGCCCGGGGTGTTAGGACAGTACAATGGCCGAGAAACGACCAGTTTCCGCATTATCCAAACACACCTCAATTTATGTGGAACCCAGCACTATATGGCCACGGGCAAGTAGCCACTCCGTTTGAGTGGGGCTTTAGTACAGGCAATAGGTTTGCCCCTCTTTCTGACCTAAATACCTGTGATTAACTTGATCCAGGAATCGCGCATGCTAGGGAGGAGCCGAATGACCCACCATTAGCAAGTGGCGCCTTGGCAACACAACAAACAGCCAAAATAGCGCCAATATGCGCTAACAACTTAAAGCCACCACCCTCCGACTCATGTGAGATCATTAGCTGGAACGTAGCAGGCACAAATGCAAAACGCCAGGATAAAGCATGGTTGAGCTTTGTTTCAGAATATCACATCATTGCCCTGCAAGAAACCTGGGATACATCTAACAGTTTCTGGCTGGACGGGTTCACCAGCTTCACTAAACCTGCAAGATCCAGCAGAGCGGGCAGAGCCAAAGGCGGCTTGGTGTTTCTGTTTTCATTAGCCCTAAAAGGCACCTATAGGCTGATCAGCGCAGACAACATCCTTATAGTCGAGAGGGTGATTAACAAAGATAGCAGGACATTGTTTGTCAATTTCTACAACTCTGGGAATAGCGATTACAGTGGGCGTAATATCACTAACCTGGAAAACATTTTAAACATAGTATCACAGGATATCAATCTTGCTTTTGAGCTGATTCTACTAGGCGATTTTAACATCCACTCATGTGGTTTAGCCTGTAAGGGTAGAGAAGTCGACGTGGCTGATGACGCAGCCACACGGGGACCTCACTTTGAACACTCCGCAGAGGGGCAGGAACTAGAAGAGCTATTGGCCTATTACGACTTGCACGAACCTGACTGTGGGCAGAGAAGTGCAACCTTTACTGGGGCTCAACATGGTACAGTGATTGACTATATTTTTGTCTCTTTAGCCATCCTAAATCGGACTATGGCCTATCGCACAGTCCCCACGCATTACAGTGATCACAATCCGGTCCTACTCGAAGCAGCCTGGGGAGCTCACTTGGGGCCACCACCAGCAACGCCTAAACCTGCCCATCCCCTGAGGATCTCTGATCAAGACAGACGCGTAAAGTGGGCTAAAGTTATCCCTGAAAACTTTTATGAAAAATGCTACCCAAAAATCAAAGCCCAGGTGGAGTCATGTAGAGATCCGGGCACCCAAAGGACCAAAATTATAGCTGCTTATGAGGCAATTTGCGACCAGGTCTCGAAGGATCTACTCGCCAAACCTATTCGGGGAGCCCATGGCCACAAGCGATGGTTCGACCCTGCATGCTCTAAAGCTCACAGAGAACTATTGGCGGCACTCAAATCTGCGCCCAGGGTCAAAGAGGACATCTCGAGATTAAGAAAAGCCTATAAAGCAGCTATAAAGAACCGTAAAGACAACATCAAACGTGAAACATGGGACAATCTCCTTTCAGCGGCTGTACTGAAGGACAGTAGGAGATTTTGGGAAATCATCAAACAGCCCTTATTTCTTGACGACAGCAACGATCCCATGGACTGCGTAATCACTGACGAGTCTTGGTTGTCTTTCTTTGAAAAAGTATACGGGGGCGATGCTGAAGGATCAAAGATAGGTAAACTGCATAACATAGATGCCCACCATATCACCTTTAACGCGCAAGAAGTGGAAAAAGCCTTGTTGGAAACCACTAGACATAAGGCACCTGGGCCAGACGGAGTACCCGCTGACTTTTTCATGTTTTCACCCAAACTCTGGGCCGAGGTCTTGTCAAATGTATTTAATGCAGTTACTGGAAACTCTGCTCCTGCTTCATGGGCCAAATCGATCATCGTCCCTATTTTTAAAAACAAAGGTCGGCGGGACGACCCCGCATTTTACAGGCCAATATCCCTCCTGGACTCAACTGTAAAAATCTTGGGCAGAGTCCTCCTATCTAGACTGAGGGAGAACGTCGATGGTTGCGGTGGGCTGTCCGAACTGCAATATGGCTTCAGAGAGAGGAAAGGTACCATCGAACAATGTAGTAATTTACACCTACTCATCTCTAAGTACACGGTCGCCAAGGAGGGTTCCGTGTTTCTTGCTTTCATGGACCTTTCGTCGGCGTTTGACCTCGTAAATAGGTCAAAATTGTGGGCGATTCTGTTAGAGATGGGCATTGACAAAGCTCTGGTTTCATTCATGGCAGCGTTGCACCAGGAACTCTTTGCAGCTGTACGCGTGTCAAATAATGGCAGATGTACCCCTCCGTTTAAATCACTAAAGGGGGTACGGCAAGGGTGTATTTTAGCCCCTACGCTTTTCACCATTTATATCAACGGCCTAGGGGATCACCTGCGCAGTCAGGCCGCGGACGTCCCGCGTGCAGGAGATGTGCGTATCCCGGCACTCCTGTACGCGGACGACGCGGTGCTGATAGCCCGCACTGGTGTGGGACTGCAGCTCCTATTGGATGCCTTCGGCTCTTTTATGGAAGACTTGGACCTAAAGGTGAACGTATCAAAATCACATACGATGGTCATGGGGCGTGAGTGCATCAAAAAAAGTCATAAGTAATTCTTTTGTAGTGGGGTTCCTGTTTCGAATGTAACCACATTCCCCTATTTGGGCATTTTGTTCGACCAGAAGGGAACTTGGGGGCCACAGATCACAGCAAAAAGGTTGGCAGTAACCAGGTCTTCCTCAGCGATCCTAGGCTTCGTGGGCAAGTTGGGGGCAAGGCCTATGGAAGCACTTCTAAAGATCTACAAGTGTAAGCCCGTGGCCATCGCACTCTATGGATCTTCAGTATGGGGTTATGTAAATCTTGATCCCATCCAGAGAGCAGAAAACAAATTTATTAGATCTCTCCTCTCTCTCCCCCAGTCAGTTCCAACTTATTCGATTCACCAGGAGGTGGGTTTACCCTACCTGTCGGACTCACTAAGCTTAGCGCCATTGATCCTATGGCTGAAAATATGGCTGAACGAAGACCTACCACTGAACCACATAATATTAAAAGATGTTCTTTCCTTAGACAAACATAGGAGCATTCCATGGTTGGCCTATTTAAATAAATCATTTACTGACTTAGGTCGACCAGAACTCTTTCTAAGCCCAGAAAAAATCAAGGCCTCGGATATAGCCTATACAAAAAAGGCGTTCATGGGAAAAAAGGCAGCGCGTCGCGAGGACGTTGAACTATTGAAGCCCTCAGTTAGGTCACATAACCTTTTGGTCAGCGCTTCCTCCCTTGCCCCCTATCTCAGCTTTGTTACATACCCCTACCACAGGTTTTTATTGACAAAGTTCAGGTTTAACCTGATACATTTTTATCTAGGCTCTTTTAAGCAATGGCAGAAGCCAGAGCTAGCCCCACCCTGCAGGTGTGATGACTTTTCGGTACAGGACACAATGCATTGTGTTATGTTCTGTAGCTTATATCAAGAGCAGAGGAAAAAATATTTACTCCCCATCCTGAAAGAAGCAGGTTTCACACAGGTACGCCCGGCGCTGCTCTACCTACAGCTTGCGTCAAATCCACGCACAACCTTTTGTATCGCTAATTTTTTAGTGGCCGCAGCAAGGGCGAAAGCTGTTGGTCAAATTCTGCCTTCTTAATATTAATATTGTATATAGCATTTTTAAGGTGTATGTAGATTGTTTTTTAAACACGTAATGTCATATATGTATTTTACGCTATGTTTTATTGTTTAAGTTTCTTTGTATGACTTGGAATAAGTCGAATAAAGATATCCTGACTGACTGACTGACTGATGACGCGATCGTTTGGTCACGTGATCGGCGTCACCGTCCCAGACGCATTGCGCGTCTCCAGTGTTTATTTCCTACACGGCTTCACTACCGCGTTGGTTGATACGGGCGGCGGAAGTGGCCGCGTGTAGGTGTTTCAGCAGGGAGCCGTTTGGTAACAAGTAAGTCTCTCTCTAGTCCACACGGGACATAAGACGTATTATTTCATTACTACCGGCTTTGAAAACACGTAGTAACGCGTTTTCGTTGTATTTTTTGTTAGCGCCCAAACGTGAAGATTCCTCCTGCCGCAATGCCCATGGGGCCCATTATCAAAAAATAAAATGTAAGTGCCCAGCTTAGCTTGCCTCTTTTTGGAGTGTTTTGTGCTCTGTATGCTACTTGCAAAGGTGTGTGTGTTTTTTGGTGTAATCAATCCAAGTTTTCAAACCTATTCGGTTTGAATGAGCACTGTTTTTAAGGCAATCACTTTCTTTCTTTATTTTGGTATCTAATGCTTGAAAGGATAAGGAAAAGCCTTTGTCTGCAACATTAACTGAATATTGGATCTACCTACAACGTGGTTTCTCCTTTTTGATCTGAAGGGATAATTTTCCTTCTTTTTTATTAGTATAGACACCATTTGGTATTAATAACTAAGTGCACATGATTAGAGCTCTAATAGGGTAGATGCAAACATTTAAGGTTCTTAAATTCGGACATTCCTGTTTTTTCTCATTTCTTTTTACCCTTACAGATCCCATGGTTTCTCCTATAAGAAGGAGCTTATAGCAACTTGGGGAAGACTTTCCCACAAGGAGCCTCGACAAACTACAGGTCGTATCATTAAGTGTCATTACTCCCTGTATCTGTGCACTTTAGCGTGCCCCGAACAGCGAGTGATATTGTTTTCCTGGTCCTGACGAATGCCGAGCGAATTTGGCTTAATTGGCAGAAACATGTTGACCGTGTTTTATATTTTCTTTTCACCTTACTAATGGGACTAGTTGGTTCAAACTTGCACAACCTATAGTAGTCCAGAAAAATAACTATGTTTTTCAATCACTGTTTTTAATAGAGTTAGAGCTACCCTCTTATTAAATAACTTTGAGGAGTAGTGCATACTCTTTTTAAACTCACATTCACCTTCCTAGCAAAAAGAAGGACCCAATGAAGACAACTGGCTACCAGTGTTCCACTGGGGCCTGAGGGTCCTTTTAGCTAGACCTTTGAACACGTGCACTCTATTTTTCCAACTGATAATAACAGCCTCGTCTAACAGTTTAGTAGTGTTTTGAACAGAATTTGGCTAGCTCACTTTGTCTGTTGTGTATATTAACACTCTCCTGTTGTTTGAGTTATGGATTCATAAGGGGCATGAGAGTGTTTTCTTCTAACCCTTACTCTCTTGTTGATGGAATTATAGACAATGTATACCTGCCAGATAGTCATGACACTCCAAGCGGTCTCTGCCGTTGTCAGTCTGGACCATTTACTTAGATTTTTGCCTTGAGAAATCTCTAGGCGTGTGGCCATATGGCGAAACATGTGTTGGCTGCATCTCTCACCTCAGGCTTAAATCATGATGATCACAATAAATGCTTTGGAATACTAGAGAGCCCAGGGTGTGTGGCCATATCTGTCAAACATGACAGAGGTGGTGTGCACACCGTGTTTTTCACTTTTATCGTTCATTACAACGTTCATTATTGGAGATGCGTGCATGAACTGGGCAGTGCCTTGCCCTGTTTGACACTGACGATTCAATGTAAAGGTGGGGAACATTCATAATGTTTTGCTCCCAGTCGCACTGCGTGAAAGGATCTATAATCCTATTTCAAATTTCCACATATAGTTTATTCCACTTTTGGTCCAAGTTAAACAATTGAATTATCCCCATTTTTCGACTTTTCTTTTTGTAATCCACAAGCATGATTTTTCTTGTGTTTTGAATGTTTCCCATATTCAAAATGTGCCCATCCTGGCCTCCTCAAGAATACGATCAGAACACAAGATTCTTGCAAAACAGCATTTATTTATTAGCACCCAATGCATTTCGGGCTTCTGCAAGTCAAATATTACAGACTAAACACATTATTACTATTTTATTCTTCGTAAAACATCTACATTTCATTATATTTCCAATTCTTAAATTTGTGAAACATTGTGACCATGCAACACGTTCCCCATACAAATCTCCAAAACATAACAAAACAAAACCACCCTTAATGTAATTATTGACTGTTTCCTGTATGTGCCCAACACCTTAACTTACCCCACACATTACCTTATATTTAAAACAATATCACCTCCTATCGAACATGTGCCCGCGAACGTAGTCGTCCCCATCACTCCCCTCTACCTCCCTGCATTCTGCCAAAACTAATTGATACATCAACCTAGCGTGTTTCCAAACACACACTCTCTGTCTCACCCTCTCACTCCCTGGCTAAACACTCTGTCGATCACATGCATTCACACTCACCCAATCCTTCACATCTCTAATTACACTTTCTCCTCTATTATCCTGCATTTACGCCTTCCTCATACTCCCTGGCTAAATGCTCTATCTGTCACATGCATTAATACCCACCCGATAATAACCAGCAGAAATTCACACGCTCAATTATTCAACACGTACCTGTCAGGAAAAAAAATTCCACCCAGCCTCCAATTCCGTGCAGATTCAATCACTCCCTCGTTACTATGTCATTCAAAGCAGACCCTCCTCCCCTGTGCAAAAAAACGATAAACACCTGGTTCTAATCACCTCCTAAGCACGTCTCCTCACATCAAATCCCATAACACACTACAAAAACGACATCATGGGGCCTATTCCGATTAGGGAAACTAATCCGTACGACGATTTGAATCCGTACCCCTTTCCGTACGAATCAGACGAATCCGTCCGAATCGTGTAGTACGATCCGTAGGAAAAAAATATGTCTGAATCTTTGCGAACCGTACGAAAAGCAAGGGAAAATCCGTACAATACTGACCCTTACGGTGAATCGTAAACATGCTGTACGACCCGACAAGTACGATCCGGACCTGGGAACGAGAACAGGATTCGTACAGAAAACGTTGTTTGAGCAATTCGTACGGAGAGCCACAAAATCACATATGCACCGTACTCCTGCAATCATGGGGTGTACGCAGCGTACCCCTATGCACCATACCCCTAGCACCGTACACGTATGCGCCGCACCCCTATGCACCGTACCCCTACGCACTGTACCCCTATGCACCGTATCCCTACGCACCGTACCCCTGCAATAATGGGGTGTACTCGCGTACCCGGGGGGGTCCGTTTCATACGCGGTTCGAGTCGAAATCTGATTTTACGGACGTTTTCAGCTCCCGTGACAAATCGTACTTGCTGGGTTGGAAAAAGCTGCTTCAATCCGTACGGAATTCGCGTACTGCGTGTTCCGAATGCGATTTGTATGGATTTTTAAGTCGTATGGTCTTTCGGACGATTCGTATGGAGATCTGCTTTGGGTTCGGATTGTTCTTCATCGTACGTACGGGGACGTTTAAGGGTACGAATCGTACGGGAAATATTTGTCCGTACGGCTATTCGTAGGGGATTTTACTGAATCGGAATCGGCCCCCATGTGTTTAAAGAAACATGATGGACACTGAAAAAATATGAATATTTTACAAGTCTAAACAGTCTGCATGTGCCCAGGGCCTGTAAATTAAATGCTACTAATGGCCCTGTAGCACTGATTGTGCCACCCACTCAAGTAGCCTACCACAGCAGAGCCTCTGTGTAGTTTTAAACTCCTATTTCAACATACAAAAATAATCCTTACAGGCCCAAACCTTCTTTTTTTAAACATACATCATCCCTAAGTTAGGCACTGGATAGCCCAGAACGCAGCATGCAAGGCATTTAAAAAGCATGTCCTGGCAGCGAAAAACTCTTACATTTTGTTTTTAACTACTACAAGGCCCATATCTCTCATAGAATAACATTGAGATTACTATATTACATGTTATAAATGCAATTTCCAAATGGGAAGGTATAACTTAATTTAAATTCCTTCTAGACAGCTTATACACAATAGGAGCTTAGGTGTGACTAGATGGGCCATTGGTGGGGGAAGCTGGGCCCAGCTTCACTTGCACCTGAACAGGCTGTAACCTATCTCCACACAAAGAGCTACATTCCGCCTGTAGGTAGCCTGGAGCCAGGGAAGGAAGGCAGGGCATGTGTACACTTCAAAGGCATGCCTCTAGAAAGTCTTCTTGACTTCTAAGGTGGACCTGTGTATGAAAGAAGGGTTTAAAACACCACGTCTAGACCTGTAGAAACGCTTTCACGAAGGACTGCTGTGCTACTTAAAGACTGCCACTCTGCTGATCTGGGTGCCCAGTCTAAATATTGACTTTTATATATCGACCTACAAAAATATTGAGTTGGAAATATCGAAGGTATCGAATATCGAGGTCAAGAATATCGTTGGACAGAATATCGACCCTAAGGTAAGTAATATTGTTTTTTTTTTATATCGATGTAAGTAATATTGAAGTTACTAATATCGATATTTGTATTATTGTTATGTATTTTATTATGTGTGAGTTATATGTTTTTGTTAAGCATTTTAATATTTTTTATTTATATGTGTACTGTTTTTATATATTAATAATGATATTTTTAAGTAAATGTTATGCTTTCGTACCGGAGCAGGTTATGGGTTTATAGGGGAATAGGGTGGGAAGTAATTTAAATATACTAAATTAATTATACATTTTTAGGAATTATAAATTAATTAAAAAAATAAATTTCCGTAGCAGGTTGTGGATTTATAGGGGAATCGGATATGAAGTAATTTAATTGTAATTAATTAATGATTTATATTTATTTATTGGTATGGATAATTATTTTATTTATAATTAATTATTAATTGGCAATTAAATATTTTAATTGATAATTCTTTTTTTAAATTGGTAAATAATGTTTTTAATTGTTAATAAAAAAAATGTAATTAGTAATTAATGTTTTTAATTGGTAATCCATTTTTTAATTGGTAGTTAATGTATGTGCCGATGTATGTATCTAATGATTGTTAATTGTTATTATGACTTTCATGGTTTACTTGTAGTAAAACCCAATAAAGTGTTATGAAATTAATGAAAAATTGGTAATTAATTTTTTAATTGGTAAATAATTTTGTTAATTGGCAATTAATATTTAAATTTGTAATTCATTTTTATTAGTTTGAAATTTTTTGTAATTAATTGGTAATCAATGTTTCATAAAAAGTATTATTTGGTATGAAAAATAATTGTATTGTTTATTTTTTTATTGTGAATTTTATATAATTATTTTTTTGTAATGAAAAATATTTTACTGTTCAATATTTATTATTTGTAGACTGATATGTATTAATTAATATTTATTGGTATTTATTGTTAATGTATTGGTAATTAATATTTCAATTGTGATTGCTTTTAGTAATTATTAATTGTTTGTAAATGATGTAGATTTATTTAAAAAATGTAATTATACATTATTTTAAATACAACATTATTTTATAGGTATGTTATATTTAAATTCTACGCTATCGAACATTTTCCTTACTGTTTCACTCCCTGGAGTGGGAATAGTAAATTTTACCCATACGCTATCCAACGCTTTCCCTACTGTAGACTCCTCTATATTTGGAATAGTAATTTTTACCCCTACGCTATCCAACGCTTTCCCTACTGTTGCACCCTCTGGAGTTGGAATAGTAATTTTTACCCCTACGCTATCCAACGCTTTCCCTACTGTTGCACCCTCTGGAGTTGGAATAGTAATTTTTACCTCTATGCTATCCAACGCTTTCCCTACTGTAGCACTCTTTGGAGTTAGAATAGTAATGTTTATCCCTACGTTATCCAACGTTTTCCCTACTGTGCCACCCTCTGGAGTTGGAATAAAAATGTTTACCCCTAAGCTATCCAACACTTTCCCTACTGTTCCACCCTCTGGAGTTGGAATAGAAATTTTTACCCCTACGCTATCCAACGCTTTCCCTACTGTTAATCCCTCTGGAGTTGGAATAGTAATTTTTACCCCTACGCTATCCAATGGTTTCCCTACTGTTGCCCCCTCTGGAGTTAGAATAGTAATTTTTACCCCTACGCTATCCAATGTTTTCCCTACTGTTACACCCTCTGGAGTTGGAATAGTAATTTTTACCCCTACGCTATCAAACGCTTTCCCTACTGTTGCCCCCTCTGGAGTTGGAATAGAAATTTTTACCCCTACGCTATCCAACGCTTTCCCTACTGTTACACCCTCTGGAGTTGGAATAGTAATTTTTACCCCTACACTATCCAATGCTTTCCCTACTGTTGCCCCCTCTGGAGTTGGAATAGTAATTTTTACCTCTACGCTATCCATCGCTTTCCCTACTGTTACACCCTCTGGAGTTGGAATAATAATTTTTACCCCTACGCTATTCATTGCTTTCCCTACTGTTCCACCCTCTGGAGTTGGAATAGTAATTTTTACCCCTACGCTATCCAACACTTTCCCTACTTTTGCCCCCTCTGGAGTTGGAATAATAATTTTTACCTCTACGCTATCCAACGCTTTCCCTACTGAGGCACTCTTTGGAGTGGGAATAGTAATTTTTACCCCTACGCTATCCAATGCTTTCCCTACTGTACCACCCAATGTTATCATTACTGTAGCTTTTTGTGACTTTGAATAGTACTTTTATTTATTTAGCTATTTAATATTTTTATTATTATTTTTGATAATGTAGTACAATAATCATTTTTAAAATATTTAAATTATATATATTTTTATGTATTAAATATAATTATTTACTTTTTATTTATATTGTTGTTTTATGTTTAGATGTATTAGTAATTTATAATATTTTTATTAATTTATAAGTTATTAAAATAATTATTAAACCTTATTATTAAGTAAGTATATATTATATATTTTATGTATATGTTTAATTAATGTTATATTATTGTATATGTATTATTTATGAACTTTAAACATTATTAAATATGTTTAACTATGTTTATTTGGTTTATAAGTATTATTTACTTTATTTTACAGTTTTTTTTAATTACAAAGAAAATTATATTTTCAATTACATCGATAATTTTTTTCTCAATATTTTTGTACTTACCATGTTGTAGATAGGATGTCAATATTTTTGCCTTCGATATTCCAGCGTCGATTTTTCTGTAGGTCGATATTTTGTCCGTCGATATTCTATCAGTGATTCGCTGGCCTGCTACTCTGCTGGACTCCTGCTTCGCTGACCTGTTGCCCTCTTGCCTGGATGAGAAGGGCTGGACCAGCATCTCTTGAACCCAGAACCCAGATTGACTCCGAAGGCTAGTCAACAGGCCTCCTAATCTGAAGCCTCAGAGACATTACAGCCTTCCAACAACCTGGACTCTGGCATTAGTCTACTCTGGAAAGTGGAGCCACCCTAGTCCTGGACCCTTGCAAGTGGTTGACAGCAGAACATATGCATCTCATCTGTTGAATAGTGCATTCTCAAGTAGAACTAATGCACCAACATTGTTGCATGTATTGGACTCATTGCAAAGCCCCACATTGCCCCCCTAGCCTTCGGAAAAGACACATCTCTCTTGGCATGGCACATCTTCAGCCCAGGTCCTCATATCTCTTTGTCAAGGGTAGCCTTGCCTCTGCTAGACCACTCATCACAGCATCTAAGCTTCTCTGAACCTAAGCATTACCAGCTGCATGCCACATCCCCGATGACAGGACTTCGCAAGGCAGAACCCATCAATGGGATCCTTGGCGATGACACAACAGGATGTCATGCCGTAGTCTCACCACTTTACTACCCCGCTGCAACACTTTGGCTGCATGCAACATCTTTGATACAGATCCATACAATGCTCCGCAACCAGGATTTAAGGTATTTTGTTCAGCAGGCCTAACTGGAACCATGAAGCCAGCCGATGCCCCGTTGCAGCCTGTCTGAACGTATGACTTTGTCCTGGTCTGGTCCCAGTCGGGACTTTGTGCTTTGTGGCTCTTTTTTTTAACCTAAAACTTTAAAATGTATTATCTCCGGTTTTACTGATCAGATATTTTTTGTGGTTTTGGTCAGGTTTTATTTATTAAGGATTACTCTATCTTTCTAAACCTAGGGGCCCATTAGGATGGCGGGCGGACTTTGCCCGCCCGCCATCCTGTCGGTGAAAGGGACCGCCCGCCATAAGGGGGGGTCCCGTGGGCAGCATTAGGATGCGCCCGCCACAGTGGCGGGCGCATCCTGCATTCCTAACATTGTGGTGGGCAGTGCACAGAGCACCGCCCGCCACAATCGCAGGAAGGCAAGCTGTGCACTTCCATGCTGTACATGGAACTGCTGGGGGGTACCATAGGTACCCCCTATGTGCACGCCCCACATCCCCAGAGTCCCTGGGGGCCCGCAACGTGCCCCTGCAGGGAGTCTCTGCATGCCTTTGCCACGGAAAGGCATTGTTTAAAGCCCATGCTAATATGGCTGGTGGTGTCTGATAGACACCGCCACCATATTAGCGGCGGATGGTCTTTCTGTCCGCCGCAGACCCCCCAGCCATACTAATATGGCGGGGGTCATTCCGGAGCGAATATAGCCTATACAAAAAAGGCGTTCATGGGAAAAAAGGCAGCGCGTCGCGAGGACGTTGAACTATTGAAGCCCTCAGTTAGGTCACATAACCTTTTGGTCAGCGCTTCCTCCCTTGCCCCCTATCTCAGCTTTGTTACATACCCCTACCACAGGTTTTTATTGACAAAGTTCAGGTTTAACCTGATACATTTTTATCTAGGCTCTTTTAAGCAATGGCAGAAGCCAGAGCTAGCCCCACCCTGTAGGTGTGATGACTTTTCGGTACAGGACACAATGCATTGTGTTATGTTCTGTAGCTTATATCACGAGCAGAGGAAAAAATATTTGCTCCCCATCCTGAAAGAAGCAGGTTTCACACAGGTACGCCCGGCGCTGCTCTACCTACAGCTTGCGTCAAATCCACGCACAACCTTTTGTATCGCTAATTTTTTAGTGGCCGCAGCAAGGGCGAAAGCTGTTGGTCAAATTCTGCCTTCTTAATATTAATATTGTATATAGCATTTTTAAGGTGTATGTAGATTGTTTTTTAAACACGTAATGTCATATATGTATTTTACGCTATGTTTTATTGTTTAAGTTTCTTTGTATGACTTGGAATAAGTCGAATAAAGATATCCTGACTGACTGACTGACTGATGACGCGATCGTTTGGTCACGTGATCGGCGTCACCGTCCCAGACGCATTGCGCGTCTCCAGTGTTTATTTCCTACACGGCTTCACTACCGCGTTGGTTGATACGGGCGGCGGAAGTGGCCGCGTGTAGGTGTTTCAGCAGGGAGCCGTTTGGTAACAAGTAAGTCTCTCTCTAGTCCACACGGGACATAAGACTTATTATTTCATTACTACCGGCTTTGAAAACACGTAGTAACGCGTTTTCGTTGTATTTTTTGTTAGCGCCCAAACGTGAAGATTCCTCCTGCCGCAATGCCCATGGGGCCCATTATCAAAAAATAAAATGTAAGTGCCCAGCTTAGCTTGCCTCTTTTTGGAGTGTTTTGTGCTCTGTATGCTACTTGCAAAGGTGTGTGTGTTTTTTGGTGTAATCAATCCAAGTTTTCAAACCTATTCGGTTTGAATGAGCACTGTTTTTAAGGCAATCACTTTCTTTCTTTATTTTGGTATCTAATGCTTGAAAGGATAAGGAAAAGCCTTTGTCTGCAACATTAACTGAATATTGGATCTACCTACAACGTGGTTTCTCCTTTTTGATCTGAAGGGATAATTTTCCTTCTTTTTTATTAGTATAGACACCATTTGGTATTAATAACTAAGTGCACATGATTAGAGCTCTAATAGGGTAGATGCAAACATTTAAGGATCTTAAATTTGGACATTCCTGTTTTTTCTCATTTCTTTTTACCCTTACAGATCCCATGGTTTCTCCTATAAGAAGGAGCTTATAGCAACTTGGGGAAGACTTTCCCACAAGGAGCCTCGACAAACTACAGGTCGTATCATTAAGTGTCATTACTCCCTGTATCTGTGCACTTTAGCGTGCCCCGAACAGCGAGTGATATTGTTTTCCTGGTCCTGACGAATGCCGAGCGAATTTGGCTTAATTGACAGAAACATGTTGACCGTGTTTTATATTTTCTTTTCACCTTACTAATGGGACTAGTTGGTTCAAACTTGCACAACCTATAGTAGTCCAGAAAAATAACTATGTTTTTCAATCACTGTTTTTAATAGAGTTAGAGCTACCCTCTTATTAAATAACTTTGAGGAGTAGTGCATACTCTTTTTAAACTCACATTCACCTTCCTAGCAAAAAGAAGGACCCAATGAAGACAACTGGCTACCAGTGTTCCACTGGGGCCTGAGGGTCCTTTTAGCTAGACCTTTGAACACGTGCACTCTATTTTTCCAACTGACAATAACAGCCACGTCTAACAGTTTAGTAGTGTTTTGAACAGAATTTGGCTAGCTCACTTTGTCTGTTGTGTATATTAACACTCTCCTGTTGTTTGAGTTATGGATTCATAAGGGGCATGAGAGTGTTTTCTTCTAACCCTTACTCTCTTGTTGATGGAATTATAGACAATGTATACCTGCCAGATAGTCATGACACTCCAAGCGGTCTCTGCCGTTGTCAGTCTGGACCATTTACTTAGATTTTTGCCTTGAGAAATCTCTAGGCGTGTGGCCATATGGCGAAACATGTGTTGGCTGCATCTCTCACCTCAGGCTTAAATCATGATGAACACAATAAATGCTTTGGAATACTAGAGAGCCCAGGGTGTGTGGCCATATCTGTCAAACATGACAGAGGTGGTGTGCACACCGTGTTTTTCACTTTTATCGTTCATTACAACGTTCATTATTGGAGATGCGTGCATGAACTGGGCAGTGCCTTGCCCTGTTTGACACTGACGATTCAATGTAAAGGTGGGGAACATTCATAATGTTTTGCTCCCAGTCGCACTGCGTGAAAGGATCTATAATCCTATTTCAAATTTCCACATATAGTTTATTCCACTTTTGGTCCAAGTTAAACAATTGAATTATCCCCATTTTTCGACTTTTCTTTTTGTAATCCACAAGCATGATTTTTCTTGTGTTTTGAATGTTTCCCATATTCAAAATGTGCCCATCCTGGCCTCCTCAAGAATACGATCAGAACACAAGATTCTTGCAAAACAGCATTTATTTATTAGCACCCAATGCATTTCGGGCTTCTGCAAGTCAAATATTACAGACTAAACACATTATTACTATTTTATTCTTCGTAAAACATCTACATTTCATTATATTTCCAATTCTTAAATTTGTGAAACATTGTGACCATGCAACACGTTCCCCATACAAATCTCCAAAACATAACAAAACAAAACCACCCTTAATGTAATTATTGACTGTTTCCTGTATGTGCCCAACACCTTAACTTACCCCACACATTACCTTATATTTAAAACAATATCACCTCCTATCGAACATGTGCCCGCGAACGTAGTCGTCCCCATCACTCCCCTCTACCTCCCTGCATTCTGCCAAAACTAATTGATACATCAACCTAGCGTGTTTCCAAACACACACTCTCTGTCTCACCCTCTCACTCCCTGGCTAAACACTCTGTCGATCACATGCATTCACACTCACCCAATCCTTCACATCTCTAATTACACTTTCTCCTCTATTATCCTGCATTTACGCCTTCCTCATACTCCCTGGCTAAATGCTCTATCTGTCACATGCATTAATACCCACCCGATAATAACCAGCAGAAATTCACACGCTCAATTATTCAACACGTACCTGTCAGGAAAAAAAATTCCACCCAGCCTCCAATTCCGTGCAGATTCAATCACTCCCTCGTTACTATGTCATTCAAAGCAGACCCTCCTCCCCTGTGCAAAAAAACGATAAACACCTGGTTCTAATCACCCCCTAAGCACGTCTCCTCACATCAAATCCCATAACACACTACAAAAACGACATCATGGGGCCTATTCCGATTAGGGAAACTAATCCGTACGACGATTTGAATCCGTACCCCTTTCCGTACGAATCAGACGAATCCGTCCGAATCGTGTAGTACGATCCGTAGGAAAAAAATATGTCTGAATCTTTGCGAACCGTACGAAAAGCAAGGGAAAATCCGTACAATACTGACCCTTACGGTGACTCGTAAACATGCTGTACGACCCGACAAGTACGATCCGGACCTGGGAACGAGAACAGGATTCGTACAGAAAACGTTGTTTGAGCAATTCGTACGGAGAGCCACAAAATCACATATGCACCGTACTCCTGCAATCATGGGGTGTACGCAGCGTACCCCTATGCACCATACCCCTAGCACCGTACACGTATGCGCCGCACCCCTATGCACCGTACCCCTACGCACTGTACCCCTATGCACCGTATCCCTACGCACCGTACCCCTGCAATAATGGGGTGTACTCGCGTACCCGGGGGGGTCCGTTTCATACGCGGTTCGAGTCGAAATCTGATTTTACGGACGTTTTCAGCTCCCGTAGAAAAAGAGTCGTACGGAGTGTTGACATGACAAATCGTACTTGCTGGGTTGGAAAAAGCTGCTTCAATCCGTACGGAATTCGCGTACTGCGTGTTCCGAATGCGATTTGTATGGATTTTTAAGTCGTATGGTCTTTCGGACGATTCGTATGGAGATCTGCTTTGGGTTCGGATTGTTCTTCATCGTACGTACGGGGACGTTTAAGGGTACGAATCGTACGGGAAATATTTGTCCGTACGGCTATTCGTAGGGGATTTTACTGAATCGGAATCGGCCCCCATGTGTTTAAAGAAACATGATGGACACTGAAAAAATATGAATATTTTACAAGTCTAAACAGTCTGCATGTGCCCAGGGCCTGTAAATTAAATGCTACTAATGGCCCTGTAGCACTGATTGTGCCACCCACTCAAGTAGCCTACCACAGCAGAACCTCTGTGTAGTTTTAAACTCCTATTTCAACATACAAAAATAATCCTTACAGGCCCAAACCTTCTTTTTTTAAACATACATCATCCCTAAGTTAGGCACTGGATAGCCCAGAACGCAGCATGCAAGGCATTTAAAAAGCATGTCCTGGCAGCGAAAAACTCTTACATTTTGTTTTTAACTACTACAAGGCCCATATCTCTCATAGAATAACATTGAGATTACTATATTACATGTTATAAATGCAATTTCCAAATGGGAAGGTATAACTTAATTTAAATTCCTTCTAGACAGCTTATACACAATAGGAGCTTAGGTGTGACTAGATGGGCCATTGGTGGGGGAAGCTGGGCCCAGCTTCACTTGCACCTGAACAGGCTGTAACCTATCTCCACACAAAGAGCTACATTCCGCCTGTAGGTAGCCTGGAGCCAGGGAAGGAAGGCAGGGCATGTGTACACTTCAAAGGCATGCCTCTAGAAAGTCTTCTTGACTTCTAAGGTGGACCTGTGTATGAAAGAAGGGTTTAAAACACCACGTCTAGACCTGTAGAAACGCTTTCACGAAGGACTGCTGTGCTACTTAAAGACTGCCACTCTGCTGATCTGGGTGCCCAGTCTAAATATTGACTTTTATATATCGACCTACAAAAATATTGAGTTGGAAATATCGAAGGTATCGAATATCGAGGTCAAGAATATCGTTGGACAGAATATCGACCCTAAGGTAAGTAATATTGTTTTTTTTTTATATCGATGTAAGTAATATTGAAGTTACTAATATCGATATTTGTATTATTGTTATGTATTTTATTATGTGTGAGTAATATGTTTTTGTTAAGCATTTTAATATTTTTTATTTATATGTGTACTGTTTTTATATATTAATAATGATATTTTTAAGTAAATGTTATGCTTTCGTACCGGAGCAGGTTATGGGTTTATAGGGGAATAGGGTGGGAAGTAATTTAAATATACTAAATTAATTATACATTTTTAGGAATTATAAATTAATTAAAAAAATAAATTTCCGTAGCAGGTTGTGGATTTATAGGGGAATCGGATATGAAGTAATTTAATTGTAATTAATTAATGATTTATATTTATTTATTGGTATGGATAATTATTTTATTTATAATTAATTATTAATTTGCAATTAAATATTTTCTTTTTTTAAATTGGTAAATAATGTTTTTAATTGTTAATAAAAAAAATGTAATTAGTAATTAATGTTTTTAATTGGTAATCCATTTTTTAATTGGTAGTTAATGTATGTGCCGATGTATGTATCTAATGATTGTTAATTGTTATTATGACTTTCATGGTTTACTTGTAGTAAAACCCAATAAAGTTTTATGAAATTAATGAAAAATTGGTAATTAATTTTTTAATTGGTAAATAATTTTGTTAATTGGCAATTAATATTTAAATTTGTAATTCATTTTTATTAGTTTGAATTTTTTTGTAATTAATTGGTAATCAATGTTTCATAAAAAGTATTATTTGGTATGAAAAATAATTGTATTGTTTATTTTTTTATTGTGAATTTTATATAATTATTTTTTTGTAATGAAAAATATTTTACTGTTTAATATTTATTATTTGTAGACTGATATGTATTAATTAATATTTATTGGTATTTATTGTTAATGTATTGGTAATTAATATTTCAATTGTGATTGCTTTTAGTAATTATTAATTGTTTGTAAATGATGTAGATTTATTTAAAAAATGTAATTATACATTATTTTAAATACAACATTATTTTATAGGTATGTTATATTTAAATTCTACGCTATCGAACATTTTCCTTACTGTTTCACTCCCTGGAGAGGGAATAGTAAATTTTACCCATACGCTATCCAACGCTTTCCCTACTGTAGACTCCTCTATATTTGGAATAGTAATTTTTACCCCTACGCTATCCAACGCTTTCCCTACTGTTGCACCCTCTGGAGTTGGAATAGTAATTTTTACCCCTACGCTATCAAACGCTTTCCCTACTGTTGCCCCCTCTGGAGTTGGAATAGTAATTTTTACCCCTACGCTATCCAACGCTTTCCCTACTGTTACACCCTCTGGAGTTGGAATAGTAATTTTTACCCCTACACTATCCAATGCTTTCCCTACTGTTGCCCCCTCTGGAGTTGGAATAATAATTTTTACCTCTACGCTATCCAACGCTTTCCCTACTGAGGCACTCTTTGGAGTGGGAATAGTAATTTTTACCCCTACGCTATCCAATGCTTTCCCTACTGTACCACCCAATGTTATCATTACTGTAGCTTTTTGTGACTTTGAATAGTACTTTTATTTATTTAGCTATTTAATATTTTTATTATTATTTTTGATAATGTAGTACAATAATCATTTTTAAAATATTTAAATTATATATTTTTGTATGTATTAAATATAATTATTTACTTTTTATTTATATTGTTGTTTTATGTTTAGATTTATTAGTAATTTATAATATTTTTATTAATTTATAAGTTATTAAAATAATTATTAAACCTTATTATTAAGTAAGTATATATTATATATTTTATGTATATGTTTAATTAATGTTATATTATTGTATATGTATTATTTATGAACTTTAAACATTATTAAATATGTTTAACTATGTTTATTTGGTTTATAAGTATTATTTACTTTATTTTACAGTTTTTTTTAATTACAAAGAAAATTATATTTTCAATTACATCGATAATTTTTTTCTCAATATTTTTGTACTTACCATGTTGTAGATAGGATGTCAATATTTTTGCCTTCGATATTCCAGCGTCGATTTTTCTGTAGGTCGATATTTTGTCCGTCGATATTCTATCAGTGATTCGCTGGCCTGCTACTCTGCTGGACTCCTGCTTCGCTGACCTGTTGCCCTCTTGCCTGGATGAGAAGGGCTGGACCAGCATCTCTTGAACCCAGAACCCAGATTGACTCCGAAGGCTAGTCAACAGGCCTCCTAATCTGAAGCCTCAGAGACATTACAGCCTTCCAACAACCTGGACTCTGGCATTAGTCTACTCTGGAAAGTGGAGCCACCCTAGTCCTGGACCCTTGCAAGTGGTTGACAGCAGAACATATGCATCTCATCTGTTGAATAGTGCATTCTCAAGTAGAACTAATGCACCAACATTGTTGCATGTATTGGACTCATTGCAAAGCCCCACATTGCCCCCCTAGCCTTCGGAAAAGACACATCTCTCTTGGCATGGCACATCTTCAGCCCAGGTCCTCATATCTCTTTGTCAAGGGTAGCCTTGCCTCTGCTAGACCACTCATCACAGCATCTAAGCTTCTCTGAACCTAAGCATTACCAGCTGCATGCCACATCCCCGATGACAGGACTTCGCAAGGCAGAACCCATCAATGGGATCCTTGGCGATGACACAACAGGATGTCATGCCGTAGTCTCACCACTTTACTACCCCGCTGCAACACTTTGGCTGCATGCAACATCTTTGATACAGATCCATACAATGCTCCGCAACCAGGATTTAAGGTATTTTGTTCAGCAGGCCTAACTGGAACCATGAAGCCAGCCGATGCCCCGTTGCAGCCTGTCTGAACGTATGACTTTGTCCTGGTCTGGTCCCAGTCGGGACTTTGTGCTTTGTGGCTCTTTTTTTTAACCTAAAACTTTAAAATGTATTATCTCCGGTTTTACTGATCAGATATTTTTTGTGGTTTTGGTCAGGTTTTATTTATTAAGGATTACTCTATCTTTCTAAACCTAGGGGCCCATTAGGATGGCGGGCGGACTTTGCCCGCCCGCCATCCTGTCGGTGAAAGGGACCGCCCGCCATAAGGGGGGGTCCCGTGGGCAGCATTAGGATGCGCCCGCCACAGTGGCGGGCGCATCCTGCATTCCTAACATTGTGGTGGGCAGTGCACAGAGCACCGCCCGCCACAATCGCAGGAAGGCAAGCTGTGCACTTCCATGCTGTACATGGAACTGCTGGGGGGTACCATAGGTACCCCCTATGTGCACGCCCCACATCCCCAGAGTCCCTGGGGGCCCGCAACGTGCCCCTGCAGGGAGTCTCTGCATGCCTTTGCCACGGAAAGGCATTGTTTAAAGCCCATGCTAATATGGCTGGTGGTGTCTGATAGACACCGCCACCATATTAGCGGCGGATGGTCTTTCTGTCCGCCGCAGACCCCCCAGCCATACTAATATGGCGGGGGTCATTCCGGAGCGAATATAGCCTATACAAAAAAGGCGTTCATGGGAAAAAAGGCAGCGCGTCGCGAGGACGTTGAACTATTGAAGCCCTCAGTTAGGTCACATAACCTTTTGGTCAGCGCTTCCTCCCTTGCCCCCTATCTCAGCTTTGTTACATACCCCTACCACAGGTTTTTATTGACAAAGTTCAGGTTTAACCTGATACATTTTTATCTAGGCTCTTTTAAGCAATGGCAGAAGCCAGAGCTAGCCCCACCCTGTAGGTGTGATGACTTTTCGGTACAGGACACAATGCATTGTGTTATGTTCTGTAGCTTATATCACGAGCAGAGGAAAAAATATTTGCTCCCCATCCTGAAAGAAGCAGGTTTCACACAGGTACGCCCGGCGCTGCTCTACCTACAGCTTGCGTCAAATCCACGCACAACCTTTTGTATCGCTAATTTTTTAGTGGCCGCAGCAAGGGCGAAAGCTGTTGGTCAAATTCTGCCTTCTTAATATTAATAGTGTATATAGCATTTTTAAGGTGTATGTAGATTGTTTTTTAAACACGTAATGTCATATATGTATTTTACGCTATGTTTTATTGTTTAAGTTACTTTGTATGACTTGGAATAAGTCGAATAAAGATATCCTGACTGACTGACTGACTGATGACGCGATCGTTTGGTCACGTGATCGGCGTCACCGTCCCAGACGCATTGCGCGTCTCCAGTGTTTATTTCCTACACGGCTTCACTACCGCGTTGGTTGATACGGGCGGCGGAAGTGGCCGCGTGTAGGTGTTTCAGCAGGGAGCCGTTTGGTAACAAGTAAGTCTCTCTCTAGTCCACACGGGACATAAGACTTATTATTTCATTACTACCGGCTTTGAAAACACGTAGTAACGCGTTTTCGTTGTATTTTTTGTTAGCGCCCAAACGTGAAGATTCCTCCTGCCGCAATGCCCATGGGGCCCATTATCAAAAAATAAAATGTAAGTGCCCAGCTTAGCTTGCCTCTTTTTGGAGTGTTTTGTGCTCTGTATGCTACTTGCAAAGGTGTGTGTGTTTTTTGTTGTAATCAATCCAAGTTTTCAAACCTATTCGGTTTGAATGAGCACTGTTTTTAAGGCAATCACTTTCTTTCTTTATTTTGGTATCTAATGCTTGAAAGGATAAGGAAAAGCCTTTGTCTGCAACATTAACTGAATATTGGATCTACCTACAACGTGGTTTCTCCTTTTTGATCTGAAGGGATAATTTTCCTTCTTTTTTATTAGTATAGACACCATTTGGTATTAATAACTAAGTGCACATGATTAGAGCTCTAATAGGGTAGATGCAAACATTTAAGGTTCTTAAATTTGGACATTCCTGTTTTTTCTCATTTCTTTTTACCCTTACAGATCCCATGGTTTCTCCTATAAGAAGGAGCTTATAGCAACTTGGGGAAGACTTTCCCACAAGGAGCCTCGACAAACTACAGGTCGTATCATTAAGTGTCATTACTCCCTGTATCTGTGCACTTTAGCGTGCCCCGAACAGCGAGTGATATTGTTTTCCTGGTCCTGACGAATGCCGAGCGAATTTGGCTTAATTGACAGAAACATGTTGACCGTGTTTTATATTTTCTTTTCACCTTACTAATGGGACTAGTTGGTTCAAACTTGCACAACCTATAGTAGTCCAGAAAAATAACGATGTTTTTCAATCACTGTTTTTAATAGAGTTAGAGCTACCCTCTTATTAAATAACTTTGAGGAGTAGTGCATACTCTTTTTAAACTCACATTCACCTTCCTAGCAAAAAGAAGGACCCAATGAAGACAACTGGCTACCAGTGTTCCACTGGGGCCTGAGGGTCCTTTTAGCTAGACCTTTGAACACGTGCACTCTATTTTTCCAACTGACAATAACAGCCACGTCTAACAGTTTAGTAGTGTTTTGAACAGAATTTGGCTAGCTCACTTTGTCTGTTGTGTATATTAACACTCTCCTGTTGTTTGAGTTATGGATTCATAAGGGGCATGAGAGTGTTTTCTTCTAACCCTTACTCTCTTGTTGATGGAATTATAGACAATGTATACCTGCCAGATAGTCATGACACTCCAAGCGGTCTCTGCCGTTGTCAGTCTGGACCATTTACTTAGATTTTTGCCTTGAGAAATCTCTAGGCGTGTGGCCATATGGCGAAACATGTGTTGGCTGCATCTCTCACCTCAGGCTTAAATCATGATGAACACAATAAATGCTTTGGAATACTAGAGAGCCCAGGGTGTGTGGCCATATCTGTCAAACATGACAGAGGTGGTGTGCACACCGTGTTTTTCACTTTTATCGTTCATTACAACGTTCATTATTGGAGATGCGTGCATGAACTGGGCAGTGCCTTGCCCTGTTTGACACTGACGATTCAATGTAAAGGTGGGGAACATTCATAATGTTTTGCTCCCAGTCGCACTGCGTGAAAGGATCTATAATCCTATTTCAAATTTCCACATATAGTTTATTCCACTTTTGGTCCAAGTTAAACAATTGAATTATCCCCATTTTTCGACTTTTCTTTTTGTAATCCACAAGCATGATTTTTCTTGTGTTTTGAATGTTTCCCATATTCAAAATGTGCCCATCCTGGCCTCCTCAAGAATACGATCAGAACACAAGATTCTTGCAAAACAGCATTTATTTATTAGCACCCAATGCATTTCGGGCTTCTGCAAGTCAAATATTACAGACTAAACACATTATTACTATTTTATTCTTCGTAAAACATCTACATTTCATTATATTTCCAATTCTTAAATTTGTGAAACATTGTGACCATGCAACACGTTCCCCATACAAATCTCCAAAACATAACAAAACAAAACCACCCTTAATGTAATTATTGACTGTTTCCTGTATGTGCCCAACACCTTAACTTACCCCACACATTACCTTATATTTAAAACAATATCACCTCCTATCGAACATGTGCCCGCGAACGTAGTCGTCCCCATCACTCCCCTCTACCTCCCTGCATTCTGCCAAAACTAATTGATACATCAACCTAGCGTGTTTCCAAACACACACTCTCTGTCTCACCCTCTCACTCCCTGGCTAAACACTCTGTCGATCACATGCATTCACACTCACCCAATCCTTCACATCTCTAATTACACTTTCTCCTCTATTATCCTGCATTTACGCCTTCCTCATACTCCCTGGCTAAATGCTCTATCTGTCACATGCATTAATACCCACCCGATAATAACCAGCAGAAATTCACACGCTCAATTATTCAACACGTACCTGTCAGGAAAAAAAATTCCACCCAGCCTCCAATTCTGTGCAGATTCAATCACTCCCTCGTTACTATGTCATTCAAAGCAGACCCTCCTCCCCTGTGCAAAAAAACGATAAACACCTGGTTCTAATCACCCCCTAAGCACGTCTCCTCACATCAAATCCCATAACACACTACAAAAACGACATCATGGGGCCTATTCCGATTAGGGAAACTAATCCGTACGACGATTTGAATCCGTACCCCTTTCCGTACGAATCAGACGAATCCGTCCGAATCGTGTAGTACGATCCGTAGGAAAAAAATATGTCTGAATCTTTGCGAACCGTACGAAAAGCAAGGGAAAATCCGTACAATACTGACCCTTACGGTGAATCGTAAACATGCTGTACGACCCGACAAGTACGATCCGGACCTGGGAACGAGAACAGGATTCGTACAGAAAACGTTGTTTGAGCAATTCGTACGGAGAGCCACAAAATCACATATGCACCGTACTCCTGCAATCATGGGGTGTACGCAGCGTACCCCTATGCACCATACCCCTAGCACCGTACACGTATGCGCCGCACCCCTATGCACCGTACCCCTACGCACTGTACCCCTATGCACCGTATCCCTACGCACCGTACCCCTGCAATAATGGGGTGTACTCGCGTACCCGGGGGGGTCCGTTTCATACGCGGTTCGAGTCGAAATCTGATTTTACGGACGTTTTCAGCTCCCGTAGAAAAAGAGTCGTACGGAGTGTTGACGTGACAAATCGTACTTGCTGGGTTGGAAAAAGCTGCTTCAATCCGTACGGAATTCGCGTACTGCGTGTTCCGAATGCGATTTGTATGGATTTTTAAGTCGTATGGTCTTTCGGACGATTCGTATGGAGATCTGCTTTGGGTTCGGATTGTTCTTCATCGTACGTACGGGGACGTTTAAGGGTACGAATCGTACGGGAAATATTTGTCCGTACGGCTATTCGTAGGGGATTTTACTGAATCGGAATCGGCCCCCATGTGTTTAAAGAAACATGATGGACACTGAAAAAATATGAATATTTTACAAGTCTAAACAGTCTGCATGTGCCCAGGGCCTGTAAATTAAATGCTACTAATGGCCCTGTAGCACTGATTGTGCCACCCACTCAAGTAGCCTACCACAGCAGAGCCTCTGTGTAGTTTTAAACTCCTATTTCAACATACAAAAATAATCCTTACAGGCCCAAACCTTCTTTTTTTAAACATACATCACCCCTAAGTTAGGCACTGGATAGCCCAGAACGTAGCATGCAAGGCATTTAAAAAGCATGTCCTGGCAGCGAAAAACTCTTACATTTTGTTTTTAACTACTACAAGGCCCATATCTCTCATAGAATAACATTGAGATTACTATATTACATGTTATAAATGCAATTTCCAAATGGGAAGGTATAACTTAATTTAAATTCCTTCTAGACAGCTTATACACAATAGGAGCTTAGGTGTGACTAGATGGGCCATTGGTGGGGGAAGCTGGGCCCAGCTTCACTTGCACCTGAACAGGCTGTAACCTATCTCCACACAAAGAGCTACATTCCGCCTGTAGGTAGCCTGGAGCCAGGGAAGGAAGGCAGGGCATGTGTACACTTCAAAGGCATGCCTCTAGAAAGTCTTCTTGACTTCTAAGGTGGACCTGTGTATGAAAGAAGGGTTTAAAACACCACGTCTAGACCTGTAGAAACGCTTTCACGAAGGACTGCTGTGCTACTTAAAGACTGCCACTCTGCTGATCTGGGTGCCCAGTCTAAATATTGACTTTTATATATCGACCTACAAAAATATTGAGTTGGAAATATCGAAGGTATCGAATATCGAGGTCAAGAATATCGTTGGACAGAATATCGACCCTAAGGTAAGTAATATTGGTTTTTTTTTCTATCGATGTAAGTAATATTGAAGTTACTAATATCGATATTTGTATTATTGTTATGTATTTTATTATGTGTGAGTAATATGTTTTTGTTAAGCATTTTAATATTTTTTATTTATATGTGTACTGTTTTTATATATTAATAATGATATTTTTAAGTAAATGTTATGCTTTCGTACCGGAGCAGGTTATGGGTTTATAGGGGAATAGGGTGGGAAGTAATTTAAATATACTAAATTAATTATACATTTTTAGGAATTATAAATTAATTAAAAAAATAAATTTCCGTAGCAGGTTGTGGATTTATAGGGGAATCGGATATGAAGTAATTTAATTGTAATTAATTAATGATTTATATTTATTTATTGGTATGGATAATTATTTTATTTATAATTAATTATTAATTGGCAATTAAATATTTTCTTTTTTTAAATTGGTAAATAATGTTTTTAATTGTTAATAAAAAAAATGTAATTAGTAATTAATGTTTTTAATTGGTAATCCATTTTTTAATTGGTAGTTAATGTATGTGCCGATGTATGTATCTAATGATTGTTAATTGTTATTATGACTTTCATGGTTTACTTGTAGTAAAACCCAATAAAGTTTTATGAAATTAATGAAAAATTGGTAATTAATTTTTTAATTGGTAAATAATTTTGTTAATTGGCAATTAATATTTAAATTTGTAATTCATTTTTATTAGTTTGAATTTTTTTGTAATTAATTGGTAATCAATGTTTCATAAAAAGTATTATTTGGTATGAAAAATAATTGTATTGTTTATTTTTTTATTGTGAATTTTATATAATTATTTTTTTGTAATGAAAAATATTTTACTGTTTAATATTTATTATTTGTAGACTGATATGTATTAATTAATATTTATTGGTATTTATTGTTAATGTATTGGTAATTAATATTTCAATTGTGATTGCTTTTAGTAATTATTAATTGTTTGTAAATGATGTAGATTTATTTAAAAAATGTAATTATACATTATTTTAAATACAACATTATTTTATAGGTATGTTATATTTAAATTCTACGCTATCGAACATTTTCCTTACTGTTTCACTCCCTGGAGTGGGAATAGTAAATTTTACCCATACGCTATCCAACGCTTTCCCTACTGTAGACTCCTCTATATTTGGAATAGTAATTTTTACCCCTACGCTATCCAACGCTTTCCCTACTGTTGCACCCTCTGGAGTTGGAATAGTAATTTTTACCCCTACGCTATCAAACGCTTTCCCTACTGTTGCCCCCTCTGGAGTTGGAATAGTAATTTTTACCCCTACGCTATCCAACGCTTTCCCTACTGTTACACCCTCTGGAGTTGGAATAGTAATTTTTACCCCTACACTATCCAATGCTTTCCCTACTGTTGCCCCCTCTGGAGTTGGAATAGTAATTTTTACCTCTACGCTATCCATCGCTTTCCCTACTGTTACACCCTCTGGAGTTGGAATAATAATTTTTACCCATACGCTATTCAACGCTTTCCCTACTGTTCCACCCTCTGGAGTTGGAATAGTAATTTTTACCCCTACGCTATCCAACACTTTCCCTACTTTTGCCCCCTCTGGAGTTGGTATAATAATTTTTACCTCTACGCTATCCAACGCTTTCCCTACTGAGGCACTCTTTGGAGTGGGAATAGTAATTTTTACCCCTACGCTATCCAATGCTTTCCCTACTGTACCACCCAATGTTATCATTACTGTAGCTTTTTGTGACTTTGAATAGTACTTTTATTTATTTAGCTATTTAATATTTTTATTATTATTTTTGATAATGTAGTACAATAATCATTTTTAAAATATTTAAATTATATATTTTTGTATGTATTAAATATAATTATTTACTTTTTATTTATATTGTTGTTTTATGTTTAGATTTATTAGTAATTTATAATATTTTTATTAATTTATAAGTTATTAAAATAATTATTAAACCTTATTATTAAGTAAGTATATATTATATATTTTATGTATATGTTTAATTAATGTTATATTATTGTATATGTATTATTTATGAACTTTAAACATTATTAAATATGTTTAACTATGTTTATTTGGTTTATAAGTATTATTTACTTTATTTTACAGTTTTTTTTAATTACAAAGAAAATGATATTTTCAATTACATCGATAATTTTTTTCTCAATATTTTTGTACTTACCATGTTGTAGATAGGATGTCAATATTTTTGCCTTCGATATTCCAGCGTCGATTTTTCTGTAGGTCGATATTTTGTCCGTCGATATTCTATCAGTGATTCGCTGGCCTGCTACTCTGCTGGACTCCTGCTTCGCTGACCTGTTGCCCTCTTGCCTGGATGAGAAGGGCTGGACCAGCATCTCTTGAACCCAGAACCCAGATTGACTCCGAAGGCTAGTCAACAGGCCTCCTAATCTGAAGCCTCAGAGACATTACAGCCTTCCAACAACCTGGACTCTGGCATTAGTCTACTCTGGAAAGTGGAGCCACCCTAGTCCTGGACCCTTGCAAGTGGTTGACAGCAGAACATATGCATCTCATCTGTTGAATAGTGCATTCTCAAGTAGAACTAATGCACCAACATTGTTGCATGTATTGGACTCATTGCAAAGCCCCACATTGCCCCCCTAGCCTTCGGAAAAGACACATCTCTCTTGGCATGGCACATCTTCAGCCCAGGTCCTCATATCTCTTTGTCAAGGGTAGCCTTGCCTCTGCTAGACCACTCATCACAGCATCTAAGCTTCTCTGAACCTAAGCATTACCAGCTGCATGCCACATCCCCGATGACAGGACTTCGCAAGGCAGAACCCATCAATGGGATCCTTGGCGATGACACAACAGGATGTCATGCCGTAGTCTCACCACTTTACTACCCCGCTGCAACACTTTGGCTGCATGCAACATCTTTGATACAGATCCATACAATGCTCCGCAACCAGGATTTAAGGTATTTTGTTCAGCAGGCCTAACTGGAACCATGAAGCCAGCCGATGCCCCGTTGCAGCCTGTCTGAACGTATGACTTTGTCCTGGTCTGGTCCCAGTCGGGACTTTGTGCTTTGTGGCTCTTTTTTTTTACCTAAAACTTTAAAATGTATTATCTCCGGTTTTACTGATCAGATATTTTTTGTGGTTTTGGTCAGGTTTTATTTATTAAGGATTACTCTATCTTTCTAAACCTAGGGGCCCATTAGGATGGCGGGCGGACTTTGCCCGCCCGCCATCATGTCGGTGAAAGGGACCGCCCGCCATAAGGGGGGGTCCCGTGGGCAGCATTAGGATGCGCCCGCCACAGTGGCGGGCGCATCCTGCATTCCTAACATTGTGGTGGGCAGTGCACAGTGCACCGCCCACCACAATCGCAGGAAGGCAAGCTGTGCACCTCCATGCTGTACATGGAACTGCTGGGGGGTACCATAGGTACCCCCTATGTGCACGCCCCACATCCCCAGAGTCCCTGGGGGCCCGCAACGGGCCCCTGCAGGGAGTCTCTGCATGCCTTTGCCACGGAAAGGCATTGTTTAAAGCCCATGCTAATATGGCTGGTGGTGTCTGATAGACACCGCCACCATATTAGCGGCGGATGGTCTTTCTGTCCGCCGCAGACCCCCCAGCCATACTAATATGGCGGGGGTCATTCCGGAGCGAATGGTGGGTGGATTGACTCCTCCAGGCCGGCGGTGACCACCGCTGGCCTAGAGGGGGCAATCCGCCCGCCAACCTAATGGGCCCCTAGTGTGGGATCTTTTTGTGTTGTCTTCTCACAGTTTTACTGTTTGAAGTGTTGCACAAATGCGTTAAACATTGTGCATTTTTACAAGCTTGACAGTGCTGGAGCGGCACAGCCCCACTCCCACACAGCCAAACCTGTGGTTGAACCGCCCGACCTATTTGGAGTTTTCTCCTGTCTGATGGGCAGTTCTTTGCCATTCCCACAGCCATGCCTATGGAAAAATAGGCACCTCAATTGGAACGTTAAAATCAGTACCTGCACAGCTGGGACTGCTGCTGTACATGCGGGCCAGTTACTGAGGTGCATCGGCCCATCCTGTATGTCCACCCATGGGGCAGGGGCACAAGGAGGCCCTGTAGGGCCCCCTTTGTTTCCTCACTGCCACACTTGTCATGGCGGTCGCACTGCCTGAAAAGTGTAGCAGTGAGGAAACTGTAACATTCCTGGTGGGATCACGGCAATCCCACCAAGCATATTGCGGCCTCAAGACAGCTGCAGCACCACCAGGGATCTCTCATCTCTGGCGATTGCTGGGGTCCCAGGGTGGCCCAACTGCACTGTGGTAATAGGGCAGTAAGTAGACTGCCACCACTGGGCCACCCTCCCCCCAGTCTGGCAGTCAGTGGACCGCCAGACTCGTAATGAGGCCCATTGCCTTTAAATTAAGCCTGACTGTTCTGTGCCAAACTACCAGTGGATTGAGCGCAGGTTAATTTGGGGTTTACTTGTGCCTTATTCTGACTAGGATTTTGATTTCTGCCAGACCAGGGCTCACTCCCCAGTAAACTAGTAACCCAATTTCTAACACTAATCAAAGTGTTTTCAGTGTCCATGGAAAGGCAACCAGGCATTTGGAGACACCTTCACTCTTATTATTAACATCAAATTGCTTCCATGGAATAATCTGTGACAAATCAACCCAATGTTGATTAAATATGGAAAGGGTTTCTGAACATTGTTCCTAAAGGAATGCAACACAATTTACATTTGTACAGAGGGTTCCTGTCCCTCTTCCATCTCTATAAAGATTCCACTATTTTTCCCATAGTTATGTGTCGCATAAGTACCATGGCTGCTATTTCTTGACTTTGTATGTCTTTGTGGGTGTTGCAGAGGGTAAGAAGTAATTTGTTTGCTGGAAAAGTAACAGAGAGTTGTTGATGATTGACTGCCTGTGAAATATTGGACTGTTTGCCCCATTCTTTTGTTAGAAAGGGAGGATTGTGATGTGCTGTGTATGCATGTGGATAGATTAAACAAAACCATTTAAAATAGGGTCCAAGGGATATATATTTTAAAGACGCACACCTGATTTTATCCCCAGCACCAACTGAATGTATAACACACGAAACACAGGGGGTCTAACAGCCAAATTGAGAGGCTACACTGTCGATACTGAGTCAACAAGATCTCAAAATATCTTTATCGCACACACATAGCGTATTAATAAGGATAGAGAAGGAAAAAAGGCTAACACTACATGCATAGAGGAGACCGGTACATCATCGATTATTCACAAAATGGCTGATTAATCCACAACAGATTGTAAAGGGTTTCCATCAAATTAGACTCAATGATCAGTCCTATCATTTGGCCAAACCCATGTGCAAATGAGGCTGGTCCCCTGATCAGTGGGACACTCAGCTCCGCACCTTATTGTTGTATCAGGATTTGGTCCACCAAATACACAAACCGTCCATGATGACTGATCTTTTGATGGTAAAGTAAGAAGAAATAGTGCAACAAACAAGAAAGTGATTTAAAATAGGATGGATTGTCCTCCTTCTAAATACTTTATTCTGTGGACTGGACACGCCTCCTAATTAAAAAATAGAACAGTGCAAGAGAAGACAGTGACAATTATCTGTCTACATAAGGGCCAACATGTTTCTGCCTAACGGGTATTTAATCCCTTGGCATTTGTCAGGGCCTCTGCTCGTATAATAGTTGCACTCCTAATAGTGAAATATAGAATTCACCACCATCACCAAAACAAATTGTAGTAAAACTGGTTAATAACGGTACAACCTGTAACAACCATGGACATTAACCCTCCGATTCACAATGGTTACTGTGAATTCCTTTGTGGTAGGGCAATAGACCTCACCTCACCTGGACACTGCTCAGGTACTAAGAGGCCCCGCACTTTCCGTCGGTACCTCAAGCTCCCATCTGAGACTTGGGGGAGGCCGTCTTCTCTTGCACTGTTCTATTTTTTAATTAGGAGGCATGTCCAGTCTGCAGAATAAAGTATTTAGAAGGAGGACATTCCATCCTATTTTAAATCACTTTCTTGTTCGTTGCATTATTTCTTCTTACTTTACCATCAAAAGATCAGTCATCATGGACGGTTTGTGTATTTGGTGGACCAAATCCTGATACAACAATAAGGTGCGGAGCTGAGTGTCCCACTGATCAGGGGACCAGCCTCATTTGCACATGGGTTTGGCCAAATGATAGGACTGATCATTGAGTCTAATTTGATGGAAACCCTTTACAATCTGTTGTGGATTAATCAGCCATTTTGCGAATAATCGATGATGTACCGGTCTCCTCTATGCATGTAGTGTTAGCCTTTTTTCCTTCTCTATCCTTATTAATACGCTATGTGTGTGCGATAAAGATATTTTGAGATCTTGTTGACTCAGTATCGACAGTGTAGCCTCTCAATTTGGCTGTTAGACCCCCTGTGTTTCCTGTGTATGCATGTACCTGTAATCTGGTTTTAGGACTGGTTAGAGTGAATGACGATGTAATAGAAGGTTGGTGGTGGTGCGTTGAGTAAAATCCTATTCTTGCTCACAGTCAGAACGAGGATGGAGGCCTAACTAACCTACACAAATGGCACTGTACCTGAGGGCATAAGATGGAAACTAAAAGATTCCATCTTCTACCTGATTGCAGTCTGTCCCCTCTGTGAAAAACCTTTTTCCTGGCTGAACATGATGACAACTTTTGAATATTCATTTTGAAATCCCCTATACATAGCAGCAATTGTTGTCTAGGAAAATCAATACAGTCAACTCCAGTTCATCCTTAATATCGCCAAAGAAGACCTAAAAACAGCAGTCACTGTGATCGGCTGGGAGCTATCAGTGTGTGCAGATGCTTTAGTTCAGTTCTGAATATAAAGGACCATAATAAAAACAGTCAATGTATGAGAGAGGAAGATATTTCAGAAAAGAGACATCTGTTCAGATGGCCCTGGTGGGAATCCATTCAACATTAACTTGGGGGTTGACTCTGCAACAAAAGATCTAACCATATGATATCTAAAAAGAAACATATTTTATGGCGTGCTTGGAAGCACACTTAAGAATACATACTGCAATGGTGAGCATTTGACCCATGAACAGCTGCAGAAAATATATAAAATGTGATTAATCCATTAGATCCCATAACATTGCACGGACAGAAGACTGACAAAAAATATCTTGACAATCAAGTTTATTACTTTGATACATTTTGTGTGACAAGTAAATTGCAACAAATGATTAACCATTCTCCTTCACCGATTATATTTCCACCATATTCATTAGCAAATAATATAATGTCTGGAATAAACAGCATTTGTTCCACATAGGCTTTAATACAACAACACAGTATCTATGTCAGTTGCCCTGTTTCAGGCGACAGTCAAATTTGACATTCCAAGTCCGGTGCATAACTTTTTTTTACTTGCAATTACATTACATAACATAATTGTCACTTTTTGAAGAAATTAGATTGAAACATATTGGGAGTGATGGTAAACATTCCAACGCTACAATTGGCCTTCTCAATTTATGCATGATTTCTCAACCAGGATGCAATGCAGTTGTAACCAAAAACAGCCACCACGAGACTAGCCCTTAAGGGAATATTACAATTTTTCAAAAACTTGGTGGAAAGTAAAGGCTGAATTGCTAGGAGTAGAGTCAGTCACACCATTACAAGAGCACCTGATTTCACTTTATACTAGTTTTATTCTGGCACAAGCCCAACGTTGCTGAAAGTAATACATTTCATTTTGACAAAGATCTGAGAAATTTGAGACAAGTTTAACTGATTGCATTACATTTCCCCTTTATTGCTCCTCTATGTCTCTTCCTACTTGTCTATCTTGTCTTCTATGCAGCAGTTATTGTATCGGAGACTTCAACGGCTTCTGAGACTAATGCACTTTCCAGTGCAGGCAGTTCAGACATTTGGAAAATAGGAGCACCACATTTGGCGCTTACACATTCGCATGCAGTAACAGTATAGTACCTATAAACAATGTATTTAAGTTTTGAACACCGCAGTTTCACCGCCTTTGCCGCCATTTTTGTTTCCGTGCAGCAAGGACAGCTGCGTGTCACTTTCAATAATGAATCAGCCGAGTACCTGTCAAGTCAAAACACAAGAACATATTTCAATATTATCAGTAGAAAATATTAATAACATAAAAATTCAAAGATAGTTCTTTTAGGTACAGCTTAAAGCTGAAACTTCACAATGGTGGAAGATTTCATTGAGGATAGCTGACAGTGGTACACTTCTCTCTTTTCAAAATCAAACACACAAACGGTGACAGGAGGAATGCTTGTAAATCATCTAAAACTCTGGCGGCCGTTCGCAGTAGCAGTTACCATGGTTTTTCATTCCCTGTGCCTCTACCTACAGAGGCCCTACAGAGGCCCTCCTTATGCAAATCAGTGCTGACCCTGCTCCTTTTGCACAGAGACCATTATTTGGGACCTGCCAAGCGAGGCTCCCTTCAGAAGAGAAGATGCATATCCGCAGTCCATTTTCGGCCTTGCTTAACACTTTGGCCGTTCAGAACCCACCTGAACTAATGACCATTTCAAAAAGAAAGCTTTACCGCTTGAAATTCTTAAATCTGGGATTGGTGACCAAAGAAGGTAAAAGGAATTACCCCTGACCTATTTCTCGTTGAGGGTGATTTCGAAAACCACCAGCTACTTAGGGAGGGCTGCATTGTGTCCAACAATCCTTTCATGAGTTTGAGAAGCGGGCCAGGGACAGGGAACGACAATTCCAGGGATAGAAGACATGGAACATGCTTTCTGTCTTCTGCACGCCCACTCAGATAATTAGCTCTTGCTGGGCTCTGCAGCTGGCGACAGCATAACTTTGATAAGGTTTGTCATGCCCAGACTCTGAGCAGTTCAGTCCGTTTCTTAAAAGGCCCTGTATGACAGAGTGTAGCCTCCAGGGCCTAGCACATTGTGTTCTTGATCATGTGGTTGTGGGCAAGAAATCATCACTAACTCAGTTAAGGAGAAATTGGTGTTGCTCATGGAGGAGGCGCTGGAACCTGCTAGGTGTTGCTGTTATGTAAATAGGTCGATGTCACATGATGTACAGAAACATATGGTAATGCCAGTGTACTGTCCAGGATTTCTTTAATTTGTTCTGGCCTTTATCGATTAGGACGCATAGAGTGTGTATCACACTGATTCAGCTGTGGAGCTGCAAGTTTTTGTTGAAGTTTCAGTTCTCGAAGGTTGCATCCTCATAAAGTGCCAGTTCATTGTGGCGACGAAAAAGAGGACCTGTCACCCTTGGATCCTTCCAGGCTGCTTCTCCCTCTTCCCACACACCATCCCAGGGCTAATAAAGCCACCCTTCTTCTACAGGAACACCGGCCTGTGGAAACAAAAGAGGGGCTTTCACCCTTGGTTCCTTTCAGTCTTCTTCTCTCACTGAGACTTCCCCTTTCCTTCTCTTCCTACCAGCCCTCACCTTCAAAACATATCTCCCTAACCGACCACACCAACCCCCTGCCTGCCTACCACACTTACCTCCCATACTTCCCTACACACAATGCCTACCTACACTACTTATCATCCCTAGAATACCTTGCCTCATCCACAATGTCTTAACTGCCATACCTTACTTACAACAAATATCCAGATACCACACATACTATATCTACCACACCTATCTTAGCTGCATACCATACTTACTTGTAATACCTGTCCTCTCTATCTAACATATCTAGCCTACTATATACACCGATTATCCATACCTAAGCTGCAGAATGGACCTAGCTAGGTCTCCGCCTCTGCAATGCTTCCATCTTACACATGCCTTGGGCAGGGGTGGGTTGTGAAAAAGTGTAGGGCGTAAGATTTAAAAGTCATGAGGTGGAATCAAAATTATTGATACCTGATATTTTACAACCCCATAATTCGACAGTGCAGATGTCCAACTCCTAAAGAAAACCGTTGGATATCTGCACTAATTTATACATACTTGAAATTAACTTTATTCCTAAACTAAAGCAAGTCAGAATAGTGTTCTGCAGCTCCCCTCCCCATTACATGTCTCTCTGCCACTCTCTCTCCACATATCACTGTGTCACATTGGTATTTTCCCCCTCGGGGTCACATGTAGGGCCTTCCCCATATTTTTCATATATGGCATTGCGTTGATCTTATAACAGAAGAAGGACTTGCACACGCCCATGATAGCCAGGCTTAGTTGGCCTGAACTCGTGGTGTAAACTGTAAGTCAGCTGCTACCGGATTCTGCAGAGGATACACTTTTGTTCAAGGGTGGCATGTCCGCTTAGGCAGAAACGAGTCGCCCCACAACTATTTCAGCAGTGCAAAAATGAATAATAAAATGAGTATAACAGGAGGTTATTATCATTAGAATTTTCGATACAGGAGTCGGGCGGCGCTAGGCTTTGTGAAGACAGAGCAGGAGAGGAGTGGTTTGTACTCCCCTAAGTGCAAATTACAGTTTGGCCGGCCCTCTAGGGCCGGTAAAACAGTCATGCACACATGGCATGCTCTCCATTGGGCTGTTTTACACATCCCTGTGGAGAACATGCCCAGGCACTGCATGAGCATCCCATCTGGACACTCAAACCAATCACACCGCTGCTCCGGGCAGCATCTTGATTTGCTGGGAGAGTCCAGAAGCCTGGGTGCTTCCAGCAGACTGAGGACAGAGGAGAGGTGTGCAGTGGCAAGGTCGAGGAGGGAAGTTTATTTATTTATTTTTTAATCCATACTCCCCCCCCGCCCACCAGCCCATTCCGAGGCAACCACCACTGCTTTTGTTAACTGCAGTGGCGTAAAAAAAACTTGAGGGGCTCCCCCTGCAAAGCATATGGAGGGGCCCCCCATCCCCCGGCGGCCCGGCCCACCACCTACTACTTCGCTCCACCACCCAGAAATCTAGTATATTTCAATTTTAAACCTCCAACATTTAACTAAAATGCCTCTATATTGTCTTTCTCTAAGTACATTGGAATTACACTTACATCAAATCCAAGCCTGCTTCCTCTTCAAGACCAGCTGCATCACACACGACAACCAGAAACTATACCACTGCACACCTGGCAGAAAAAAACACCTCAGGCACAGTTTTGTGCTAGAAGGCAGGACATTGTCATATGAGAAACCAAATTGTAAACACACTAAAAACAAAAAGTAGGCTTTTCCTATCCAAGCTACCCGGAATTGGAATATCAACATCAGAAAGGCCCTATCCTGAAAGGACCTGAAGATTTGCCTTTTCAAGAGTGGTAAACTGCTTAACAATAGAAATCACCATTGTAAGATTCTGCCTTTTGTAGATGATAATTAATCATATCCCTGGACTCTTAACAATGTAATTATTATTAATTATATTATAAAGCACACTGAAACCTAAACTGTATCCTGGTGCTGAGATAAATGGCAGATTCAAATTAGATAAGAGTTCCAGACCAGGCATGTTTTTTATAAAGCCAGGTTTCTAAGCTTTACTAACACAATCGCTGTGGATCTTCTGCAGAGTTGGGCAAGGTGTTCCAATGTTGAACAGATTTTACTGAGGAGTTTCCTCCCAACTGAATTGCCGAACATAGCGTTATGGCTGGAATAAAAAACGCCAACTTATTTTGTATGTAACATGGGCCCTTACCATGTAGAGCCCAATGGGCCACGCGCAAAGATTTGAAACTGACCCGCTCGACAATCGATAACCAATTAAGAGAATCCTATCCTAGGGAATCCGAAGACATCCTCAGCCATTTTAAGGCTAGTTTTGCAGCCACATTCTGAATAAGCAATACGCCCTTAAGTATGCCTACTGCACATCCTAAGATTAAGAAATTGCCATTATCTATATGGTTCACAATTAATACCTAGACAACCACAGGCCAAGCTTGAGAAGGAAAGAGTGGTTCAGCATTCAAATCCTCCCTAGCTAAGTCTGTGCTATGTGAATATACATACACACAAACCTGGCCATACCTAAGCAGTCAAAAGTACCCCACTTGGTTGTTTGGGACCTGTCCAGAGATTTACCAAAGTCTCACCTGATCATTAGGTCCAGAACAGAGATCGGTCCGTTTCCCAGTTCATTACCACAAACTGGGTCACAGATTTGGGCGCCAGTAACAAAACAACCTGTGTGGAGAATTGTAGCTCAAAGGTTAGAGCGGCAGACCCTGATGCAGAGGTCTGGCCGGGGCCAGGGTTCAATTCCTGCCTCAGCGGGTCTTGGGCTCAATTTCCTCGGACCTGATAGTTCTTGCCTCAGTGCAAATTCTAATCATGGGCCTCACTCTGCTACTCTGGGCAATAGCTTGCTTAATCTCCACAACGGCCCCAAAAACGCTAGGATGCCTGGCTGCACCTTATGGGTGCCCAGGAGTGGGCGCCTCAGAGGGAAAAAGCCAGGAAGGGTTCCACAGCGGTATTCGTACAAGCGCTGGAGAGACCCCATGTGGGGTGATTTGGGCACTATACAACATTTACATTTACATTTGCATCCCTGAATAGTTAAGTGTCCTGTAAGCATATAATGTCATCCTCCATTACATAGGGGCCTGTGAGCTCCATACAAGGATAATAAATAACACTATTAAAGTCTTCAAATTGTTCAACTGCCCTTCTCTGACCAGGTTCAGAGATATGCAGAATTTCATCTGGCAGTCCAGAGATTTGTGAGCTTTTAAATTGGCTATTCTGGAGAGAACTGAACCTCCATTTAGCAACTCTTTACCAGTATCGAGACTTTCAGGTCTCCCAACTGGCCACCCCTTACCACATGGCAAACAAAGAGATATGTGAGAGATGATGTGAAATATGCAACTCTTCCACATGGACATCCCTGACCTCTTCAGAGACTAGCAGGTCACCAACTTTGCTGTCCCTAACCAGGGTTAGAGATGAGCGCACATGCCATGCACTACTCAGGTTCACTGTTCCCACAAAGTGTTCGGTATTGATTAGGAAGCTGTAACTCACCTGCCCATCCGCCTAGCTCATATGCGGGCAGTCATTTAAGTAGGGCCTAAAGACGTGCTAGATTCCTAGAAATAGATCTTTGGCCGACACAGGCTCAACACCACCTTGGCTTATCCACCTGTAAGATCAATGCAGTCCCTTCTCTTAAATGTATGTAAGAGGTCGAGTGTAACAACAACCATCAAGGCTCTGCTTTTTAGCTAAAAGCTTTTGTATTTGGGACTTCTACTTTCCTTTTAAAGTTTACATACGGATTGAAAACTCTTAGCACTCAAAGTGCTGCTGTTTGCTAAAAACCCAGCAAAAGAAGTCAAACATGACATAAGATAACTTGGCAGTTCCTTCACCACAAGGCACATTAAGAAATGAAGGGGGGTCAGAGGCCTAGGCTTAACGACTCAACAGGATATACAGCCCCAAATTAACATCAGAAAATACAAAAGATATCCTGCAGTCAATAACTATAAAGACAAAAAATGACCATGCAAATCCATAGACTGGCAAGCCAAAAATACGCAAAAATCATCTGAGTCTCCTTTTTAGGGCTACTAATCCACCCTAATGATGGAGGAGCCCAAGGATGTTTTTTACAAAGTTTGGTTTACTATAGATGTGAGCGAGTATAGTAAAGAGAGTGTATGGGAAATTAGTGCAGTGCAAAAATACGTGGTGTGAGTTTAAAATTGAAGCGGAATCAGACAGTAATTTTATTCTTGTCTGATCCGAACAAGTATTAAAAACAGTGCAAGGACGGGTTTCAACAGATAATCGTCCATTCAACAAGAATAGGTCGACATGTTTCAGCACCTACAGGTAAAAAATTAACCTAGTGCTTTCATCAGGACCTCTTGAGTGTGAAATGCTACTGAAATACAGTGATGTGATCAAATAATAAATGAAAAAGGATACACTGCGAGCTTAACTTTTCACGGTCCCCGACGGCTGAGATGCACGCCTGAGGTACCGACGGTTAGAGCGGTGCCTACTTTTTGTCCTGAGCTGTTGCCAGGTGGGGTGAGGTTTTTCCTCCAATCTCTTGAGATTTTTCCAAGAGGCGAGAGGAATGGAATCTGTGAGAAGTTAAGCTCACATCTAACATGGGCTTCTATTGGAATTCTATAACGCATATTAGCGAGCCCATTATCGCCGTCTTATCTGCAGTTTGCTGCCGATAAAACAGCGATAATTTTACGCAGGGTTCTTGCTAATATGGCCCCGCGTTCTGAGTGAAAGATTCACGGGGCATATTATCGAGGACCGGTGTTAAAATTATCGCTGTTTTATCGGCAGTTTCCTGTCGATAAAACGGCGATAATTTTAACACCGGTCCTTGATAATATGCCCCCACATTCTCACATACTTCAATCCCCTTTTCCTATGCAAGCTTAACATTCCCATGTGCCACCTTTAACAGTGAGTGACTATGGCCAGCAGAAATACAGCAGTAGCACATAGTACTCCCCCCTGGAGCAAAAGACTATATATGTGACCTACATACTGAACCGTCACCTTAGCAGATGGCATTCCTTGACTCACTCTAACAATATTCACCCTCGCATTCCCTCATGATGACAGGCAAGAATAAATACATGATTCTGAATTCAACAGGTGCTGACTGATGGTTATAACAAGAATAGCTATTAGATGCGCATACGAGAGTGTGCGTTGCATGTATATGATAATAACTATTTTTTGCATGTCAGTTTATTTGGGGCTTATCCATCACAATATCTATTATCAGTCTGACATACTAGAATTAGACATGGATATAGTTGTTACATGTATTGATCACTATAAAGTCAATCTGCATGTACCTTCTTCATAAAGCTACACTTGATTTACAATGACCAAGCTTCTGTATGCTAATGTCGAGCATAAATGTATGCTCGACACGGTGGACCATAACATCTTGCTCCACCGTGTCGAACAGGCAGGCATCCAGGGCTCCGCCCTCAAATGGACGGAGTCCTTCCTGTCTGGAAGAACACAAGCCGTCCGCCCTGGCCCATATACTGCAGACAAAACCCCCACATCTTGTGGAGTCCCCCAGGGCTCCTCCCTTTCGCCATTACTGTTTAACCTCTACCTCCGGCCCTTGATCCACTCTCTTCAGCCATGGAACATTACAGTGTTCAATTATGCGGACGACTTGCAAATTGTCTTTCCACTTAATTCCCCGAATGCCATCAGCAACTTTCACACCGCCATGATTCACATCCAACAGTGGATGAATCATAATCAACTTAAATTAAATCCTGGCAAAACAGAGCTCCTTCTCCCTGGATTTAGCCCTACTCATTGGGGCCCGCAATTTTGGCCTACGGAGTTAGGTTCCCCCCCAGTTCCGGCCAAATCTGTAAAAAGTTTGGGTGTGATCATTGATGGCGAGCTATCTCTCAAAGCCCAAGTGAGCGCTGTGACTTCCTCCTGTATGCACCAACTCCGGAAAATTCGCAAAGTCAGCCACCTACTGCCTCACTCCGCACTGGTTCAGGTCACTCTTTCACTGGTAATATCCAGATTGGATTTTTCAAAGTCCCTGTATTATGGACTTCCTCAATCTCTGCTTCGCCGCCTTCAGGTAGTACAGAACCAGGTGGCCCGCCTCATTTAAAAAATGCCCAAGTGGCAATCAGCTAAGCCTATGCTTCACAGACTCCATTGGTTACCAATGGAACAAAGGGCGGCTTTCAAACTGGGCTGTCTTACGTTCAAAGCCCTTCACTGCACCAGTCCTGCCTTTCTGAATACACTCATCACCCCAACCGTCCTACGCGCAACCTTCGTTCTGCCCATCTTCACCTGCTAACCACCCCAACAATCAAAACCAAGAAATTCGTCAGTCGTCGCTTTGCCCACATAGCCCCCGCCAACTGGAACTCTCTCCCTCTCACCATCAAGTCCAGCCTAACTCTGCTTCAATTCAGGAAAATGCTCAAAACCCACCTTTTTCCATCCCTAGGCTAATTCCTCCTCCTCTGGTCTTACACTCATTTACTCATTCTGTCATGTAGCCCCAGGAAACCTCCGGTGTCAGCGCGCTTTAAAAGTGTCAATTAACATAACATAACAAATATATTGTAAACCTATTTAATTAATTTACATACGGCATGCTCTCAATTATGACGCTAAAAGACAACATGTATTTTGTATTAAAAATAAGATGGACGTAATAACACACATCAAACATGAGACATAAAACTACCAGTGCACAGATGTAATAATACATTGTTATATTGTATAAAGTACCGCTTTGCTGCTCATGAGCACCAAGTGGGAGGGAAGTGGTGCGTGGATTTTACAAGGACCCTCAGGCGAGTGGGAAGAGCCTGGGGTACCCTGAATGGGGCTGGGAGGATACAACCAGTATATCCTGTGACTCCAGTCATGTCCACCACTTAAGTTCTCCTTAGTACTTGTGCCACTCCTTGGCTCTTAGGGTGGGAATACCTGCTGCACTGTAGTGCCAAACGATGTTGTGCCAAATTTTCTTTGTTGCTGTATTGCTCAGCTGAAATTCTAAGGCCCATACAGTTGTGGAAATATGTGAACGACACCTCTCCCTGATGACCTCTAACTCCTCCTAGGAGAAACTTGTCCCTCTTTGCTTTCTTTTCAGCCATATTGAGGGTTCTTTGATGAAAAGGAGCAGCAACTGGATCAAGGAGTATTCTGTTGTGGTCCTCAGATGGGTCAGTATGTACCTAATTCCTGTTCTAGTAACTTCCTGTTTTTCAAACTTGGTGGAAAATTTAACTTCTGATATGTGGTTCTCTACATTGGCTACATTGTACTCCAACTTGTTAGCAGAGGAGGAGATCTGGCACTTAGGCGTACTAATCATTGAAAGAGCAAGAGTGAAGGGAACATCCTACCCAGGGTTCTGAATGGTGTCCTAGTGTTACGAGACAACATTTTGTAAATTGATATATGTGCATGAACTCTAACATGTAATATGTGCTGTTCTCCACATACTACATATAGGGTGTGCTGATCTGAGATGAGATTTCATCTGTGGGTGAATGATGTATTTGAAATGTATGACTGATTATGTTTCCGCATAAGTGAGTTATGTTGAGGGGCACTGGAATTCTATCGAAGTAAAGGACCAAATTATGTTGCAAGGTAGATTAAATTATGCGTCAAGAAAAGGCAAATCATGTGGAATTATAAAGCACAGTTATTCCACTTTGCTGCAAGAAGTGTAACTGCTTTATTAGACATTTTTTAAACCCTTTAGCTAGAAACACAATTTTCGCCTTAAAGTCTAGAGATTATGCACCAGATGATGGATTTGGTCGCAAATGCACCAAATTCCCAATTATGTAATAAATAATTGGGTTGCAAATCACATAATTCCAGGAGGTCCTATGGCCCTTGTTATGTGTATGTGAAAACATATTACATTTAGAATTGCAGGCTTGGATGTGGTATCATGGTGCTAAAGCACTGGTGTCTCAGGATGGTGTATCTAGTCAATGTCATATCACTCACTTCTACATACACTCAAAGCTCTATAATCACTGTGATGGAGCAAACAAACTAGCAGCTCAAGTAATATGTGAGGCTAATAGTCAGTCATGCACCTGCAACCTTGTCCTCTAGTCAGGGTCCCAATCCCAGACAGGGCCAGACTGGGAACCAAAACCGGCCCTGGCAAACAGCTCGGCCTGCCCCCATTGGAGGGAGGGGGTGCAGCCGAGCTGTTTGCCAGGGTTGGTTTTGGCCAATTTTGGTACAGGGGCAATATTGCTGACCCCTGGTAACAAAATGGCCCTTCAGGGGCCCAAAGCCGGCCTCCACACCAGCAGCGCACTGGGGAAATGCCTGATGCCTGCTACGGCCAGTCCGGCCCTGATCCTGGAACTTGGATGGGGCCATGGTTCATGGGTGGGATGTATGTATGTATATATATATATATATATATATATATATATATATATACTAGCAGCCCGTCCCGACCTTGTCCGGGAGCAATCAGGCTTCAGGGCCCCTGCCCGCCCCGGCCCCCTCCTGCCCCGACATTGTCCGTGGGTCCCCCGGAGTAGCAGCCCGTCCCGACCTTGGCTTCAGGGCCCCCGCCTGCCCCGACATTGTCCATGGGTCCCCCGGAGCCTTACCTCAAACACCGCACCTCCCCGTGCTCCTGAGTTCACCGGTCTGCCGCTCCTCGCCGCTCCACCCCTCTCCTCCCCGCCTGTCCGCCGCTACGCTCCTCCCAGCCTGTCCGCCGCTCCTCACCGCTCCTCCCCGCCTGTCCATCGCTCCTCCCCACGCTCATGTCCGCCGCTCCTCCTCGCGCTCCTGGACGTCGCTCCTCCCCACGCCCCTGATGTCAGCACGCACGTCGCGGCCGGCGCTACTTCCATGGGACTACTTTTTTTTTCTCGTAAATTTTTTAAATAACGTATATTTTTTACATTTATATAGCCTATGTCCATCTGCACAGCCTGACAATTTTAACGATGTATCGGGTGTGTGGATTGGCGCTGTGGTTCCCGAGTTTACCCGCCTCAAAGGTTCAAAGTTCTTCCTTTATAATAGTTGTAAAGATTTCCACACCAGTATTCTTTGAAATCTTGCTTCCCCTTCCTCTGTTTTCTACCTCATTTAGTAGGAAATGTGTCTCTATTAGTTAAATAATCACTGCTAATGCCTGTTCCCGACTACAGGCCATAAGTTTGATTCCTACCAAGGCCAACACAACCTTCCATCTTTCCGAGGACAGTCAACTGAGAACCATCAAATCTGTGAAAAGAAGAACTCATTGATAACAGCACTTTAAAATGACAAAATGGCGGTATGGATAGCTAAATAAAAATACGCTGGCATTATTTGCTCTCCCACAATCTCCTGTAAGGGTTTGAGCAGATTCTCCAGGGCCCTCAACTCAGTGCCATATATAATAATGCTTTGGGAATGGGCGACTGTCACTACCAGTGTGCCCAAAATTCTTCAATGGGTGGCCCAATGCAGCACAAAGACTAATGACGATCTCGATATCGATATGGGAGACTCGGGTGTACCATATCACATTCTGTAGGGGGGGCAATCATTTTGCACTACGCCACTGGCTTTCCTCTCAGTGTGATTGTGTTGTGGGCTAATCTCCCATCACTGCTCAGTGGTCTGAGAAGATTAGTCCTTCCTGCTCAGTTGCAGCAGGGGGGCGAGCAACAGCTGTGACTGCATGTTAGAGTCTGTGGTTTGCAGTATAACCCCCACACACAGAAAAGTGACAGGAAAGAGCGGTAACACCTCTGCTGCTACAGAAGGGCATTATGAAGATCACGCAGTGCTATAGTGTACCCTGGACAGTGAATTTCGACCATGAAAATGTTTTCTTCGCCCCGATTGCTGCTGGAAATCAAATTGTCCGGGGAGCAAGTGGGACATAAATGTTCATACATTTAAACATGCGCACAGCTGCCTGAGGGGTACTAATTCATTAGGCCCAGGGCAGAACCAGTTGATTATAATCTGGGTTAATTGAACTATGTGGCGGGGACAATCACGCCTCAGAGTTGACTTCATTTGATGGCAAGAAAAGGCAAATTATGCAGCATAATGCATCGCATTTTGTGATAGTATTACTTCGTTATTACAATTCTTAACACTGTCTGCGTGTCGGTTTTACTTCATTAATAAAAGTTTAACACCCTGATATAGCAATATTCAAGAGAAAGGTGACCAGTCAAACTTTGTGAGGGGCCTTCCATTGCACTGCAACTTGTAACCACACTTTTAGTCACTGTTGATCGGTGTGAGCTACAAACAAAACATTATTTTTGTTAAAATCTTCAGATTATGCAGCAGTTGATGGATAATGTGGCAAATGTGGCAAACGACACGAAAATAGCATGAATGCAGTGACCATGATTATAAGCACTTGCACAGGAAGACTCTCCTCAGACCCCCCAAAACGCGATTTTTGGAAAAAGAACTGCGAAGCACGCCTTTTCCTAGAAGCAAAACTCATGTGCTCTACTCCCATTCTTGTAGTGTTGGGTCAGGTAAGAGCAATGAGTGGTTAGATGACTGGATGTACAAACCATTAACGTGTCCTACACATTTCTTCTTGCGCCATGAGTACTGCATATATTTGAACTGAGCTCCCGGTCTCTGCAGGAACTAACAACACGTCATTAATAATTACGGCGCAGAGGCACAGCACTGATGTCAGCACGCACGTCGCGGCCGGCGCTACTTCCATGGGACTACTTTTTTTTCTCATAATTTTTTTAAATAACGTATATTTTTTAAATGTATATAGCCTATGTCCATCTGCACACCCTGACAATTGCAACGATGTATCGGGTGTGTGGATTGGCGCTGTGGTTCCCGAGTTTACCCGCCTCAAAGTTTCAAAGTTCTTCCTTTATAATAGTAGTATAGATATATAGATGTGGTATTTCGTTAGCACAAACCTACCCAAAAGGAACAGAGCTGTGTACATTGTCAAAGCCAAACTTAAAGTCGGCGATTATTAGGAGAGATGTCTGAGTTGTGGATAGTTAATACATTGTAATGTAGTGTCTTTCAAAGAGATGAGTCTTCAACTCTTTCCTAAAATGGAGCAGCATTGGGCAGACTCGATAGATACAGAGATATTGTTCTAGAGCCTAGATGCATACATGGAAAGAACCAATGTCTAATAAGGTCTACATGTAAGCCCTTTTGCATGGTGATGTTGTGGAACACACAACATATTACAGTGATCTTCCACAATACTTCTGGGGCGTACTGGGGCACAGCCACATGTATGATCAAGACATTTACAGCATGGGCTAAGGATACCAAAAGTGTACTCAATGATGACTCACATATGTGAGTGTGCTCTGTTATAAGTCAGTTCAGCCATGGTAGTCTGTCAATATATAAAGTGAAGAGATGGGTAAAGATAGTATTTATTATAAAATGGTTACCATGAAAATATTGCAGACTTTCCATTCCGGCATTCAGTAAATATTAGTCTCAAGTTTTGTATTGGGGTGGGGTGCAGTTATAACTGACTCCATTTGTGGTGCCATTTCCCAGGTGCACAAGCAGTTCCAGCATGATTTAGGTACATTTACCTAAGAGCCGCATGTCACTGAAATCCCCAGAAACAAACTGATGTGCAAGTGCAGACTGTCCGAACATGTAGCTGACAGGTGTACACTCAGGAAAGGTACCGTTTATGTTACGGAAGCAACCCCATACATTGCAGAATATTGCCTCTTGACAGAGTGCCAGAAGTATCTGTAGGAGAAATTATATTTTCTTTGAGTGGATGGTTGACATGCCATGTTATTGCAAATGATGGCTTCTAATAATTAACAGAAGTAGTAAACTGAACAGAATTCCCTTTTCACTCATTGCCTTTTTGACCAGTGGCTAGTGTGTGGTGATAAAATTGTGTGTTCTGATGATGATGATGCATCTCAGTAACTTGTGCAGGGACTAGGATTGGCTTTCCTCTGAGATATTCACCATTCCCCCAGGGACCCTCTAGGGGATATGTCGGTCAGAACGTGGATTGCAGTCAGTAATTTGACATGGGCAGGATTGGCCTAGGGGTGTGATATAGGTTAATGAGCTCGTAATCCTAGTCTGCACCCTTGTCAAGGCTCATGTCTGAAGAGAAGCAGTGTCACACCATTATTGATTCCCTGGACATGTCAAACATGTTGATCACCTCCTTTTATATTCTGTCCCTCCTCCTCAAGTAGTTGTTCCTCAAAATGAGAGGCAAGGGAACAGAGACATTCCAATCATAGTGGACAAATTGGTTTGTCTGTGGCTTTCGTTCATAGGCAGGCAGGCTGTGTGACAAGTTGATGGTGCACTGAGTTTCACCTGTTAATTGGTGTGGTGGAATCATGACTGTTAAATGCTCATCCTCTTCCTTTAGCAGTCGTGTAAAATGTGAAGGAAGTCTTGTTCGGATATACGCTATCAACTATAGTTATGTTTAGTGTTAAAAAAAAATATATATATATTTTTTTTTAAACATAAAAAGTAGGAATTCTATGCATATGTCTTCCATGTTTGCCACATTTTTCCCAGTGATCAATGCCTCAACTGATTTCCACGAGGCTGGCTTGCAGTACCTGCGAGTGGCCATGTGTGGTGGGTGGTCTACTCCATGGAGAGTATAGAAATGATTTGAACCTGTTTGGTGTGTAGTACTACTACGGTGGATGTCGGCTACTTCAAGGATTGTAGCTTAGTTAATTTTTTGCAGGTGTGTTTTTGTATTTGCCAGTATTTTTAAGTGCTCCGACTTTTAATGCCCCTATATTCCTTCTATTGTTTAGTAGATATTCCCCACTTAACTGCAATTCCCCTCTGCCTCGCCCACATTCACACTAGCAACATGTACCTCTGTATGTGGAGTGTTCTATACCTGTGCTAAGAACTTCACACATAGGAGAAAGGAGAGGTGTTGGTGTATCTGTTCCAAGATCTTAGCGAGTAGCATGTGTGGGTATCTAAAGCACTATTAAAAACATGCATTAGAAAATAGGCCCCACTATGAGCAATTATTGCATCACTAGGTCTCTGACCACGAGGGACTCTGTAGTGTATGCTATAGCAGTTCTGAAATAAAATAAATCATTTTTTTTGTACTTATGACTATACCTTTTTCCAATTTTCAGATCAGGATAACTGTGTGGGATGCCTTGAATATGAATCATTTTTCCCCTTTCCCGTGTAGTGAAGCATGCCCTAGCACTGTATCTGATACCCGAACAATAATGCATGTGTCTGTTTCATGTACTTCCCTTTATTATCAGAAGTGCACACAAGATCAAATAAATGTTATGTGGTAAAGGTGTCTCTGCTGTGTCCATGTCTGTCTGATCATTTTCCCGCTTAGCATGTATCTTGTTAATTTCATGCACGTGCTAGTTTGTAGTGCTGGAATATTTACCTGCATGTACATGTTCTCTATGTGTACTGTGTTCTGTATGACAAAGCGTGATGTTGTATCGAGACTTTGTCAACAGTTTATATTCCATTGTTTAATCGGAATGTATGCTTAATTAATATAGATCCATACATATTATCAATTCAATTGGATTATGTTGCACCAGTTTGGTAAATTGGGTAATATCGAGCTCGGCATTCTTTTTATTTTGATTTGTAATAATGGTTTTTGCGGCTTGAGAAATACAGCCAAAATAACTTAGCATCAATTGTTTGCAACTTTATGGTCTTTTGAAGTTAACACGTTTTTTTCTCTGCTCTTCGCCCACGGAGATAACATTAGTTCGATTAAATGAGCCAAGGAGTGTTTTGATTTGTCATTAGACTGTCCTCTATACTTTAATACATATGCATATATTATTGCAGAGTGACGTTTCACTAACACTGACAGATTAATCTGATTTGACCTTTCTTGACTTGCAGATTTCTGCCTAAGCATGCCATAAAACAGCATTGCCTGTAGCATCCCCAGCTCATATGTGCCGTAGAATGCTATGGACGTGCCTTCGAATGGATTGAATTCTAGGTGCAATTGGGGCAGCAGGGACTGTGTGAAAGGGCTGAGCGTTTCTCATACCCATCAGTACTTGATAAGTAGGAAGGAACCACTTTTTAAAGCATTCTGAATTGTGAAAGCGTAGCAATTATTAAAAACTACAAAAACAAAAAAATGCACAAATTTGATCTCAACTCGACTTTACCATGTATGCATTGCTAATAATCCTTCATTGGGGTAATACATTGTGATATATGTGTTATCCCTGCAGGTGTTTGAGCAAAGGAAAGATTCTAAATAAAAGGTGTATATTTGTTGCCTATCAATTTGCATATTGTATCCCAACACCCATTCACCTCCAGGACACAAACATAAAATCACTTACGAGACACTGCTTCCGCAGCATCCAGAACAGTATCCGACAGTAACATATCCGGAGCAGGAGCCTTGTCTGATCAAGACAGATCTCTGGAGAAGTGCACAATTGGGACCTAACGAAAAAACATAGAGGTATAATAAATAAGTCTCCACGCCAAAACAGACATAAGCCTTGATTAAAAAGGTATAGTAGCAACTTTGAAATCACTAAGGGGCAGATTTATGTTAACTGGTGCATCCCCAGGGATGCGCCAGTTAATGTGCGCCACAGTGCGCCACAGCTACGCCACCCATGGTGCGCCGCATTAACAATGCGGCGCACCATGGTGCAAAAACGGCACAGATGCGTGACGCATCTGTGCCGGAAAGGTGGCGCATTGCTGGAGTTGCGTCGCAAGAGCGACACAGCTCCAGCAAGGCTCGGGGGTTCCCCATCTTCACAATGCTACGTCAAGACCTACGCCTGCTTCAAGCAGGCGCAGGGTTTTGACGCAGCATTGGCCTGAAAGTGACTGAGTGAAATCTCATAGATTTCACTCAGCCACTTTCAGGAGGCACTCCTGCGCAGGAACGCCCCCCCCTGCGCAGGAACACCTCCTTATGGCGCAGGGCTTTACAACGTGACGCATCTCCTAGATGCGTCACGTTGTAAATAGGGCGCATTGTTTGCGCCGCCGTTGCGTCAAATAAAGTGACGCAATTGCGGCGCAAAGAGGCGCAAGGGCATCATAAATCTGCCCCCTAGTTCTGTGTATCTATCTGGTACAGAGCCATAAGATGTCAAAGTCACCTTGTGAGGCGGCTATTTCGAGAAACAAGTCTTGAATCATAGTAACAGCCATTATTTATTTTGAGCCATGTAACGTTACATTTATGCACAGTAACATATAGGGGTACGTAATGTGCCACACAGATTGCTGTCAGCCCAGTCAAATTGCGCCCAGCCTCAACGCGCAACATTTTAGTACGTTTATGAGTCACATTCAAGAAGATGTTCGATTTGTCCCAAAGCTCAGCAGTTCGTAACCGAACTTGTGACTTTTATGAGTCTGCCTTAGCTCTAAAGGAGAGCGACTTTTTTGTTAGGTTTTGCCTGCACATTGCTTGCACTGTGCCTGAGAAATCTATTGTTTTTAATATACGGTGATAAGGGACTTACATTCAGCCTCCTCTCTTTTCTGGATTCTTATTGGTTCCTGTGCTTGCCACTTGCCTTTCCTCCATTTATATTAGCTGTAACATATTTTCCTGTATTTAACAATCCTTGTTCATCGTCTCCTTCTCTTATCAGTTTCCAGCTGCTGAAATACTGTTAACATCTCCTTTGGTGGAATTATATTTTCATACAGTTTTGCCCTTTACTCTTGCAGCATATTTATATAACAATGAATCACCAGAGAGGTTAGGTGATGCTGTGCGCTGCGCCGCTGAGGCTCAAACCGGATCCCAGCTCTGGAGTCAGCAGCTCTGGCCGCTGTGCCACATCGTGCTAGGTGTCAGGGTGCTCTTTCCTTCTCCTGGAACACGATTGATGAAAAAATCTCTTTATTCATAACATAGGCGAAACCGATGCATTTACCAATGGTTGTTAGAAAAGGTATGCCTCAGTCGTGTTCTGAAGCACACATACCTGTCAGTCTTCCTTATCCCGATTAGTTGGGTCGTCTGTAGGATAGGTAATTGCACCTATTTTTAAAAATAAGGCTATCACACCGTTCTGATTTTAATGAAGACTAAGGTCTTCCTTTGATAGTGCAATCCAGAGTGTGTTTAAAAAAAACGTCAACTTCGCATTCTCCTCAACCCATTTAGAGGAGAGGGCACTGCAGGATTTCTGATGGCAGAGCCTCTGCTAGATCCACCATCAGCAATTCCAGACCTGCTGGCCCCCTGGCCAGTGGGCGGCCAGGTCTCATAGACAGTTGTCCTCCCTATGTAATGTGAAGCAGCCCTCACCCATTTTTTCTTGGATTCTGGGCAGTGAAAATGTACAATGCCCCCTCATAAGCAGACTGAAAACACCCTGTTGTCAAGGGGGCAGATTTACAAGCCCCTTGCAACACTTTTGCGCCGCCGCTGCGTCTCTTTTGTGACGCAGCAGCGGCATAAACAATGCGGGCAATTTACAACGTGATGTATCTAGGCAGATGCATCACATTGTAAAGCCCTGCATCACATTATACATGCATTGGGTATGATGTATGCAGTGTTGGTGTTCCCATGCAGGAAAGCCTCGTAGAAGTGATGCAGTGAAATCTACATGATTTACTGTACCACTTCTAGGACGGCACTTTGTCAAAACCTTATGCCTGCTTGAAACAGGCATAAGGAGTGACATAGTACAATATGTACATTCCTCAAAATGCATTGCTGGAGTTGCTTGAGACACGACTCTAGCAATGAGTGACATTTGGGCCGACAGATGTGTCAGAATTAGATGTGTCAGAATTAGATGTGTCAGAATTTCTGACAGATCTGTCAATCCTTGCACCATGGTGCACCCTATTGTAAATATGGCACATCCATGGTGATGCAAGGGTATTGCAGGCCCGCGCAGGAAACTGACGCATCTCTATAGATGTGTCAGTTTCTTGTAAATCTGCCCCAGGGTATTTACGTTTTCTTTCACACAAGGGACTCATGCTTTGGGATTTTGGTTATGTAAAACACAAATAAATGCTGAGTAGGTGAAAAAACACAGAGCCCCCTTGGCATTCAGCCCTGCCTGAAATGCATCCCTCAAACCATCAGATACACTGGACACATCCTCTGGGTATGCAAGGATCTATAATTACGGTGTGGAGTCTTCTGACTTGCAGCCGCCGTGGCCTAGATGGCACTGGTATTATTTACAACTGTTCCCTTAAAAGCAGACTCCAGTAACCCCTCATCTTCTCTCTGTAGGAACCACTTGCTAATTCTACACCTTTCACTCTCACAAATGCATAAGATAAAGCGTCTTAAGTGAAAAAGAAAGTCTTGTGAACTTACATCCTAGTAGTGGTTTGATTGGTAGGGCCAAGTCTGGCAAGGCTACCTCCTCGGCTGGCACAAGGATTTGACTTTCGACATATGCCACGAACAGCAGGACCGTCAGCACAGCAGCCTTCATCTTGTCTGCTTCCCTTGGTTATTGGTGTCGAGGCAAAGACGTCTTGATGGGTGTCCGTTCCTCCTCGCAGGTGTCCATTTATAGCCAGGATTCCGGACGGGGCTGAGACCACGCCCACAATAAGGGCGGAGCAGAAGTGGATCATATTCTTTTGTTCTCACTATTGTTCCTTCACTATAATAACTTAATAACTTTGCATAAAAGGAAATGTGGAGCAATATGTACAAGTATTGATGTTTGGGAAACTCCCACTTCTAGCCCTGGGCTGAAACAGGATCGGCTGAGCAACCTGCTCAGTAGTTGAAGTGCCTATCAAACATTTCAATCATTTTTTGCATGAATAGTGCTCGTCCTAGTAATGATAATACTTGAGACATGAGAGCAGGTCGATCTTATTTTAATTGATCTGAACAGGAGCTGGTTGAAGCTTCCATTCTTCTTCGGCCAGCACGTGCTTCGCCCAGTGAGTGGCGCTGGCCTGGAGCTGTTGCGAGGCCCTTCAGTCTGATGAGCCCATTATGACACACGTGTGAAGTCAAGGTGGTAGCAGGAATATTTGTGGACAAGGGGCCCCGGAAGTTCCATTAGAGTTTGAGTTTATCACTTCATTATTCTACTTCTGGCCCCTGTTACAATAGGCAGCGGGAGTCTTAGTAAATCGAGTCTGTACCGGGAGTGATGAGGTTCAAAGACTGCTCGAGCCTAAAACGCATCACGTCAGGTGACAATCATGGAGGAACGTCTTTACAGATCTTCTGGGCAAAGTCTACGCCTCGTGCAGTCTAGAACCCCCTACAATGTCATTGGCTCCTAGCTGGTCGAAATGTACCCACGGGATTCATGCCTTCTGCCCGAGATAAGTCTTACTACAGTATCCACCCTCACATAATGATACATTCTCAACCCAGCAGCTGCCAGTGAAGAGGAATGAGTTCTGATCAGGCACTAGAGTGTTCAGCTAGGTCACCAAAAGTGCATGCACTAGGAGACAAGCTTATGGGTGAGACTGTGTTGGAATCATTCACTTGACTGAGCAGAAGCCTGAATATTTACGCGCCAATGGATCTCATCTCTGCTGCTATAGGTTCCAGCAACGAGTCTCCCAAAACATCCCTTCCCATACGATTGTATATGATATATGATATATGATGTGGTTCCACCCAGAAAAATCAGCGTAAATCATAACAGATTTCACTTTTCTTTTAAAACAGTTTCCTCCTTGTTCCTTTCCTCCTTGTTCTGTAGAATTACAATGTTACCTATTCACAACTTGTTTTAATTAAAAACCCGACAGCGACCCTCACCAGAGATGTAATAACAGATTGCCTTAAATGTGAAAAGGGTAGGGACATACCCTGGCTTGCCGCTATAGGGGAGAGCCTAAACAGCATGGGGCTTATTTACAAGTCTCTTGCGCCGCCGGTACGTCACTTTTTTCCATATTAAAAGTGGCGCATTAGTGGCGCAAGTGGCTTGTTAATAAGCCCCCATGAACTTAGAGCACATATTTTTAAATCCAACTGATATAGAGCATATACATAAAGAAGCCCTTCAGGAGGTTTTATACGCACAGTACAACAATGCAAGGTATGAGAAAGAGGCCAGTAAAACCTCAGTTGCCAGGAATATTTCCCTAGTGGATGCATCCCACCCGTCATCATGCTTACCATCTTGTTACCTTTTAAAAACTATAGGCTGCTGGGAGAGAGGGTTGCTTTTCCGCCTAAGGGCAGGTACTTTGGAATTTTTACTTTGCTTCCCTCTAGGGTTTAATGCTAACCTCGATCAATGGTTTTTGGTTCCATATTTTAAGAAAACTTTCACAATCCATTATAAAGCAGCATATATGAAAATCCTTGAGCTGGAAGAGGATGATTTAATTTTTCGCGTGGGATCTTTTTTAAAGGTGGCAGTTCGCATGCGTGCCTCAATGAATATTCACTAAAAGCTGTTTCTGTTGAGTGCACAGATCTGTAATCCATGCTCATGTTGCGCCATATTTGCAGAGTAACGCATCTAGGTAGATGCGTCACTTTGTAAACCCCTGCGCCACATTATACCTGCGCCAGGTATAATGTATGCATGGTGGGCGTTTTGAAGCAAGAAAGGGTCATGGAAGTGACGCAGTGAAATCTATAAGATTTCACTGCGCCATTTGTTGGCGCTAATGCGTCAAAATCTTACGCCTGCTTCATGGCAGGCGTAAGACTAACGCAGGCACTAACAACATGGGCCCTTATTTATGAGGCCTTGCGTCAGTTTTGCGCCGCCGGTGCATCACTTTTTGTGATGCACCAGCGGCGTAAAATATGCGGCGTGTTGCGCCATATTTAAAAAGTGACGCATCTAGGTAGATGCGTCACTTTTTAAACCCCTGCGCCACATTATGCCTGCGTCAGGTATAATGTATGCAAAGGGGGCGTTCCCCCGCAAAAAGCCTCGTAATAGTGACGCAGTGAAATCTATGAGATTTCACTGCGTCACTTTTAGGATGCGGTTGCGTCAAAATCTTGCGCCTGCCTCACAGCAGGCGCAAGACTGACGCAAGCCCTTTCACATGGGGCTTTCCCCATGTGAAAGGACGCATTGCTGGAGTTGCGTCACTTTTGTGACACACTCCAGCAATGCGTCACTTTTGCGCTTACAGATGCGTCAGAAATACTGACGTATCTGTAAGTCCTTGCGACATGATGCGTCATACATTAAATATGACGCATCATTGGTGTCGCAAGGAGTGCGCAGTGAAAAGTGACGCATCGCTGTTTTCACGCAGCGATGCGTCACTTTTCATAAATGAGGCCCATGGGACTTGCCCATGTGAAAGTACACATTGCTGGAGTTGCGTCACTTTTGTGACACACTCCAGCAGTGTGTCACTTTTGCGCCTACAGATACGTCAGAAATACTGACGTATCTGTAACTCCTTGCGACATGATGCATCATATTATAAATATGACGCATCAATCATGACGCAAGGAGTGCGCACTGAGAAGTGACGCATCGCTGCTTTCACGCAGCGATACGTCATTTCTCATAAATTAGGTCCTTGGATTGTGGTGCCAAATTGTCTATCATTACAATTCTTGTGATAGTTTGTATGTATATTTTACAATTCTATTTCGGTCATTGTTTCTTGAAGTTGGACTTTTATCTACTTGGTTGCTTTTTCATAGTCCTATGTATTTTATGTTGCAACTTGACCTATATCTACAGGACCCTATTGTGAACCTTCCCTCCTTTTATGATGCTGCTTTCTTTTATCTCAAATGTATTTTATAGACCAATGTGTTTGTTTGCTGTTTTTGACTCGTGCTTTTATGGATATATATATATATATCCAAATAAAGATCTAATTGATTGATCAAATTAATTTCCTTTGTGTTTAGTTGTTTAAAAAGCACACAGAGACATTTTTGTGACAACAACTATATATTCTTTTGTACCATTCTTTTTTATTGACTTTCGCCTAAAAACGCAAACAAAACATACTGATATTAGCCTGGGCATCCCTGATTCCCATTACTCGACATGGAATCATCAGTTTCACCCCAGCAGCACGCCTCAGTTGGTCACCTGTCGACTGAAGAGTATATTACTTCTATTACGATTACTTTACTACGAGGACAGAGAGGCTAATCAGTGGGCTCCGCAGACAACTCTAAACACAGCTCGTGACCAAATGTTGGGAGCAAATATACCATGCACAGGGAGTTGGTAAAACGAGATGTGTTCCTAAATATCAAGGTGCCCACAGAACGGCAGCCTTCTCCAGGGCAGGTACAATCAACTGCCAAGGAGAGCCCTTTGACTGGAACGTCATACGAAGGAATGTTCCAGAAGGCTTATCAAAGCAAAACACAGCTAATGCAGATAGGTAAGCCACAAGAAAGAAATACATATTAATCATACTAACCACAATGTGTAAGCTCCAATGTAAACGTAATACTAACTGTACATACTGCTAAAAAGAATGTATATGTATTTTTACAATGCATTTTTGTTTTACTTCAAGACCATTTAAATCGCATGCATTTACAATACATGTTTGCGCTGTCTTGTAGCCTGCACACTTGTCACTTTTTCCTCCTGTGCACTTTTTACTACCTCATGTATTTTTGGTAGCCCACATTTTTACTACCTCATGTATTTTGTTTGCTCACAAGTGTCACAATTACCTTGTCTACCTCATGTAATTTTGGTTTCTCACAATTTTTACTACCTCATGTATTCTTGTTTGCTCACAATTATCACTTTACCGTATGTAACGTAACGTATGCCTCTGCAATCTGTTGCTCGTGTAATGTTCTCAGTTTGTATCATTTATGTTCCTATTGTGAAGCGCTCTGACACCTTCGGGTAAAGTCCGCGCTATATAAAATTGCATAAATAAATAAATAAATAAATAACTGCATACGGCATTAATTAGGCGCACACAGTAGGTGGCAGTGTAGACTTTAGAAACGCTCCCGCCAGCCTGCTCTCGCCGACCGAGCCAGAGTGCTCCGTGCCTAAAATAATGGCTGTTTTAGGGGATCTCTGGTTTAAAAGTGAACCATGATACATCTGAAATGCTCAACATAGGCCTACCCCTGGAAATAGTGACTGCAGAGGGTGGTGGGAGCTAAGTGGGGAATACGATTAATGTTGTATCACTGGGCGTTTAAACATTGAGGTGCAGGTCTTATATTACTCATTCTCACTCTCGTTATGTTGAACGTGAAGAAAATCAATAAAATGTCAGGGGAACCAAAAAAAACCAGCACACAGCTAAGCCTGGTGTTTCCGAAAGCAACGAAAAACCTGTAAAGTTAAATTAAGAGTAAACGTTCTATAACTGGTTTCAAGCAGAAGATAAATACTATTTTAGCTTCTAAAAGATTGATATAAATATTTTTTATGTCAAGTAATGCCATTTTGGAATAGGTAATATCAATTTAAATATACGCCTAGCAAATTAATGACATTTTACATATACAATTATTCCTTTAAAAAAACAAATGTATGCTAAATATTCAAAAAAACATAACTTGTGTTTTTCGAAATTGAAACACTATTTTAGAAAGGGGAAATTGAATTTGCTCTTACTCCAATTTTTTTTATCCAAACCAAAAATATTTCCAACAGAAAAAGCTTAAATAATATATAAAAACGTGTGATTTTGGAAACAATACAAGTTAAAAAATATTCATGTAGTATCTATTTCTGCTTTGAATACAGGAGAAGTAAAAACTGTACGATGCTCAGCTCGCTGCTTCTGCTTCGCGTGTCCCTATAGAATGTTCGCAGTGACAGGACGTGGCTTGTGTGCTTCTATTTTAAAACATAACTGATAATGAAAGCGCTTTATAACAGTATACTTCGCAAACGCAGCTTAAATGTGTTTACTTTAACATGTGTGTTCAAATGAATGAGTTGTAAACAAGGCGTAGTAAATAATGCGTTGTAAATGAATGCGTTGCTTACGTTTTCTAAGTAATTACTGATATCCCCATTGAAGTAGCTCCTCAAAGGTTCCCAGATTTTCAAATATTTTTGTGGACATCCTCTGCTCACATATACTACTCCGTCAGCCGAAGCACATGTGTCCATTTCCTTCAGCCACTCAGTTATATGATGAAAAGCGAGAGATTTATTCAGTAATGGGTAATGTGGTGTTTTGTGATTAACAATACTCCCAGTCCCACCAGTGTCCTTGAGCTCCATGGACCCCCCAAGAAATGTGAATTTGGGTCCCCTACTAACTGTGCCAAATCTGCCCAGTACCTTGTAGACCTGGGCCTAAAAGGTCTTTATGATTAGACATTCCCAATTCATGTGCATATGTGTACGTTTCTCCATTCTACATCTGGAGCCCAATTCATGTGAATGTGTGTGCCTATCTCCATTCCCCGGCCTCCCTGCATTGTGTCCAACCTATATGGGGTGCAAACACTCATTTATGAAAACTGATGCATCGCTGCGGTTAGGCAGCGATGCGTCAGAAACACCTGTGCTGCTGTGCGACATTTTCCAATACCTTGGATACGTCGTATTTACGGTACAGCACACTATGACATAAGGATCTGTGATGCATAAAAAAGGGATGCTTCTGTGGGACGGGTGCAGCAGAGTAAACTGAAGCATGTGCAGCAAAAGTGACGCTACTTTGCTTTGCGGCCCACTAAGCAGTGCAAATCACCATAGTGTCACATTGGAGTGCCCAAAGTGTCACAAACCACTTGAAAAGTGACACATTTGTGTTAAATAACATTTTCCCACACCTCGAAACAGAAAAATGGAGCAAGCAGCTGCAGCCATGGCAACTATTCCAACAACCCCATCCCCAGCCAGGATGTCCAGATAGACTCCCAGGGGAAGAGGAAGAGTCATTTTATTGAGGAGGAGATTTAAATGCTGGTAACAGAGGTGACAAAGTATGAACATCAACTCTTTGTCACTTCTAATTTCCCATTAGGGAAGAAAGAGGCTATTTGGCAGCCTATAGTGGACAATGTTAACAATGTTGGGCAAGGTAAAAGGGCAGTGCCAGAGTGGAAGAAGCGCTGACACAATTATTAGCACAGGACCAAGAATGAACTGGCAAAAAACCTGAAGCCAGCCATGCGTACCGGAGGAAGAGGACCTGAGGATCAGGAGGAGCTGATCCACTTGGAGGAGCAGGTGGCAGCAGTCATCATAGCAGAGATGGTGGCAGGAATAGAAGAACAAGACAGTGTTGGCTTCGGGGACTAGCAAGACATACAGGGTAGGTGGCAACAAGGGGCAATATGGGCAATAAGGTGATGCTGTGCAGGGCAGCCAGGCATGTCTCTGCAATGCACTGCACTGCACTGCGTGCAAGGGATAGGGTATGATTCTTTCTCATGTACAATCATACATCACATAAATGTAAGTCATACTGCTCAGTTACATGTAGTACAGCTCAGTCCAGCTCCATCAAGTTTGTCCATTCCATGTGTGATGTGCAGCACCAGTCCAGGGTCACCAATATATACTGGGACTTGTAGTGGAATTTATAATATGAGTCAGCATAACTACAAGCACCACAATACATAGCAAAAAACATGGACAGGAAGACCATATCATGCATGCATACTTGAACCTTGCCCAACCAGATGCTGATAATTCAGGACCCCTTGCATCATGAGGCTAGTGTGTCTTGATTGTGCCCATGCAGCCAAATCAAAATTGTAAAGCAATGGAATGGAATGGGGTTGTCAGAGTATAAACTCTTCACATGAGAGGGGTGAGGCGTGGCCCATGTGATGTATCACCACATAGGAATGTGTGAAGAGCCATGTGTATAGTCACTAACATGACACTACATTGCACACATCTATTCCTATTTGCGGGCTGAGAGCACACAGGTGTTGCCTACCATGGTAGAGACCACCCTAACTCCTGGAGGTGGGAATTAATGCAAGTGAAACACACCAGAGGACCAGGGCCTTCATTTTTGTGATTTTGACATATGCCAAAATGCAAATTACCATCCTGCGCTGCCCTACGCCTAAGTGAAAGAGCAGGAATGCCCTGTATTCATGCAATATGTTGCATACCTGTCCTTTCTCCCTGCACTGGCGCAGTTTTGGCTCCCTACTGTCACTGTAGGCACCTTTTCACTGAGGTGCAAGAGTGACTCCTTTGCATGCAGAATTATTATTGTGCAGGAAGGGGCATCTTCCTGTACAGAAACCTTCCCAAGAGGTGTTTTACTCTGTCTAAATGTGCTGCAGAATTCAACACACATCGAAAGAGAAAAAACAAGGAGAAATTAAGATATTTATCCTCGTTATCCCTCACCTCAGGAGGTGTAAGGATTTTGCGCATCTCCAGATTAATACAATTATGTTGATTTGGGGCAGCAGTAAAATCCATTGGGGCTGATGGAACACCCACTGCAATGCCCATGGAATACCTTCTGAATGCAGAGTAAGGCGATGCAGCGATTTTCTCTGCGCTGCCCTACTCAAGATTTATAAGGCAATTCAAAGCCACACAGGGTGGCTTTGTGTGGCTTCCTAAATCTGAATCTGGGCCCTACACCATACATAAACCACTTAACAAGGTGAAAAAATGTTGCAAGGCTCCCATAAATAAGCTCCCATGTGTGTTTGTGGAAAGAATAGATGGTGTGTGAGCACGGTGGGCCCCTGGTAGTGCATTGCAAATTAGATTTTGCTGAGCAAATTGAACTGGCACTGTATATGAATAGGGAGACATTGCATAGCAAGGAGGTTAGAAGTGATGTGTGTACTGCAAGGTAGCGTGAGCAATACACATGCACTGAATTGCTGAATAGTGTCACACTTGATTGGCAGATAGGAAAGGATGACAAAGAAGCGTGCATTGGAGTGCTACATGTGATTTGGACCTGGGGAATATGTAGCACGTGTTCGGAGGGAGCTGTAAAAAGAAATGTGTTACCATGCCACATATGTAAAAGGATAAAAATGTGAAACAGGGAATTCTGAAGTGACAGGGTGACCAGGTTGCCACAACTATGGGCAGGATCCAGTAATGGTTGGAAGGTGAGGTGTATGGGCCTAGTTGTGTGGCAAACTTTGGTAGGTATATGTCAAAGATTATCATCACTACTAGCATGTGGGGTACAGCTTGACCCATAGCCCTCAAATTCAGACAGGCATGTTGGTAAATTGGATATGGTAATTCACATTGTTGGTGTTGGGGTTACATGAGAGTCAATGTGTGATCTGGCTGCCATTAATGTGTGACAGCAAGTGGAGTTTCTGGGCCTAAATGAGGGTTGCCAGAGGAGTCATGTACAAATACAAGTGAGTGGGGCTGAATCAAATGATGTGTAATACTCTGCCGATAACCTTCTCTGGCAATGAGGAGATGTGGTGAGCATCAGTGCTAGCAATCTACCTAGTTTGATTGGACCTATGCCCTCAGAGTTGTAACCCTGTGGCCACTGTTCTGAACTATGGAGCCAACTATGTGGGTTTTGAAATAACATGAGTGTACACATATAGGAAAACCATGCTACTTACATGCCCGTACACTACCCTGCAGTGTAGCAAAGTTACTAGCTGTGTAGAGTAGTGTGTATGTGTGGGAAATATGAGCCCTTGGTCATGATAATGCACAATGTCCACACAAGACAACACAACAAGGCAGACTGCATTGGTGTACTGCATGAAATGCAGATTGCAGGATCAAATAAAAAACATGACCATACCCATAACATTTTTCCTGGAGCTGTGGACTGAGCAGTGGCCAGAGGGAATGCAGGCAACCTGATGATTTATTATAATGTGCACAGTAGGGTTGTTAATATGTGATACCACATTTAGAATAGCCATCATGAAAAAAAGACTAATCACCAAGGCAGATGTCAAACATACATCAACTTACCCACACAGGCAGGGCAGGCCAGCAAACTGGGTTACTGTGTTGCAATTTGTGGTATGAAATGAAAAGTCACCCTTGTCACACACAGTTGGTGGGTGAACTAAACAGAGATACATCCATCTGAAAGACAACTACAGTGCAACTTGGCCACAATTCCTACACATCACAAATGTCCTAAGAATCAATGTTGAACTCAAAGTTAATGAGAATAAAGCCTGTATGTCAGTCAGATTACTCATGTCAACATCTAGCATAGATCACATTAACATATCTCTATTTCATTGCAGAGGGAGACACAACACCTCCTGAACTGCTGCCTGTCCTGGATGACCAAACTGCTGATGATAACATCCTGCCCCCCATGGACGATGACACCTTTCAGCAACTCCTGGACCCCATGGGAACACCGTCTCTGGTTGCAGGAGGGGTTGACAGCATCAAATATTCTTCAGAAGGAGCCTCCTACCATGGGCACACGCCATCTGCCTGTCCAAGCCCAGTCCAGGACTCCAAGGACCCCAAAGTTGTCTTCCAACAGCAGGCGGTAAAAGTCGAGCAGCAGCTGGCAGATGAGGGTCGAGCAGGGATGGAGTCCTTCACGGCCACCCCAGAGGGAGTTCGTAGTTGCCTCAGTCCCAATAAGGATACCCTTGGGGCAATGAGAGGCACCTACCCTCTGCTGCATGGATTGGAACCTTTCTTGGCTGACATTGCTGGTGTCATGATGCAGAGGCAAGAATAACAGCCCTGCCAATGTAACACTAGTGAGGTTGCCACCCAGCTATGGGCTATCTGCACCATCCTTACATCTATGGAACGGAAGCATTACTCCTATATTGCAACAATGGGTGCCTCCCACCGCAAGGGCACTGCTGTGCTGACAAGCCAGCAGGTCCTTTTCTGTGCTGTGCTGCCTTCCTTGGTGGCGCAGGGAAATGCTGCTGGGTACAGGGGAGCCACATTTTCTTCCTCTGATGTGTGTGTGCCTTAGAGGCTCCTGCACCAACAACACCACCACCCTCAGGGGAGGCAACACACACAGCAGAGGATGAAGGTGTGGACCACAACATTCTCCAGTGGACACATCTCCACTAACATGTGTCTGTGCTACTTGACCAGTGTCTCACTGGACCTGTTTTTATGATCAAATCCCTGCACTTGTCACCTGGTACTGTCCTTTTTTTGCACATCCACCTATTGACCTGATTCATTTGTGGGATGTTGATGTGGCCTACCTTCCCTAATGGCAATGTGGACCTCCTAATCACTGGAATACTCCTCTACTAAGCATGTCACATGACGTGCATCAACCATGGACTCTGTCTGAACATTCTTTGGCTCTCAAAGAATGTTGGGGTTTTTGCTGTAATGACTTCTACAGTGAATTAGCCTATCAACACACCGCTAAATAAATACACTATCTTGAACCTGTTTGTTGTATGTCCTTTGCAAATAGGACTAATTAGCCCATGGTGGATGTGCAAATCCAAAAGGCACTTCCTACCATCGCTAGGAAATTGACCTACAGTTCCTATCACGTTCTCTTGTTGAACAAGGTCAAGCATAATGGGCCACCTCTGCCATGGCAATATGTTGCTAACTATTGAACATGATGGCGTGACAATAAGCATCAGTACCTTGTGTGCCACACAATGACATAGGCTAACTAATCACACAGTTGCAGTACTGTATAAATTGGGCCAGTGGCACAGGTGAGCCACTAATACATGCTCACACATTCACAGATATCTAGCCCAGTTATCATAGCTATGCCATCATGCACATATATCAGCCCCAATGCTTTAACTGGAGATCTCCTATGAGTACTATGATAATGCATGCACTGACAATACCCAGATATTAGAACATTGGAATTTGGAACACTCTATTGAATACAATTGAGTGCTCTGTGCTTCTACTGGCCGGTAAAAGCACACAGAGCAACATTCCACGTAGTGTTTGTTCATAATGGCCTCACAGAGTCCAAGGGGATTTAAACCGCCTCGGGCTCCAAGAGGCCTTTATTTTATTTTTTAGAACATTCTGCCCTCTAGTGGCAGAATATTCTAATAGCCTTATGGCCCTTTGTAGCTGAGCTATATGGCCCTTTGTAGCTGGGCAATACGGGCCATTAAAATCCCGCTTCCTTGTTAAAGGTCATCGCCTTTGGCCTGGGCTTTTAACCCTCGTAGTGGGTCTTTAATGGCCAGTATAGCCCGCTATGGCAGGCTATAAGACTATATTCGAGCACTGGATGATGAGAGCTCCACTGAAGACAATGCAGCTCCAGAGATCTGGATTCATTGATAAAGACCCTCTCAAATGATTGTTCTAAAGTCCAGAAGCTGCCAAGAACAATCCATTCTACTGTTTAAAATCACAGTTAGCTCAACAGTCATACCAAGGTGAAGAGTAGAGCAATGGCAAATCCTCCATGATATGTACAGTTTTGTAAAAAGCCTAAACAAATTACTTTCAATTTATTTGGTCACATTTCCATTGATGAATGGGTAAATAAATCTGTTGGAGTACAAAGGAAGATGTCTGGAAAACGTCACCAACATTTTGCTGCACGTGAACTGGATATACTTGATGAGCAGAGGGTTGAAACTAACACTAGAACAGAAACAAAATGTGCTACTAAAATATTCAGAGACTGGTTGGTAGAAAATGTGCATGTACCAGACTTTGAGATGAAACCACTGCCGGAACTCTGTAGCCTTCTGAGACATTTTTATGCAGAGGTAAGAAATGCTAAGGGGAATGCTATAGCAATCAAAACCTTATACCAGCAAGGGCTGAACTAAATAGACAACTTAATAATTCTCCTTTTTATCAGAGCTGTTAATATGCATGATGCTGTATTTGCACCCGCTAACAAGGTGTTAGCAGCAATTTAAAAAAAACAACGTAGAGAAGGCAAAGATCTCAGTATAAGAAAAAAGTTTATATCAGTACAGGACATGCCATTGATAAAACACTGTGGTATCTTGAGCTGTGGTGAACCTATTTTACTGCAGTACAAAGTTTTTTTTGATACTCAACTGTACCTTGCGGGATGTGGTAGGCAAGGATTACGGGAGTTGCCTAAAAATGCTTTTCCCTTCCAAGTAGATGAAAACAACCAAGAGTGTGCAACCTTAACTTATAATGAACGAACAAAGGACCACAAAGAAGTACATGAGAAACTAAGACATCAAAACAGAGGTAGCTTCTATGCCCCGTCAGGCAATGATATGTGTCCTGTGACATCTTTGAAATGTTACATTTCCAAATTTCCCAGAGTTTGCATGTGCTTCTATATTCAACCAATAAAACTTACTCTGGAGGATGCTGTCAGTCCCTCTGTTTGGTATTTCAAGAAGCCTCTCTGGAGAAACACAATTGGAGGACTAATGAAAGAAATCAGCAGAAAAGAAGGATTAAGTCACATTTACACAAACCATTGTCTGTGCACTACAATTGTGCAATTGCTTGCAGATAATGGTCTTAAAGCTCAACAGATTATGGCAGTTCCTGTTCACAAAAGCGAAACTAGTGTACAGAGTCATTGGAAAGCATCATCTGCAGATCGAAATATATAGTCCGCTGTACTAGCAAATGCAGGTGACAGTGCCAAGAAAAATACATCTAACAAATACATAAATGGGTCAGAAACCTGTGTAGAAAGAGAAGGCAATCATTTGTTGAAGATACCAGGGAGCAGTGCAGATCACAATATGAAAAATGTTATTTCTGATGCTTTCTCACACTGTAACATCACCTTTAATGGCAATGTACAATTTTTAATGAAATGAAAGCTTATAAATGAAAGCTTATAAATGAAATCTTTGGGGGGGGGGGGCGCTAGAGGGTGCACGGCAAGATGGCCGCACCCGTGTAAGGCTCTGCCCGGCTGAGCTGATATCCACCAATTATCCGCCATAAATCCTTGCCACCAATAGCCCTGAGGGGGTGCAGTGTATAGGAAACTGTCTTCTGCATCGATTGTTGAGCTTACCTGGACACTGTTTGCCTGCTGTTGCAGAGGAACCCGGTACAAAAGGGGGTGGTAATGGACGGAGCATCTGAACCAATCAAACACTCACACCCAGTCAAAAGATCTGGGTTAAATCCATCACCGTTTTTTAGCCCACTCTGCCACCCCAGTTCAGACATGGCTATATGCAAATCAGTCTGACCCTGTGCCTCATGGGAACAGTCCAGCCCGAACTGCCGAGCCATGCCTTCCCTGGACCGGGAACAAGCTTCCGAGGACCGAGTTATTATTGAATGCGCCCATTGTTCCCTTGCAGCTAAACCGGTCCCAGGTGCTCCACCGCACCCTATTATAGCTCGGGTGCTTAACTACAGGGATCGAGATGCTATCTAACGCATGGCCGGAGAGAAAGGGACCATTGCACATCAGGGGAACACTTTAGCATTTTCCCTGACTTTACAGTGGCTGTGCAAGCGGGGCGCAGGGAATTTGGCGCTGTTAAGAAATTCTTGCAAACTGAGGGGGTCCCATATGTAATGTTGTACCCGGCCCGCCTGAAGATAGGCCCGGACGGCGCCCTTCAAAATCTTCACCACTCCTAATGCCGCAATGGAACACGCTAAACAACTAAAAAAGAAACTACGAGAATCTCAGGCGACCCCTGAAGACTGACGTGGGCATGGGGTCGGTCCGCTATCCACTGTTTACTGCACTATGTGTAAGATTGGGAGAGTTAGTCCTCTTTGCTGCACATTTATACTGCCTACAGATCAGGAATATTGCTTTTTTTCATGCGGGTGGAAAATCTCTGATAAGCTGAATGCTATTACTTTCTGGGGTAACTGCTCTGTTTTGTATAAATTGGGTTTTATTAATGGCACAATGATTGTGATGCTCAGCCACCTCCTATCAGATAGGAGGACAGTAGTTCTCAAGCACCCCCCAACGGGTGTACCCTGCATATTCATTTTACTTTTTGTTCTTAGTTGGGGTGGGGAGGGTTAGGGATGGGATGACTTTGGAATGTTAGGGGAGCTGGCAAGCATAAGGCTGTTTGCTTCCTATTCCACTTATGCTCGGGGTGTAGCCATCCTGATCAAAAAGCAAACTCCATTTGAGTTGGCGGGAGTGATAGAAGACTCTCAAGGGAGATATATAATACCATGGGGGCGACTCGGGATTGAGTCACTTACATGGGCAAACTGCTATGGCCCTATTGTTGATACCCCAGAATTCTTCACTATAATTTGGGGGAAGATACTCAACGTGGGGTTCACTCATTTAATTTGGGGTGGGGATTTTAATGTGGCCTTGAATCCGTCCTACGATAGATCTAACCGAAAGATGCATCACTATAATGAATTCAAAGAGGTGATGCAGGGAATTCTGGAGGAAGCAGCTTAATTGATAGCTGGCGCTATACCCACCTGCAGATGAAAGAGGGTACCCATTTCACGACACATACAGGGACATGGGCACGTATCGATTATTGTTTATTATCAAGAGGATTGGGTCCCAACATTTGTAATGTAGTTCACCCTGCCAGAACTTTCTCGTACCACTGTCCCGTGAAACTGACACTTACACTGCCCGGATATGATAGGCCACGACCATGCTGGAGATTGCAACCCTGCTGGAAACGGTTTTCCCAGCTTAACTAGAAGAGGAAATCAAAGGCTTCTTTGTTAGAAACAAAGGCTCAGTGGACAGTGTGGAAGTAATATGGGAGTGTTTAAGACCACAATTAGAGGGTACTTTATATCCAAGAGCTTTGGAGTACTTAGGGACATACAAAGAACAATTCATGAATAGGAACGGGAATTGAAGGAATTGGAGAGGAGGATGGAGGGAGGGGAGTCAGGAGAGGTACAACAAGAGTTCCGGAAAATTTATCAGACTATGAGGAGATTGCGACAAGACAGACAAAACTTAAAGGGCAGCACTGGGTGGCCCCTAGATATGGAGAAGGGGAAAGGCCGGGAAGGGCATTAGCGGACGTTACACGAGGGCCATGATTTGCGGCTCATATACTGGAAATAGAGGGGCCCGGGGAGATCATACACCGAGACACACCCGGTATACTAGAAGTGTTCACCACGCATTACAAAACACTATATACCTCACAACGGCACGGAACATTAGAGTTAAATAGCTTCATAGGGGATATAGCACTCGGGTGGTTAAGTGATACACAAAGAGAATTCCTCAGTCTGCCCTTCGAGATAGATGAAATCAGGGAGGCAATAATGCAATTGCAAAATGGGAAGGCACCGGGGATAGATGGGCTCCCCGCAGATTTCTATAAGCACTACATTGACATCATGGCGCGGGTCCTCAAGGAGGTCTATGAGGAATCCTTCGAGGTTGGAATACTCCCCCCTTAAGGAGGCCTTGGTAACCTCTCTACTGAAACCCGGAAAACCCCTTAACTCGCTGATTGATTGTGACACCAAAATATTAGCTAAAGTGCTAGCTAACCGCCTGGCTCTTCTATTGGATAAGCTTATCCTTCCTGACCAATCGGGTTTTGTTCCTGGACGAGCTACTTCCCATAATTTGTGCACCTTATTCTCTTTGATTCAAACAGTGCCACCTGAATTCCCACTTGCTGTGGTTTTCTTAGATGCCTCCAAGGCGTTTGATTCCATGGAGTGGGATTACCTCTTCAAAGTGTTACAGCGAATAGGATTCCCACCAGTTTTTATCTCTTGGGTTAAACTATTATACCATCAACCCACGACTAATGTATTAACTAAAGGTAACATGTCCCCTGCACTCTCCATTTCGAGGGGCACCCAACAGGGATGCCTGTTACCCCCACTTCTATTCGCTATTACAATTGAGCCATTAGCCTCCAGGCTTCATCAATGCCATCAGGATAAAGCATTCCGGTGCTGCTTATGCCAAATCCTGATCTCCCTATACGCGGACGATATGACGCTATATATTAGAGACCCTCAACAAAATATCAACCCTCTGTTACGAGAGTTTATAGTGTTTGGCAGATAGTCCGAGGGGAAATCTCAAGTTTTTCCTCTTACACCAGTGGTCCCTAAATTCCAACTTGATTTTCCATTGGAATGATGTGACACAGACCTTCGATATTCAGGCATACAGGTGACCAGGGACAGGGAAGAGACGATCCGGCTTAACTATGGAACGGCTATTACGAAGCTTAATAGCAATGTCACACGCTGGATCTCATTGGCTTTGTCGTTAGCAGGCCGTGCCTCCCTTATAAAGATGGTTGTGCTTCCACAATTTCTATACCTGTTTTTAAATATACCTTATCATCTGGGAGCTTTCTTTTTTAAAACATTACGCGCGGAACTGACTAGGATGGTCTGGGGAGGGAAACAACCACGACTCAATTGGAAGACCTTGACCAAACTATATGAGCATGGCGGGTTTGACATTCCAGATTTTGAAATCTGCTACTTAAGCACCCAGGCTCAATATGCTTATTATTGGATACACCCTCCTAGATATATGCCACAGATAGCCACTGAAGGTTGGCTTGCAGACCCTATACCACTAACTTGCATTATACATTGGCCATACACAGACAACACCTCCCACCACCGTCACAAGCATGGTAGATGCCTGGAATTGTATAACCCGTAGCCTCTCTTTGCCGCTATTATACTCACGAGGCTGCCCTTGACATGTCATCCCGCAATGTCCCTGCTACTAGAAAAAGGGTTTCAGAACATATGCAAACGTATACGGGTCGATGTATGGGGAGATCTATTCATGAGGGACAGTTTTGCTCCTCAGAACACCTGTTCCAGGGAACACAGCCCACTCCCCTGGACATATTTCTCTATGTGCGACTGAGACAAGGGATGAAAGCGGTCCTCCCGGACTTTCCCCAGGAACCGGCGCATCTTGTCCCATTGCACAACATGCTGGGTACCGCCGATGGGAAACATCTTGTGTCTAACCAATACAAATGCATACGGGCCAAACAGGGGAACATCCTGAGCTCAGCCCACTCCCTGGACATATTTCTATATGTGCGACTGAGACAAGGGATGAAAGCGGTCCTCCCGGACTTTCCCCAGGAACCGGCGCATCTTGTTCCATTGCACAACATGCTGGGTTCCACTGATGGGAAACATCTCGTGTCCAACCAATACAAATGCATACGGGCCAAACAGGGGAAAATCCTGAGCTCTGCTCGCACACACTGGGCAGAGGAGCTTGGGCAAGAAATAACTGACGAGCAATGGGACTAATGCTGTGCGCAAACCTCACAAATCTATGCTAGTTGTAGATTGCGGGTAATACATTATAAATTTCAACAACGAATATATTACACACAGCAAACAAATATTGCTTTAAATTACAAGATAATGATAGATGCGACAGATGTGGCAGGGCGGGGGCAGGGTTTTTACATCTGGCATGGGAGTGCCCGCTGGTACAGGAGTTCTGGGGACAAGTCTACGACGCGCTTGGAAAAATGACATCTGACACATTGGAAAGAGACCCAATGATGGCCCTCTTGAGTTACGTGGCACATATCCCCAAATTATCTCGGAAGTTTCTAGCCATATAATTTTTGCTCGCTAAACGTAGAATAGCCTGTAGACGGACCCCGAAGTTCAAAGAATGGCTTACAGATCTATTATATTGTCAAGAACAAACGACTATATACGCGGAAATCATTCTCAGGGCGTCCAGATCTAAAGATATCTGGGGCCTCTCCGAGATGATCTTCTTCCGCGTGATTCTCGGAAGATAGACACAGTCCTCGCTACTGACACATGATGGGTATGGGTAGTCTCCTGTGTCTCTTGACACCCTGACAAACACATGTTCGAGGCTGGGGCTCAGGAGATGAGGCGAATGTATCCTATAGACTCCCTAATGGAAGTGGAAAGTGCCAAGGGAGTATTATGCATTTAATGTTCCGAATATGTACATGAATACCTCACCTGTAAAAGTGATTTATCATCAATGTATGTCTTACTAGATAGATATATTTATTGTTTTATGCATGTGGCGATGACGGAAACTGCTGTCTGATGAGAATATACGACCTGCTTTATGTTACTGTAATGTATTGTTATATTGTACAATAAACTCAAAAATAAAATGTAAAAATAAAAAGGAAAAAAAAACCGTATAAATGAAAGCTTTCTGTAACAAATTATTTTTGATGGTTCTCGTGCTTTGCAAAGTTCCTTCTTTCGTATTAGTGTGTAGGTTTAACTCCTACATTTGTAACTTGCTATTCCATGATTTAGTAGTGTAATTGTAGCACAAGGGTATGTTAATAGTGTAATAAATAATATTTGTTCACAAACATAGCTGTGTGTTGTTTTTTATTCTCCCTGTCTGTACACAGTTTCATACCACTGTTCAAGTCTGTAATGTTCAAGTACGGTTGTGAACTGTCTGTTTTTTTTCCTGTCATGGCCTGTTTTTTAAAAGAGTGTGTTTAAAGTACCGCGTTGGAAGGAGTTACTATCAATCTAATTTTCTTACATTCTCTGTCTCATCTTCTTTCAGAACTAAATGTGAAAAATATAATATTAACCCTTTCAAATCAGTTCTACAAAGTACCAATAGTTGAAAGGGGCATTTAAAGTCAGGCTTTTAACAGATGCTGGAATAAACCTGCTTCTTTTGGGTCTATGAGCAGGGCACCTCTGAAAATGTAAGTAAAAGGTAGGAAGTGCTGTTTGTTTTAAATGCATATAAAAGGTATGTAATACAGAAAGCACTTTGGGGCATATGTATGAAACTATTTCGTGTTTGCAAATGCTGTGAATCGCAAAAAAATATAGTTTGCGAATGCAAAATAGAGAAACGCGATGTACCACACATTTCCACATCGCAAATTAAGAAATAGCTTTTTTGCGATTACTTAATTTGTAAAGCAAGAAATCTGTGAATATTTTTGCGAATTCGCAGTCTGCGAATTCACAGTCTGCGATACGCAGGCTGTGAAAATCGCAAATAAAGAAATCACATCATAAGAAATTGCTAAGGAATGTTTAAAAAAATAGCTAATTGCAAATCACAAAAATGTGCAAATCTGCACTGCAAAGTTACCACTAAGTGAATGCAGGTGGTAACCAGGTGCAAGCTATATAAACAGGCCCACAATGCAATAGGGACTTCCACAAAGGCAGCGCTACATGTGTACAGGCTGAGAATTCGGGCAGCAGGACAGAGGAGGAGGCGACAGGAATGGATCTTCAGAGTGGGCGTCACTCTGTTCCAGCAGACTGAGGAGGAGATCCATGAGAAGTACAGGCTGGACACAAAGACCATTTTAGACCTGATAGAGGAGCTGGAACACCCAACACGCAGGACCAAAACCATTCCCACCCATGTGCAGGTCCTGTGCTCCCTGCACCTACTGGCCTCAGGGAGTTTTCAAGGGGTGATAGCAGCGGGAGGTGGGGTCTCACAGAGTTGCCTGTCACGCTTCTACTGTGCATTCTTAGATGCAATGCTACATTGCCTACAACATCACATACACACAACAGGCATTACAGGAAACAAAACTGGGTTTTTACCAGATTGCACGATTCTCACACATAATTGGCTTCATAGATGGGATCCATGTGGCCTTCACACCCCCAGCAAACAATGGATATGTCTTCAGAAACCACATTTCATTTATAACTTTATTTCGATTTACATAAAATCAGAAAAGTTAAAACACATGTACATAGCATATAATAAAAAGAAAATGGAGATACACTTTATAGTTAAGAAAACTGATACAATATATCCAATCATGCACCTTATCTATTCATTAAAAGTTATTTATGAAATATATAAAAACTTTAAAACATTAAAAATGTCAATAAAAAAAACCATGACGGATGTCCTAAAATGTGTGCTCTGCATTTACAGTAATTACATTTTATCTAAGGGGGTTATTACACAATAGATGTTTCAAAATAAAAGAAGGCCCATCTAGGGGTGGATCAATGCCTCTGCCTCCTCTCTTTCCAGCGTAGCACCCATACACAGCCTAGATACTTGGATACTGCAACCACAACCGGTCCAGCCACTGATGTTTTGAGGATTCGTAGAGTCTCAAGGCTGGACCTAATACCCATGTTAGCACAGGTGGGTTTCAGTCACCTAGATCTTAGTTTGCTGTACGCGGGACAGACGAAAAAGATATGACCTATTGTTTCTGTCAAGTCCATACTAAATGGACAGTTGCTGGATTGTGTGTTACCCCACTTAGATATAAAGTTATTGACGGGGAGCGTGCCCACCCTGAACTGCATGAATAGCTTCCTATCGCGGGTAGATGAAATGATATCCCAGTACCCCTCATATTTTGGCTCCTGCTTGAAGTCCATGAAAAAACCGACAGAGAAAAACTAGGGGAGGCCACAATACATTTCATATTAACCATAGTCCAGTAGGGGGCTTTGAACTCTGGTTTGGATGGAAATATAATTTCAGCTGGGGAAGTCCACAAGTGGGCCAGCCCCATATCCGTAAGTAAATTTTTGACACTCCTGAACCACCCCAGTTTCCTGTTTACGTCCAAATCCCTGACTTCCATCAAAGACTGGTCATAGTGGGTGAGTTCTGGGCTCACCCATAGTCTTCTCCAGTAGGCCACCAACCTGTAGTGTGCCACATCCCTTATTGTATGGCACCCTAGGTCCAGAAACAGGGGGACTAGAGGGGTAGATTGGGGAAGACCGGTTATTGAACGTAGGAATTTGTTCTGTGCCAAAACTAGGCAATCCACATTCGCGTAACCCCACAGCTCAGCCCCATAAAGTAACGAGGCACCAATTTTAGAATTATAGAGCTGGAGCACCGGTGCTATAGGTTTTGTATGGGACTGTCTGTGTTCTTACAACAAAACTCCCATGAGTTGGGCATGCCTAACGGCTTGACAGTTGACCTGCGGCTTCCAGCTTACCCTTCTATCGATTAGAATGTCCAGATAAGAAAAGGTCTCAGTTTGTTCAAGAATTCCCTCGCTCATCCGGACGACACACAATAGCCTTTGAGGAGTTGGTCAGGACAATGTACTTGGTCTTGTCAACATTGACAACAAGATCATGGTCCTGACAGTACTGCTCAAATCTGGAAAGGGCACACGGAAGGCCCTGTCTGGTTTTTGAGAGGATAAGGGTGTCGTCCCCGAACATTAATAGCAGGATCCTAGTCCCCACTAAAGTTGGGGGATCAGTAGGGAAATCCTTGAAGTATTGTACCTCCCCGTTTATGTATATTGAAAAGAGGGTGGGAGTAGGGACACACCCTTGTCTCACCCCCCTTTCAACCGGAAATTTTTGTGTGGTATTACTCCCTGTGTCCTATCTCACCAGGGCAAAGTTATCAGTATATAATTTCCCCACAAAGGCCAAAAGGTCTGCCGGCATGCCAAGTCTTTTCAGTGTACACAACAGCTTGTTACGCGGGACCAAGTCAAACGCTGACTTAATGACAATGAACACTGCAAAGATGGTGCCCCTCCCTATAGTTACAGTGCGCCAATATATCGAAATAAACCTCATAACCTGGTCCACAGTACTTGTGCATTGCCGGAACCCCTGCCTGTAGGTTCGAAAGAATGGAATGTTCCTCCAACCAGGCCTGGATTATGCCTAGCACCACCCTTGCGATAACTTTTTGAAGGCAGTCTATTAGGCTGATGGGCCTATAGTTGGCCGGAATCGACCGATCCCCTTTTTTGAAGATAGGAAGAATTACTGCTCCTGCCCAAGTACAGGGTAGGTGAGCTCCCTTGTCTATGGCATTAGCTAGGAGCTGGATATATTCAGCCCACAATCCTGTGTCTTGGAGGAACTGATCAGCGGGGATACAGTCGAGCCTCGGGGTCCTGCCCTTTGGGACCCAAAGTAGAACATTTTCTACTTCAAGCTTTGTTACATGAAGAGTCGGCATTTCTGTGAAAACACTTATTGCAGTGACACAAGTAAATTGACCTTTGTAGTGGGAAACCCATTGCTGGGGCTCCACATGGTTTGTGGGTACATTTGCTTATAAGCCATTACCCAACTTTACCAGATGCGAAAACATGGTCATGTCACTCCTAGAGCAAGCCTCTGGGAGGGCGACCCAATGCTCTTCGTCCCATTCTCTTTTGGCCGCTAACTGCACAGCCTTATAATCAGTCCTACTTTTACTTGTTAGTGCCCTATCTTTACTCCTAATAGCTGCTGCTAGCGCTCTGTAGGCTATCCGACAGGACAAATTGTAACATTCAGCTGATTTTGGTCGGGCAGGTTTGGTTGGTTCATTACCTTTAGTAATAAAAAACATTTTAAGTTCATTAAAAAGGTGCTCGTGAACATCAACTGCTCTTTTGCTCGGTACTTCCTGCTCTACCTCCACCAGTAATGTTGCTATAGCACTAGATACCAGCATATTCATGTAGTTCACACACTCGACTTTACACGCCACCCTGTACCATTTAAGGCGACGTGTGTCATTAGACATGTGGGCCTCTACATATTCTGAGCTGGCTACCATACCCTCTGCATAGATAAAATTAAAATAGCGTAAAGAAAGTAGCAAAGGGTTGTGATCACTTTCAGGATGAACATGTACCTCCATATCCAGTAAGCTCAGCCAGAGTTCTTTACTAAGCAAAAAAAAGTCTATACGACTAGCACGATGCCCACTAGTAAAGGTTGGCATCCTAGTTTAATCCGAGTTAGTGCGCCATTTGCTGCTCTCACCCCATGTTCCAGGCAGAACACATTCAATTGTAGTGCTGCACTAGATCATTTTTTATTAACGGGAAGTATGGGAATAGACCAAGATTCATCCTCTTCTGCACTAAAATACATGTCATAGATATCCAGGGGTTCGAATGTACAATTGAAGTTGCCGGCTATAAGAACCTTATCATGCCCTTGGATGTTAGATAAAAAAGAATCTAAAATGACAATTGTTTCCAAAGCCTTGCCACCTTGATTGCCCCTGGAGCAGACATTAATGAGTAACATGCCTGGGAGACTCCCCTTGTTTAGCTTAATAATAAGAATTTCCCTGGAGTCAATGTAAATCTCCTCGAGCTTTAATCAATGACACTGCCTTACCCATGTAATCAAACCCCCTTTGGGTCTACCACGCATTCCCTGTTCAGCAACTTTAGAAAAATTTAGAAATCCCGGACGGAAAACTTTTTCCACGGCCCAAATCTCCTGCAAGAACACGAAGTCCTGAGCTTCAATAAATGTGGACCATTCACTGGAGACTGTTTTGCTCACAAGACCCGCTATATTCCAGGAGATCAGTTTTGGGCCAGTGTTGTCACTGTGAAGATCGATATTGCTTATTACAGAAATTTGGCCACACCCAGGTGCAGAATAATTAATCTCATTACCGAGGCCAGTCTCTGCAAAGTCACAGCAGCAGGGAAGTGCCACTATAGATCCCGGGGGTGATGAGTGTATACCCATGGTTGGCGTACCAAGGACATACATGGGGGAAGAGACACTTGGATTCAAGCCTTGTGGTGCTACACCACTTCCCAGGTCTGCCAGAGTAGGAGGAATCTTCTTAATGAGGGGTATACAACTCAGTCAATCTATGTCCTCTAAACTTGTAAATGGCTCGAATCTATTATGAACGGGTACATTAAAATCATACTGATTCCGCCCCTGCGGCTCGTTCCAATAACAACCCCTTTTGGGAGTATGCGTAATGGTGTTGCGATAGATAAACCCAAGTGGCATTATAGAAATACCATCCCTGCTCAGGTGTCTTTCCCCTGCCCTTTCCAAGATTGTCCTTACAAGTTGCAGAGACCCAAAATTCAGAACCACACAGTCACCACTACACACTTTAGGTGACGTAGCTACCCAAGGGGTTATACGGGTCATTTTAAAATCCTGAAAAAGATGTGTGCCCAGCCCTGTTCTGTTATTTAATAAATGAAGGGCCTTGTTTTTAAGGGCTGACCAGTGTTCCTCCGAGCTTGTGTGGAGTGTTGGAACATTGGTAAGTATAACAGTATACAGTGTAGATTCGGGTGGTAATTTTAAGCAGTCCCTGGGATATGACAGTCCAACCCTGGGCATTCCTGAGTCACTACCCTCAATATACTCTGACGAAATCCCTGTCCTAGCTATTGTAGTTTGCTTGTTTATCAAATTAACCAGGGGGCCCACGCTATTTTACTAGTACGGGCTATGACATCTGAAAAAGAAGTTGGTTTTGCAGGCACTGGTGCTAGCCTAGGCTCCTTTGGGACGCTAACGCTCTCATTACTTACTTGGGGTTTGGGAGGAAAAAGATGTTGCCCAATTTTTTAAGCCTTACTTCAATATCTGACAATTTGGTAAATACGGGCTCAAGCAATGTAACAATTTTTTCCTCCATTTTTGCAAGCATGTGGGCTTGTTGTTCATTCACAGCCTGACTTGAAGGGGTCTGAGCACAAATGCCTGATATGCTGAGAGATTTGGCAATGAAAGACTACTTTGCTTCCCACGGGTCACCCCTCTCGTTTTTGTCATTTTATTGTAGTGTGGCTAAGGGCAAGGTGCCTGCTTTCCATTTTTTACTTAGAGTGACACTGCCCCTTTCCTTCTCCTGCACTGAGTGTTGCTTATGAGTTCGAATCTGTCTAGGGGGAGAAGGAGTTGGGATTGGAGAATTGGAAACGTTAAGTACAGCCAATGAGACTTCAGCTTCAATTTGTGGTGATCTCAAGGGAACTTGCAATATACAATCTGAAATTGGATCAATAGATGGCTGGGGGTCAACTGGGGGATCTTCTATCAAAGCATATCGAGGTTCCAATGATAGTCTCCTTTGGGTGAGCTGTATTTCGTGGTTAAGAACAGACTCAGCCCTCAGGAGAAATGCATCGAGAGTGCCCACAACCCCTGGACTCCCTGCCCCTTACGACTACCCTTGCTCAGAATGGATTTTTTAAAGATAAAATAAGCAAACAAATATACACAAATATTACTAATATCTTAAACGTGCAAAGAATGTCCAATATAACTATTAAAAAATCACACTAACCAAGTCCTTAACAAGTCGAGTTCACCGATGAAAGGGAGGTGACCCTGCCCTGCCTCCTCCTGGCTTCGACGGGCGCGGATGGTCCCGCCCTTGGCCCAGGCTTTGCCCGGGACGCGCCCGGGCATGCCTGTGCGCGTCCCGCACTGCGGGAAGCCTCGGGTGGTTTTGAGCGCCTCCTGGCGCTGTGCTCTGGCGCGGCAAACCGCGCCACTGGAGGATTCTGGGGGTTGTAGTCCCCATCCGATTCCCGGTGCGATGATGGTAGTAGCAGTCAGGGAAACCAAGCGGCAATCCCACCCAGGCTTTACACACTGACCAGCAGGGCAGAAACAAGCGTTCTCGAGAAGAGCAGTGGAAATGAGCAGAAAGTCCCTCACTGAGGGACGCCTCTGGTGGTTTTGAGCGCCTCCTGGCGCTGTGCTCTGACGCGGCAAACCGCGCCACTGGAGGATTCTGGGGGTTGTAGTCCCCGTCCGATTCCCGGCGCGATGATGGTAGTAGCAGTCAGGGAAACCAAGCGGCAATCCCGCCCAGGCTTTACACACTGACCAGCAGGGTAGCAACAAGAGTCCTCGAGAAGAGCGGTGGAAATGAGCAGAAAGTCCCCAGATAGCATATTGTCCCCTTCAGAGAGGAGCGGCATTTCTTAATGTTGTGAGATGTGACAGCTCCCTGAGTAGCGTCAGAAACCGCAAGTCATAACATTCCCTGAAAATAAAGGTCATATGCAACGCCAAAAGTATCATCAATGACATTGTAGCCAAATACTCAGGCAGTACTCATGACTCCTTCATCTTTAGACATAGTGGGATACACAGACGTCTGAATGCTGGTGAGTTTGGTGAGGGCTACCTGCTAGGTAAATGCATGGCACACATCCCTACATACAGTACATATTTGGGGTGAGGGACACTGACTCACCTCTTGTTTTCATTCCTGCAGGTGACAGTGCGTATGCAGTGTGGGACTTCATCCTGACCCTATACCTAAATCCAGCCAATGCAAGGGAGTGGAGATGAAACCGTGCACACAAATGTACATGCTGCGTAATAGAGTGGACGTTTGGGATCCTCAAGAGCTGTTTGCGCTGCCTACATAAAAGCGGAGGAGCATTCCAATACAGCCCTGAGACCTGATGCAAGATTGTGGCTACATGTGCAATGCTCTACGTTATAGCAATGAGAAAAGGCATCCCAATAGAACTGAGTGAGACAGATATGTCGGACAATGATGATGGCCCAGCTCCCCCTGGCAGGCCAGCAGTTGGAGTTGAGGCAGCTGCCGGACGGCAGAGACGGGCTGAGATCACACAGAACTACTTCTAGGTGAGTAATAATGACATAAGGCAAAATACATTTTGTAGCAGATCTGTGTTTATTCACACCTTAAACTGCAGGATGGTAGTTTGTCACACAGTGTGACCAACACAATGAGTGTCGCTGTCCTTTGCACATGTTAGTTCCACAGTGCAGGTAGTCAGGAAAGTTTTGAGTCCTATAGGAATGGGTTACCTCACCCATTTGCGTGAAACATTGTTCCAAATTCACTTTCTACTTGAACGGACTGCTGCAGGCTGTTCTGGGGGCTGATTGCCCTCCCTTTGGTCCACAGGTGCTGTACCCTGTTTCCCACTGCACTTTCTAGGAACTGGCACTGGTGGGGTGATACTGCTCCGAATGGATGTCTCCTCACTCTCACCTGTGGCCATGAATGCTGTGCCACCCGCTTTTTCCGTCTGCAGTTGCTCAACGGCAGTGGTGACCTGCGCAAGGCTGCCTGCAACATTGTGGCAGCAGTGGGACATCTCCACTTGCATGCTGACGCTGTGACGTGTCAGCTGGCTAGTGGCAGTGCACAGGCGGTTCACTGCCTTGGTTTAACTTTGCAGACGTATGTTTGAGTGTTGGCTAGCTCTGTGCCTGGCTACCTGGTCCCTGTTTAATGTTGCAAAGACTTCACAGATGCCACCTCCCATGCCCATCATGCCCTCCCCCATGTAGCGCAGGCTCTTGTTCATTCTGCATAGCTGTCTGTTAATGGACCTTATTGATTTGTGTTGCAGGCACTGAATCTGCAGCATGCTGGCCTCCAGTCCTGCATACACTGTGGCATCTTCATCAGTGGTACAACTGGTACTGGACCTTGACCTGCATCTGACTGCTCCTGACTCCCTATGTTGGGGTGTGTGCTGCTCACGCACATGGGTGTCACGCTGCCCTGGCTCTGCCTGTCCATACTTCTCCCCTGTGGACTGTTGTTCATCCTCCAGTGGTGGCATGCACTATATGTGTGCTGACTTGTGCTGTGGATAGAAAGGGGAATATTTGATTTTGTGACTTTGTCTGCATTTCTCACTCAATAACAATTTCTTCAATTGTATTGGCTAACCGCTATCTCTCACTGTGCCCCTGTACATGAATTCACATTCTGTATTTACATTGCTAGGTCTCATTGCCCCACTGTTATGCATCTGACTACATCTCCCATGATGCATTGCTGTGTGTACCAAATGTAAAGCGCAGCTTGTTGCTCCAAATCGTCACTCAAAGTCTGAATGCCACAGGATTTGCACTGATTCCTGCAAAGGTGCTCTCCCCGACCTGGCATGCCGTCTTTAATACAGTTCCACAAGTTGCCTTTGTTAGAGTGCACTCCCAACAAGTCTTTCAGAAGCACAGGAACAACCTTCGTGAAGCACAAATAAAATAATAATTGCATGCCTTGCCTGACGCGTTTCAGAGTAAACAACCCTTTCCTCAGAGGCAGCATGCCAAACAGTGTTGTTTCAGTAATCACCTCAACTGATATGTCCCATCTAATTTATATCTTGCCCAGCTGGGCCTGAATGAAATGAATCACGGGAGTTGGAGTCCCTATTAAACCTTTATGGGTCCGGAAACACAGAACATGCTTATATTTTAAACAGCATACTTTTCATTTATTTAGCAATACTTGCACAGTCACGGAAAGTTATTCCAAAAGTAAAGCGCAGCTTGTTGCTCGAAAGCGTCACTCAAAGTCTGAATGTCACAGGATTTGCACTGATTCCTGCAAAGGTGCTCTCCCCGACCTGGCAGGCCGTCTTTTATACAGTTCAACAAGTTGCCTTTGTTAGAGTTCACTCCCAACAAGTCTTTCAGAAGCACAGGAACAATCTTCGTGAAGCACAAATAAAATATTAATCCCATGCCTTGCCTGACGCGTTTCAGAGTAAACACCCCTTTCCTCAGAGGCAGCATGCCAAACAGTGTTCTTTCCGTAATCACTCCAACTGACATATCCCATCTAATTTATATCCTGACCAGCTGGGCCTGAATGAAATGAATCACTGGAGTTGGAGTCCCTATTAAACCCTCGTGGGTCCGGAAACACAGAACATGCTTATATTTCAAACAGCATACTTTTTTTTTATTTAGCATTACTTGCACAGTCACGGAAAGTTATTCCATGGTAAAGCGCAGCTTGTTGCTCCAAAGCGTCATTCAAAGTCTGAATGCCACAGGATTTGCACTGATTCCTCCAAAGGTGCTCTCCCAGACCTGGGAGGCCGTCTTTTATACAGTTCCACAAGTTGCCTTTGTTAGAGTGCACTCCCAACAAGTCTTTCAGAAGCACAGGAACAACCTTCGTGAAGCACAAATAAAATAATATTCGCATGCCTTGCCTGACGCGTTTCAGAGTAAACAACCCTTTCCTCAGAGGCAGCATGCCAAACAGTGATCTTTCCGTAATCACTCCAACTGAAATATCCCATCTAATTTATATCCTGCCCAGATGGGCCTGAATGAAATAAATCACGGGAGTTGGAGTCCCTCTTAAACCCTCGTGGGTCCGGAAACACAGAACATGCTCATATTTTAAACAGCATACTTTTCTTTTATTTAGCAATACTTGCACAGTCAAGGAAAGTTATTCCAAATGTAAAGCGCAGCTTGTTGCTCCAAAGCGTCACTCAAAGTCTGAATGCCCCAGGATTTGCACTGATTCCTGCAAAGGTGCTCTCACCGACCTGGCACGCCGTATTTTATACAGTTCAACGAGTTGCCTTTGTTAGAGTGCACTCCCAACAACTCTTTCAGAAGCACAGGAACAACCTTCGTGAAGCAAAAATAAAATAATAATCACATGCCTCGCCTGATGCGTTTCAGAGTAAACAACCCTTTCCTCAGAGTCAGCATGCCAAACAGTGTTCTTTCAGTAATCACCTCAACTGATATATCCCATCTAATTTATATCCTACCCAGCTGGGCCTGAATGAAATGAATCACGGGAGTTGGAGTCCCTATTAAACCTTTATGGGTCCGGAAACACAGAACATGCTTATATTTTAAACAGCATACTTTTCATTTATTTAGCAATACTTGCACAGTCACGGAAAGTTATTCCAAAAGTAAAGCGCAGCTTGTTGCTCCAAAGCGTCATTCAAAGTCTGAATGCCACAGGATTTGCATTGATTCCTGCAAAGGTGCTCTCCCCGACCTGGCAGGCCATCTTTTATACAGTTCCACAAGTTGCCTTTGTTAGAGTTCACTCCCAACAAGTCTTTCAGAAGCACAGGAACAATCTTCGTGAAGCACAAATAAAATATTAATCCCATGCCTTGCCTGACGCGTTTCAGAGTAAACACCCCTTTCCTCAGAGGCAGCATGCCAAACAGTGTTCTTTCCGTAATCACTCCAACTGACATATCCCATCTAATTTATATCCTGACCAGCTGGGCCTGAATGAAATGAATCACTGGAGTTGGAGTCCCTATTAAACCCTTGTGGGTCCGGAAACACAGAACACGCTTATATTTCAAACAGCATCCTATTTTTTTAATTTAGCATTACTTGCACAGTCACGGAAAGTTATTCCAAAAGTAAAGCGCAGCTTGTTGCTCCAAAGCGTCACTCAAAGTCTGAATGCCACAGGATTTGCACTGATTTCTGCAAAGGTGCACTCCCAACAAGTCTTTCAGAAGCACAGGAACAACCTTCATGAAGCATAAATAAAATATTAATCGCATGCCTTGTTTCCGGACCCACAAGGTTTTAATAGGGACTCCAAATCCTGTGATTCATTTCATCAAGGCCCAGCTGCGCAGGATATAAATTAGATGGGATATGTCAGTTGGAGTGATTATGGAAAGAACACTGTTTGGCATTCTGCCTCGGAGTAAAGGGTTGTTTACTCTGAAAGGCGACAGGCAAGGCATACGATAATTATTTTATTTGTGCTTCACAAGGATTGTTCCTGAGCTTCTGAAAGACTTGTTGGGAGTGCACTCTAACAAAGGCAACTTGTGGAACTGTATAAAAGACGGCCTGTTAGGTCGGGGAGAGCACCTTTGCAGGAATCGGTGCAAATCCTGTGGCATTCAGACTTTGAGTGACGCTTTAGAGCAACAAGCTGTGCTTTACTTTTGGAATAACTTTCCGTGACTGTGCAAGTAAGGCTAAATAAAAGAAAAGTATGCTGTTTAAAATATATAAGCATGTTCTGTGTTTCCGGACCCACGAGGGTTTAATAGGGACTCCAACTCCCGTGATTCATTTCATTCAGGCCCAGCTGGGCAGGATATAAATTAGATGGGATATTTCAGTTGGAGCGATTACGGAAAGAACACTGTTTGGCATGCTGCCTCTGAGGAAAGTGTTGTTTACTCTGAAACGCGTCAGGCAATGCATGCGATTATTATTTTATTTGTGCTTCACGAAGGTTGTTCCTGTGCTTCTGAAAGACTTGTTGGGAGTGCACTCTAACATAGACAACTTGTGGAACTGTATAAAAGACAGCCTGCCAGGTCGGAGAGAGCACCTTTGGAGGAATCAGTGCAAATCCGGTGGCATTCAGACTTTGAGTGACGCTTTGGAGCAACAAGCTGCGCTTTACTTTTGGAATAACTTTCCGTGACTGTGCAAGTAATGCTAAATAAAAGAAAAGTATGCTGTTTAAAATATATAAGCATGTTCTGTGTTTCCGGACCCACGAGGGTTTAATAGGGACTCCAACTCCCGTAATTCATTTCATTCAGACCCAGCTTTGCAGGATATAAATTAGATGGGATATGTCAGTTGGAGTGATTACGGAAAGAACACTGTTTGGCATTCTGCCTCTGAGGAAAGGGTTGTTTACTCTGAAACGTGTCAGGCAAGGCATGCGATTATTATTTTATTTGTGCTTCACGAAGGTTGTTCCTGTGCTTTTGAAAGACTTGTTGGGAGTGCACTCTAACAAAGGCAACTTGTGGAACTGTATATGTATATATATATATGTATTCACTGAAAAAAACATAGGTTTTTAAAATGTTATAGTTGGAAATTGGCATTTAAAAAACCTTAGAAATTCACTGAAAAAAACATAGGTTTTAAAAACGTTATAGTTAGAAATTAGCATTTAAAAACCTTAAAAACTCACTGAAAAAAACACACGTTTCAGGCACATTATAGTTAGTTGGACACACTCATAAAAAAACCAGAGATATTCGCCCGTTATAGTTAGTTAAGCTAACTATAACTCGTGCCCCTGCAATGCACTGCTGATGACAGCACATATTTCATCATTCATAACAGGGTAATTTCTAACTACAATGTCCCTGAAACCTATGTTGTTTTTAAGTAAAGAAAAAAAAACGTGCATACTTTTTGTAGTGAAAAACTAACTGTAACAGTAGTCTGTTATAACTTATAATTTAACAATGTTTACAATGTAAGTAGCACGTTAGCCCACCACTATGTCACTGTGGGTAATACCTTGCTAAATATTCCCGATGCCCCCGAGAGCCGGGACTCCTCTCTTGAGGTAGCTGTACGCTTTACGAATATTGGCATTTTTTTATTTAAAACTATAGTGATGAGAAATATTAGCACGTATTTTTTTTCATTTTCTTCTATTCTGAACAATATTTTTTTTAATATCTTCTATTTAGAATTACGGCAATTAATACATGTTTTTAGTCACAAGAAAGGAAATGACACGGATTGCCAGGTAACAATTTTTAAGCTCTCCAATCTATGCACATATTAAGGAGCTTATATGTATGAGGATCGAAACTTTCACCACTTCACATTTTGTAACTTTTCCCAACACATGCATAAGTTAAACAGTAAATATGTGAGCACATGTCAACTGTAAAACGTGACATCTAAATAAGCGGAGCCGCATATTTCTTCCATAGACTACTCAATAACCAAAAATTATATAACCCACACCTGTTGATCGATTATTTTTGTTATTTCGAGTTATTTACACGTGCCCATTCTGTGATGTAGGTTCCGTTTTCGAGCACCGGATTCTTCTTTTGCGACAACAAAACATATTACGGAGTTGTACGTTGTTTGATTATGGCATAGCAGATATTTATAATAGGGACTCCAACTCCCGTGATTCATTTCATTCAGGCCCAGCTGGGCAGGATATAAATTAGATGGGATATGTCAGTTGGAGTGATTACGGAAAGAACACTGTTTGGCATGCTGCCTCTGAGGAAAGGGTTGTTTACTCTGAAACGCGTCAGGCAAGGCATGCAAATATTATTTTATTTGTGCTTCACGAAGGTTGTTCCTGTGCTTCTGAAAGACTTGTTGGGAGTGCACTCTAACAAAGGCAACTTGTGGAACTGTATAAAAGACAGCCTGCCAGGTCGAGGAGAGCACCTTTGGAGGAATCAGTGCAAATCCGGTGGCATTCAGACTTTGAGTGACGCTTTGGAGCAACAAGCTGCGCTTTACTTTTGGAATAACTTTCCGTGACTGTGCAAGTAATGCTAAATAAAAGAAAAGTATGCTGTTTAAAATATATAAGCATGTTCTGTGTTTCCGGACCCACGAGGGTTTAATAGGGACTCCAACTCCCGTGATTCATTTCATTCAGGCCCAGCTGGGCAGGATATAAATTAGATGGGATATTTCAGTTGGAGCGATTACGGAAAGAACACTGTTTGGCATGCTGCCTCTGAGGAAAGGGTTGTTTACTCTGAAACGCGTCAGGCAAGGCATGCAATTATTATTTTATTTGTGCTTCACGAAGGTTGTTCCTGTGCTTCTGAAAGACTTGTTGGGACTGCACTCTAACATAGACAACTTGTGGAACTGTATAAAAGACGGCCTGCCAGGTCGGAGAGAGCACCTTTACAGGAATCAGTGCAAATCCTGTGGCATTCAGACTTTGAGTGACGCTTTGGAGCAAAAAGCTGCGCTTTAATTTTTGAATAACTTTCGGTGACTGTGCAAGTAATGCTAAATAAAAGAAAAGTATGCTGTTTAAAATATATAAGCATGTTCTGTGTTTCCGGACCCACGAGGGTTTAATAGGGACTCCAACTCCCGTGATTCATTTCATTCAGGCCCAGCTGGGAAGGATATAAATTAGATGGGATATGTCAGTTGGAGTCATTACGAGAAGATCACTGTTTGGCATGCTGCCTCTGAGGAAAGGGTTGTTTACTCTGAAACGCGTCAGGCAAGGCATGCGATTATTTCTTTATTTGTGCTTCACGAAGGTTGTTCCTGGGCTTCTGAAAGACTTGTTGGGAGTGCACTCTAACAAAGGCAACTTGTGGAACTGTATATACATATATACTCAGATCAAACAATTAACCATCTAACAGATACAGCTCAACAATTGGGTGTATCCCAAATCAGAGCTCCCACAAACTTCAAACCGACATCCAAATTCATTCCCATGATGCCGCATGATGCAATAGACGTCTTTGAAGAAGCAGTTAAAATGGATCTACTAAGCTTAAGAAGTAATAGATCTCCAAAATCCTACAACAAACAATGGAACCTATCACTGGCCCAAAGGAATGCCCTGACAAAACTACAAGCTAATACCAACATAGTATGCAAGCCGTCGGATAAAGGCGGAAATATCGTCTTAATGACTGGAGAATACTACTGCACAGAAGCACTGAGACAACTGAAGGACACAAACTGCTACACAAAGATCAACAAATATGACTACAATTCCAGCATCACGGAATATCACCTTTTACTTGACAAGTGGGCAACAGAAGGAATGTCAGATGCGAACAAATTGAAATTTTTGACATGCCAACAGTCAATAACTCCCACATTTTATCACTTACCAAAAATTCATAAACACTTGACACTGCCACCAGGGAGACCAATAATCTCCTCAAAAGGCAGTCTAACTGAGAATATGTCACAATTTTGGGATTTCTTTTTGATTGAACCAGTCAAATCCCTTTTATCATATATAAGGGATACGTCTGACTTTATTCGCATCATTTCTGATATACCCTGGGAACCTGATATGCTGATGATAGTGTTGGATGTGACTGGACTCTACACATGCATAGCGCATAACCATGGAATAAAGGCAGTACAGTACTTTCTAAAAACGTGTTCTCTCAAATACATGAAACATAACTGTATGTTGGTGAAATTCTTGCATTTCTGTCTGCATAACAGCATTTTTCTGTTCCAGAAACAATATTACAGACAAAGGAGAGGGACAGTGATGGGCACCTGCTTCGCCCCCAGCTACGCAAATTTATTCGTAGGCTGGTGGGAGAAGCAGTTGGCCTGGTCCGATGACAATCAGAGATGGGCACGTCCATTATCGGGTGGCACCGATATATTGACGATCTTTTTATTTTCTGGAAAGGTTCTAAGACAGAGGCTGAATTATTTATTCAATCGTTAAATCACAATGATCTCAATTTGCTTCTCAGTGGCACCATAAGCAGTGTTGAGGTAGACTTTCTTGATCTCAAAGTCTTCATCAAGGATGGAAAAATCTGCGCCTCTCTTTTTCGGAAGGTCACAGCCGGAAACTCTACCCTAGAAGCCAGCAGCTGTCATCCCAAACCTTTAAAAAATAGTATACCTTTTGGTGAGCTATTACGCCTCAAAAGAAACTGTACTCTGACAGAGGATTTTGAGCGAGCTGCACAAGATTCCATGGCAAGGTTTAAATTGAGAGGCTATCCGGACATCACACTCAAAAAAGCCTATGACAAAGTGTGCTTAATTTTCAGAGCAAGTCTGTTTAAGCTCCCAAGTGGGAATGAAGCCAGTGAAAATAAAACTCCTCGCTTCATCACAACTTTCTCCAATGACTCCTCAATGATTAATAATATCATGAGTCGTCATTGGAAAATTCTGAAAACAGACGGGGTCAATGGCAAGCAACTTTCACCCCATCCTAAAATCACTTACAGAAGGAATAGATCCCTAAAAGACACCCTGAAACATAGCCACTTTGATACCATCCAAAGATCCCCCCGACTCAGAAACCAGGTTTTTTCCCTTGTCAAAATTGCAAGGCTTGCCAGTCGAGTTTTGAAGTTACCAACTATGAAATTCCAGGCACTGGTAAAGTGAGAAAAATCAATAAATTTCTCACGTGCACAAGCCCATTTTGTGTATATCGTCTCCAATGTCCTTGCAAACTTTACTATGTCGGGAGTTCAATTCATCCTGTAAAAAAGCGAATCTTGAAACATGCCAGAGCAGTTGAGCATAATGACCCAAATTATCCTGTAGCGAGACACTTTGCATTGAAACACAACAGTGATCGCAATCTCCTCAAATTCGATTGTCTCGATCACATACCTCCGAAAGATCGTGGAGGGAACAGAGAGCTACAAATGAGAAAACTTGAGTTGAGGTTCATCATAGACCTTTGGACGAAATTTCCGTTAGGATTAAATACAGGGGAAGAGTTAGCCAGTCATCTAGGCTCATTAAGACGTTCCCCCTTTCTGACTCTTAACATCTATAACTGTTTACAGGTTGCAAGAAAAAATCAGAAATGTTACACTGTACATCTTGTATATCTTGTTTTTTGCTGTTTCTGTGGATAAATTCTTATTGATGCACATGAATGATACAATTATAAACTTATCTTATAATTTTTGATAGCCCATCCAGGGCTTAATAACTTACGTTTTCTTCAAAACATGCTATATAATTGATGCATTACGGCAACCACTATAAGATGGCCGCCTTGTTTATTATAATTTTGGTCTCTCTTTTATGTTGATTGAACATGAGATTGACATCAATTTCTACCTTTATTTAAATGCACATGAAACTGATGCGAGTGACAGCAGACGAAGGCGCGATGCCGAAACGCGTTCTGTTGGATTGTTAAATAAATCATTTGAACTTTGACAATCGAGTTGTGGAGTTGTGGAGTGCCGTCAATTCTTTTGCCTTTGGAAAGGAATTTTGGAGCGTTATACATATATATATACATATATATATACATATATTTACATATATATACATAGATGTATATATATATATATATATATATATATATATATATATATATATATATATATATATATTAACTGAAAAAACATAGGTTTTAGGGGTGTTATAGTTAGTTGGACATTTCACTCGTACAAAACCTTTGAAATTCCCCCATTATAGTTAGTTGTACTAACTATGTAATGTAATGTAAAAAGAATTTATAGAGTGCAACATACACCGGACGGTTTCTTGGCGCTGTAACTATAACTCGAGTGCCCACAAACCACTGCTGATGATGTCACGTATTACATCATTCATGACATGGCCAGTGACATCACTGATGACATCTCAAATTACATCACTGATGACATCACTTATGACATCATCCAGTGAATGTGGTCTGGGTCGATATTTAAATAAGTATTATATATATATATATATATATATATATATATATATATATATATATATATATATATATTCCAGAAGCTTGGCGAAGTTCATGCCTGCGCCTCTTTTTTCGTGGCGGGCCTCGACGGGGTTTCGCCTCGCCCCATTAAATCCAGAAAATTACCGTCATAAATCGTTGACAGCGAGTCGAGGCCCAGGTCAGCTTTGTTCAAGTGCTTTTATTTGGCAACATCAACACCCAACGCGTTTCGCAGCCTTCGCCGCTTTCTCACGAGTGAATGGTTGTGCAAATTCAATAAAGTTATATACAATAACAAAAACTTGGTCATGTGACCCATTGCGTGAAACAATCATAAGTGAAAACATACTCTCTCAATAATACAATTCATTTAGCATTTATGTATTTGGTCACGGAATACCCATATTGACATAAAGTAATTGTCAAAAGTAAACGGACAAACATTTCCGGGTATTTACGTTACATTTTCGGAAAACGTCGTGTGCTTATCTGCACCACGGACTACTCTTCCCATAATTCATTGTCTTTGGTCAACTTGCTATCAGCGGTAAAGACATGTACTGAATTACTTCATTCAGTAGGTTCTCATGTTGCACTCTTAGCCTAAACATAGAACGCAGTAAATTCAAAGTGGCATCATTATATAGACATTCAGGGCGATTACTCGCGTGCTACTGAATTAATTGCCCTCTGGACCCCGACTGCTTGCGGGCATAGAAACCTCACTGATATGTCGTCTCAGTAGGTTAATGTCAACAGTTCAACAGTAGGTTAATGTCAACAAGTATTTCCACATACATTGAGCCCCAGTGGGCTTAAAATGAAATTTATACAGTGCATTCCTGCAGCGCGCGAGTAATCGCCCTGAATGTCTATATAATGATGCCACTTTGAATTTACTGCGTTCTATGTTTAGGCTAAGAGTGCAACATGAGAACCTACTGAATGAAGTAATTCAGTACATGTCTTTACCGCTGATAGCAAGTTGACCAAAGACAATGAATTATGGGAAGAGTAGTCCGTGGTGCAGATAAGCACACGACGTTTTCCGAAAATGTAACGTAAATACCCGGAAATGTTTGTCCGTTTACTTTTGACAATTACTTTATGTCAATATGGGTATTCCGTGACCAAATACATAAATGCTAAATGAATTGTATTATTGAGAGAGTATGTTTTCACTTATGATTGTTTCACGCAATGGGTCACATGACCAAGTTTTTGTTATTGTATATAACTTTATTGAATTTGCACAACCATTCACTCGTGAGAAAGCGGCGAAGGCTGCGAAACGCGTTGGGTGTTGATGTTGCCAAATAAAAGCACTTGAACAAAGCTGACCTGGGCCTCGACTCTCTGTCAACGATTTATGACGGTAATTTTCTGGATATATATATATATATATATATCTGCCTTGAAGACTGAGTGCAAGTATAAGTGTCTGAATGGAGGTTTTAGTAGCAATGTGATTGACTGTCTAAGTGACGAATTTAAAGTGTCTCACTAAATTTATGGGATAGTGATTAAACTTTGTGAATACCTGTATCACTCTATCTCTTGTTGTGTAAACTACTACATACGTTTTTTAGTAGCCATGTGAAAGTCTATATTAGTTTTTAATTAGTTAAGTGAGTATTTGTATGGGATAGTTAATGACTGTGTGTGTGGTTGGGTGGGAGGTGTGTGACTGTCCAAAGATGTGTAAATAGTTCATTTAGTTGGTGTATAAGGTTAAGACTGTATGTGGAAACAGATGTTTGGGTGAGTGAATCTCTTTATGGGTGTGGTGATGAGTAAATATATTTCTTAATGATACATGTCCAAGAAACTAGAAATATAAAAAGCAGTGTAAGTGACAGTTGTATATAAATAACTATACATAAGACTCAGTGATTGTATGAGTGAAGTATGGATATCTGTATACTTGTAATAGCGAATTCATAACATACTAAGTATGAGTTACTATCTATATCAATAAATAAAGTGGTGTTTGTGTAAGTGTGTAGTTTAGTTAATATAAGTATGATCAACTGTTTGCATAAGTGAGTAGAATGACTGCATAATTAAAGAGGATGTGTGCTGGTGTGTAATGTTGATGTAGGTGTATACATATATTTAATAGTCTTCTATTGATCTTTGTTAGCATGTATGAGTGAATCTATGGGTAAGTGTTTAGATGTGTGTGTAGATGTAGGAATCACTGAGTGGGTTTTTAGAAACTTGTATCGGTGTGTCAATGGTTTCAAATATGGTACTCCATATTTTATAATGAGTGTTGAAAGGCTATGCTAGTGTATGATACAACTAACTATAATGGGGGAATTTCAATGGTTTTGTACGTGTGAAATGTCCAACTAACTATAACACCCCTAAAGTCTATGGCCCACATGCATCAATATCGGCTTTTGCGATTTCTAAATTGCGAAAAATAGCGATTCGCAATTTAGAAATCGCAAAAGCCTATGCATGATTATTTTTTTATTTTTTATGCAATTCGGTAAAAATCGCTATTTTTACCGAATCGCATAAAAAATTCGACTTTCAAATTGCGAATTCGCAATTCCCATTCATTCCTATGAGCCAAAATGCACATAGGAATGAATGGGAATTGCGAATTCGCAATTTGAAATCGCAATTCATCAATCCATTTTAAGGGTGGAGAGGGGGGTCCAAATGACCCCCCCTGCACCCATGAAATGCACTTTTACCTATAAGTTACATACACAAATGTCCTACGGACATGTGCGTCTGTAACTTAACAGTTTAAAAAATGCATTCTTGTGCATTTTTAAACAATTTCGCAAATTACCACGAGGTTCAACCTCGTGGTAATTTGCACTTGCAATCTTTAAAATCGCAAATTTTTAAGAATGATGCATTGCATTTAAGGAATCGCAAAATTGTGATTCCTTAAATGCAAGCGCATTTTAGAAAATCGCAAAATTAACGATTTTCAACAGAAACAAATGATGCATCTCAAAAAGCATTTTTGGAATCGCAAACGGCCGATTTTAAGGAATCGCACCGTTTGCGACTCCAAAAATCCTTGATGCATGTGGGCCTATGTTTTTTTCAGCGAATTTCTAAGGTTTTTTAAATGCTAATTCATAACTATAACAAGTCTGAAACCTATGGTTTTTTCAGTGAATTTTAAAGGTTTTGTAAATGACAAATTTTAAATGTATTAATTCTTACATTTATTTTTATGATACTGATTTACTACATTTTTTAAAACTATTTATTTTTAGATATTTTTTTTTTAAATTACATTATACATTACATTACAAAATATACTTTCTCAGCATGAATTACTTTAGTTTAAATACTTTGCAAATAGGCAATAGACTTTTAAGTACAGTAGTTACAGTTGTTGTAATGCGCAACACAATTTCAGACACAGTGCAACATTGTGCTCAATGAGAATTTCTAGTTAAAGGCAAATAGTTACTTCTTGAATTACTTTTCTAACCACAAGACTAGATCCTAGATTCAGTCTTGGGATATCTCCTGTAAACAGTTGAGTAAAAATGTTTTGGTTACAGTAGTGATTTGTAAGGAATATTATTGTATTTCAAAAGTTGACACTTAGAAACTTTTTCACATAGAATCACCAATGTTATCCTATGGGAGGAAATTCACTTATCAGGTAAGTAGTGTTAACATTACTTTTTCTTACTCAGTGGTGGATCCTGGATCCAGCACGGGTGCAGCTCATGTAAACAGACAAAAGAATGCGTTTAAGTCATACAGGCAATTTTTAAGGAATATTTTTAATTTGTGAAAATAGACAGAAACTCTTCTGGTGAAAACCACACAATGGATTCCTATGGAAGGAAATACAAGTTAGTGGTAAGTATGGTTAGAATTACTTTTCAGGATCACTACTGGGCTCAAAGAAGCAGCACTGAGGTCACTCCTGAGAACAGTTGAGTAAATCGGAATTCGTAGTTCTGCTGATTTTATAGGAATTTTTGTACGTTTCAAAAATCGACACTTTGAAACTTTACTGGTGAAAACCACACAATGGATTTCTATTGAAGGAAATACAAATTACTGGTGAGTACGCTTAGAATTACTTTTGACGGTCAGTGCTGGGCTCAAAGATGCAGCACTGACGTCTCTCCTTATAACAGGTGAGTACATCCGAATTCGTACTTCAGCTGATTCTAGAGGAATATTTGTACGTTTCAAAAATCGACACTTAGAAACTTTTCTGCTGAAAACCACACAATGGATTCTCATGGAAGGAAATACAAGTTACTGGTAAGTACACTTAGAATTACTTTTCAGGGCTAAAGATGCAGTACTGAGTTCTCTCCTGATAACAGGTGAGTAAAACGGAATTCGTAATACAACTGATTTTAGAGAAATATTTGTACAATGATGAAGGAAGGGGGTGGGACATGTGGTGACATGTGTGCAAACTTGCCCTGTTGGCGTGTTTTAAGTTGGGGAATTAATTCCTCTTCAATGCTGCAGTCCCCTGGGGGCCAACTAGCCCACCAGGTACCTCCAGTATGCGCCAGGGAGCTGCATTGCAGAGAGGTATTCAGAGGCCACGCCCCTTTTTACAACACACTGCAACACTGCTCCGTGGTACTTACTGGTGGTACCTGGTGGGCTAGTTGACTCCTAGGGGACCTCTGGATTGAAGAGGAATTAATTTCCCAACTTAAAACACGCCACAGGGTGTGTTTGCACACATATCACCTTAGGCCCCGCCCTCTACCATCACCACAGTGCAACCTCACCCCGTGGCGTGTTTTAAGTTGGGGGATTAAGTCCCCTTGAATCCTGAGGTTCCAGGGTGGCCAACTAGCCCACCAGGTACCTACAGTAAGCGCCACAGTGTTGCAGAGAGGTGTAAAAAGGAGTGTGGCCTCAGAACACCTCTCTGCAACACAGCCCCCTGGCGCATACTGGAGGTTCCTGGTGGGCTATTTGGCCCCCAGAGACCCCCAGTATTCAAGGGGAGTTTGTTCCCCCTCTGCAAACGTGCCAGGGAGCGCGTTTGAAGAGTGGTGCATGGAGGGGGCGGGGCCAAGGGACATTGAGTCTTTTTTAAAAAATAAAAAAAAGTGGGGGGGCCATGAGGGCAGGCGTATTGGGTCAGGGTTTGTCTACCCTGTCCCCTTTTCACACGTTCCACACATATTTCACTGACTTCCTCAGCCTCGCTTCGACCGAGGCACAAAATGGCTGCCAATAGTTCCTTATTTCGAGCGTTTACAACCGCATGAGAAAGAAATCATGTGATTAAGGAAAGGCAAAAGGGATATAAGAAAGGGGGTATTAACAAGATTAATAAAAAATCGGAAAGAAAACTGAAGGGGACAAAAATACACAAAGAAATGAACTGACTGGAAAAGAAAAAGGGAGTTAAGAAAAAGAAAGTAAGGGCAGAAAAAAATGAAAGAGAAAGACCAAAGGCTGAACAATTGCAAAGGGCATGGGCAGGAGCCTGAGCCCATGAGGAAAAGACTGTGCAAGAGTGAGTAGTAAATACGAAAGGGAGAGAGATATACATTGTTAAGAGGTAAGGAGCTTAGACTGGATATGCAAGGTTGTTACATTATGAGCGAAGGTATGGAATGCAGAAGAGAGATGACACAAGTGTAAAATATGGAATTAAAAAGGATAAGGAGTAATGGAGGCTGAAGTTGAGTGAGCTGAAAGGAAAATTATGAGTAATAAAATTAAAACAGAAAAAAGTAGTTAGGTGCATATGAAAGTGATATCTGTGAAGGAAACAAGTGTGCTAGGAGTTTGGAAATAAGTGAAAGAGGTAACGAAGAAGATAGTTTGGCAACTGGGGATGCCGAAGCCCGAAAATCAGAGAAAGTTCTGAGAGTAGCATTGAGAGGTGATAGTGAAAGAATGAGAAGAATAAGAAAGTGGAAAGTAAGAGATGAACTGTAGAGAGATATTTAATGGTCAAAGGTAAAATTAAATGTGAGAGGGAGGGGAAGTATGGATATTAGAGAATGTGGTGTTTGCAAGTTGAAGATAAATATCAGGAGGGAGAGGAGGATGAGCATAGGTTGGCAGTAAAACCGGGAGAGATAGAGGTGAGTGCTAAAAGTTAGAGGTGTAGTTTAGAGAATGAGAAAATCAGAGTTGAATGTAAGCAGCAAATTGGAAGAGATAGAGTGAACTAATGAGAGCCTGAGGTGCAAAGAAATCCAGGAGGAATAGAGCGGTGAGAGAAATTGTCAGAACAAGTAGGGGAAGTGTGAAGGATCATGACAGCAGCATGAGAATGAGGGACATAATCTTGTGTTTGAAGAGGAAACTCAAATAAATGGATGAAACAGAAAGAAAGAAGTGGAATTAAGAGGACTGGGAGAGAGAAGAGAACAGGAAGGGGGAGAGGGAAACTGGGAATGATCGAAATAAGAATGACAAAGGTAAATGACATCAGTACTAGTGGGAGGGGCCTAATTATGCTGGAGAAGGGTAGCAGTGCTGGGAGAATAAGAGATCAGCTTATCTGTTCAAAGCAGAAAAGAAAGGTGATTAAAGAATGAGGGCTAAAGATGAGAGACTGACTGGGAAAGATTGAGCGGGAAATGTGAGAGATTAAAATGACAGGTAACGTGGTCCATTGGGGCAATGCAAATGGAATTCTCAGTTGCACAAAGGCATCACTATTGCTCACTACTAACTTTGAAATGCTTATAGCCCTATGGCTGTGCCCTGGTATCCCTTCATGTCACCAAGCTTTTCCGCTTTTTACCCTATAGCTCCATTTTGTAAATCAATAACACCAAAAACAGTTTTTATATTCCCTTATGTCACCCTGACTACAGAACGTGTTGATTTCCTTGAAGCCATATGTATCAGTGAAAACCCTGCTGCTAGCTTTGAGATAGGTTATGAGGGATAGGTGCTTTAAACCAGTGGATGGTAGAGTGAACGAATAAGGGGCCCCCCTTGCAGTACATTGCAGGGGAGCCCCCTAAGGTTTTTTTATGCCACTGGGTACCGTCAGCCTGTGGGCAATGTGGCAGTGTGCACCAACTTGAGAGTGGGGCGATAATTCTTTTGTCACTTTTGCTGCGCTAAAGTGCCAATAACTCGGCGATAAGTCCCCACTGTTGGGTTATAGGGTGGCTCTAAATGGAGCCCTTGTGTTTATTAGGAGTTTGTTGTAGCTACATGCGAATCACAAGAAAAGAGTTAAAAAGAAGGTGAAAAAACAAGGAAAGTGGGGAGGTTACAAACACCCTGACCCCCTAGGCCTGCTCAGGGGATCCCACAAGTACCCCCAGGCCCAAAAAAGCTTTTTTTTCTAAAACAAAAAGCGGCTGGGTGCTTGAATCTAGATGAAATATTTTTTTTAAAACAATGGGGCGTATTTTCAAGGACTTTTCGTAAGTTATTGGCACTTTAGCGCAGCAAAAGTGGTGAAAGAATTATCGTCCCATTCTCAACCTGGTGCAACCTGCAGATAGCGCCAGTTTTCTAGGGATATCTTCCGTAAAAAACATCGCCATGGATGAGAGCAACAACTAACGCTAATGATATGCAGAGTAGGTGTTCCCGTGCAAAAAAACAACAAAAACATGACTTTGCAATATTTTCAACGACCAGCCAAATCTGAGATGTGATCTAAAAACAGGCGATAAGCCGCGTTAGCAGTAGGAATTTAACACCTGCCGTTTACTGGTGTAAAATAGGATGACTACCTGCAGTATGAAAGGGAGCCCAGTCCAGATCCATATCTGAAAACCAACAAATGTCATGGAGCTACTGATCATGTAGCTCGGACACCCAAGAGGGCCACACACCAACAGCCACTGCCCCCAGGACACCACCCCGGACCACGCCCTATTACCACCAAAGCAATGTAGAACAGGACAGCGGACATTCCAAAAATGTCATGGCCCCGCAGCCACACAATAGCTGAATGTTGAGAGAGGTGGTTACCAAGTATGTGTGAAAAAGGCAAGTCACCCATGAATAAGAATGCACACAATGCGAAGTGTGGCGGTGATGTGCTGGACAGACCTCACTGTGCAGACCACAGACCTGTCCATGTGGAAATATACTGCTGATGCTTGTAGTGTTGTGGACAGTGGACGCAACCAAGTAACCTCAGGTAGTGGGGAAGATCTCGACCATGTAGCTGTGTCCCCCCCCGTAAGCATAAGTGGAGTTCTCTGGTCCGACGTATGCCATTCCAGCATAGGAGTGTGAATAAATAGGCCGGGGCTCTCGGCGTGGTTCACTTCTGGGAAGGCCAACGTATCTGCCAGGGAGGCAGCCCTCACCCTGCCACGAGGCCGCTGCCATGACCGCCGGCCTCCTCAACAAAGGCCCCCTGCAAACCCAGCGGCACAGCACCGCGGAGTTATGTCTGTGGTGACTACTGACATAGATTTACACTGCGAACAGCAGGGTTCACAATTCAGATCGAGTCGCGATTACAGATGACGCAGTCCAGTTGGCAACAGACATTGCTACCAGTGTGGCCAATCCGGACCACGCATCATTGCTAGCTGTGCACACGCTGAGTGCTTCAGCCGACACTAACTCTGAGCAGCTCAAGTCAACGCCACTTGGCTGTGGGCCCTTGCTGACAGCTGCCTCCTGCCTACACTACAGTCAGCAGGGCTCACAATTCGAATTCAGTCTTTATACATTAATTGCAATGTCCAGTAGGCAACAGACATTGCATCCAGTGCGGCCCGCCCGGATGATTCATCATCGCTGGCTGCGCAGACAGTGAGTTCTTAAGGTGCCACTAACTCTGTGCAGCTCAAGTCAACGCCACGTGGCTGTTGGCCCTTGCTACAAAAAGGGGTGGTGAGGGACAGAGTCTCTGAATTAAGCAGAAAGCTCTCACCCAGTCAAAAGATCAGGGCTAGATCCAACACCATTTTTTAGCTCACTGCACCATCCCAGTTTCAGAACCTGGCTGTATGCAAATTAGTCTGTTCCTGTCCCAGTGCATGATGGGAACAGGACAAACCAAACTACAGAAGCCAATTCTTACACTGGGAAGGAAACAAGCTCCCGGGGACCGGTTTCTGGCATTACAGCCGTCTTCGGCCCGGTTTGCTTGAATCCTGATGGTGCAATGAGCAAGGGTCTCACATCTGAGAATACCCTTCCACGCTTAGGGTGGACAAAAATATTTACAAAAAGGGGTGGTGAGGGACAGAGTCTCTGAATTAAGCAGAAAGCTCTCACCCAGTCAAAAGATCAGGGCTAGATCCAACACCATTTTTTAGCTCACTGCACCATCCCAGTTTCAGAACCTGGCTGTATGCAAATTAGTCTGTTCCTGTCCCAGTGCATGATGGGAACAGGACAAACCAAACTACAGAAGCCAATTCTTACACTGGGAAGGAAACAAGCTCCCGGGGACCGGTTTCTGGCATTACAGCCGTCTTCGGCCCGGTTTGCTTGAATCCTGATGGTGCAATGAGCAAGGGTCTCACATCTGAGAATACCCTTCCACGCTTAGGGTGGACAAAAATATTTACAAAAAGGGGTGGTGAGGGACAGAGTCTCTGAATTAAGCAGAAAGCTCTCACCCAGTCAAAAGATCAGGGCTAGATCCAACACCATTTTTTAGCTCACTGCACCATCCCAGTTTCAGAACCTGGCTGTATGCAAATTAGTATGTTCCTGTCCCAGTGCATGATGGGAACAGGACAAACCAAACTACAGAAGCCAATTCTTACACTGGGAAGGAAACAAGCTCCCGGGGACCGGTTTCTGGCATTACAGCCGTCTTTGGCCCGGTTTGCTTGAATCCTGATGGTGCAATGAGCAAGGGTCTCACATCTGAGAATACCCTTCCACGCTTAGGGTGGACAAAAATATTTACAAAAAGGGGTGGTGAGGGACAGAGTCTCTGAATTAAGCAGAAAGCTCTCACCCAGTCAAAAGATCAGGGCTAGATCCAACACCATTTTTTAGCTCACTGCACCATCCCAGTTTCAGAACCTGGCTGTATGCAAATTAGTCTGTTCCTGTCCCAGTGCATGATGGGAACAGGACAAACCAAACTACAGAAGCCAATTCTTACACTGGGAAGGAAACAAGCTCCCGGGGACCGGTTTCTGGCATTACAGCCGTCTTCGGCCCGGTTTGCTTGAATCCTGATGGTGCAATGAGCAAGGGTCTCACATCTGAGAATACCCTTCCACGCTTAGGGTGGACAAAAATATTTACAAAAAGGGGTGGTGAGGGACAGAGTCTCTGAATTAAGCAGAAAGCTCTCACCCAGTCAAAAGATCAGGGCTAGATCCAACACCATTTTTTAGCTCACTGCACCATCCCAGTTTCAGAACCTGGCTGTATGCAAATTAGTCTGTTCCTGTCCCAGTGCATGATGGGAACAGGACAAACCAAACTACAGAAGCCAATTCTTACACTGGGAAGGAAACAAGCTCCCGGGGACCGGTTTCTGGCATTACAGCCGTCTTCGGCCCGGTTTGCTTGAATCCTGATGGTGCAATGAGCAAGGGTCTCACATCTGAGAATACCCTTCCACGCTTAGGGTGGACAAAAATATTTACAAAAAGGGGTGGTGAGGGACAGAGTCTCTGAATTAAGCAGAAAGCTCTCACCCAGTCAAAAGATCAGGGCTAGATCCAACACCATTTTTTAGCTCACTGCACCATCCCAGTTTCAGAACCTGGCTGTATGCAAATTAGTCTGTTCCTGTCCCAGTGCATGATGGGAACAGGACAAACCAAACTACAGAAGCCAATTCTTACACTGGGAAGGAAACAAGCTCCCGGGAACCGGTTTCTGGCATTACAGCCGTCTTCGGCCCGGTTTGCTTGAATCCTGATGGTGCAATGAGCAAGGGTCTCACATCTGAGAATACCCTTCCACGCTTAGGGTGGACAAAAATATTTACAAAAAGGGGTGGTGAGGGACAGAGTCTCTGAATTAAGCAGAAAGCTCTCACCCAGTCAAAAGATCAGGGCTAGATCCAACACCATTTTTTAGCTCACTGCACCATCCCAGTTTCAGAACCTGGCTGTATGCAAATTAGTCTGTTCCTGTCCCAGTGCATGATGGGAACAGGACAAACCAAACTACAGAAGCCAATTCTTACACTGGGAAGGAAACAAGCTCCCGGGGACCGGTTTCTGGCATTACAGCCGTCTTCGGCCCGGTTTGCTTGAATCCTGATGGTGCAATGAGCAAGGGTCTCACATCTGAGAATACCCTTCCACGCTTAGGGCGGACAAAAATATTTACAAAAAGGGGTGGTGAGGGACAGAGTCTCTGAATTAAGCAGAAAGCTCTCACCCAGTCAAAAGTTTAGGGCTAGATCCAACACCATTTTTTAGCTCACTGCACCATCCCAGTTTCAGAACCTGGCTGTATGCAAATTAGTCTGTTCCTGTCCCAGTGCATGATGGGAACAGGACAAACCAAACTACAGAAGCCAATTCTTACACTGGGAAGGAAACAAGCTCCCGGGGACCGGTTTCTGGCATTACAGCCGTCTTCGGCCCGGTTTGCTTGAATCCTGATGGTGCAATGAGCAAGGGTCTCACATCTGAGAATACCCTTCCACGCTTAGGGTGGACAAAAATATTTACAAAAAGGGGTGGTGAGGGACAGAGTCTCTGAATTAAGCAGAAAGCTCTCACCCAGTCAAAAGATCAGGGCTAGATCCAACACCATTTTTTAGCTCACTGCACCATCCCAGTTTCAGAACCTGGCTGTATGCAAATTAGCCTGTTCCTGTCCCAGTGCATGATGGGAACAGGACAAACCAAACTACAGAAGCCAATTCTTACACTGGGAAGGAAACAAGCTCCCGGGGACCGGTTTCTGGCATTACAGCCGTCTTCGGCCCGGTTTGCTTGAATCCTGATGGTGCAATGAGCAAGGGTCTCACATCTAAGAATACCCTTCCACGCTTAGGGTGGACAAAAATATTTACAAAAAGGGTGGTGAGGGACAGAGTCTCTGAATTAAGCAGAAAGCTCTCACCCAGTCAAAAGATCAGGGCTAGATCCAACACCATTTTTTAGCTCACTGCACCATCCCAGTTTCAGAACCTGGCTGTATGCAAATTAGTCTGTTCCTGTCCCAGTGCATGATGGGAACAGGACAAACCAAACTACAGAAGCCAATTCTTACACTGGGAAGGAAACAAGCTCCCGGGGACCGGTTTCTGGCATTACAGCCGTCTTCGGCCCGGTTTGCTTGAATCCTGATGGTGCAATGAGCAAGGGTCTCACATCTGAGAATACCCTTCCACGCTTAGGGTGGACAAAAATATTTACAAAAAGGGGTGGTGAGGGACAGAGTCTCTGAATTAAGCAGAAAAGTCTCACCCAGTCAAAAGATCAGGGCTAGATCCAACACCATTTTTTAGCTCACTGCACCATCCCAGTTTCAGAACCTGGCTGTATGCAAATTAGTCTGTTCCTGTCCCAGTGCATGATGGGAACAGGACAAACCAAACTACAGAAGCCAATTCTTACACTGGGAAGGAAACAAGCTCCCGGGGACCGGTTTCTGGCATTACAGCCGTCTTCGGCCCGGTTTGCTTGAATCCTGATGGTGCAATGAGCAAGGGTCTCACATCTGAGAATACCCTTCCACGCTTAGGGTGGACAAAAATATTTACAAAAAGGGGTGGTGAGGGACAGAGTCTCTGAATTAAGCAGAAAGCTCTCACCCAGTCAAAAGATCAGGGCTAGATCCAACACCATTTTTTAGCTCACTGCACCATCCCAGTTTCAGAACCTGGCTGTATGCAAATTAGTCTGTTCCTGTCCCAGTGCATGATGGGAACAGGACAAACCAAACTACAGAAGCCAATTCTTACACTGGGAAGGAAACAAGCTCCCGGGGACCGGTTTCTGGCATTACAGCCGTCTTCGGCCCGGTTTGCTTGAATCCTAATGGTGCAATGAGCAAGGGTCTCACATCTGAGAATACCCTTCCACGCTTAGGGTGGACAAAAATATTTACAAAAAGGGGTGGTGAGGGACAGAGTCTCTGAATTAAGCAGAAAGCTCTCACCCAGTCAAAAGATCAGGGCTAGATCCAACACCATTTTTTAGCTCACTGCACCATCCCAGTTTCAGAACCTGGCTGTATGCAAATTAGTCTGTTCCTGTCCCAGTGCATGATGGGAACAGGACAAACCAAACTACAGAAGCCAATTCTTACACTGGGAAGGAAACAAGCTCCCGGGGACCGGTTTCTGGCATTACAGCCGTCTTCAGCCCGGTTTGCTTGAATCCTGATAGTGCAATGAGCAAGGGTCTCACATCTGAGAATACCCTTCCACGCTTAGGGTGGACAAAAATATTTACAAAAAGGGGTGGTGAGGGACAGAGTCTCTGAATTAAGCAGAAAGCTCTCACCCAGTCAAAAGATCAGGGCTAGATCCAACACCATTTTTTAGCTCACTGCACCACCCCAGTTTCAGAACCTGGCTGTATGCAAATTAGTCTGTTCCTGTCCCAGTGCATGATGGGAACAGGACAAACCAAACTACAGAAGCCAATTCTTACACTGGGAAGGAAACAAGCTCCCGGGGACCGGTTTCTGGCAATACAGCCGTCTTCGGCCCGGTTTGCTTGAATCCTGATGGTGCAATGAGCAAGGGTCTCACATCTGAGAATACCCTTCCACGCTTAGGGTGGACAAAAATATTTACAAAAAGGGGTGGTGAGGGACAGAGTCTCTGAATTAAGCAGAAAGCTCTCACCCAGTCAAAAGATCAGGGCTAGATCCAACACCATTTTTTAGCTCACTGCACCATCCCAGTTTCAGAACCTGGCTGTATGCAAATTAGTCTGTTCCTGTCCCAGTGCATGATGGGAACAGGACAAACCAAACTACAGAAGCCAATTCTTACACTGGGAAGGAAACAAGCTCCCGGGGACCGGTTTCTGGCATTACAGCCGTCTTCGGCCCGGTTTGCTTGAATCCTGATGGTGCAATGAGCAAGGGTCTCACATCTGAGAATACCCTTCCACGCTTAGGGTGGACAAAAATATTTACAAAAAGGGGTGGTGAGGGACAGAGTCTCTGAATTAAGCAGAAAGCTCTCACCCAGTCAAAAGATCAGGGCTAGATTCAACACCATTTTTTAGCTCACTGCACCATCCCAGTTTCAGAACCTGGCTGTATGCAAATTAGTCTGTTCCTGTCCCAGTGCATGATGGGAACAGGACAAACCAAACTACAGAAGCCAATTCTTACACTGGGAAGGAAACAAGCTCCCGGGGACCGGTTTCTGGCATTACAGCCGTCTTCGGCCCGGTTTGCTTGAATCCTGATGGTGCAATGAGCAAGGGTCTCACATCTAAGAATACCCTTCCACGCTTAGGGTGGACAAAAATATTTACAAAAAGGGGTGGTGAGGGACAGAGTCTCTGAATTAAGCAGAAAGCTCTCACCCAGTCAAAAGATCAGGGCTAGATCCAACACCATTTTTTAGCTCACTGCACCATCCCAGTTTCAGAACCTGGCTGTATGCAAATTAGTCTGTTCCTGTCCCAGTGCATGATGGGAACAGGACAAACCAAACTACAGAAGCCAATTCTTACACTGGGAAGGAAACAAGCTCCCGGGGACCGGTTTCTGGCATTACAGCCGTCTTCGGCCCGGTTTGCTTGAATCCTGATGGTGCAATGAGCAAGGGTCTCACATCTGAGAATACCCTTCCACGCTTAGGGTGGACAAAAATATTTACAAAAAGGGGTGGTGAGGGACAGAGTCTCTGAATTAAGCAGAAAAGTCTCACCCAGTCAAAAGATCAGGGCTAGATCCAACACCATTTTTTAGCTCACTGCACCATCCCAGTTTCAGAACCTGGCTGTATGCAAATTAGTCTGTTCCTGTCCCAGTGCATGATGGGAACAGGACAAACCAAACTACAGAAGCCAATTCTTACACTGGGAAGGAAACAAGCTCCCGGGGACCGGTTTCTGGCATTACAGCCGTCTTCGGCCCGGTTTGCTTGAATCCTGATGGTGCAATGAGCAAGGGTCTCACATCTGAGAATACCCTTCCACGCTTAGGGTGGACAAAAATATTTACAAAAAGGGGTGGTGAGGGACAGAGTCTCTGAATTAAGCAGAAAGCTCTCACCCAGTCAAAAGATCAGGGCTAGATCCAACACCATTTTTTAGCTCACTGCACCATCCCAGTTTCAGAACCTGGCTGTATGCAAATTAGTCTGTTCCTGTCCCAGTGCATGATGGGAACAGGACAAACCAAACTACAGAAGCCAATTCTTACACTGGGAAGGAAACAAGCTCCCGGGGACCGGTTTCTGGCATTACAGCCGTCTTCGGCCCGGTTTGCTTGAATCCTAATGGTGCAATGAGCAAGGGTCTCACATCTGAGAATACCCTTCCACGCTTAGGGTGGACAAAAATATTTACAAAAAGGGGTGGTGAGGGACAGAGTCTCTGAATTAAGCAGAAAGCTCTCACCCAGTCAAAAGATCAGGGCTAGATCCAACACCATTTTTTAGCTCACTGCACCATCCCAGTTTCAGAACCTGGCTGTATGCAAATTAGTCTGTTCCTGTCCCAGTGCATGATGGGAACAGGACAAACCAAACTACAGAAGCCAATTCTTACACTGGGAAGGAAACAAGCTCCCGGGGACCGGTTTCTGGCATTACAGCCGTCTTCGGCCCGGTTTGCTTGAATCCTGATAGTGCAATGAGCAAGGGTCTCACATCTGAGAATACCCTTCCACGCTTAGGGTGGACAAAAATATTTACAAAAAGGGGTGGTGAGGGACAGAGTCTCTGAATTAAGCAGAAAGCTCTCACCCAGTCAAAAGATCAGGGCTAGATCCAACACCATTTTTTAGCTCACTGCACCACCCCAGTTTCAGAACCTGGCTGTATGCAAATTAGTCTGTTCCTGTCCCAGTGCATGATGGGAACAGGACAAACCAAACTACAGAAGCCAATTCTTACACTGGGAAGGAAACAAGCTCCCGGGGACCGGTTTCTGGCAATACAGCCGTCTTCGGCCCGGTTTGCTTGAATCTTGATGGTGCAATGAGCAAGGGTCTCACATCTGAGAATACCCTTCCACGCTTAGGGTGGACAAAAATATTTACAAAAAGGGGTGGTGAGGGACAGAGTCTCTGAATTAAGCAGAAAGCTCTCACCCAGTCAAAAGATCAGGGCTAGATCCAACACCATTTTTTAGCTCACTGCACCATCCCAGTTTCAGAACCTGGCTGTATGCAAATTAGTCTGTTCCTGTCCCAGTGCATGATGGGAACAGGACAAACCAAACTACAGAAGCCAATTCTTACACTGGGAAGGAAACAAGCTCCCGGGGACCGGTTTCTGGCATTACAGCCGTCTTCGGCCCGGTTTGCTTGAATCCTGATGGTGCAATGAGCAAGGGTCTCACATCTGAGAATACCCTTCCACGCTTAGGGTGGACAAAAATATTTACAAAAAGGGGTGGCGAGGGACAGAGTCTCTGAATTAAGCAGAAAGCTCTCACCCAGTCAAAAGATCAGGGCTAGATCCAACACCATTTTTTAGCTCACTGCACCATCCCAGTTTCAGAACCTGGCTGTATGCAAATTAGTCTGTTCCTGTCCCAGTGCATGATGGGAACAGGACAAACCAAACTACAGAAGCCAATTCTTACACTGGGAAGGAAACAAGCTCCCGGGGACCGGTTTCTGGCATTACAGCCGTCTTCGGCCCGGTTTGCTTGAATCCTGATGGTGCAATGAGCAAGGTTCTCACATCTGAGAATACCCTTCCACGCTTAGGGTGGACAAAAATATTTACAAAAAGGGGTGGTGAGGGACAGAGTCTCTGAATTAAGCAGAAAGCTCTCACCCAGTCAAAAGATCAGGGCTAGATCCAACACCATTTTTTAGCTCACTGCACCATCCCAGTTTCAGAACCTGGCTGTATGCAAATTAGTCTGTTCCTGTCCCAGTGCATGATGGGAACAGGACAAACCAAACTACAGAAGCCAATTCTTACACTGGGAAGGAAACAAGCTCCCGGGGACCGGTTTCTGGCATTACAGCCGTCTTCGGCCCGGTTTGCTTGAATCCTGATGGTGCAATGAGCAAGGGTCTCACATCTGAGAATACCCTTCCACGCTTAGGGTGGACAAAAATATTTACAAAAAGGGGTGGTGAGGGACAGAGTCTCTGAATTAAGCAGAAAGCTCTCACCCAGTCAAAAGATCAGGGCTAGATCCAACACCATTTTTTAGCTCACTGCACCATCCCAGTTTCAGAACCTGGCTGTATGCAAATTAGTCTGTTCCTGTCCCAGTGCATGATGGGAACAGGACAAACCAAACTACAGAAGCCAATTCTTACACTGGGAAGGAAACAAGCTCCCGGGGACCGGTTTCTGGCATTACAGCCATCTTCGGCCCGGTTTGCTTGAATCCTGATGGTGCAATGAGCAAGGGTCTCACATCTGAGAATACCCTTCCACGCTTAGGGTGGACAAAAATATTTACAAAAAGGGGTGGTGAGGGACAGAGTCTCTGAATTAAGCAGAAAGCTCTCACCCAGTCAAAAGATCAGGGCTAGATCCAACACCATTTTTTAGCTCACTGCACCATCCCAGTTTCAGAACCTGGCTGTATGCAAATTAGTCTGTTCCTGTCCCAGTGCATGATGGGAACAGGACAAACCAAACTACAGAAGCCAATTCTTACACTGGGAAGGAAACAAGCTCCCGGGGACCGGTTTCTGGCATTACAGCCGTCTTCGGCCCGGTTTGCTTGAATCCTGATGGTGCAATGAGCAAGGGTCTCACATCTGAGAATACCCTTCCACGCTTAGGGTGGACAAAAATATTTACAAAAAGGGGTGGTGAGGGACAGAGTCTCTGAATTAAGCAGAAAGCTCTCACCCAGTCAAAAGATCAGGGCTAGATCCAACACCATTTTTTAGCTCACTGCACCATCCCAGTTTCAGAACCTGGCTGTATGCAAATTAGTCTGTTCCTGTCCCAGTGCATGATGGGAACAGGACAAACCAAACTACAGAAGCCAATTCTTACACTGGGAAGGAAACAAGCTCCCGGGGACCGGTTTCTGGCATTACAGCCGTCTTCGGCCCGGTTTGCTTGAATCCTGATGGTGCAATGAGCAAGGGTCTCACATCTGAGAATACCCTTCCACGCTTAGGGTGGACAAAAATATTTACAAAAAGGGGTGGTGAGGGACAGAGTCTCTGAATTAAGCAGAAAGCTCTCACCCAGTCAAAAGATCAGGGCTAGATCCAACACCATTTTTTAGCTCACTGCACCATCCCAGTTTCAGAACCTGGCTGTATGCAAATTAGTCTGTTTCTGTCCCAGTGCATGATGGGAACAGGACAAACCAAACTACAGAAGCCAATTCTTACACTGGGAAGGAAACAAGCTCCCGGGGACCGGTTTCTGGCATTACAGCCGTCTTCGGCCCGGTTTGCTTGAATCCTGATGGTGCAATGAGCAAGGGTCTCACATCTGAGAATACCCTTCCACGCTTAGGGTGGACAAAAATATTTACAAAAAGGGGTGGTGAGGGACAGAGTCTCTGAATTAAGCAGAAAGCTCTCACCCAGTCAAAAGATCAGGGCTAGATCCAACACCATTTTTTTTAGCTCACTGCACCATCCCAGTTTCAGAACCTGGCTGTATGCAAATTAGTCTGTTCCTGTCCCAGTGCATGATGGGAACAGGACAAACCAAACTACAGAAGACAATTCTTACACTGGGAAGGAAACAAGCTCCCGGGGACCGGTTTCTGGCATTACAGCCGTCTTCGGCCCGGTTTGCTTGAATCCTGATGGTGCAATGAGCAAGGGTCTCACATCTGAGAATACCCTTCCACGCTTAGGGTGGACAAAAATATTTACAAAAAGGGGTGGTGAGGGACAGAGTCTCTGAATTAAGCAGAAAGCTCTCACCCAGTCAAAAGATCAGGGCTAGATCCAACACCATTTTTTAGCTCACTGCACCATCCCAGTTTCAGAACCTGGCTGTATGCAAATTAGTCTGTTCCTGTCCCAGTGCATGATGGGAACAGGACAAACCAAACTACAGAAGCCAATTCTTACACTGGGAAGGAAACAAGCTCCCGGGGACCGGTTTCTGGCATTACAGCCGTCTTCGGCCCGGTTTGCTTGAATCCTGATGGTGCAATGAGCAAGGGTCTCAAATCTGAGAATACCCTTCCACGCTTAGGGTGGACAAAAATATTTACAAAAAGGGGTGGTGAGGGACAGAGTCTCTGAATTAAGCAGAAAGCTCTCACCCAGTCAAAAGATCAGGGCTAGATCCAACACCATTTTTTAGCTCACTGCACCATCCCAGTTTCAGAACCTGGCTGTATGCAAATTAGTCTGTTCCTGTCCCAGTGCATGATGGGAACAGGACAAACCAAACTACAGAAGCCAATTCTTACACTGGGAAGGAAACAAGCTCCCGGGGACCGGTTTCTGGCATTACAGCCGTCTTCGGCCCGGTTTGCTTGAATCCTGATGGTGCAATGAGCAAGGGTCTCACATCTGAGAATACCCTTCCACGCTTAGGGTGGACAAAAATATTTACAAAAAGGGGTGCCCTGATCTTTGGACTGGGTAAGAGTGGTTTGTTTAACTCAGACACTCTGTTCACTCTGTTCATCACCACCCCCTTTTTGTAAATCGTTTTTGGCCACTATAGGTGTGGCAGGGTATACTCAGACATGAGTCCCTTTCTCACTGCTCCCTCAGGATTCAAGCAAGCCGGGCCGAAGAAGGCTGAAATGCCAGAAACCGGTCCCCGGTAGCTTGTCTCCTTTCTGGTGAAGAATTGGCTTGGAAGTTTAGTCTGCCCTGTTTCCATGATGCACTGGGCCAGGGACAGACTGATTTGCATATAGCCAGGTTCTGAGCTGGGATGGGGCAGTGAGATAAATAACGGTGATGGATCAAGCCCTGATCTTTGGACTGGGTAAGAGTGGTCTGTTTAACTCAGACACTCTGTTCATCACCACCCCCTTTTTGTAAATCGTTTTTGGCCACTATAGGTGTGGCAGGGTATACTCAGACATGAGTCCCTTTCTCACTGCTCCATCAGGATTCAAGCAAGCCGGGCCGAAGAAGGCTGAAATGCCAGAAACCGGTCCCCGGTAGCTTGTCTCCTTTCTGGTGAGGAATTGGCTTGGTAGTTTAGTCTGCCCTGTTCCCATGATGCACTGGGCCAGGGACAGACTGATTTGCATATAGCCAGGTTCTGAGCTGGGATGGGGCAGTGAGATAAATAACGGTGATGGATCAAGCCCTGATCTTTGGACTGGGTAAGAGTGGTCTGTTTAACTCAGACACTCTGTTCATCACCACCCCCTTTTTGTAAATCGTTGTTGGCCCTTGCTGACTGCTGCCTTCAGCCTACACTGCAGACTGCAGGGCTCACAATTCAGATTGAGTCACGATTGCAGATGACGCAGTCCAGTAGGCAGCAGACACTGCTACCAGTGCGGCCCGCCTGGACCACTCATCATCGCTGGCTGCGCACACGCTGAGTGCTTCTCGTGCCACTAACTCTGTGCAGCTCAAGTCAACACACGTGGCTGTGGGTCCTTGCTGACCGCTGCCTCTGGCCTACACCGCGGTCAGGTGAGCTCACAATTCAAATTCAGTCTTGATTCATTAATTGCAGAGTCCAGTAGGCAGCAGACATTGCATCTAGTGTGGCCCGCCCGGACGACGCATCATTGCTGGCTGTGCACATGCTGAGGGCTTCAGGTGCCACTAACTCTGTGCATCTCAAGTCTATGCCACGTGGCTGAGGGCCCTTGCTGACCACTGCCTCCGGCCTACACTGCTGTCAGGAAGGCTCACAATTCAAATTCAGTCTTGATTTATTAATTGCAGAGTCCAGTAGGCAACAGACATTGCATTGTGTGCGGCCCACCCCGACGACGCATCATCGTTGGCTGGGCACACTCTCAGTGCTTCAGGTGCCACTATCTCTGTGCAGCTCAAGTCAATGCCACATGGCTGTGGGCCCTTGCTGACCACTGCCTCCGACATACACTGTGGTCAGCAGGGCTCACAATTAAAAGTGAGTCTTGATTCATTAATTGCAGAGTCCAGTAGGCAACAGACATTGCATCCATTGCGGCCTGGCTGGACGATGCATCATCACTGACTGAGCACACGCTGAGTGCTTCAGGTGCCCCTAACTCTGTGCAGCTCAAGTCAACACCACTTGGCTGTGGGCCCTTACTAACCGCTGCCTCCGACCTTCACTGCGGTCAGCAGGGCTCACAATTCAAATTCAGTCTTGATTCATTAATTGTAGAGCCCTGTAGGCAACTAACTATAACTTCCCTGAAACCTGTGCTTTTTTCAATGAACTTCTAAGGTTTTTTAAATGCTACTTTCTAAAAACAAGATTGTACTCAGAAGATCCAAGATTTGGACAATGTATTCCATACATATTTAATATTTTGTTCCATATGCCTACACTGCAGTCAGCAGGGCTCACAATTCAAATTCAGTCTTGATTCATTAATTGCAGAGTCGCTAGCTGTGCACAATCTGAGTGTTTCAGGTGCCACCAACTTTGTGCAGCTCAATTCAAAGGCACCTGGCTGTGTGCCATTGCTGACCACTGCCTCCGGCCTACACTGCGGTCAGCAGGGCTCACAATCAAAATTGAGTCTTGATTCAATAATTGCAGAGTCTAGTAGGCAACAGACGTTGCATCCAGTGCGGCCCACCCAGACGACGCATCATCACTGGCTGCACACACACTAAGTGCTTCAGGTGCCACTAAATCTGTGCAGCTCATGATTAAGCCACGTGGCTGCGTCCCCTTCCTGACCGCTGTCTCCAGCCTACACTGTGGTCAGCAGGGCTCACAATTGAAATTCAGTCTTGATTCATTAATTGCAGAGTCCAGTAGGCAACAGACATTGCATCCAGTGCAGCCCACCTGGACGATACAACACGTTGAGTGGTTCAGGTGCCATTAACTCTGTACATCTCAAGTGAACATAACATGGTTGTGGGCCCTTTCCAACCCCCACCTCCGGCCTCACACATATCCAATGCAATCCTGACCTGCAAGGACAAGCCATCATCGCTGGCTACGCACACGCTGAGCTTTTCAGGTGCCACTAACTCCGTGCATCACAACTCATGGATCCTTTATGATTGACTTTCGTGCTGTAGAGAGCGGACGCAACAATGTCACCTCAAGCAGCAGGATTATCTCAAAGGGACATTAACAATTTCTTCACATGAGCATGCTCATCTTTGGTGCCACTACCTCAGTGCACCACAATTCATGGACCATTTATGATAGAATCTTTTGTGTGTGATTTCGGGTCTAGTGCCCCTACCTTAGTGCACCACAAGTCATGGACCCTTTATGGTTGAATCTGTGTGTGATCCAATAATCACTGTTGTAGTTGTTGCCAGCACCAACCATTCCCTGAGGGCTGGCATACACTCACCCCACTCGCATCCTGCACAGGTGTCACTGGTAATAAAAAGGGTCCAGGTGCACGTGCCTGTAGCCAGTTCCACTATCTATCTAACTGTGTCCTTGTGTTCATTATGTATGCATGATGGCCCTGGACCCTACCACATTACATTATGCTGTGGACAGTGGACGCAACCATGTTTCCTCTGGCAGTGTGGAAGAACTCAGTTATGTAGCGTTGTTGTCCCCCCTGTAAGCGTAAGTGGAGTGGGCAGATCATGCGTACACCAGTACAGCATAGGGGTTTGCAGAATTTGCCCATGACTCAGGCCGTGGTTCAGTTCTGGACTGGACAAGGAAGTAACTAATGCATGTGTCTGTGTTTTAGTGTTGATGCCACCAGGCAAACAATCGGCATGTTGCAATGTAGCATGCACCTGGAGGGCGGGCTCGCACGAACGGCGAAATGAAGGAGCGCAAGACCTCTCGGGTCTTGGCTCATACATGCCAAGTGTTGTGTATGTCTGGATTGCTGCAGCATGAGCAACATGCCTAGCCCTACTCACAGCGTGACTTTAGCCAGTCATGAACTCTACATCTGTGCCCGCCCTATCCTTACCATAGGCCTACACTCACGTGGCTGCCCACTTTGAATGGCCAACAACCGTGTGTTTTTGTCAGGCTTGTGGACATGCGCAGAAAAGCATGACAATGGTATGCCGTAGGAGTGCAAGTGATGTAACCGCGCAACTCACACAAGTAAATAGGCTCGGAGGGAGGGAAGAGCATCTGTGAGGCTACGTAACACATAGTGATGCCACACATTTGCCACATGCAAGACATGTGAAACATTAACCCTAAAGTCGCACACATCCCAAACCCCACCACCAACAAGCCACATTACATTTCCTGAATGCAAGCAGATGACAAACTAACATTAGGGATGAAAGCTCCTTTGATTGAACTATCAGGCGTGAGCACATCTGAACCTCTGTCCTTGGAATCGCAAAATAATTCTTCTTGGAGCTGAAGGAGCAAATAAGTATTGTGTAGGTGCTTAGAGGACTGCATGGGTAGTGCACAGGGGATTGTAGCAGTGCATGTGTTAGTGCCTGGGTCATTGCATGAGTACTGGAGTACTGACTGGATAATTAGAGTACTGCAAGGAGAGTGCATGGTGAATTTATAAGTGCTAGGGAGTTATCGGAGTGATTGGATAAGTACATGGTACTAGCTGGGTGATTGGAGGAGTGCATGCGGAGTGACAGGGTGATTGCTGGACTGCATGGGTACTACCTGGGGAATTGAAGGACCGAATGAGTAGTGTGTAGGTGGTTAGAGGGCTGCATGGGTAGTGCACAGGGGATTGCAGCAGTGCATATGCTCCTGCTTGGGTCATTACATGAGTACATAGGTACTGACTGAATGATTAGACTACTGCAAGGAGAGTGCATGGTGAATTTATAAGCGCTTGGTTTACTGCATGACTACATGGGTAGTGCATGGCTGATTGGGAGAGTGTATGGGTAGTGCCTGGGTGATTTCATAACTGTTTAGGTAGTGGAAGCGTGATTTCATGAGTGCGGGGATACTAACTGGGTGATTACACAATATGGAATCAATCAATCATTACTCAAGTAGTTTTAAAATCATCTACTCACTACCTTTGCACTCTAATTGGTCAGGCATCTCTCAATAGTTCACTAAGCATACATATATCTGCAATCTGAACACATAGATGAGTCCTTACATATTATCTAGTTACGTAGATAAGTGCAACATGCTTGCAAAGGTAATATGTGGTGATTTACTTTTGAACCACATCTTGACCATTCTATCTACAAATATGCGACAACATTAAACTATACCTCTCAACAGACTTAAGAATGAAGGCTAATTGACAACACCGTTAATGAGCATTTTTAAAACCACACTTTTATTCTACATCTTCACCTTTCTGTCAAAAATTATATGGCATCATTCAACTATACCTTTGTTCAGACTACAAAAAGAAGCCTAATTAACAGCACCTTATTTCACAATTCAATCTTAAAATATGTGGGATCATTTAACTTTACCTTTGTACAAACTAATAAAAGAAACTTAATTATTAACACCTTATATGATCATCTTTGAAACAGCACAGTTGTGCTGCATCTTTACGAAGCTATCTATAATTATGCAGTATCATTCAACTGTACCTTTGTAGAGACAAAAAAGAAGTGTAATAAACTACACCTTAAATGAACATCTTTCAAACTAGGATGTGGAGGGTGCACAGCTGTAGATTAGGAAATTATTCAAGGAAGTAATTTTCTCAGTGGGGTGCACTTCTTGGATGTGTTTCCGTCCAAACGCCAATCAAAATCACAAAGGGTAGTGTGCGCATGAAGCATGCGGGTACATCCCAAGGAGGCACACCTGGGTGGTTCAAAAACAATGATTCCACTGTAGGGTTGATGTTTTTATTTTCATTCAAATGATATTTTTAGTAGTTGATGATATTATATTCATATCAAATGACATTAAATTTGTAATCCAAAGTTCATTTCAAGCATGTAGCTCCGATGCATTTCGGGCTAAACGCCCTTTTTCAAGGAGCGCTGAAAGAAGAAGAAAGAAACTATCGTTGGGACCGTGATAGCGGGCTTCACAAAGAAAACTAAGTTATGGGGACTAAGTGAAATAATAGTGACTAAAGGTAAATTTTCACATGCGTAAGGGACGTGAAAGGAACGTGAAGAGTGGAGATAACATCGAGGTGGCTGAGATGAGTGAAGTACTAGGGTTTAAAAAAAGGCTGAAGGCGATGGTTCAAGTGATGAAAGCAAGTGCAAACAAAATCGGTAATCGGAACATGCTGCCGTGATGGCGTGCACAGGGGTAATATGGGTGTGAACGCCGAACGCGTTGGTGCAGATTAACAAACGCAGAGGTATAGACTTACTTCATGCGGAGGACATGCGTCTCGCGGGTAGCGGTGCTGGCGTTCTGAAGTATGTGAGCTAAGGATAGGGTTAGTATAAAGACGGAAGTGAGGTAAACATAGAAGAAGGATGGGGTGTGTGACGGTGGTGGCCATCTTGGAATGGGGAAAAGAGGGTGATATAAACATAGGGAAGAATGCAGGAAACAACATCAAGATGCAGCTATACAATTACAAAAAACAACTATATTCGACACGATCATTAAGTCCGTTAGGTTTAAGGGTTTGAAGTCTATAAATCCATTCTAATTCTCTTTTCAAGAGAAATTTGCGAATGTCGATACCCTCTTTTTTTGAGACTGTCTCTAACACAATGAACTGAAGTTGGGCGATGGTGTGGTGGAGCTCATTGAAATGTACAGCTATGTTAGACTTTTCATTTCTGGTGCGAATGTTTGACTTATGTTCGTTAATGCACATTTTAACTTTTCGTTCAGTCTTACCTACATATAGTTGGCCGCATGGACATTTAATGGCGTAGATTAAATTCATAGAATCACAGGTAGCGTTGACTCTTAATTTGATGGGGTAGCCTTTCATCGGATGTGGTATGATGTTTCCCCTAATGATGCAGTTGCAGTTGTTGCAATTTTTACATGGTATAGTTCCTTTGTATTCAGCATGACTGTCAGAGGTTTTTGAAAGGATTTCTTTTAGGTTGCTGCTGCGGGAATATGCAAAAAGTGGTGGATCTTGAAAGCATTCCCTGAAGTCAGGTTCCATTTGGAGAATAGGCCAGTGTTTGAGAATGATTTTTTTGAAGGTGTGGCTGATGGTTGAGTATTTGGATACTAATACCATGCGTGGGGTGGTGTTCACAAGTTTTTTTTGCAGGCTTTCTTGTCTGTTTATGGCTGTGACTCGTGTAAAAGCATCATTCAGAATAGTGTGTGGGTAACCTCTTTCAGCAAAATGATTTTGCATTCGTCTCAATCTGATCTTGCAAGTGTTTTCTTCTGAAACAATTCGTTTTATGCGTAGCATTTGGGAAAAAGGTAGATGTTTTTTGAGGGATTCTTGGTGGAAGCTAGAATAATGCAATGAGTTGTTGCAGTCTGTGCTTTTTCGCTGTAGGTCTGTAATGATTTTCTTGTTGGATATTTTTATGTTGACATCCAAAAATGAAATTTCAATGTCGCTCATTAGCCATGTAAGTTTGATTCGTTCATCTTTAGTGTTGAGTTCGTTGAGAGCTGCATTGAGAGACTCCTTAGTGTCAGTCCACAAAAAAAATAGGTCTTCGATATATCGGACATACATCTTGATTTTGTCAAAAAAGTTGGGGTTGTCGTAGATGTATAGCTGTTCAAAGTTTTGCATATACATATTGGCGTACGTTGGAGCCGCACAGTTTCCCATCGCCATTCCCGAAAGTTGTAAGTACCATTTGTTGTCGTGTTGAAAGTAGCTATGGTATAGGGTGTGTACCATAAGTTCCATTAAGAACGATTGCATAGGTGGTTCAATGTCACTGTGTAGTAAGGCTTGCTCAATTGCTTCAATACCTTCTTGGTGTGGTATAGAAGTGTACAATTATATTTTTACAAACAAGGGGGACCCAAATAAGTACCTAAGGACCTTGGGCAAACATTTATTACGAAAAACAGAGGTCCGTAGGATTCAGTTATCAAAAGGACAGATGCAAATATAGACTCCAATCAGTACTATATTTTGTTTTCAGTGCCCAGCCGGGCCTGAAGTTTTGGTCCAAAATATAAGCCAGTATAAAAGACCATCAGAGAGGTCTAATGCGAACGTTGATAGGGTACAAGCCTGTACCTATCCAAAAGTACACTCCAAAGGAATTGAAAGAAAATAGGCAAGAAAGCAAGGAAAAGAGGGTAAAGAATATCAGGCAAAAAGAACATGGGAGCCAATTGTCCCTCGCATCAGTGGCAAATTTGCATGGCAAGTTCAGACAACAAATTCATGTAACAATTTCAACACGCTGGTAAGGTTACAGAATTTGACAAAGTGTCGACGACGTTTCGATCCCTGGCTCCTAGTGAACTGGGATCATCATCAGGACATAAACGATGTTTTGCCTGTATGTGCTTTTTCTCTGTAAACGATCCTCACGAGTCTCCTATGTTGCTGGGAGAGACTGTGGGGTAGAGGTTGGTGCCTCGATGTCCTGTTAAAAAGGATTATAACATCATGGCCATAGGTTCCTGAGCCCGCTGTGGGCTTCCGCTGGAATTGGCCGATATATTAATTTAGACCGCTTTTGATTCTGCGTTCGAGTAAGATTCTTTCAGTTGAGACAGTGCTCCTTCACTCGCGATCCGAGCGAAGAACGGGCGGTGTGCTCAATGGCAATCCGCCGGCTTCCCAAAGTGGTGGAAGTCGTGGTTCAATGTCACTGTGTAGTAAGGCTTGCTCAATTGCTTCAATACCTCCTTGGTGTGGCATAGAAGTGTACAAAGCACTGACATCTGCAGTGCACAGTATTATTTTATTTATTATTTTATTATAGAGTTTTGTATAGCGCGAACAAGACCCGTGGGTATCAGAGCGCTTAACATAAGAGAGGAAAGAGTGTTAACATATATATAAACAGTTAGCGAGCAACCGCTGTGAGGTAGATGATATATATAGTCGTAACACCTGTGAACGTTGGCGTACATAACTAAGCTATGACAAAATTACTAACAAAAGCATGTGTATATAACAGATATGACAAAAATTACTAACAAGAGCATGTATATATAACAGATATGAGGTAGCTCGGTATATGTTCATGAGAGAAGCTGTTCTCCTGTTCACTCAAAGTAACCATTACTAATGGCCTTTCAGTTGTTCTCATATCATATCATAGGATACGTATTCCATTATAGAATTGACTATGTCTCCCTTCCTAATGACGTACATGATCAATACTAGGCAGTAGTAAATCCGAACCAAGAACAGTGTTCTAGGTAATGTATCTCTTCATCAGCAGGCTCTTCACTTCCCGCTTGAATGTTACCAGATTCTGGATCTTCCTGATGTTTGGAGGGAGTGAGTTCCAAATTCTGGGGGCAGCTCCTGAGAACGCTCTGTCATAGGTTTTTTTCTTTCGGAAGAAGGCTGGCCGTAGAAGCAACTCCTTGGCACTCCTAGCTGGTCTGTTGCCCCCGGACAACTGAATTTTCTTGGCTAGATATCTTGGGGTGTTCTTATGTAGTGCTTTGTGTGTGATGCAAGCTATCTTCATTTGGATTCTTGCTTCATACGGTAGCCAGTTTAATACTTTCAGGTGCGGGGATATATGATCATATTTCCTGGTTCCGGTGATAAGTCTTGCCGCAGCGTTAAGGCAGGCTTTCAGTGGTGCAGTGGACGCTTTAGGTAATCCCGCCAAGGTAGTGATTCTAGGGTGTTAGTGTCCACTTGTTGTAATTTCAGAAGAAATTCGGTAGTATCCCTGATATAACTCGTCATATTAATGACTAAAGGTTGCAAGTATCTGTCAATATATTTGCCGACTGGTTCATGTAATGATCATTTTGTCGATACGATGGGTCTGAAGGGAGGATCTAGGAGATTTTTATGTATTTTCGGTGACATGTGTATGACAGGACTTTTAGGATAGTTACAGAGCAAGTAATTTCTGGTGCGGTCTTCAATAATGCCAGCTTCGTGAGCTTTAGTGACCAAGTTCGAGAGGGTAGTTTGAAACTAGTTGGTGGGGTTGTAATCCAGTTGTAGATAGATGTTATCATCTTGGATATGTTCAAGTAGACGTTTGTTGTAGAGGCTGGTGTTTAAAATTACAAGTGCTCCGCCCTTATCGGCTTTTACACATTTAATCTGTGTGTTGTTGGCTAAATTTTTCAAGGTGTCTTTATCCTTTTGTGTAAGATTAATGTGTTTGGGTGTCCTTTTGAAATTGATTTTGGATAGTTCTTGTCGGACAAGGTTTTCAAAGAGGTCGATACTTTTGTGGCTGTTGGGAGCTTGGTATGTGCTCGATGGTCGTAGGCCTCTTAGTTGATCAGGTTTTGGATTGGGGTCTCTAGTAAGAATGTTATCAAAAAAGTGTCGTAAACGAAGCTTGCGCGTGAGTTTGAAAGTGGACACTTCCAGTTCAAGTAAATTGGTATGTGTCACTGGAATGAAAGATGTACCTTTCTCTAAAAGGTTGAATTGATGTTCAGTCAACTGAGTGTCAGAAATGTTGATAACTAAGTGACTTTTTTCAGTTTGGTGTCCTTCTTGGAGACTGTACTTCTGGTTAATGGTGGACTTTTCTCCGTGTCTTTTCTTCTTGCTCCTCCTGAGTCTTCGGTGACTTCTGGGCCTGACGCTAAAAAAATGAACCTGAGATGAAGGTTGTGCGTCGGTGGTTGATGTGCTAGCTTGGATGTTGGGAGCACTTTCAGTGGTGTCAGTGTTAGTGCTTGGAGTGGTTTTTCGTGCTGGTCGGTAGGTAGAGTCACTGCCTGACGATGATGTATCAGTTTGAGTGTTGAAGGGTCGGTTACGGCGTCTTTGGGCATATACATCAGCCCAAGAGTATACTTCGTCTAGTTTATAGTCTAAAGTATCTCTTGGATACTTTCTTATTTTACGATCGTTTATCTCTTTAGTATGTTTATCAAGCATATCTTTAATATCTTGCAAAGTGGTATTGAGTTCCTCGGTAGTCAAAAGATTTTTCAGTTCAGAGTCTATTTCGGTGATTTCTTTTTCAAGGTCTTTGAGGATGCTTGAGAGTTCTTCTACGATAAGTAAAATTAAATCAAGGCTGCATTTGTTAAGTATACCTTCCCATTTCTCTTTGAATGTTTTCGAATTTTTGCATAGTGAAGGTTTGAGGGAGATTCTAAGTCCTCGTGGGATTCTGTGGGCTCTGTGGTACCTCAGTAATGTGCTCGCGTGAAGCTTTTGATTGATGTGTCTTTTTGAAAGGTATATTAGTTGTTTCAAGCATTGTTCCTTAGTTCGTGAAGCTATGCTCGGGTTAATGTCTTCTTCAATCAGAGAATAAATTCTTTGGCATTCCTCTTCATTGTATGCAAGGGTGTGAGCTTTTGCATCAGTAGATTTGCTAATTTCATCGAATTGCATGGTTGCGGCGTGCTACCCTCTATCGTGGCGGATAGAGGAATTGACAAAAATAGGATGTGGAGGGTGCACAGCTGTAGATTAGGAAATTGTTCAAGGAAGTAATTTTCTCAGTGGGGTGCACTTCTTGGATGCATTTCCGTCCAAACGCCAATCAAAATCACAAAGGGTAGTGTGCGCATGAAGCATGTGGGTACATCCCAAGGAGGCACACCTGGGTGGTTCAAAAACAATGATTCCACTGTAGGGTTGATGTTTTTATTTTCATTCAAATGATATTTTTAGTAGTTGATGATATTATATTCATATCAAATGACATTAAATTTGTAATCCAAAGTTCATTTCAAGCATGTAGCTCCGATGCATTTCGGGCTAAACGCCCTTTTTCAAGGAGCGCTGAAAGAAGAAGAAAGAAACTATTGTTGGGACCGTGATAGCGGGCTTCACAAAGAAAACTAAGTTATGGGGACTAAGTGAAATAATAGTGACTAAAGGTAAATTTTCACATGCGTAAGGGACGTGAAAGGAACGTGAAGAGTGGAGATAACATCGAGGTGGCTGAGATGAGTGAAGTACTAGGGTTTAAAAAAAGGCTGAAGGCGATGGTTCAAGTGATGAAAGCAAGTGCAAACAAAATCGGTAATCGGAACATGCTGCAGTGATGGCGTGCACAGGGGTAATATGGGTGTGAACGCCGAACGCCGAACGCGTTGGTGCAGATTAACAAACGCGGAGGTATAGACTTACTTCATGCGGAGGACATGCGTCTCGCGGGTAGCGGTGCTGGCGTTCTGAAGTATGTGAGCTGAGGATAGGGTTAGTATAAAGACGGAAGTGCGGTAAACATAGAAGAAGGATGGGGTGTGTGACGGTGGTGGCCATCTTGGAATGGGGAAAAGAGGTTGATATAAACATAGGGAAGAATGCAGGAAACAACATCAAGATGCAGCTATAAAATTACAAAAAACAACTATATTCGACACGATCATTAAGTCCGTTAGGTTTAAGGGTTTGAAGTCTATAAATCCATTCTAATTCTCTTTTCAAGAGAAACTTGCGAATGTCGATACCCTCTTCTTTTGAGACTGTCTCTAACACAATGAACTGAAGTTTGGCGATGGTGTGGCGGAGCTCATTGAAATGTACAGCTATGTTAGACTTTTCATTTCTGGTGCGAATGTTTGACTTATGTTCGTTCATGCGTATTTTAACTTTTAGTTCAGTTTTACCTACATATAGTTGGCCGCATGGACATTTAATGGCGTAGATTAAATTCATAGAATCACAGCTAGCGTTGACTCTTAATTTGATGGGGTAGCCTTTCATCGGATATGGTATGATGTTTCCCCTAATGATGCAGTTGCAGTTGTTGCAATTTTTACATGGTACAGTTCCTTTGTATTCAGCATGACTGTCAGAGTTTTTTGAAAGGATTTCTTTTAGGTTGCTGTTGCGGGAATATGCAAAAAGTGGTGGATCTTGAAAGCATTCCCTGAAGTCAGGTTCCATTTGGAGAATAGGCCAGTGTTTGAGAATGATTTTTTTGAAGGTGTGGCTGATGGTTGAGTATTTGGATATTAATACCATGCGTGGGGTGGTGTTCACAGGTTTTTTTGCAGGCTTTCTTGTCTGTTTATGGCTGTGACTCGTGTAAAAGCATCATTCGAAATAGTGTGTGGGTAACCTCTTTCAGCAAAACGATTTTGCATTTCTCTCAATATGATGTTGCAAGTGTTTTCTTCTGAAACAATTCGTTTTATGCGTAGCATTTGGGAAAAAGGTAGATGATTTGGATATTTTTATGTTGACATCCAAAAATGAAATTTCAATGTCGCTCATTAGCCATGTAAGTTTGATTCGTTCCTCTTTAGTGTTGAGTTCGTTGAGAGCTGCATTGAGAGACTCCTTAGTGTCAGTCCACAAAAAAAATAGGTCTTCGATATATCGGACATACATCTTGATTTTGTCAAAAATGTTGGGGTTGTCGTAGATATATAGCTGTTCAAAGTTTTGCATATACATATTGGCGTACGTAGGAGCCGCACAGTTTCCCATCGCCATTCCCGAAAGTTGTAAGTACCATTTGTTGTCGTGTTGAAAGTAGCTATGGTATAGGGTGTATACCATAAGTTCCATTAAGAACGATTGCATAGGTGGTTCAATGTCACTGTGTAGTAAGGCTTGCTCAATTGCTTCAATACCTCCTTGGTGTGGCATAGAAGTGTACAAAGCACTGACATCTGCAGTGCACAGTATGATTGATTCTAGGGTGTTAGTGTCCACTTGTTGTAATTTCAGAAGAAATTCGGTAGTATCCCTGATATAACTCGTCATATTAATGACTAAAGGTTGCAAGTATCTGTCGATATATTTGCCGACTGGTTCATGTAATGATCCTTTTGTCGATACGATGGGTCTGAAGGGAGGATCTAGGAGATTTTTATGTATTTTCGGTGACATGTGTATGATAGGACTTTTAGAATAGTTACAGAGCAAGTAATTTCTGGTGCGGTCCTCAATAATGCCAGCTTCGTGAGCTTTAGTGACCAAGTTCGAGAGGGTAGTTTGAAACTCGTTGGTAGGGTTGTAATCCAGTTGTAGATAGATGTTATCATCTTGGATATGTTCAAGTAGACGTTTGTTGTAGAGGCTGGTGTTTAAAATTACAAGTGCTCCGCCCTTATCGGCTTTTACACATTTAATCTGTGTGTTGTTGGCTAAATTTTTCAAGGTGTCTTTATCCTTTTGTGTAAGATTAATGTGTTTGGGTGTCCTTTTGAAATTGATTTTGGATAGTTCTTGTCAGACAAGGTTTTCAAAGAGGTCGATACTTTTGTGGCTGTTGGGAGCTTGGTATGTGCTCGATGGTCGTAGGCCTCTTAGTTGATCAGGTTTTGGATTGGGGTCTCTAGGAAGAATGTTATCAAAAAAGTGTCGTAAACGAAGCTTGCGCGTGAGTTTGAAAGTGGACACTTCCAGTTCAAGTAAATTGGTATGTGTCAGTGGAATGAAAGATGTACCTTTCTCTAAAAGGTTGATTTGATGTTCAGTCAACTGAGTGTCAGAAATGTTGATAACTAAGTGACTTTTTTCAGTTTGGTGTCCTTCTTGGAGACTGTACTTCTGGTTAATGGTGGACTTTTCTCCGTATATCGATGACCTATTTTTTTTTGCGGACTGACACTAAGGAGTCTCTCAATGCAGCTCTCAACGAACTCAACACTAAAGATGAACGAATCAAACTTACATGGCTAATGAGCGACATTGAAATTTCATTTTTGGATGTCAACATAAAAATATCCAACAAGAAAATCATTACAGACCTACACCGAAAAAGCACAGACC